>NC_134355.1:204737421-205429921 GCF_048569485.1 Anomaloglossus baeobatrachus | reverse complement strand
TCAGAGGAGCTCTCATTTATATGTATAAATACATGTGTGGTCAATATAAAGGACTGGCATATGACTTATTTCTTCCGAAGACAATACTAAGGACCAGGGGGCATTCACTGCGAGTGGAAGAAAAGTGATTCCGACAGCTAAATAGGAAAGGATTCTTTACAGTTAGAGCAGTCAGACTGTGGAATGCCCTACCACAAGAGGTAGTAATGGCAGACACTATAACAGCTTTCAAAAAAGTGCTGGATGTTTTCCTCACTACACAAAACATTGTTGGTTATAAATGACTTTGTGAGGTTATAAATGACTTTGTGACCAAATGTAGAACTGGTGGAGGAAGGTTGAACTAGATGGACCTAGGTCTTTTTTCAACCTTAGTAACTATGTAACTATGTAACAATTGTGTCCCACTTGTTGTTGATTCTTCACCATAACATTAAAATTTTTATCTTTATGTTTGAAGCCTGAAATGTGGGAAAAGGTTGAAAAATTCAAAGGGGCCGAATACTTTCGCAAGGCACTGTAGTTGCACTGGTCAGAATCAGACTTTTCCACACTCAGGAAGGTTAGGTGTGCTATATGTATTTATATTAATTTATGCAGTTAGCCCGTGTGTGAATAAGTTATACAGTACTAACCTCTATTTTGGTCTGGTAAATATATCATTGACTATAGGAACTTGGTACGGTTGGGACTTTGACTTAATTCAAACCTGACTGTTTTTATCAAGCACTAAGCACTTTGTGGGTTAGGGTAGCAGACGTGGAATAGGGGTACCAAAAACTTTAGGGAGCCGACCTCCACTGTCAGGTAGGGAGCACTGTAGGGTGAGACCCTTCATTAATTTTCCCAGGCCAAGCCTTAGGCCACACTGCACTCTTTGCCCTCACTATTTAAAATCCCAGAGTAGTATGTTATGTGTGCACTCTATACAGCACTTTTGTTTCTGTTTGGATCATTTTTAAATCAATTTATAATATAGTATCATATTTTAGAGAGTTTATTTTGGTTTGTTATACTCGATCAAGTATCAAGTGTCTCGAGCGCACGGGTGCTTCATTGAGTACTGAGCAGTGCTGAGCACACTTGCCCATCACTAGTTACCACCAGTTGCCATCAGTTTTTACTTTGCCAGATAGCTTAGACATTAAAAATGCTGTGTTCATATTACTGAGCTCAAAACATTTTAAATCGAATTAAAAGGGAAGTCAGAGTGTTGTATACATATTTTTCAGCCAGTTAAAGGCTTTTTACGTCAGCAAATTGCAGCACATTTTAGGAAATTTCAGCAAATCCACAAATTTGAATTTCAAAAGATCAACTCTAATGCTAATATAAGTTTATATTTTGTTTCAAAACTAAACAAAGAAAAATACAAAAATGAAGAAAAACTGTAATGAGCTGTCATTTGTGACACAATATAATGACATTTTAGGCCAAGTGATGGGAAACGGAATTCAAATTTAGACATCCTTTATGTTCTATGTTACATTATCTTCACAGCTGATTTGTTTAAAACACCTAAATCTTTGTGAATTCTCCCTCTCTTTCTCTCTCCTCTTTCCATTATTGGGATCCGCACAAATTTATTCTCTGTGAATTACATTTTTGGCAAAATCTGAAACAGCTATGTGTGTGGTTAAAAAGAATACTGGTTTCCATTGGTTGTCATCTGTTTTTCCTCAGCCAGACAGGTTGCGGTCAATTGGACATTATAAAGGCTGTGTTTATATTACAGAGCACAAAACAGATTTGATAGGCTCCAAGGCGAATTCAGAGTGTTATACACATATTTTCCAGGCAAATAGAAGCTTTTTAATTATAAGATTTGCAGCAATTTTTGGGAGGAAATTCAGCAAAGCCAACAAATTTGGATTTTAAAAGATCTCATTTCTAGTACTGATACATAGTCATATAATATATAAATATATATACTTATATATGTCTGTCTGTATACATGAATATATACAGTAGTAATGTATACTGTATGTATATATACATATCTGGAACATTATTCGTCAGCAGTTGCAAGCAGTTGATAATAACGGTTTAATGCACAAATTTGCATATCGATAACATATCTTTCGATCCCTTGATTTCAATAATGCCATGACTTTTCCCTCTTGGTGTTGCAGTTTTAGTACACATACAGCTCAACATTAAAAATTAAACAATACAACACCAAAAAGAATAGATGGAAACTACAAAATCGATAACAATGTTACTGAGACGCAAATGATGAACAAATGGAAATAATATTTTCAAACATCCTGATTTATTTAGTATCTAGTAGGAGTGCCTCACATAGGAATCCTCGCCATTTTAGTCTATTGGCATGCTATCAATGAGGTTATTAATGGTTGTCTGGGGAATGTTCTGTCACACTAAAACTTATTGGGCACGCAAAGCATCAAGATTCACTGCTGGCAGCTCCCTTTGCAATTGCCAACTACTGATGCCACAAATGGGCTCAATGAGAGATAAGCCCAGAGAGCTGTAGGTCATGCTAGCCTGAGAAATATACAGCCTAGTGTTGAAGAGATATTTTGAAGAATAGGCCATAACACTGGTTCCACCCCCAAATCACCGTAACACCAAGATATTAATGTACCTGGAATGAAGAATAGTGGGTTTTGGCCACCATCCATTGGGCCACATCACATCATAATCCCAGAAATAGAATCAGTGTGACATCCCTTTGTGAAGGCTTTTTTAGACTGTTTTCATACTGTTGTCCAAATGGTCTCTACTTGGAGACCGGAGGCTTAAATGAAGAAATGGAATTGGGAATGGAAGACTATCCTCTTATATGATGAGTGCTGCATTTAGCTTGCATGCAATGATAGTTGAAGATTTTTTTTGCAGACCACATGGGAAATGCTATGAAGAGGCCTTCAAGAGGGAATATCACACCAATCCTGCTACTGGAATTATGGTGTGGGGTAGCATAATGTATGGCATCTTGACCCCTGTATTATTAATCCCATGTTCACTAACATTAAACCTGGGATTAATACTAGTGATATGGTCATTTCTCTCTGTTACCAGGAACCTTTTTTCAACATACCAGGCTGCATGTTACATTCACTATTGTGTGGCCTAAACTTGCTACCATGGCCTGCAGTGTCTATGGATGTGTCTCCCATTGAGCACTTTTGGGACATCAGTGGTCAGTAATTGCCAGCACTGGATTCTGATGATTATCATGGACAAATTTACATATCATTAACATGTCTATCAATCCTATGATTTCCATAATTTCATTCCTTTAGGTGTTGTAATTCCAATGCTAAGGAAAAACCTTTTATATTTCCTTCTCATTATTCACTGCTGATGTCAGCATCAGAAATATATACTGGAAATTATGCCACTTTTTTGAGTATTAATTTTATAGACTAGATGTAAACAAACACATTTGTCCTTTTAGCCATGAACCCCACGATTGAAGTTCTAAATCAAGCTTAGATCATGTAATGAAATAGTTAAATAGTTATACTTCAGCATGTTATTTTGTTTGTGTTTATACAGATTGGATGCATTTTTGATAGCAGTGTCTGGAATGAAATTGCTGCGATCCTGTTTCTGTAATCCTTCACAGCAATATATCAAATTAGGATTTACCGTTATACTTTTTCAGTTTGATTACAGTTCTATTTCGGAAAGTTTTTTATTGGATTTTTATTTTATTTCAATCCTGTTTTACAAGGCAAGTATATCTATTTATCTCTCTGTCTATTTTTATTAGTTTGCTTCTTATCTAAAAAATCTCGCTTTTTGCTGTGTTTTGTATTTATTAATTTATTACTAATATACTGTAATTTTACACCTAACAAAACATAACTCTTTTAAGAAGCATGAACACATACCAGTAACAATGGATCTATCACCAGATTTCAAAATACAAGCGGCATACATTATTGAGTGGTTTGTTAGACCTGCTCTAATTACTTTGAAGGTCCAGGTCAGAATTGTTTTATATCCTTTATGAAAGTTCAGCTCAATCCCTGCTCATGGAGCCTGGTATTCTTTTTTTAACTGTATATTTATTGAGTTTTGAATTATACAAAGAAAAAAAAACATATTTAAAAAGTATAGACCTATCTCCTTATCCCTCTCATCAATTTTTACCCTTTCCAGTATTTAGATTCATGAGACTTTTGGAGAAAATTCTGTGAAGTCAGCTAACTTAAATTTCAAACTTTTAGCTCATCTTTTGCTACCACTTTTGATGAATTTGACAGGTGGGTATAGCCACGTCCCATTCTGACTCCTCCCCAGCACTGCCCATTTTTGTGATGGTTCCCAAACCTGGCGTGTGAATGCCAAAAGATTGAAGAAAAAATAAAGAAAATATCAATAAAGAAATGACTCCCAGAGAGTTGAAATAAAAAAAATTCCAACAAATGTATATTCTTATGTTTTTGTTCAAGAATGGAAAGATATTCTAATCAATTGCTCCTCAAAGAAATTTATTATTCAATTGGACCTTATTAGCAAACATGAAACATCAGAATTAAAAAAGTTCAATATGATATTATTAAATGAAAAAAAAAAAATCATTATAGACATCACAGACAAATCTACAATATAGCAAATATTAGCTATTTTGGAAGGAACCAGTAAGAAAAATCATATCTTTTTCAGATGAAAAACCCACAAGTTTCAGAAAGATTTATTTGTCTAACTTAACAATCAAATTTCTGAATAGGTTCGTCATAAAAAAAACCATGATTAATCATGATTAAGAGCGGGGTTGTCTGCTTGAAAAGCGTAAACAGTTGTCTACTTTTCCCCATGTTTTGTAACTTTTATATCACCCTAGTTTTTTATGGAGAATCATTAGAGGTAAATTTTAATCACTACATTCAATTTGCGGAAGCTGGATTTTTCTTTCCATTTTGATTGAGCTATCACCTGGATGCCGACCTTGAGTCTCTATGCACTACACATTATCCCGGTGTCTAGTGAGTTGCCTAATGTATTCTCACAGAATGTTGGACTGCTGCATCAGATGACGGATTTTCACAATCACCCAACCCTAACCCAAGTGAGATGGTTTGGCATGAGTTGGACCGCAAAGAGAAGACAAAGCAGCCAACAAGTGCACACAAACATGCTGGGAACTCTTATAAGATTGTTGTAAATCCTTTCCTGGACACTGACTGATGAAGTTGCTTGAGAGAATACCAAGGGGGTATAATGCTGTCATCAGAGTAAAAGGGAGATACCCTTAGAAATCTAATGTTTAACACACATATTGGCATAATTGTTTTTTGGAAACTATTCAAGGTAACTGTGTGAGGAATATACTTGAGAGAATGCCAACGGTGTGAAAATCCGTCATCAGACTAAAAATGGGATACATTGAGAAATCTAAGGTTTAAGATATTTTGGTTTCAAATGTGTTTAATTATTCTCTGTTTCCATATGTGTTCTTTATAGGGACTCTGTCAACACGGAATGACTGTTCAAACCAAGTGCAGGTGCTCATGCTATCATGGCGGGGCTTATAATTTAAATACACATTTCCACCTGCTTCTTTTCCTTCAATTCTCATCCCTCTTTTTTTGATTGACGGCTTTGCATTCATAGAGGTAGTGTTACGCTAGGTACGGGGAAATTTCAACCTCACAGTGAAAAGGAAGGGAATGGAAACCTTGTGTTAAGGGAGAGGGAAGATGGTGACCCCTGACCAAAACTACTGCTGGTCTCTGGGGTCCCTCACCACCCTAGATAGGTTCCGCACCTATGCACCCAGCCAAATACTTGATCCTAGGCAACCCTAGTGCTGAGCCCTAAATTGGGAACGGATAAGATGAGCTCTTCATCAATCCCACTAAACAACTTTAGAAGACACAAGGGGGACACATTAGATGACTCAGGTAGTTCAGCAGAGCTTTCAGCAACGATACCACAGAGGAGTACAAAACACCTGCTTGCACCCTCTGCTTGCAGGAACTGAAAATATCACCAGCACAGTTAAAACGAAATAAGGGGTATTTAAACACCAAGGAAATACTGACAATCAACAGCTGAGTGGAAGTCGAGCTCCTGCTGCGTCCAAAAGGGAGTGAGATGAATCCAGCAGGAAAGCTACCTATACCAATGAATACTGACAGCAGGAACAATGGAAAGTCGGGGAGAATTTTGCACAGCCAAACCCTGTGATCTTTGATGGCCAGAAACCACATGACTGTCTGTTACACATGATACACTAGTGACAGGCAGAGAAGGGAGGCGATAGATGGAACATAAGCATTTGGAAAGGTGTATTAAAATGTTTGGCGCTGCCATGATGCACCAGCCCCTGTACTTGGATTGAACACTCATCCTGTGCTAACAGACTTTCTTTAATGGTTTTGCTTTTTTCAGTTTGAACCTATAATGTGCACATTTTGAAAAGAACAAGAAATCCATTGCATGAACAGGTGTGTCCAAACTTTTGACATGTGCTGTATATATGCTATATACTGTACACCATGCCTTGAAAAGGTATTCATACCTAGTGGACGTTTGCACAATTGTTCACTTTATAACCACAAACTTAAATGTTTTTTATTGCGATCTTATTGAATATGCCAACACAAAGTAGCAAGTATTTATGAAGTGTAAAGGGAATGGTACATGAGTTTAGGAATATTTTATAATCTGAAAATTGTGACGTGTGTTTGTATTCAGCCCCCCTGAGTCAATACTTTGTAGGACCACCTTTTGCTGCAATTACTGCTGCAAGTCTTTTGGGGTATGTCTCCACCAGCTTTACATATCTAGAGGTTGACATTTTTACCCATTCTTTGTAAAATAGCTCTATCAGTGGGATTGGATGGAGAACATCTTTAACAGCAATTTTAACTTATTGCCACATATTCTGAATGGGATTTATATATGGTATGAATACTTTTTCAAGGTACTGTATATGGTGTACAATCTGTTGAGTTTCATGGCACCAGTTACCAATGAACTACGATAACTACTAAACTACTGGACCTTTAGGGTACGCTCACACTACTGTATATTCTCTCATTCAAGAGAGACAGTCCAATTATACAAATTACACTTGGCTCAGACTCTGCTCCAAGTTCTAGCCAAGAGTCATATTACTGTGATCTGATTCTCTCGCATTCAAGATTCGGAGCACAGGTAATGAGAAGATGGAGAACTTGGAGAAGTTAATTTCTTCATCTTCTGCATTGGTGTAAATCGGAGTGCACTTGGATGACATCCAATTTGAATTCGATATTTTGCATATACCCATTGACTTCGGTGTGTGCCATCTAAAATACATACCCAATTGCAGTATGCAGTGATTTTTCACATCCAGAATCGACATGAGAAAACAAGGTGTTTAGCACTGCGCCTTAGTATAACATTGGGACACGTGCTACCCAACAAAACATCAGATAGTACTTGGCCTTGCTATACGCCAGTGTGAGCAAGTCCTTAAAGGTGATTTTTTTTTATATACAGGGTATTTACAGTTACATACAGGGGAACCTAACTAAGGGACAAGGGTGCAAGGAAAGGAATAAGGATGGAACAAGTATTGTGTCTAACCAGCTTTGCATGCTACCCTAGGGGTGTAAATATCATTGGTGTAATGTTTGCAGCTGCACAGGAGTAAGAGGGCTTACTAACACCTCCAAAGCAAGTGGAATTGGGCATTATAATAAGCTATTGCACTACAAAGGGCCCATATATTTTTCTTGCAGGGGTGCCCTCTTTTGTCTGTGTCAGCCCCTTTGCTAATAGCTACAGTTGAAACCAGACATTTACATACACTATCTAAAGAGACAAATATGCATGTTTTTCTAACTATCTGATGTGAAATCAGAAGAGATGTTTCCTGTTTTAGGTCAATTAGGATTACCAAATTTTTCACATTTGCCAAATGCCAAAATAATGAGAGAGAGAGAGAGAGAGAGAGAGAACGTTTTTAAGGCATTTTTATTACTTTCTGCAAAGTCAAAAGTTTACACACATTGCGTACTATGCCATTAAACAATAATGAACAGCCCATATGATGATGTCATGTCTTTGGAAGCTTCTGATAGGTTTATTGGCAACATATTAGTTAATTAGAGACACACCTGTGGATGTATTTTAATGTACACCTGAAACACAATGCTTATTTGTGTAGCATCATGGGGAAGTCAAAAGAAATCAGCCAAGATCACTGGAAGAAAATTGTGGACTTGCACAAGTCTGTTTCAGCCTTTGTTCAATTTAGAGATACCTGAATATGCCTCATTCACCTGTACAAACAATTATACACAATTACAAACAAGATTGGAATGTCCAGACATCATATCGCTGAGAAAAGAGGCAGGTTCTGTGTACCAGAGATGAACGAACTTTGGTCAGACATGTGCATATCAACCCAAGAACAAAAGAAAAAGAAATTGTGAAGATGCTGGTGGAAGCTGGTAAGATTGTGTCATTATCCACGGTTAAAAAAGTACTGTATCAACATGGGCTGAAAGGCCACTTTGCCATGAAGAAGCCATTACGCCAAAAGAAGCATAAAAAGCCAGATTAATGTTTCCAATTGCACACAGGAATAAAGACCTTAATTTTTGGAGTCATGTCCTCTAGTGTGATGAAACTAAAATTGAACTGTTTGGCCATAAGAATCATTATGTTTGGAGGAAAAAGGGAGAAGCTTTGAAGCCTTATAACTAGAGATGAGCAAACCGGTCGCGGTTCGGCTCGAGCTCGGTTCGCCAAACCGAGGTCTGGTTTGAGTTCGGTTCGGCGAACCGGTTCGGCGAACCACTCAAACCCATAGGAAACAATGGGAGGCAATCACAAACACATAAAAACGCATTATAAATGTACACATACAGTTAATAAACATTGCCATAAGACTTACCTGTCCCCGGGATGCGTCCTGCACTCTGTCTCCCGCAGCTTTTCCATAGGTAATCGCTGTGTCCTCCGGGAACACCAGCAGTGATGCAGGACCTATCGTGATGTCAAAATAGCCATGTGACCAGTCACGTGTCTATTATCTCATTGGCTACAGACTGGTCACATGACTATGACGCCTCATGCTAGGACCTGTCATTGCATCTCTCTGTTACACGGTGCACATTTGTGTATCGCCGTGTACCGGCGACATGCTCTAGCACACGGTCAACTCCCCACTCTGCTTCCCCATTCCCTTAAGGTACCGTCACATTAAGCGACGCTCCAGTGATCCCACCAGCAACCTGACCTGGCAGGGATCGCTGGAGCTTCGCTACACGGGTTGCTGGTAAGCTGTCACACAGGCAGATCTCACCAGCAACCAGTGACCAGCCCCCAGCCAGCAGCACGCGTGGAAGCGATGCTGCGCCTGGTAACTAAGGTAAATATCAGGTAACCAACCCGATATTTACCTTGGTTACTAGCGCACACCGCTTAGCGCTCGCTTCTGCACTCCTAGTTACAGTACACATCGGGTTAATTTAACCCGATGTGTAGTCTGTAGTGATGAGCGAGCATGCTTGTAACTACTCGGTACTCGCACGAGTATCGCTGTACTCGGGCTGCTCGGCGGGGACCGAGTAATCTCGCGATACTCGTGCTGTACTCGTGGTCTTCATTTCTGCATGTTGGCGCTCTTTTGAGAGCCAGCCCTCATGCAGGGATTGGCTGGCAGACCACTGCAATGCCACAGCCCTGTTAGTTGTGGAATTGCAGTGATTGGCCGGTCTGCACAGCGTGACCGAGCCTTTATATCGGCCGGCGCGCTGTGCTCTGCTCACAGCTATCCAGACTGTCAGTGCAGGGAGAGTGTCGCTGATTCAGGGAAAGCTTTGCGGCCCTTTATAGCTTTTTCAGTTGCAGGGCTGCAAACAGTGTGACCAAAAGTCCTTCTCAGGACTATTCTAGTTGTATACAGGCAGAGAGGGTATAGCCAGGTCGGAGTACAGTAGCAGAGTCCTTCTCAGGACTATTGTTGCTATATACAGGCAGGGTATAGCCAGGTCTGAATACAGGCTAGTGACCAAAAGAGTCCTTGTCAGGACTATTGTACCAGTATACAGGCAGGCAGGCAGGCAGGGTAGTGGTGACCGTATACCAGCCTTCATCATATCTGGGGCTGGTGTACACAGTGTAAAACAGTCCAGATAGTGTCTGACTTGTCTGTAATTGTCGCTTCCCAAAAAAACCTGTTAGGTTCTTATTGCGTCCGTGCTTGGTTTTTAAAACCGCACGTGTGTGCCTGTTGGTGGCAGCGTACAGGTGCACTTGTGTGCAATTTCCAGAAACTTTGATATAACGCACAAGTAGTGAATATACACGTCAGCAGTGCACAGCATTGCAAAATGCGCAAGGGCATTGGCAAGGAACAAGGAAGTGGACGTGATGGTGGTGCAGGCAGAGGCCGAGGTCGTGGGCAAGCTCTAATTTCGCCACAACAAAGGGCCACATCTAGTCGCTCGCACGTCCTGTCCCAAATTCTTGGGGACCGCAGCAGTACACCGCTCTTGAACCAAGACCAGTGTCAACAGGTTGTTAGTTGGATAGCAGATAATGCTTCCAGTCAGATTGGCACCACCACAAACACTCTGTCTTCCACACGGTCAAGTGTCAGTAGCCGTGATACTGCACCGCACATTTCTGAACCTGATCCTCCTTCCTACCACCAGGCTGAGTACACGTCCTCCTCGGACATTAATGATCCCACACTTGGACACTCGGAAGAGCTGTTCACGTTTCCATTCAAACATTCTGGCCTCTCGCCAGCTCATATTGAAGTGGGTCATGAGGAGATCGTCTGTACAGATGGCCAAATATTTGAGCAGCCACGTTCTCACGAAGTTGGCAACGTGTCTCAACAAGTGGTGGACGATGATGAGACACAATTGTCAGGAAGTCAGGAGGAGGAGCAGGGTGCGGAAGAGGAAGACGACGTGGTGGATGATCCAGTAACTGACCCAACCTGGCAGGAGGATATGCAGAGCGAGGACAGCAGTGCACAGGGGGAGGGAGGCGTAGCATCACAACAGGCAGTAAGAAGCAGGGTGGTGGCCCCAGGCAGAAGTCAGGCAACCGTTCCCCGGAACAACACGACGACACAAGGTGCCTGTACAAATGTTAGGTCTTCCCGAGTCTGGCAGTTTTTTAAGTTGGATCCAGATGATTCAAAAAAGGCCATTTGCAACACCTGCCGTGCCAGCATCAGCAGGGGTACCAAAACTAGCAGCCTGACCACCACCAGCATGATCAGGCACATGTCAGCCAAGCACCCGACTTTGTGGGAAGTACAACAGAGTCGAGGAGCAGTGCTTGCTGATGTCACTGCTATGTCTTCGCTGGTTGTGCATGCGAGCCAATCCTCTGTCCATGCTGCCTGCGAACAAGCCTCCTCCACTCCTGCACCTGCAGTTGCCTACGCAGAAAGAACACCATCATCAAGCACGTCCTTGTCCCAGCGCAGCGTTCAGTTATCCATTCAGCAAACCTTTGAACGCAGGCGCAAATACACTGCCAACACCCCACATGCCACAGTTCTAAATGCTAACATTTCGCGACTGCTTGCGCTGGAAATGTTGCCTTTTAGGCTGGTGGAGACAGAAGCATTCCGTGACCTGATGGCGGCAGCTGTCCCACGTTACTCGGTCCCCAGCCGCCACTATTTCTCCCGGTGTGCCGTCCCCGCGTTGCATAACCACGTGTCACAAAACATCACACGTGCCCTGAACAACGCTGTTTCACCCAAGGTCCACCTAACCACAGACACGTGGACAAGTGCTTGTGGGCAAGGCCGCTACATCTCGTTGACGGCACACTGGGTTAATATTGTGGAAGCTGGGACCCAGTCTGAGCGAGGGACGGAACACGTCCTTCCCACACCAAGGTTTGCAGGCCCTACCTCAGTCAGTGTTTCACCCACACTCTACAGCTCCGGAATGTCATGCTCTTCAGCCTCCTCCTCCTCCTGCGCATCCTCATCCACTGTGCCCTCCACACCAGTCACAAGCTGGAAGCACTGCAGCACTGCCTCGGCGAAGCGGCAACAGGCTGTGCTGAAGCTAATCTGCATAGGTGACAAACCCCACAATGCAGAAGAGCTGTGGACAGCTCTGAAACAGCAGGCAGATCACTGGCTCACACCTCTGAACCTAAAGCCAGGAAAGGTCGTGTGTGACAATGGCCGGAACCTGGTGGCGGCTTTGAGGCGAGGCCAGCTGACACATGTTCCATGCGTGGCCCATGTGCTCAACCTCGTGGTTCAGCGGTTTATAAAGTCATACCCAGAGCTGTCTGATCTGCTGGTAAAAGTTCGCCGCCTGTCTGCACATTTTCGAAAGTCACCTACTGCTTCAGCCGGCCTTGCCGGCTTTCAGCGCCGTTTGCATCTTCCGGCTCACAGACTGGTGTGTGATGTCCCCACGCGTTGGAATTCAACTCTGCACATGTTGGTCAGGATATGTGAGCAGAAGAGGGCAGTTGTTGAGTACCTGCATCACCTAATCCGTCGGGAAATGGGTCAAACTCCACACATAACACCTGAGGAGTGGAGATGGATGTCAGACCTATGTACCATCCTCCAAAACTTTGAGGACTCCACCAAGATGGTGAGTGGTGATGACGCCATTATTAGCGTCACCATACCGCTACTCTGCCTTCTAAAACGGTCTCTGCTGAAAAACAAACATGATGCATTGCAGGCGGAGCGCGATGAGTTGCAGCAAGAAACAGTAGTGGGTGTGGGTGATAACACACAGCCCAGCCTCGTCTCATCACAACGTGCAGTGGAGGACTATGACGAGGAGGAGGATGAAGACATGGAGCAACTCTCCGGCCAAATTGAGGATATGACATGCACACCAGTCATATCCTCGGTTCAGCGTGGCTGGCCAGAGGACAGGGTAGATGAGGAGGAGGAGGAGGAGGAGGACAGCATGTTCAGTCATCTTGTTGGTCAGGCTACTGAAGTCCTGGCTGTTAAGAGTCTGGCGCACATGGCTGACTTTATGGTAAGCTGCCTGTCTCGTGACCCTCGCGTTAAGAACATCTTGGCCGACAATCATTACTGGTTGGTAACACTGTTAGACCCACGCTACAAGGAGAACTTTTTGTCTCTTATTCCCGTGGAGGAGAGGTCAACCAAAATGCAGCAGTTCCGGAAGGCCATACTCACGGAAGTAGGCAAAGCATTCCCCTCACAAAACGCTAGCGGCATAGGTCAGGAATCAGTGGACAACCGAGGCGTACAGCCGAGAGAGGCACAAGTCCAATCCGCCAGAGGTAGGGGAACAGTCTTTAAGATGTGGGACAGTTTTCTCAGCCCCTCACGTACCACAGCCCCTGAGGTGCGGGGTAGTGCCACAAGAAATCCTAAGTTTGCCCAGATGCTGAAGGAGTACCTTGCAGATCGAACAACTGTACTCCGACATTCCTCTGTGCCTTACAATTATTGGGTATCCAAGCTGGACACGTGGCATGAATTGGCTCTCTACGCCTTGGAAGTCCTGGCCTGCCCTGCTGCTAGCGTTTTGTCAGAGCGTGTTTTTAGTGCCGCAGGTGGAATCATTACAGATAAACGCACCCGCCTGTCAACTGAAAATGCTGACAGGCTGACTCTGATCAAGATGAACAAGGGTTGGATTGGGCCAGACTTCACCACACCACCAGCAAATGAGAGC
This sequence comes from Anomaloglossus baeobatrachus, assembly GCF_048569485.1. Classification (NCBI taxonomy): domain Eukaryota; kingdom Metazoa; phylum Chordata; class Amphibia; order Anura; family Aromobatidae; genus Anomaloglossus; species Anomaloglossus baeobatrachus. Next base: position 205,416,287 of record NC_134355.1, on the reverse strand, counting down.
GGAATTTAAAGTTTGCCATGTACCTCCACTCACCCATGGGTACACACTTCTGGACTTTGGATAATCGCTGGACTGCTCCTCCTTCTCCTCATGCGCCACCATGATGATGACCGTTACAAATTGCAATACTTAGGCCTTTGTTTCAGGTATACCCCCAGTGGTAAATTTTTTCGCCCATTCTTTGCAGAATGGACATTACAACGACAGGAGACCCGCTCCTTTGCAATGGGAACAATGTTTTGAGGCCCTCATGCACGTCTCTACCCAGGGACAACATGGAGCCTCCCAATTTTTGGCTGCCCTGCCTAAGGGCTATACTATAATACACCCACTTCCTTAAAATGGACACTTAATGTTTTGAGGCCCTCATGCACGTCTCTACCCAGGGACAACGTGGAGCCTCCCAATTTTTGACTGCCCTGCCTAAGGGCTATACTATAATACACCCACTTCCTTAAAATGGACACTTAATGTTTTGAGGCCCTCATGCACGTCTCTACCCAGGGACAACGTGGAGCCTCCCAATTTTTGGCTGCCCTGCCTAAGGGCTATACTATAATACACCCACTTCCTTAAAATGGACACTTAATGTTTTGAGGCCCTCATGCACGTCTCTACCCAGGGACAACGTGGAGCCTCCCAATTTTTGGCTGCCCTGCCTAAGGGCTATACTATAATACACCCACTTCCTTAAAATGGACACTTAATGTTTTGAGGCCCTCATGCACGTCTCTACCCAGGGACAACGTGGAGCCTCCCAATTTTTGGCTGCCCTGCCTAAGGGCTATACTATAATACACCCACTTCCTGACAATGGGCACTTCAGGTTTACAGGCCCTCATACACGTCTCTATCCAGGGACAACGTGGAGCCTCCCAATTTTTGGCTGCCCTGCCTAAGGGCTATACTACAATGGACCCACTTCCTTCCAATGGGCACTTCAGGTTTACAGGCCCTCATGCACGTCTCTATCCAGGGACAACGTGGAGCCTCCCAATTTTTGGCTGCCCTGCCTAAGGGCTATACTACAATAGACCCACTTCCTTCCAATGGGCACTTCAGGTTTACAGGCCATCATGCACGTCTCTATCCAGGGACAATGTGGAGCCTCCCAATTTTTGGCTGCCCTGCCTAAGGGCTATACTATAATACACCCACTTCTTGACAATGGGCACTTCAGGTTTACAGGCCATCATGCACGTCTCTATCCAGGGACAATGTGGAGCCTCCCAATTTTTGGCTGCCCTGCCTAAGGGCTATACTACAATAGACCCACTTCCTTACAATGGGCACTTCAGGTTTACAGGCCCTCATGCACGTCTGTATGCAGGGGCATTGGTGAACCTCACAATTTTGGACTGTCCTGGCAAAGGAAAATACTACAAAGACTCACTTCCTCAAAATGGGCACATTAGACTCAAGAGGCCTTCATGTACGTCTCTTCTCAGGGACATCGGAGTGCCACACAATGTTTTCACGTAAAATCTTTCATGTATTAATCTCAGAGAACAATAGAGAGGGGTGTTTTAATGCCGCGCCAAAAGATCACTTGCTCAGATAGTCAGACCAATGTCACTTTAATTTCATCCAGGTCTACGCGTTTCAGGAGCACCTGCTCCCTTCCTCAGGACCGTCAGTATACAGATAACATCAAATCTATCTCACAAAAGATCAGACATACAATAAATAGTCATAGTGACGTCATAGGGCCATCCCTCTAAAGAAAAAAACAGGCGGGAACGATGTGCCACGTTGTCAGTTATGACGTGTTAAGCACATTTTGTGGATATATACAAAAAACATAACATTTCGAACAGTAGAAAGATCGTAAACATAGACATCTCTCATAGAAAAAGAAACCAATGAAAAAAACAAAAAAAAAAAAAAAAAAAAGACACAAATTGTGTATCAAAAAAATATATACATCAACGTGCGCATAACCGTTGATTCACAATTGATAATGCAAATACTGAATGTGGAATACACCGGGATCAAACCCGGGGTAGTGAGGGCGCAAAGGAATATACTAATAGGTGTGTGTTGAATTAAATATCGAGGGGGAGACACTGTGATAGTGTGTGTCGCCACCCAAGAGTGCACGGTTTTAATAAAAAAAAGAGGGGTTGTGATTTACTATAATAATAATTTTCATTTTTTTGATACACAATTTGAGTGTTTTATTCTTGTTTTTTTTTTTTTTTTTGTTTTTTTCATTGGTTTCTTTTTCTATGAGAGATGTCTATGTTTACGATCTTTCTACTGTTCGAAATGTTATGTTTTTTGTATATATCCACAAAATCTGCTTAACACGTCATAACTGACAACGTGGCACCTCGTTCCCGCCTGTTTTTTTCTTTAGAGGGATGGCCCTATGACGTCACTATGACTATTTATTGTATGTCTGATCTTTTGTGAGATAGATTTGATGTTATCTGTATACTGACGGTCCTGAAAAAGGGAGCAGGTGCTCCTGAAACGCGTAGACCTGGATGAAATTAAAGTGACATTGGTCTGACTATCTGAGCAAGTGATCTTTTGGCGCGGCATTAAAACACCCCTCTCTATTGTTCTCCATTATCTGCCACTGGGTGGCTGCAGCCGTGGATCGATTATTTATGCTGATATAGTGGTTGTGACTCTCACAACCACATCTGGTGAGTAGTATTACTCCCCCCTCCCCTCCCTACATTTTGTTGGGTAAGACCCTATTTGCGCTTGTTTGTCCACAGCTTTCTTGTTTATCTGATTTCCGGACCTGGCAAGACCAGATCTTCTTCATTGGTGGATTGAGCAGCAGAGGGTCTTTTTGTCTATCGATATGGATTATTTCAACAATCGCTTGTCCTCTAGAGAGAAGCTGATACTACAAACTGTAGGTACCCCGGAGATACATAACATTGATGGAGGACTTGATTTGCCTGATATTTATTCAGAGGAGGACACAGGTATTATGAGGAAATTATTCCTACGTCTGGAGGACTTGCTCAAGGAGGAGCTTCGTTTTGGGCTTGATGCCCGTTTTTTGACGATTTAATTGGAAGAGAGGTTGTGTCCCAGAGGGCTTAGAATCAAACATGATTTGCCCTTTCCTGCTGACCCGATCTTTACTAGTGAATGGGACATGATTTTGCTTACGTGTATGCAAGGAATGTTGCAATGCCTGTACAAAAAACGTAATGCTATTGCGGTGGATGCTTCCACTAGTATTTCGGAGCTCTATAAGGAGCTCAGCAAGTATGACTTGCATCCAGAATATAAGATTCTCAATTCTGACATAAATACCAAACTGATCCAATTAGAACAGGACACTATATTCCGTAAGTCTAAAAAGCTACAAAGGGATAGGTCTGACATGTTACCCAATAAAAATCTGGGTGAAGGGGTTACTGTGAAAACGACCAATCCTCCTGCCCGGAGGCCTAGATCTCGTAGTAATCATAGAAATTTCTTTAATAGTAAATATCACAAAAGGAACATGAGTTCCCTGAACAGAAGGGATACCACTATGCCTAATGAGGTTTCAGAACAGAAAGACACTCCTGTGGGGGGTCCCCCCTCTCGGTCAGAACATGGCATTCAGCCTCATGATCCTCCCACTGATGTTAATACAGATGAGGTTTCCCTTGACTCCTCTACAACTAATTTGTTGATAGTGAATACTCCCATGGAAATAGGGACTACAGGCCTCACATCTGAAGCTCCACCTTCAGTGAGGGGACCTATAGATTTTGAACACACAAAAAAACAGCTTGAGTCTTTGAGGTTACAAATAGAAAGTATTAGAGTCTCACATGGCTCCTCCTGTGACCAGTGGCCATCCTGATAATGATTTTATTGATTTACTCGACATTTCTGTGCACGAGGAATATATACCCCTGCCTACCTCCTCTGAGGCTCATGAAAGCAATTCCTCTCCTTCGGTTTTAACATCCCCTTTGACTATCCATAATAGGGGTACTATCACTATAGATAATACGCTTAAGAACAATTTGTGTGTGCCTTTTTTACCCCTGGCCAGGAACTCACAAGTTCCCATTACGAATTTTCTGACCCCCAGGGGAGGAAAAAGAAAAAGCGGCATAGAGGGACCAGAGCAGGATGCAGGCTCAAGCAAAAAAGGGAAAAAAAGCATGTAGCAAAAGATGACACCGCTGGCATTTTTAACCTATCCAGCTACAATCTCTCCAAAAGTGAACTTAGTGTCCTGAAAAAGGGCCTGTCTTTTTGTCCCACTAAATCTTCTGATGATTTTGAGCTGTTTTTCGATCTTCAGAAATATATCAGGAAGCTTACTCTGACAAGGCACTTCCAGATGAACAAGTACCTTCCTACTAACAGTGAAGCAGTTCAGGATGATTTTTTCCACACTGATTATAAATTGAAGTCCAACTTTTATCCCCTGCACAGTATAGGACACCACATTAAGACGTTCAATGATTTGGTGTTGGAGGATTTCAAAAGGGTCCTTAGCAATAGGAGACCTACTAAAACTAACCTATCCAGAGAGGAAAAAATGGCCCTTTCTTCCCTGAAAAACAATACTGACTTGGTTATTCGCAGTGCTGATAAAGGAGGGGGTATTGTCTTACAAGACAAAAGCAGTTATGTCCAGGAGGCCTTAAGGATGTTGTCCAACAGTGCACATTATGAGGTAGTGGAGATGTCACTATATCAGGATTCTATTTCCAGGTATCATACCCTAATCAAGGGAGCCTCTGAATCAGGGGTCCTCAATAAAGATGAATTTAAGTTTTTGGATGTCAAAAACCCAAAATTGGCATTCTACTACCACCTCCCTAAGATACATAAAAGCTTGACTAATCCCCCTGGGAGGCCCATCATCTCAGGGATTGGGGCACTCACTGAGAATATGGCGGCTTACGTCGATTCTATAATGAGGACTCATGTTTTTAATTTGAGAAGCTACCTCAGAGATTCTCCTCAACTTATAAATATTTTGAAAACCATTGTATGGAAGGATTCGTTTCTTTTCTTGACCCTTGACGTCGCCTCTCTGTATACGAATATCCCCCACGACCTCGGTCTTGAATGTTTTAGGCAATACTTAGAGATGGATGATCGTTTACCAACTGAGCAAAAAAAGTTCATTCTTGATAGTATGGAATTTATTTCCAAAAATAATTTTTTTACTTTCCAAGACAGGATCTATCACCAGTGCTGTGGCGTGGCCATGGGTTCAAAAGCAGCACCTACATTTGCGAATCTGGTTATGGGGCTTTTTGAAACATTGTTTATTTATTCTTCTAAACTATTCAAACACGTGGTCGTTTATAAGAGGTATATAGACGACTTATTCATTATTTGGGACAATATTGAGAACAATCTCGCTCCTTTTCTAGAGGGTATAGAGAATAATACCTGGGGTTTGAGATTTTCACCCACTGTGGATCAGACTTCTATTAATTTTCTGGATCTGACCATTTCTCATACTGAAGGCTCCATCCTGACAAAAACTTTTTTTAAGAAAGTGGATTGCAACGGATATATTGATTTTAGTAGTAATCACTATGATAAGTGGTTACTCAATATTCCTAAAAATCAGTACCAAAGAATCAGGAGAAATTGTACATTAGACAATGATTTTAAGGAGCAATCTTTGGTTTTAAAAGAGAGATTTCTATATAAAAAATACCCTTTGACTGTTTTAAAAAAAGCGTATCAGGATAATAGACATCAGGGGCAGGGTGCCCCTTCCCCTGCAGCTGCTGATTCAGATAGTAAATCTGTCCCCAAGGATAAGTTTGCATCCAATTTCTTAACGACGTTTAGTAGTGATGGAGATGCCATCAGAGGGATATTAAAGAAACATTGGTCTATATTACGCAATGACCCTTTCCTCAAAGATGTTTTACCCACTCATCCTGGAATCACTTTTCGCAGGGCTTCCAACCTAAAGAATCAGCTAGCCCCGAGCAGACTGAAGAGTTCCTCCAGCACTATTAATAATAATATCAATACTAATAAACCTTCCGGGTCGTATAGATGTCTGACCAAAAATTGTTTGTGCTGCAAATCAATCCAACATGGTAGGGTCTCCTTTGGATCTGACTCGGGGGATATGGATTTTCCGATACAGGGTCATCTGAATTGTCAATCGGATCATGTCATTTATTTGATTGAGTGCGACTGTGGGAAGCGTTATGTAGGGAGAACGATTCAAGCCCTACATAACAGAATTAACTCCCACAGGCATAACATTAAAGTGGGTTACATGCTTCATGGGTTGTCCCGTCATACTACCATTTATCATAATAAAAAAATCAAATTAAAAGTCACCCCTATTGACCAGATACCTGCACATAACCCTAACAGGTTGGAAGTTCTGGGTAGAAAAGAAACCTATTGGATCTATAGGCTCAATACCCTTAAACCTCGGGGCTTAAATGAGGTGACGGATCTATTTCATTGATAATTTTATTGTGTTTTAGTGGTGGATTAGGAGCACCACCTAATTTATTTCACCTTTATTTTTATTGTGGTGTCAGTGGTTTGTATTGAATACCACCTCCTCTGTTTTATATAAAAAAAATTTTTTTAAAAAATATTATATTTTTTTACTTATTGTTTTATATATATATATTTTTTAAGTGCATATATATATATATTTATTTTGGTTTTAATTGTATGTTTTTATTCATTATGATTAGCCTAATTGTTGAATCGCATGTTTTATATGATTTTATGACCAGGTCTGATGGTTTTAGCTTATTATTTATTTCTTCCTCTTACCGTCGGTTATTTGAACCTTTGATGTACCTTTACACATATGCAGTGATATATATGTTTTTGGTGTTTTTGATTATGCGTGTATATCCTGTACACGTTTCTTCTTTGTGTGCACGTATAACAATTGGTTCCAATTGTTTTTTCAGGGTGGTCACTATCACATGACCGGATTTATATATATTTTCACATGCCTATTATTTCACTTTCAGTTTGTTGGACTGTCGTCGGGTTGATGAGGACCCCTTCCCATTTTTCTTTATCCCGTACCTAAATATATACACATTTCTTTCCCTTCACTCATTGCACTAAACCCCCCCTTTTTTTTGAGTATGGATTACTGTTTTCGGTATAACCGGCGTTGGTACCTTTCTCACATCTCTGTTTTGTGTTCTTCCGCATTTTTTTCCCTTATTTTTGCTTATCATAAGCTACCTAGGGTATGCCCTGGTCCTGTACGGCTGCCGTTTTTTTCCTAGTTATATGCTGTCCCCCCTTTTTTTCGCTGTCCTAGGCGATCACTGGGTGTTTTCGATGATCACGCATGCGCTATGAGTTTTTTTCCCACGGTCTTGAACTTGTTTAACCTTCGGTTCCTAGCATAGACCTGGGACGCATGCGTGGTTCGTTTTTTCCCACGCTTCTGCCCGATAGTAAACTGCGGTCTTGAATCTTGATTCCTGTAGAATCCCTCCTGGTTTTCTCCTTGTCCGCTTGTTTCCACGATATCACCTGCACTTTGTGCTGATATAGTAAATCACAACCCCTCTTTTTTTGATTAAAACCGTGCACTCTTGGGTGGCGACACACACTATCACAGTGTTTCCCCCTCGATATTTAATTCAACACACACCTATTAGTATATTCCTTTGCGCCCTCACTACCCCGGGTTTGATCCTGGTGTATTCCACATTCAGTATTTGCATTATCAATTGTGAATCAACGGTTATGCGCACGTTGATGTATACTTTTTTGATACACAATTTGTGTGTTTTATTCTTGTTTTTTTTTTTTGGTTTTTTCATTGGTTTCTTTTTCTATGAGAGATGTCTATGTTTACGATCTTTCTACTGTTCGAAATGTTATGTTTTTTGTATATATCCACAAAATCTGCTTAACACGTCATAACTGACAACGTGGCACCTCGTTCCCGCCTGTTTTTTTCTTTAGAGGGATGGCCCTATGACGTCACTATGACTATTTATTGTATGTCTGATCTTTTGTGAGATAGATTTGATGTTATCTGTATACTGACGGTCCTGAGGAAGGGAGCAGGTGCTCCTGAAACGCGTAGACCTGGATGAAATTAAAGTGACATTGGTCTGACTATCTGAGCAAGTGATCTTTTGGCGCGGCATTAAAACACCCCTCTCTATTGTTCTCCGTTATCTGCCACTGGGTGGCTGCAGCCGTGGATCGATTATTTATGCTGATATAGTGGTTGTGACTCTCACAACCACATCTGGTGAGTAGTATTACTCCCCCCTCCCCTCCCTACATTTTGTTGGGTAAGACCCTATTTGCGCTTGTTTGTCCACAGCTTTCTTGTTTATGTATTAATCTCAAAAAGTAACATACACCAGCTCTATCTCACTATTGGGTATGTGCCCTTAACATTTCTGCCATGAAAAATCATTTTGGAGTCATTTTGGAAGGTTTTCTGGTGAGTCCGTAAAAATGGCGTGAAACGCGGACAAAATTGTTCACAGCTGTGACTTTTGAGTGATAAATGCTTCAAGGGGTCTTCCCCATGCTGTTGCCATGTCATTTGAGCACTCTTCTGAGACTTTTGTGACATTTTTAGGGTTTCTCCATGCTGCCAGGGGGTCATTTCACAAAAATACTCGGGTCTCCCATAGGATAACATTGGGCTCGTTGCTCGGGCCGAGTACACGAGTATCTTGGGAGGACGCTGGTAATGAAGGTAAACATCGGGTAACCAAGGAAAGGGCTTCTTGGTTACCCGATGTTTACCATAGTTACCAGCGTCCACAGAAGCCGGCTCCTGACTGGCTGACACAGCCGGTCAATAACGGAGATCACCATTGTCATAGCAACGCGCTTGGTAGCGGTGACGGGGACGTCCCACTACCAGCACGCAGCGGCACCGGAATCACGTAATCGGAGCAGCGTTGCTATGGCAACCCGTGCCACCCCTTACAGCCGGGAGCCTGTGGTCACTCTCACAGAGTGATTTCTGCACGGAGCACAGCGTCTTCCCCCATGCAGCTGTGCTGTCTGATGGAGCAGACAGAGCTGCATGTGTTGAAGGGGAAAGAAGACAGAAAACCATGGATCGTGGAGGGCTGAGAGGGGGTAATAAAGATGGAGTCTCTAAGTGTGTCTGTGTATTTATTTCTATTAAAGGTTTTTTTTTCTGTGTGGTGTTTTTTTTAACCCTTTATTGGAGATTCTTAATGGCCGAGTCAAACGTGCCTGACATTAAGAATCTCTGACTTAATACTAGCTAGTAAAACAAAGCCAGTATTAACTCATGATTACCCAACAAGCCACCCGGCTTCAGGGCTGTTGGAAGAGTTGGATACAGCACCAGATGATAGCGCTTCTATGAGAGTGCCATTTTCTGGGGCGGCTGCGAACTGCAATTCTCAGCAGAGGGGCCCAGAAACCTCGGACTAACCTGTGCTGTGGATTCCAATCCCCAGCTGCCTAGTTGTACCCGGCTGGACACAAAATTGGGGCGAAGCCTACATCATTTTTTTTTTTTAATTATTTCATAAAATTCATGAATTAAGTAAAAAAGGGCTTCCCTATATTTTTAGTTCCCAGCCGGGTACAAATAGGCAGGTGGGGGTTGGGGGCAGCCCGTACCTGCCTGCTGTACCCGGCTAGCATACAAAAATATGGCGAAGCGCACGTCATTTTTTTCGTAGTTTTTTTGGCAAAAAAAATAAAAAATGCTTCCCAAGATTTTCCATTGCCAGTGAAGGTAACACCAAGCAGGGGGGGGGGTTAGCAGCCAGTAGCTGCTTGGATTACCCTTAGCTAGCAATACAAAAATGGAGCGGGAGCCCATATTTATTTTTTTTAATTATTTATTTAAATAACTAAAAACAAAAAGGGCTTCCCTGTATTTTGATTGCCTGACATGACAGTGCTGTAAAAATATTTTTTTTAAAAAATGACGTAGCGCTCCACGGTATTTTTGATTCTCAGTGCAGATAAAGCAGACAGCTACGGGTTGCCACCCCCATCTGCCTGGCATTACCTTGGCTGGCAATCAAAATACAGGGAAGCCCATTAATTTTTTCTATTTAACAAATAGTTAAAAAAAACATGACGTTGGGTCCCCCCATTTTTGATAGCCAGCTAGGGTTTAGCAGATGGCTGTAGCCTGAAAACCACAGCTGCCAGCTTTACCGTGGTTGGGGATCCAATGTGGAGGTCACCCCAGGCTCTTTTTTTATAATTATTTATAAATATTAATAATTACAAAAAAAAGTAGGGTCCTCCCCAAATTGGATCACCAGCCAAGGTAAAGAGGACAGCTGTGGTCTGGTATTCTCAGGGTGGGAAGGTCCACAGTTATTGGGCCTTCACAGCCTAAAAATAGCAGGCCGCAGGCACCCCAGACGTGGCGCATCCACTAGATGCGCCAATCCTGGCGCTTCACCCCAGCTCATCCCGTGCCCTGGTGCAGTGGCAAACGGGGTAATAAATGGGGTTGATACTAGCTGTAAAGTTACCTGACATCAAGCCCAGCAGTTTGTGATGTCATGGCATCTATCAGATACCCGACATCATAAACTGTCAGTACTAACAAAAATAATCGACAAAAAAAATTGATTTGAAAAACACTCCCCAAAACATTCCCTCTTTCACCAATTTATTGTAAGAAAAAAAATAAGGGGATCCCACGACGACCCTGGACCATCTAGAATATGGGGGGAGACACTCAGGGAAAGTATCCCCCACTTTCTAGGAGTGCAGACCCTCCATGTGAGGAGTGTGGGTGCAATGAATCTGCACCCACTCTCCCCGTGTCCACAGCAGCAGAGTCCATGTCGTAACGGTTGCTACCAAAGCTGCAATGCCCTGCTCATGAGGTAAGGGCATGCCTAATCAGGAGAACTATTCTACATTTCCAAATATTGGTATTTGCTGATATTATTGCTATTCCACCTACTATATATTGGTGATAGGATCTTGGAGATGGAATACCCCTTTAAATCCAGTTATCCAGCTGAATCGATACTAAACAACAGAGCTCGCTATTTAGATGTGTTTTCTTGTGGCGTATAACGGACTCATGTTTGGTAGTCGTTCAGCAGGGCAACTATAAAATCAAATACCTCCATTTGGAAATGTAGTATATAGCTCTCCTGATCAACTATGTTCCTTACCTCATGAGCAGGGCATTGCAGTAATAACAATAATTTATTCATTTATATAGCGCTATTAATTCCATAGCGCTTTGCATACATTGGGAACACTGTCCCCATTGGGGCTCATAATCTAAATTCCCTATCTGTATGTCTTTGGAGTGTGGGAGGAAACCAGAGTACCCGGAGGAAACCCACGCAAACACGGGGAGAATATACAAACTCCTTGCAGATAGTGTCCTGGGGGGGAATTGAACCCAGGACCTCAGTGCTGCAAGACTGCAGTGCTAACCACTGAGCCACCATGCCGCCCATTTAGCTTACAGATGCATAACCACCACTCACTGTGTCTGAACACAGGAAGCTGAGCTGACAGCCGCTCTGTGCATGCGGCAGCGTCTATTGTGAAGGAGAGGGCCGCGGGGGATCAACGCTGTACAGGTACCGTGGGACACCGGGGAACACCGGTGGGGTTATAGGGGGTGACCTGGCAGGGCCTAGGGAGGAGTTTTCTGTTGCATGTGTCATGGCACATGCGACAGAAATCAGAGGAGTAGGGTGAATGCGACCGGCGCGCGGCTGTGCGCGCGACCATCTTGGATTTCCGGGAGAGGGTCAGGGGGGGGCACTTTGGCGACACCCGCGGACCGGAGGGGACCGGGGAGGAGATTTATCATGTTTGTTCATGCCAGATGGGAGATAAATAATTTTTTTCCAAAGCTGACATTTACTGTAACGTGATCATCGGTATATCGGCTGGGGACATGTGAGTGTGAGTGTGTGTGTGTGTACATGCCACGTGCAGGAGGGGGTGGAGCGAGCTGAGCGGGGAAGTGTCGGCTTCCTGCACACGTAACTGGGATAAATATCGGGTTAGTAACCAAAGCACTTTGCTTGGATACCCGATGTTTATCTTGATTACCAGCTCACTGCAGGCTGCTAGCGATGGCTCCCTACACACTGTAGCTGTAAAAAGCCCTGCTTTTTGCTTATAGAACCGTTCTCGAACGTACTCGAACTGTCGAGCTTTTAGCAAAAAGCTCAAGTTCTAGTTCGATCTAGAACACCCCACAAAATCACTCAAACCGCGAACTGAGTAACCGCGAACCACGCTCAACTCTACTTATAACAGCATCCAAAATGTGAAACACGGGGGTGGCAGCATCATGTTGTAGGGTTATTTTGCTGCAGGAGTGACTGGTGCACTTCACAAAATAGATGGCATCATGAGGAAGGAAGATTATGGGGCAATACTTTAGCCACATCTCAAGACATCAGCCAGGAACTTAAAGCTTGGGTGGAAATGGGTCTTTCAAATGAATAATGACCAGAAGCATACTGTCAAACTGGTTAGAAAGTGGCTTAAGGATAGCAAACTCAATGTTTTGGAGTGGCCATCACAAAGCCCTGATTTCAATCCTATTTAAAATTTATGGGCAAAGCTGAAAAGGGTGGTGCGAGCAATGCGACCTACAAACATGGCTCAGTTACACGAGTTATATCAGTAAGTATGGGGCCAAATTCCAACCAGCGATTATGAGAAGCTTGTGGAAGGATATCCAAAATGTTTGACCCATGTCATACCATTTAAGGGCAATGGTACCAAATACTAATGAAATGTATGTAAACTTTTGACTTTGCAGAAAGTAATAAAAATGCCTTAAACATTCTGTCTCTCTAATTATTCTGGCATTTGGCAAAAATAAATAACTAGCTGTGTACCTGGGCGTTGCCCGGGATAGTAACTGTTTCTCTGTCTCTCTCCCAGTCTCTGTCTGTCTGTCTCTTTCCTTGTCTATCTGTGTCTATGTCTCTGTCTGTCTGTCTTTGTATCAGTCTATCTGTCTCTATCTCTGTGTCTGTCTGTCTCTTGCCCCGTCTCTCTCTTTCCCCGTTTTTATCTTGCCCCATCTGTCTCTTGCCCCATCTGTTTCTTACCCCGTCTGTGTCTTGACCCGTCTGTCTCTGTCCAGGTCTGTCTCTTTCCTTGTCTGTCTCTTTCCTTGTCTGTCTCTTTCCAGGTCTGTCTCTTTCCAGGTCTGTCTCTTTCCAGGTATCTCTTTCTTCGTCTGTCTCTTTCCAGGCCTGTCTCTTTCCCGGTTTGTCTCTTTTCCGATCTGTCTCTTTCCCCATCTGTCTCTTTCCAGGTCTGTCTCTTTCCCTATCTGCCTGTCTCTGTCTGTCTCTATCTCTCTGTTTCTTTCTCCATCTGTCTCTTTCCAGGTCTGTCTCTCTCCCAGGTCTGTCTCTTTCCCTGTCTGTCTCCATGTCTCTTTTCCTGTCTCTTTCCCTGTCTGTCTTTGTCCATCTCTTTGTCTGTGTCTTTTCCTGTCTGTCTTTTTTCCTGTCTGCCTGTCTCTGTCTGTCTCTTTCCTTGTCTGTCGCTATTTCTCTGTCTGTCTCTAGCAAGGTCTGTCTCTTTCCCCATCTATCTTTGTCTGTCTCTCGGGCTGTCTCCTCTTTCCCTGTCTGCCTGTCTCTGTCCCTGTCTGCCTGTCTCTTTCCCCATCTATCTCTTTCCCCATCTGTCTCTGTCTGTCTCTGTCTGTCTCTTTCCCCATCAGTATCTGTCTGTCTCTGTCTGTCTCTTTCCCTGTCTGTCTCTATCTCTCTGTCTCTTTCCATGTCTCTCTCTGTTTGTCTTTCTTTGTCTCTCTCTATCCGTCTCCCCACTGACATCATATTACCTCACACATAAGCTTCTTATACTAACAATGTCTTTTGTTCCAATAGCAACCATTCACAGCTCCTATTAATAACCTGTAGTTCCAGGCTCCATTTACTTTAATGGAGGCATAGTTTTTGGAGAGTAACGGTAAAGCGAGGGGTTAAATTTTCCTGTCAAAACATACTGTATTTTTTGGACCATAAGACGCACTTTTTTCCCCCCAAATGTTGGGGGAAAGTGGGGGGTGCGTCTTATGGTCTGACTATAGGGCTGCGGCCGGGAATGAGGGTGCTGCAGTGGAGCGGGTTATCAGGGGCACGAGCAGGCTGTAGCAGCCTGCCGTGACCACGTGGGCCCGCTCATCACATATGCACGCCCATCATCCCATCCATATCTCAGCGCTAAAGCTGGCGCTGATAGGTGGGCAGGATGATGGGCAGGATGATGGGCAGGGGGATGCACGCATAGTAAGCAGCTGGCCGTGATCACCCCTGGCAACTACAGCCTGGAGTGATCATGTGCGGCTGTATTCACTGCCCCCCGCGCATCATCATCAGCGTGGGGTGCAATGAATCAGTATACATACTCACCGTTCCCCTGCAGCTTCGTGATGTCCTCCCGTCTGCCAGTCAGCTGATCTGTGTAGAGAGCTAGTCACGCAGGTCAGCTGACCGGCAGACGGGAGGACATCGTGATGCTGCAGGGAAGTGACCGGTGACGGCTACACACTCCAGCGGCGCTGCTGCCGCCACAGACAGGGGGAGAAGCAATGCTGCATGGAGCGAGGAAAGGTGAGTATAAACGTTTTTTTTTGAGGGATACAGAATACATTCCATATACCAGGATGGGGTTATTTATCAGGATGGGTGTATATAGCATGATGGGTTTTTATAGCAGGATGGGAATATATAGCAGGATGGCAGTATATATCAGGATGGGGGCATATAGCAGGATGGCAGTATATAGCAGTATGGCAGTATATAGCAGGATAAGGGCATATACCAGGATGGGGTACATACACAAGGCAGGAGGATCATTACCAGGATGGGGTACCTTAGCAGAGAATTTGGGGACATTACCCCCATAATAGCATCAGCAGAAGATCCTCGCCCCATAACAATGTGCCATGACCACATTTTTTGCTTACAATTTCATTTTCATATTTTCCTCCTCTAAAACCAGGGTGCGTCTTATGGTCCGAAAAATACGGTAGTTCCCTGGGTCTCATGAGGCGTCTGTGCAAAATTTTGTGATTGTAAAAGCAACGGTGCGGATTCCTTTAGCGGACATACACACACACATACAAACACTGAGCTTTATATATTAGATATTGGTAATCCTAATTGACTTAAAACGGGAAAATTTATTCTGATTTCATGTCAGATACTGAGAAAAACATGATGTGTCTTTTTAGATAGTGTATGTAAAATTCTGGTTTCAACTGTGTACAGTATATACTGTATTAGTTTGCAAAAATTGTAGATAGGTATGGAAAAAATGCTCCAAAGTAAGAATGCTTTAAAATAATGTGTTAATAGTTTATTTTTATTAATTAACAAAATGCAAAGTAAATTAACAAAAAAAGTAATAGGTAATTTGTCAGTATACATTGTTATAGCATTTTGCCTTCAAAACGGCCTCAAAGCATCAATTCCTCCAGGTACACTTGTTTGCTTTTTTATACAAAGTTGGTAGGGTGGTGGTTCTAAACATCTTGGAGAATAAACCACAGATCTTCTCTGATCACAGATTTGCGCAAATCTTTCTTTCTCTTCATGTAATCCCAGACTTAATGATGTTGAAATCAAGGTTCTGTGGGGGCCACATCGTCACTTCCAGGACTCCTTGTTCTTTTTTACTTTGAAGATGACATCAGCTGTATATTTGGAGTCATTGTTCTGCTTCAGAATAATTTTGAAGGAAAACAAATTCCGCACTGATGTTATTATGTAATGGATAAGTATCTGCTTGTATTTCTCAGCATTGAAAACACCAGGAAATGGGGAATACAGATCCAACCATCTATTATTTGAAGACGTCTGGCTAGAGGAAGACTTCATGGAAAAAACATTATTTTGACACGGAAACAATACAAATAGCAGCAAGGTGAGTATAAAACATAACTTTTATTATATCAAGATTAATATTCTATATACAGCTCTGGAAAAAATTAAGAGACCACTGCAAAATTTTCATTTTTTCTGATTTTTCTCTTTATAGGTATATTTTTGAGTGAAATGTAAATTGTTCTTTCATTCTATAAACTACTGACAACATGCCTCCGAATTTCCAAGCAAAAAATTTTGTATTTATTTTATGAACATGAGAAATGGTCAAAATAACAAAAAATAAATTGCTTTCAGACCTCAAATAATACAAAGAAAACAAGTTCATAATCATTTAGAAGCGACAATACTAATGTTTTAACTCAGGAAGAGTTCAGAAATCAATATTTTGTGGAATAACCATGATTTTTAATCACAACTTTCATGCGTCCTGGCATGCTTTCCACTAGTCTTTCACACTGCTTTTGGGTGACCTTATGCCACTCCTGGTGAAAAAATGTAAGCAGTTCTTTGTTTGATGGCTTTTGACTAACCATCTTCCTCTTGATTACATTCCAGAGGTTTTCAATGGGGTTCAGGTCTGGAGATTGGGTTTTGATGTGGTGGTCCTTCATCCACACATTGATTGACCTAGCTGTGTGGTATGACACATTATGCTGCTGGAAAAAACAGTCCTCAGAGTTGGGGAACATTGCGTGAGCAGAAAGAAGCAACTGTTTTTCCAGAATAACCTTGTATGCAGCTTGATTCATACGTTTTGCAAAGATTAATCTGCCCAATTCCAGCCTTGTTGAAGCATCCTCAGATCATCACCAGTCCTCCACCAAAGTTCACAGCGGGTGCAAGACACTGTGGCTTGTACGCCTCTCCAGGACTCCGTCTAACCATTAGATGACCAGGTGTTGGGCAAAGCTGATAACTAGACTCATCAGAGAAGATTACCTTACTCCAGTCCTCTATGGTCCAATCATTATGGTCTTTGACAAACTTCAGCCTGGCTCTCCTTGCTTCTCATTGATGAAAGGCTTTTTTCTAGATTTACATGACTTTAGCCCTGCTTCTAGGAGCCTGTTACGAACTGTTCTTGCTGTGCACTTCACCCCAGCTGCCATTTCCCATTCCTTTTGTAGGTAACTTGATGTCATCCTGCAGTTGCTGAGTGATATTTGAATAAGATGACGGTCATCGCGATCAGTGGAGAGTCACTTTTGCCCTCTGCCGGTCTGTACTTTGTTTGGAATTAAACTGACACTGGAATGGAATGGCTTTCAGACATGTAGAGAAGCTGATTTTTATAAAAATGTGCAGTGGTCTCTTAATTTTTGCCAGAGCTGTAGGTATGTTTATGCCACACCCCCACAAACAGTGAACCTAGTATTAAAACCAAACTATATTTGTGAAAACCAAAGCTGCCGTATCAGGCTACCCACAGGTCACCAACACATAACACTTAAGATGACCTGGGTAAGTTGGCACCACTTACGCAAGCTAAAATAACCTTGCACATAAACCATAATCCAAGAATAATTTACCATGGAAGAGGTGCACTCTCAATAATCATTACCAGAACGCAATAGATATCAGCAAGAATTAAACAAATTAAAGACTAAGCCATAGTGTCTACAGTCCGTACTAAACAGATACAAAAAAAGTGTTACATGGACTCAACAGATATAGAACAATCTCACCAGTATGTAGGCATCATAGATCCAATGTCCTGAAATGACCAGTACTTCTGAGGCGGGGTCAGGAGTGGGCACGATTTATCCCCAACAGGGTATAATTTGCCGTATACACCCCATAGCTCCTGTCCTTACAAGGACAGTCCACAATTTATCCCATGTATAGCTGTCCCATATCACACTATAAGTGCCTCCCAATGCATTTCAACCTTCACAGGATCATCAGGGGAGTATGCATGTACTTGGCATGCTAATGGAGCAAAACTAGATACCCCAGTAAAGGAGCTGCCTAGCACACAAACTGGTCTGAAAGAAAAAACTACAGAATAGGTTGTTTTAAGTATCTACTGACCCACCACCTTAAGGGTATATGATTGGTTATTTAGTTAATAAATTACAGGTGACCCCAAATAACATTATTGGCTAAACATGCTCAATCAAACAGTCTTCTTACCTGTAGCCATGTGTAAGTTAAATGGAGCGCATGCCGTGTGTGGAACGCATTACAGCATACACACAGCCCATCAGTAACTGGCAATTACATATACTGCTTCCAGGGCAGTGAGCGCATCCATAGGCTGCAGATACTGTGTTCAGAAACAGAAGCTGAAGCCCAAGGAGGTGGAACATTGTGCACAATCCAATGTGCAGCACATGACCTCTACTTGGCCAATAAGGAAGCCAGCAGGAGTAATGCCTGCCTTTGGATGCGATCCCCACGTACATTTACCCGTCCCCAAACCACGGGGGGCGCCTCTGCCAAATTACCACAGCAACGTGCGTGTTCATGAACCTCACATGAAGACCAGAAACTGGGAGCTGGAACGCAGAGCAGTGTAACCTGTCACATGAACCATGTGACCACAACCATTCTCCTCGGGAATAAAGAAGCCAGCAAAAATTACACCATGCCCCGATATATTTGCATGATGCAAATTATCCCATTATTGCACACCTCTTATAAAAGCACCAGCATTACATACACTGCATTGACAGTGAACTTAACCCTTAGGTCTGTTAAACACAGAGATCCACATCACCGCATGATGCAAAGGAGAACACTCATACCAATCGCAGTTAACTACACATACTCCATTAAAATCATAGCGCATGTAAAAAACAGAACCCCAAAGAAACACAAGCAAGAGGAAATACTGTAGGAGAGAAAGGTCCACTGAGACAATATACAGTGCCTTGCAAAAATAATCGGCCCCCTTGAATTTTTCAACCATTTCCCACATTTGAGGCTTCAAACATAAAGATGAAAATTTTAATGTTATGGTGAAGAATCAACAACAAGAGGGACACAATTGTGAAGTTGAACGAAATTTATTGCTTATTTTAAACTTTTGTAAAAAAAGAATAAACTGAAAATTGGGGCGTGCAATATTATTCGGCCCCTTTACTTACAGTGCAGTAAACTCACTCCAGAAGTTCATTGAAGATCTCTGAATGATCCAGTGTTGTCCTAAATGACATATCATGATAAATATAAGCCACCTGTGTGTAATCTAGTTTCCGTATAAATGCACCTGCTCTGTGATAGTCTCAGTGTTTTGTTTAAAGCACAAATAGCATCATGAAGACCAAGGAACACAACAGGCAGGTCCGTGATACTGTTGTGGAGAAGCTGAAAGCCGGATTTGATTACAAAAAGATTTCCACAACTTTAAACATTCCAAGAAGCACTGTGCAAGTGATCATATTGAAATGGAAGCAGTATCTGTTATGGGGGGACCGGCAGATTAGGACCAGGGGTATATATCCCAATCGCCAGTCGGGGCCCACCGTGCTCCAGATGGTAATGGAGCTGCTGGCACCCTGTGGGTTAGGCGGAGACTATAGAGCTGGATGGCTCTGAGATAATTCAAGGAACCGGTCACGTGTGTAGGGACACGTCAGACCGGACGACAACCCAGTTAGCGTTTCGGTGGAGCGGACGCTACTCCGACCACGTGTGTAACAACACGTCAGGCCGGATGGTAACCACTTAGCGTTGACCGAGAAGACCGCTGCAACAGCGCCCTGTCGGCCACGTGTGTAAGACACGTCAGGCCGAGCGGTCCTCCCATTAGCGTTTCTGGCCACCACTCGACTGGCCACGTGTATAAAGGACACGTCAGACCAGGTAGTCACACCAGTAGCATTTGACTGGGAAGCCGAGGAGGATAATAGGGTTCACACACCCAATCCAGGAACACTCTGTTAACTTCACAGGGGTTCTGGGGTGCGCTGTCCGTGCTCGTAGAGGGCACAAGCTGACAGGTGGCGCAGCAGGTACACTGTCCGTGTGCGTAGAGGGCACTCTCGGACAGGTGACGCAACAGGTATTCTGTCCGTGTGCGTAGGAGGCACAACTGAACAGGTGACGCAGCAGCCGCAGCCCAGTTAACACCACTGGACTGCTCTAGCACAACAAGAACGGTAGCAAGGAAGCACGGCGCCTGACCCTCATGTGCTGAGCCACAAATCTTGGCGTGACAGGCACCGTTCGCCTAGCCCTACCTACCGCTTCCAACAAGGCTTATGCCACCAAGAACTCTAAATGAAGACTGCGCACCTCCATGTTGTCTCCAGCCCCTTTTATAACCTGGGTCCGCCCCAAACCCAGGGTGGAACCACCAAGGTCCAATAGCAGAGTGCCATGTCATCAGTGACGTCACATGCGACCTATCTGGAACCGCCACGTCATTGATGACCTCATGGCAGCCACGCCCCAAACACTTCACCAATCATCGTCTGACGACAAATGGTGAGGTGCCAGATCATAGGGGCAGGCTTCTGCGAGCCAGTCCGGAATTGCCACGTCATCAGGACACCTGACACCCTCTGCCCTATCAGGGCCTGCCACCTCACGGACATGCTCAGTGAGGTCCTTACCGGACCTAGCCTCTGATGCACTAAGTGCCTGAGCATGCTCAGTAGCCTGAGCAACAGGCTCAGAAAGCAGACTATCAGTTTGAGCATGCTCAGTAGGCACATCCCAGAACTTAGACACAGCACGATGTCCAAGTACCTGTGCAAAGAGGCTGTTAGGGTTAATTGTGGGAGCATGCTCAGTAGCCTGAACTGAGGACTTAGTCTCAGACATAACACAATCAGGCTGAGCATGCTCACTAGGCAAAACACCGGGCTTAGACTCTGGCTGGAGTAAATCGGCGCACACATGCGCACTAGCCGCCTCTCCACACTTAGACGTGGTGGAAGGAGCAGCCAACTGGACGACCTGAGGCACGGCCAAGAACGACAGCCGGCGCCTGGGCGCAACAGGAACCGCAGCAGGCTGCTTGCGGCTATGGCGGCGCCGGTTCGTAACAGTACCCCCCCTCTAGCGGCCCTCCCACTCGAATGGTCTATAGTCGCCACAGATACCACTGAGCGACGGGCGGAAGATGGAGACATGCAGTGGGAGCTACAAGACTCGCTCCACAGCGTAATCACCCCAGACGACCAGTCGATATGTGGGGAATGCCGCTTTAAGCAAGTAATACCCAGCAGAATATCATCTGCACCCTTAGGGATAACCAGAAATGAAATGGTCTCCCTATGCCCAGATGACATGGCAAGGGTAATGGGCACTGTCCGCTGGTGAATTACCTTGGGCAACAAGGACCCATCCACCACACGGACTCTCACGGGCCTTGGCATTTGCACCAGCGGGATGGCATGCTGCTGGGCAAAAGAGGAGGAGATGAAACTATCCCCAGCACCTGTGTCCACACTTGCCCTTGTGGACCATGTTGACCCCTTAAAGGAAATGGACGCGGGAAACGTCACCCTAATGGATGACGCAGAGTACAGTCTACCTCCAGCTATGGTCACCAATCACGGTCGCTTACTCTGACGCTTTGGGCAACGGTTGGCATAATGACCATACTGCCCACAAGCGAAACAGGAAATGCCCTTGCGACTCGAAGACCTAGCAACACCAACCCTAGTGATGTACATAGGGACAGAGATGTCCTCTAAGGGAGGTGCAGTAGGAGAGACCACTACAGTGGTTGAACGACCCTCTGACCTGCGCTCCAGCTGACGTTCGGAGGTCCGCAGGTCAATGCGAGTAGCCAGAGTCATGAGGCCCTCAAGGGTAGTTGGTACCTCATGCGACGCTAATGCGTCCTTCACGTGCGAGGCTAATCCCCTCCAGAACAGTGGAATGAGAGTCCTCTCTGACCACCCCAGTTCTGCAGCAAGTGTCCTGAAACTCACAGCATATTGACTTGAGGAGGTACGCCCCTGCTACAAGGTCAGTAGCTGTAGGGCCGAGTCGTGAGTGACCTGAGGCCCCAGGAACACTTGTCGCAAGGACTTCAAAAACTCCTTAGAGTCCTGTACTACGGGGTCATTCCTCTCCCACAATGATGTAGCCCACTCCAGTGCTCTATCAGAGACCAAGGAGATGTTAAACCCCACCTTCGACCTCTCTGTAGGAAACCGTGCAGCCAACAGCTCTAGATGGACTGAGCACTGGTTCATGTATCCCCTACATGCCTTGCTGTTCCCCGTAAACTTGTTGGGCAGCGAGAGGTGAGGGAGGGTTGGAGTAGGCTTGGTGACGGACACCATTGCAGCCGCTTGAGCCACCACATCATCCATATCAGCAGCAAGAGCAGACTTCTCCAGAGACCTCACTCTGGCATCAAGCTGCAGTATGAAGTGACGTAGCTGCTCCATCTCTGCCATGCCAGCCAGACCCTGGCGCAGTCTTACTGTTACGGGGGGACCGGCAGATTAGGACCAGGGGTATATATCCCAATCGCCAGTCGGGGCCCACCGTGCTTCAGATGGTAATGGAGCTGCTGGCACCCTGTGGGTTAGGCGGAGACTATAGAGCTGGATGGCTCTGAGATAACTCAAGGAACCGGTCACGTGTGTAGGGACACGTCAGACCGGACGACAACCCAGTTAGTGTTTCGGTGGAGCGGACGCTACTCCGACCACGTGTGTAACAACACGTCAGGCTGGATGGTAACCACTTAGCGTTGACCGAGAAGACCGCTGCGACAGCGCCCTGTCGGCCACGTGTGTAAGACACGTCAGGCCGAGCGGTCCTCCCATTAGCGTTTCTGGCCACCACTCGACTGGCCACGTGTGTAAAGGACACGTCAGACCAGGTAGTCACACCAGTAGCATTTGACTGGGAAGCCGAGGAGGATAATAGGGTTCACACACCCAATCCAGGAACACCCTGTTAACTTCACAGGGGTTCTGGGGTGCGCTGTCCGTGTGCGTAGAGGGCACAAGCGGACAGGTGGCACAGCAGGTACACTGTCCGTGTGCGTAGAGGGCACTCTCGGACAGGTGACGCAACAGGTATTCTGTCCATGTGCGTAGGAGGCACAACTGAACAGGTGACGCAGCAGCCGCAGCCCAGTTAACGCCACTGGACTGCTCTAGCACAACAAGAACGGTAGCAAGGAAGCACGGCGCCTGACCCTCATGTGCTGAGCTACGAATCTTAGCGTGACAGGCACCGTTCGCCTAGCCCTACCTACCGCGTCCAACAAGGCTTATCCCACCAAGAACTCTAAATGAAGACTGCGCACCTCCATGTTGTCTCCAGCCCCTTTTATAACCTGGGTCCGCCCCAAACCCAGGGTGGAACCACCAAGGTCCAATATCAGAGTGCCATGTCATCAGTGAAGTCACATGCGACCTATCCGGAACCGCCACGTCATTGATGACCTCATGGCAGCCACGCCCCAAACACTTCACCAATCATCGCTGATGACCAATGGTGAGGTGCAGATCATAGGGGCGGGCCTCTGCGAGCCAGTCCGGAAATGCCACGTCATCAGGACACCTGACACCCTCTGCCCTATCAGGGCCTGCCACCTCACGGACATGCTCAGTGAGGTCCTTATCGGACCTAGCCTCTGATGCACTAAGTGCCTGAGCAACAGGCTCAGAAAGCAGACTATCAGTTTGAGCATGCTCAGTAGGCACATCCCAGAACTTGGACACAGCACGAAGTCCAAGTACCTGTGCAAAGAGGCTGTTAGGGTTAATTGTGGGAGCATGCTCAGTAGCCTGAACTGAGGACTTATTCTCAGACATAACACAATCAGGCTTAGCATGCTCACTAGGCAAAACACCGGGCTTAGACTCTGGCTGGGATAAATCGGCGCACGCATGCGCACTAGCCGCCTCTCCACACTTAGACGTGGTGGAAGGAGCAGCCAACTGGATGACCCGAGTCACGGCGAAGAACGGCAGCCGGCGCCTGGGCGCAACAGGAACCGCAGCAGGCTGCTTGCGGTTATGGCGGCGCCGGTTCGTAACAGTATCATACCACTGCTAATCTGCCAAGACACAGCCGTCTATCAAAAATGTCATCTCAAACAAGGAGAAGCCTGGTCAGAGATGCAGCCAAGAGGCCCATGATCACTCTGGATGACCTGCAGAGATCTACAGCTGAGGTGGGATAGTCTGTCCATAGGACAACAATCAGTCGTACACTGCACAAATCTGGCCTTTATGGAAGAGTGGCAAGAAGAAATCCATTTCTCAAAGATATCCATAAAAAGTGTTGTTTAAAGTTTGTCACAAGCCACCTTGGAGTCACACCAAACATGTGGAAGAAGATGTTCTGGTCAGATGAAACAAAAATTGAACTTTTTGGATCCAATGCCAAACAATATGTTTGGCGTAAAAGCAACATAGTTCATCACCCTGAACACACTATCCCCACTGTCAAACATAATGGTGCCAGCATCATGGTTTGGGCCTGCATTTCTTCAGCAGGGACAGGGAAGATGGTTAAAATTGATGGGAATATGGATGGCGCCAAATACAGGACCATTCTTGAAGAAAACCTGTTGGAGTCTGCAAAAGACCTGAGACTGGGATGGAGATTTGGCTTTGAACAAGACAATGATTTCAAACATAAAGCAAAATCTACAATGGAATGGTTCACAAATAAATGTATCCCGGTGTTAGAATGGCCAAGTCAAAGTCCAGACTTGAATCCAATCGAGAATCTGTGGAAAGAGCTGAAAACTGCTGTTCACAAACGCTCTCCTTCCAACCTCACTTAGCTCCAGCTGTTTGCAAAGGAAGAATGGGCAAGAATTTCAGTCTCTCGATGTGCAAAACTGATAGAGACATACCCCAAGCGACTTGCAGCTAATCGCAGCAAAAGGTGGCGCTACAAACTATTAACTTAAAGGGGCCAAATAATATTGCACGCTCCATGTTTATTATTTTTTATAAAAGTTTAAAATAAGCAATACATTTTGTTCAACTTCACAATTGTGTCCCACTTGTTGTTGATTCTTCACCATAAAATTTTAATTTTTTATCTTTGTTTGAAGCCTGAAATGTGGGAAAGGTTGAAAAATTCAAAGGGGCCGAATACTTTCGTAAGGCACTGTATGTGGGGGAGCATGACAAAAACAAAAAAAGTAGTAGAGTACATTCTAAAGGGCAAAGTACAAACCGTTCCAGTCTCCACCTCTCAGAGGTCTGTCGACTTTGTTTTTCCTCTGAAACTTCAGAACATCCCTACATCCCTCATGAACATTGTTTACATGTTTTGCCAATATTGTATCTGTCTTGTGCTCGATGTTCCCGAGATGATCGCCTATCCTTCTAATAAGTTCACAAATAGTCTTTCCCACATAGTCGACACCGCACACATATGTAGCCTTGTACAGTATATGACACCTTGAGATTTACAGTTGATAAAACTTCTGATCACAAATTTCTCTTTGGTCACATTAGGTCTAATGTCCTTGTCCAATATAAAGTATAGACCTAAGCTCCCTTGATCCGTTGAGGAATGTAGTGATAAATCTAATGACTACATCATACGCACGTTGCTGTGGTAACCTAGCAGCAGCAGCCCCATATTTTGGGGGCGGGCACCTGTGCATGCCCAGGGATCTCATCAGAAAGCGGATATTAATCCTGCCAGATTCCTCATTGGGCAAGTAGAGGTCATGTGCTGCACATTGGGTTGCGCACATGATGTTCCACCTCCTTCGACTTCAGCCTCCATTTCTGATCACAGTACCTGCGGCCTATGGATGCGCTCAATGCCCTTGTAACGATATAAGTAATTGCTAATGACTGATGGGCCATGTGTGTGCTGTAATGCGTGTAAAGCTGCGTGTACTCCATTTAACTTACAGGTAAGATGATTTTGAGCATGTATAGCTACAATGTTATTTGGAGACACGTGTGATTTATTAACTATGGTTAATGACTAATCGTATGCCCTTAAGTGGGTGGGTCAGTAGATACTTAAAATTAACTACTCTGTTGTTTTTTCTTTTCTTTCAGACCAGTTTGTGTGTTAGACAGCTCCTTTACTGGGGTATCTAGTTTTGTTCCATTAGCATACCAAGTACTTGTTGACTTCCCTGATGATCCTGTGAAGGTTGAAACGCATCGGTAGGTGCTTGGAGTGTGATTAGAGACAGCCATACATAGGACAAGTTGTGACTTGTAAGGATGGTAGTTATGGGGTGTATAGGGCAAGTCATACCCTAACAGGGATAAATCGTGCTCACTCCTGGCCCCGCCACAGAATTGCTTGCCATTTCAGTACATTAAATCTCTGATGTCTACATACATACTGGTGAGAACTTTCTATATCTGTTGAGTCTGTTAGAAGCCATGTAACACATTTTTTCGTGTCTGTTTAGTATGCACTATAGACACTATGGCTTAGTCTTTCATTTGTTTAGCTCTCTCTGCCATCTATTGTGTTCTGGTAATGATTATTCAGAGTGCACCTCTTCCATGGTAAATTATTCTTGCATTATGGTTTATGTGCAGGGTTATTTATAGCTTGCTAGTGGTGCCCAGGCTACCTTAGAAGTTACATGTTGGGGACCTGTGGGCAGAGGTGTATCTAGGCTTTCTGGCACCCGGGGCAAGAATCCTGTTTGGCGGCCCCCCTGCCCCGCGATTTGGGTAGTCATCATGTGGCCGCTCATTCATATATTATTTGCACATTTAGTCAGTTGCAGACGAGCTGCTCTTCCTAAGGCCTAGCACACATGGGGAGAAAAAAAAACGGAGCGAGTGGAATGCGATAAAATTGCATTCTACTTGGACCATTATTACTCGATGTGCCCGCTCCCATAAGCAATTGTTTTCTCAGTCCTATTCGGGCCAAGAAAACAATCGCAGCATGCTGTGAGTGTAATGCGAGCCTGTTTCACTTGCACCCATACAAGTCTATGGGGCGAGAGAATCATTGCACCGCACTCGCGTTACACCAGTGTAACGCGACTGCTGTACGAATCTCGCATCAGCCGGCAATGGAGGAGTGAGGGAGAAAAATTCCGGCCCTCCCCTCCGCAGCGCCGGCCCTCCCCATTGCAGCTATGGTCTGATCGCACAATCGGACGACAGTCGTATGACCCTTGGCTCTGTGCTGCGAGCGTGAGCCGAGTGTCATGCGAGGACTCGCAGTAATCCCCGTGTGGCTTCAGCCATAAGGCCCCGTTACACGCTACAATTTATCTAACGATCTCATTAGTGATGTGACACACCCAGATCGTAGTTACGCTTTGCCGAGATCGCACATAGGTCGTTTAGTAGCGGTCACAAGTACACATCTCACAAATGACGCAACATCGTTCAGCGATATATTGTTTGACCAAGGCGGTCGTGTGGATGTTGTTCGTCGTTGACAGGGTGTCAGACGAAGCAATATGTCTGCTGCATTCCAAATGACGAACAATATTTTGAAACTGAACGACGTGTCAACGATCAACGATTTTCAACCTATTTGCGATCGTTCGTAGTCGCACATAGGTGTAAAACGCAATGACGTCGCTAACGATGACGGAAGTGCGTCACAAAAACCGTGACCCCGACGACATATCGTCAGATAAATCATAGCGTGTAACGGAGCCTTAACTCTTAATCTTCACTGAAAAACAGAAGGAGAAAGAGGCGCTAATTGTCACATGACTAAATAGGAGACTTAGTATCATAGTATCATAGTATCATAGTTTTTAAGGTTGAAGGGAGACTCTAAGTCCATCTAGTTCAACCTGTAGGCTAACATGTTGATCCAGAGGAAGGCAAAAAAACCCCAATGTGGCAAACAAGTTCCAATGGGGAAAAAATTTCCTTCCTGACTCCACATCCGGCAATCAGACTAGTTCCCTGGATCAATACCCTGTCATAAAATCTAATATACATAACTGGTAATATTACTTGCATATGAGTGGTGCGGCAATGTGATGACTACTGGAAACAGTGAGCGGTGCTGAATCCTGACAGTGAGTATATTATACGTTGTTAGCATTGGGCTACAAAGCTTAATTTTAATTTTTTATGATTAAAGTCTGCAGTGACTCTAGGTGATTGCAAGCTTCTGAATTCTCACAAAACATGCTCTGCACACTTTTAGGATTCTCCCATGCCACACATGTAACGCACACAGCCATGATACACTGACCGTATACTACACACAGCCATGATACACTGACCATATACTGCACACAGCCATGACACACTGACCATATAACGCACACAGCCATGACACACTGACCGTATACTACACACAGCCATGATACACTGACCATATACCGCACACAGCCATGACACACTGACCATATAACGCACACAGCCATGACACACTGATCATATACTGCACACAGCCATGACACACTGACCATATAACGCACACAGCCATGACACACTGGCTATATACCACACACAGCCATGACACACTGACCGTATACCGCACACAGCCATGACACACTGACCATATAACGCACACAGCCGTAATACACTGATCAAATACCGCACAAAGCCATGACACACTAGCCATATACCGCACACAGCCATGACACACTAGCCATATACCGCACACAGCCATGATACACTGGCCATATACTGCACACAGCCATGACACACTAGCCATATACTGCACACAGCTCTGTCACACTGACCATATAACACACGCAGCCATGACACACTGGCCATATACCCCACACAGCCATGACACACTGGCCATATACTGCACACAGCCATGACACACTGGCCGTATACTGTACACAGCCATGACACACTGGCTATATACCGCACACAACTCTAACACACTGGCAGTATACAGCACATTGTACTCACACAATGGATGTATACTGCACACAGTCTTGACACACTGGTCATATTGTATTCTGCACACAACACATGTGCTGGCCATATACAGTACACATGCATTGGACATACTGTATGCCATACACAGCACTCACACACGCAACACGCTGTATACAGCACTCACCCTGTATGCAGCACTCACAACCGGTATACAGAATTCACACACGCCATACACAGCACTCTTATTCTGTATACAGCACTGACACTCCGTATACAGCACTGACACCCTGTATACAGCACTGACACCGAGTATACAGCACTGACACCCCATATATAGCACTCACACCTTCTATACAGAATTCACACCTTCTATACAGCACTCACACCTTCTATACAGCACTCACACACTGGACATATACAGCTCACATACACTGAACATTGAAGTCACTAATACATTAGATATATGGTGGTATATATTAGATATAAACACACTTAGCTGAGATATAAATACCTGCTGCTTAGTTGCCCCTTTAAGCTCAGGTGCAGCACAATTTCCTGACTAACGCGCCCTCCTCCTGTAAGATGGAGGCAGCAGACGGACACTAAGGGGTTAATGTGTGGCCAATCAGCGCTGGTTTCATTCTCCTCCTCTGTCTCCTCTGCGGTGCTAGAGCCGAGCACACAGGCCTGAGTGCAGAGGATGGGAGGGTGAAAGGCTGAGCACATGGCACTATGCAGCACTGCCGTGCAGGCCCCTTCCCCATCACACTGCAATCTGACAGGAGATGTGCAGGAGTCAGAGGCAGGGGGAGGTCCCATCCTTAGTGAAGTCTGCCGGCCGGTGCCCCTGTGTCACTGCACAGGTCGCACAAAGCTACCGCCAACCATGCAAATGATCACAGGGAGAGGTGCACCACACTTTCTCTGACTCTGGCTGTCAGCTTGACTGCTGGACTCAGAGAATAACTGGCTCTCACTACAGAGGGCAGTAAAACACAGCCGCTGGAGAGTCTCCCGGAGCACTGCATCAGGGAGCCTGACAGCGCCCCCCTGATAGCTGCGTCCAGGGCAGTTGCCCCGCCAGCCCCCCCCTAGGTACGCCTCTGCCTGTGGGTATATGAGATATGGCAGCTTCTGGTTCCACAAATATAGTTTGGTGTTAATAGGTTCACTGTTTGTGAGGGTGTGGCATATACATACCTATATGGAATATTAATCTTGATACAATAAAAGTTATGTTTTATACTCCCCTCGGTGCTATTTGTGATATTTTGATATACGGTGAGTCACTAAGTAGAACATTTGGTCTTTACCATTGTATTCCTAGTTGCACAGACCATAGGAACTGGGGTGCAGAAAAATAGCAGCAGGTGCTCTGGATTGTTTGTTTTCCAAAGGGATGGAGAGTGGTACAATATTGAGTGTCTACAGATAACAGTGAAGCATGGTAGAGGCTCCTTGAAAGTTTTAGGTTACATTTTAGCAACTGAAGTTTGGGATTTGGTCAAGATTAGTTATGGCCTCAATGTTGATAAATTCAAGCAGATATTTATCTATCACGTGTCATCGAGCCTGTCTGGGATTACATGAAGAGACAGGTGGATTTGACAAGCCAACATCAACATAGCCAGAGACAACACTTGTCCGGCACCGTCCCTGACCATCCTTCCAAAGTGTTGTTGCAGGTGATTGACAGGTTGCTTCCTGTGCACACACAATGGAGAGACTTGCCAATCACATCTGCATTGCTGGGAAGAGCTGACTCGAGGAGGAGGGCAGATTATACTTGTAACTTGTCTTTAAAGTGTTAATCCTCTGAAATACCAAAGTATTTAGGAGAAAAAGATACCTGGCTTTATTTCAGACTCCCGTTGCTGTCACTCATAACTTTGGCATATTTTTAAAAATTGCTTTGGAGCTGAGGGGTATATTGCCTTGTGGTGTCATGACCATCCTCTTTGACATCCACCCCATTAGATATCAGTTTAAGATCATACTGTATCAATTTCATTTCTGACTTACAGGATTCTTTTACTTCAAAAATAATCAACTTAAAGTCCCCTTAATGGGTAGATATCACAAATATTTTCACCAAGCTTTATTGCCCATTGGGTTCTCAATGTCTGCATCATCTATGGAAAAGAAGTCAGAAGAGCTATTCTATGTGTCTTTAGAGTGGCTATTGAGGACAATGATGGGGAAATGTATTTCTATTATTTTATTATGACTTGCTTGCAGTGTATGAGAAATGCCTTTTACTAGAGAGCTTTGTGGTTCCCAGTGTTGTGACACAAAGAGATCCAATAATGCATTTCAGAAGAATGTGACCGTGGGGATATGGTAGGCAGATCATCTTACAGAGGTAAAGCCTTTTTTACCTCTTACCTCTCCATTTATGCTGTCCTGTAAAGATGGAGCCTGTTCCTCTGATCAAGTTGTCACTGAAGAGAGTAGCAGTGTGAGCGCAGACTACTGCAATAATATTAACGGTCTCCCCTCCAGAAGCTGGGCCTCAGGGGTAGTAAGAAAAGTAGTAAGCATCCTCCATTCCTAATAAGAATCCAAGGCAGCCTGGCTGTTTGATGTGCTCACAATAATCTTAGCCCTTCCAGTGAGCCCGTCTTTCCTTCCTTTGGCCAGTTTGTCAGATAAGACTATGTCTTTTTTTTTCCTACAGGACTACGCATCAATTACATCTGGATCCGAAACATGCCCCTTACATAACCTTATAGACTGCTCCTCACAATGGCATAATTTGTAGCTCATGGGCCCCAATGCAAGAGCTTCAACGGGGCCCCCAATTATTACAAGTCTGTAGTACTATTGGTCCTTTGTTATAGATCACACAGACTTTTTTGGGACCATTAGGCTATGTGCGCACTTTGCGTTGAGTTTCTTGTAGTTATAAACGCATCCTCTGGCAGAAATTGTCTTTGTCAAATTTGGTTTTGACCACAAAAACGCTATAAATACGCTTGCGTTTTACTGCGTTTAGCCGCGTTTTTACCGCAATTTACATGTTTTTTCATTGCTTAAAGTCAGATATGTTTTGAATACAAATACACTACTAAGTAAAGATTAAACATTCAAACACTATGAAAAAAACGGGAAAAATGATAACAAATATCATGATTAAAATCATGCACAAAATAGCTAATTTTATTAAAATTATAACTGTGTTATATTTATGCATAAAATTATGTTAAATTATGGATTTTCATTAATTTAATTGTCGGACTATGTTTGTGTGTAAAGGGACATATCATGCCCTTATTATAAAGTCAAAAACACATGCGTTTATTTTGTCAAAAACGCATGTTTTCGGCATCAAAAAAGCATGTTAAACGCTGGAATTTTGATTAAGGTTGCGTTTTGAAAGTTCTCATTGACTTTAATGTTAGCAAAACGCTGCCAAAATGTCAAAAACAATTGACATGCTGCTTCTTTAAACGTTGAGTTTTTGCCAAGTTTTCTGCAACTGAAACGCTGTGTTTTAAACAGCATTGTGCGCACAAGAAATCCCAATTTCCCATAGACTTTGCTTGAAAATTAAAACGCATGCATGTTGGTATTAAAAACAACCTCCACTCAAAAATATTATGTATTGCAAAGTGTGCACAGTACCAACATTCCAAGCTGTACTATTGAAAAAATGAGATTTTTGGCAAAAAATTGCAATTTTTCGAGCCACCCCGCCAACGTCACGGCAAATCTCCTGGGGCAGTCCTAACACTAAAATATTTTTATTTAAAGTGTGCCATGTGGCCTCACATATGCAAAATTAGGACTGCACAGCACGTACCTTGTGCTTTTCAGTCACCGTCTCCATGACTGATTCATGGTTGTGGGCGGGACAGGCCCGAGCACATGCTGCTTAGAATAAATAGCCAGTGGACGGGGTTGGATGGCAAGTGTGAACAGCCACCAACCGCCAAAAATCAGGACAGATGGAAAAATAAACATGAGGTGCACTGCAAGATGAGAACCAACTGGGACCCTATATAACAAGAAAAAACAGCATAAAAACAACCTCCACTCAAAAATATTATGTATTGCAAAGTGTGCACAGTACCAACATTCCAAGCTGTACTATTGAAAAAATGAGATTTTTGGCAAAAAATTGCAATTTTTCGAGCCACCCCGCCAACGTCACGGCAAATCTCCTGGGGCAGTCCTAACACTAAAATATTTTTATTTAAAGTGTGCCATGTGGCCTCACATATGCAAAATTAGGACTGCACAGCACGTACCTTGTGCTTTTCAGTCACCGTCTCCATGACTGATTCATGGTTGTGGGCGGGACAGGCCCGAGCACATGCTGCTTAGAATAAATAGCCAGTGGACGGGGTTGGATGGCAAGTGTGAACAGCCACCAACCGCCAAAAATCAGGACAGATGGAAAAATAAACATGAGGTGCACTGCAAGATGAGAACCAACTGGGACCCTATATAACAAGAAAAAACAGCATAAAAACAACCTCCACTCAAAAATATTATGTATTGCAAAGTGTGCACAGTACCAACATTCCAAGCTGTACTATTGAAAAAATGAGATTTTTGGCAAAAAATTGCAATTTTTCGAGCCACCCCGCCAACGTCACGGCAAATCTCCTGGGGCAGTCCTAACACTAAAATATTTTTATTTAAAGTGTGCCATGTGGCCTCACATATGCAAAATTAGGACTGCACAGCACGTACCTTGTGCTTTTCAG
This sequence comes from Anomaloglossus baeobatrachus, assembly GCF_048569485.1. Lineage (NCBI taxonomy): Eukaryota > Metazoa > Chordata > Amphibia > Anura > Aromobatidae > Anomaloglossus > Anomaloglossus baeobatrachus. The sequence continues at coordinate 205,383,008 of NC_134355.1, read as the reverse complement.
TCACCGTCTCCATGACTGATTCATGGTTGTGGGCGGGACAGGCCCGAGCACATGCTGCTTAGAATAAATAGCCAGTGGACGGGGTTGGATGGCAAGTGTGAACAGCCACCAACCGCCAAAAATCAGGACAGATGGAAAAATAAACATGAGGTGCACTGCAAGATGAGAACCAACTGGGACCCTATATAACAAGAAAAAACAGCATAAAAACAACCTCCACTCAAAAATATTATGTATTGCAAAGTGTGCACAGTACCAACATTCCAAGCTGTACTATTGAAAAAATGAGATTTTTGGCAAAAAATTGCAATTTTTCGAGCCACCCCGCCAACGTCACGGCAAATCTCCTGGGGCAGTCCTAACACTAAAATATTTTTATTTAAAGTGTGCCATGTGGCCTCACATATGCAAAATTAGGACTGCACAGCACGTACCTTGTGCTTTTCAGTCACCGTCTCCATGACTGATTCATGGTTGTGGGCGGGACAGGCCCGAGCACATGCTGCTTAGAATAAATAGCCAGTGGACGGGGTTGGATGGCAAGTGTGAACAGCCACCAACCGCCAAAAATCAGGACAGATGGAAAAATAAACATGAGGTGCACTGCAAGATGAGAACCAACTGGGACCCTATATAACAAGAAAAAACAGCATAAAAACAACCTCCACTCAAAAATATTATGTATTGCAAAGTGTGCACAGTACCAACATTCCAAGCTGTACTATTGAAAAAATGAGATTTTTGGCAAAAAATTGCAATTTTTCGAGCCACCCCGCCAACGTCATGGCAAATCTCCTGGGGCAGTCCTAACACTAAAATATTTTTATTTAAAGTGTGCCATGTGGCCTCACATATGCAAAATTAGGACTGCACAGCACGTACCTTGTGCTTTTCAGTCACCGTCTCCATGACTGATTCATGGTTGTGGGCGGGACAGGCCCGAGCACATGCTGCTAGAATAAATAGCCAGTGGACGGGGTTGGATGGCAAGTGTGAACAGCCACCAACCGCCAAAAATCAGGACAGATGGAAAAATAAACATGAGGTGCACTGCAAGATGAGAATCAACTGGGACCCTATATAACAAGAAAAAACAGCATAAAAACAACCTCCACTCAAAAATATTATGTATTGCAAAGTGTGCACAGTACCAACATTCCAAGCTGTACTATTGAAAAAATGAGATTTTTGGCAAAAAATTGCAATTTTTCGAGCCACCCCGCCAACGTCACGGCAAATCTCCTGGGGCAGTCCTAACACTAAAATATTTTTATTTAAAGTGTGCCATGTGGCCTCACATATGCAAAATTAGGACTGCACAGCACGTACCTTGTGCTTTTCAGTCACCGTCTCCATGACTGATTCATGGTTGTGGGCGGGACAGGCCCGAGCACATGCTGCTTAGAATAAATAGCCAGTGGACGGGGTTGGATGGCAAGTGTGAACAGCCACCAACCGCCAAAAATCAGGACAGATGGAAAAATAAACATGAGGTGCACTGCAAGATGAGAACCAACTGGGACCCTATATAACAAGAAAAAACAGCATAAAAACAACCTCCACTCAAAAATATTATGTATTGCAAAGTGTGCACAGTACCAACATTCCAAGCTGTACTATTGAAAAAATGAGATTTTTGGCAAAAAATTGCAATTTTTCGAGCCACCCCGCCAACGTCACGGCAAATCTCCTGGGGCAGTCCTAACACTAAAATATTTTTATTTAAAGTGTGCCATGTGGCCTCACATATGCAAAATTAGGACTGCACAGCACGTACCTTGTGCTTTTCAGTCACCGTCTCCATGACAGATGGAAAAATAAACATGAGGTGCACTGCAAGATGATCTTTATATAGGGTCCCAGTTGGTTCTCATCTTGCAGTGCACCTCATGTTTATTTTTCCATCTGTCCTGATTTTTGGCGGTTGGTGGCTGTTCACACTTGCCATCCAACCCCGTCCACTGGCTATTTATTCTAAGCAGCATGTGCTCGGGCCTGTCCCGCCCACAACCATGAATCAGTCATGGAGACGGTGACTGAAAAGCACAAGGTACGTGCTGTGCAGTCCTAATTTTGCATATGTGAGGCCACATGGCACACTTTAAATAAAAATATTTTAGTGTTAGGACTGCCCCAGGAGATTTGCCGTGACGTTGGCGGGGTGGCTCGAAAAATTGCAATTTTTTGCCAAAAATCTCATTTTTTCAATAGTACAGCTTGGAATGTTGGTACTGTGCACACTTTGCAATACATAATATTTTTGAGTGGAGGTTGTTTTTATGCTGTTTTTTCTTGTTATATAGGGTCCCATGTTGGTATTAAAACCCTGCAGTTCAAAACGCTGCGGAAACGCATGAAAAAAACGCAAAGTGTGCACATAGCCTTAGGCTTCAGGGTTTGGGTGTGATTGCTATCACTATCTGTGAAGCCTGATTAACAGCTTCTTAGTGTTTTCCTGCTGCTGACCCACACTGCTCAGTACAAGCTTTAGGGTATGTGCGCACGTTGCTTTTTACCTGCTTTTTACCTGCTTTTTTGCTGCTTTTTCTTCTGCGCTGTTTAATGCCAAAATGGATGTGTTCTTCTATTCAAGCAAAGTCTATGGGAATTTGGGTTTCTTGTTCACACTATGTTGGTCAAAATGCTGCCTTTTTGTGGCAGAACTTTGGTCAAAAACTCAGCTTTGCAGTGCAAAACCCAAATGGCAAAAACAATTGACATGTTGCTTCTTTGAAAAGCTGAGTTTTTGACCAAAGTTCTGCCTCAAAAAGGCAGCATTTTGAACAACATAGTGTGAACAAGAAACCCAAATTCCCATAGACTTTGCTTGAATAGAAGAACACATCCATTTTGGCATTAAACAGCGCAGAAGAAAAAGCAGCAAAAAAGCAGGTAAAAAGCAACGTGCGCACATACCCTTAGCCGTCAGGGTGGGTGAGAGGAGATTGAATATTCCTAAACTTGTAAATTATTTCTTTGTATAACTTGACTCATAAACTACACACCTTACTTTCAACAGTATCGTGATATTCGTATAGTCATTGGGTCTAAAAGATCTATTTATTAGTACATAGTTTGTATCATGAAATCTGATGAAAGATCAGCTTCAAAATTCTATGGTATGCGCTCAGTCTGTAGTCCTTTCTAGTCTAGGATATAGGTTTACTCGCGCTATGCTTTTTTTGTTTTCACTTGTATCTTGCACAGAATAGTGGGAGCAAAGTAGGGGGAGACCTGAAATTGTTCCACCTTGTCCATAGGTAGAATAAGCCATGTTTTTACAGTATTAATATTAGCACTGATAGGAGCAGTTACTATCAGCACTGTGGGGGGACTAAGGAGGGTCAGGCTGCAGCCCCCTCGTATCTGTAACATGGCAGAAAATAACAGCAGCTTAGGTCTGATGAAGGCTAAGGGTAGTACAAACTGCTGAGCTTCAATTATACTGTACCTAATATCTAAGCCCACTAGTCATTTTCATGTCTCACTAGAGGTGTACTTAACCACATGGCGGTAAAGCTATTGCTGTTTCTCTTTCTTTAAATATATTGGAATTTTCCAATTGTGTATGTGACATTTTATGGCAATGTAGCCATAGGATTGTGAGAACTATAAGTGGTGAATAAGGAACAAGTACACGGGATAGAAGGAGATAGTAGAAAAAAAATAACGTAGCTATCTAATTTAATTTATCTGATTCTTTGTCTATATGAAAAGCAAAATAAGAGGCTAAAATATAACTTTTAATTACAATAAGTTATTAAAAACCTATAGGTAAATAGGTAACTAAAAGCCTCCCAGGGTTAACGAACAACTCAACCAGCCACATAAAAATATATTTATGGCCTACCCAGAGACACCACTAATGTATAACAAAATTAACAAAACAAACACAACAAAAAAAAAAAAATTGTGTATTTTGTTAAAGCCCCTATGTGGGCAATGGTCCCACGAGTATATGCCTAAATAATCAGAAAAACAATATAAACAATTAAAATACCTATTGACAGTGGTTAATAATCAAATGACCCCAAAAAAGTCATTGGCAGTACATATAATAGATAAGGAACAGTCTCACCGGATAGTTAGAGTGTGGCGTGAACCTGCGTCTCCTTCATATGGGTCCTCCAATCTCCATTGCATTACTGACCATATATGTCCCTGGGAAACTCATTGCAGCCTGTTACCCCAGAACTTCCACCCTAATAAAGGCAGACCACATCTAACCCTATTAATGAACCCCTACAATCTCCCTAACTCCATCCTGACGTGTTTAATCATTATTACAGAATAATCAGGGGACACTGGTATATGATAGGGGTCAGAGGTTCTGTGTCCCAGTTCCCAAGCAAAATAAACTGTGGACACAAAATTTTCTCTGTGGATGCCACCCAGATTTCCCAAATTGCTCTAGTTGTGCAGCCAATAATATTTTCGGTATCATTACATTACTAAGTATCTAGGCCTTCTTTAGTGCATGGGGATGAATTAGTTCTAAGACTGGTTTCACATGGCTCCAATTCAGGTGCATTTCACATCTACGTTTAACTAAATTCAGCTGAACCATTTTAACGCTTGCTATCATTTAGTATAATCATTTTAACCTAATTTGTATTATGTTCTCTCCTAGATATTGGACCTTCTTCAAAAGCTGCAATATGTCTTCACATATATTGCACCATGGCAAATAGCTTGGGGATCATCATTTCATGTATTTGCTCAGTTTTTTGCTGTACCCCGTATCCTTTTTTACATGTTAAAAAAATAAACAATATTAGAAAAAAGATTAGATTATGTGATTAGATAAAAAAGCTAATACAAATTAACTCCTTCAGTGGAATAAAAGATAAATCTTTATTGATCATTAAGTATAATAATTATAATAATAATAAAAACATTCAAAAGCAGGAGAGGTTGCAGCAGAAGAAATTCCAGTGGTTTCTTAAACAAAATAATGTGCCTCCCAGTAATAAACAAAAAACCATAAACAAATTACACAGACAGCTTGGTAATGAGGTAAGATATAACCTTTTCTTTTAGATTGCAATAAATGAGCCAGAACAGTATATATGGGGTAAGTGTATATGGTCTTGGGGCCTCATAGAGACATCAGCAATTGCAAGTTCAAGTAACCTTAAGACCTCAAAGAGAAAAAAACAGTTGCAAGCGGAAGTAAACTAGTTATAATTGTGTTAGGATACGCAGAGTATTGGTAAAACACATAATGGAGAGAAAATAAACACATAATAATTACTTACCATCAGACTTCCTGACATGTGTTTCGCACAATGGCTTCCTCAGAGGCCCCAAGACCATATGCAATTAACCCACTAGGATAATATACTGTTCAGACTCATTTACTACCAATCTAGGAAAAGAAGCTTTTGTCTTACCTCATTACTAACTGTATATTCCTTTTCAATTTCTGTTTTATTATTTTAGGCTGAAGTCAAACTAGCGTATGACATTCGATGCGACTAATACGCTCGTGTGAGCGTACCCTTACTGTGATGCACATTATTTTGATTAAGTAACCACTGAAATTTCTTCTGCAGCAACCTCTCCTATTTTTTGTGATTTTATTATGTTGATGTACTATTAATAAAGATTCAAATTTTATTCCACTTATTTTCTCTAAAGGAATTAAATGGCTTTTTGGATATTTCTTGAATCCTATTAAAACATTTGACCATTTAAGCATTTTATGACATTAAACAGAGATTTAGGAGTAAAATAAAATTTAGTTTAGAACCACCCCTTCAATGCTTTCCATATTGCTATACTTAAAATGTAGCTTTTTACATTAATTGTTGATGTAGATTTAATTAGATGTAGACAATTATAGTGCCTACAAGTAGTATTCAACCCCCTGCAGATTTAGCAGGTTTACACATTCGGAATTAACTTGGCATTGTGACATTTGGACTGTAGATCAGCCTGGAAGTGTGAAATGCACTGCAGCAAAAAAGAATGTTATTTATTTATTTATTTATTTTAAATTGTGAAAAGTTTATTCAGAGGGTCATTTATTATTCAACCCCTCAAACCACCAGAATTCTGTTTGGTTCCCCTAAAGTATTAAGAAGTATTTCAGGCACAAAGAACAATGAGCTTCACATGTTTGGATTAATTATCTCTTTTTCCAGCCTTTTCTGACTAATTAAGACCCTCCCCAAACTTGTGAACAGCACTCATACTTGGTCAACATGTGAAAGACAAAGGAGCATTCCAAGGCCATCAGAGACAAGATCATGGAGTGTCACAAGGCTGGCAAGGGGTACAAAACCCTTTCCAAGGAGTTGGGCCTACCTGTCTCCACTGTTGGGAGCATCATCCGGAAGTGGAAGGCTTATGAAACTACTGTTAGCCTTCCACGGCCTGGACAGCCTTTGAAAGTTTCCACCCGTGCCGAGGCCAGGCTTGTCCGAAGAGTCAAGGCTAACCCAAGGACAACAAGGAAGGAGCTCCGGGAAGATATCATGGCAGTGGGGATATTGGTTTCAGTCAATACCATAAGTACTCCACCTCAATGGTCTCCGTTCCAGACGAGCCCGTAAAGTACCTTTACTTTCAAAGCGTCATGTCAAGGCTCGTCTACAGTTTGCTCATGATCACTTGGAGGACTCTGAGACAGACTGGTTCAAGGTTCTCTGGTCTGATGAGACCAAGATCGAGATCTTTGGTGCCAATCACACACGTGACGTTTGGAGACTGGATGGCACTGCATACGACCCCAAGAATACCATCCCTACAGTCAAGCATGGTGGTGGCAGCATCATGCTGTGGGGCTGTTTCTCAGCCAAGGGGCCTGGCCATCTGGCCCGCATCCATGGGAAGATGGATAGCGCGGCCTACCTGGAGATTTTGGCCAAGAACCTCCGCTCCTCCATCAAGGATCTTAAGATGGGTCGTCATTTCATCTTCCAACAAGACAACGACCCAAAGCACACAGCCAAGAAAACCAAGGCCTGGTTCAAGAGGGAAAAAATCAAGGTGTTGCAGTGGCCTAGTCAGTCTCCTGACCTTAACCCAATTGAAAACTTGTGGAAGGAGCTCAAGATTAAAGTCCACATGAGATACCCAAAGAACCTAGATAACTTGGAGAAGCATGGGGGAGTGGGCCAAGATAACTCCAGAGACCTGTGCCGGCCTGATCAGGTCTTATAAAACACGATTATTAGCTGTAATTGCAAACAAGGGTTATTCCACAAAATATTAAACCTAGGGGTTGAATAATAATTGACCCACACTTTTATGTTGAAAATTTATTAAAATTTAACTGAGCAACATAACTTGTTTGTTTGTAAGATTTATGCATCTGTTAATAAATCCTGCTCTTGTTTGAAGTTTGCAGGCTCTAACTTATTTGCATCTTATCAAACCTGCTAAATCTGCAGGGGGTTGAATACTACTTGTAGGTACTGTATATATACACTGCTCAAAAAATTAAAGGGAACACTCAAATAACACATCCTAGATCTGAATAAATGAATGAAATATTCTCATTGAATACTTTGTTCTGAACACAGTTGAATGTGCTGACAACAAAATCACACAAAAATCATCAATGGAGATCAAATGTTTTAACCAATGGAGGCCTGGATTTGAAGACACACACAAAATGAAAGTGGAAACAAGTCAAAATGAAAATCAAAACAAGACAAAACAAGACAAAAGGAAAGTGTAAAGAAGTCAAAATGAGGCTCAGTATTGTGTGTGGCCTTCACGTGCCTGCATGACCTCCTACAACGCCTTGGCATGCTCCTGATGAGGTTGCGGATGGTCTCCTGAGGGATCTCCTCCCAGTCCTGGACTAAAGCATCCGCCAACTCCTGGACAGTCTTTGGTGCAACGTCATGTTGGTGGATGGAGAGAGACATAATGTCCCAGATGTGCTCAATCAAATTCAGGTCTGGGGAACGGGCGGACCAGTCCATAGCTTCAATGCCTTCATCTTGCAGGAACTGCTGACACACTACTGCCACATGACATCTGGCATTGTCCTGCATTAGGAGGAACCCAGGGCCAACCGCACCAGCATATGGTCTCACAAGGGGTCTGAGGATCTTTTCTCAGTACCTAATGCCGGTCAGGGTACCTCTGACCAGCACATGGAGGGCTGTGCGGCCCTCCAAAGAAATGCCACCCCACACCATTACTGACCCACTGCAAATCGGTCATGCTGAAGGATGTTGCAGGCAACAGAATGCTCTCCACGGTGTCTCCAGACTCTTTTACGTCTGTCACATGTGCTCAGTGTGAACCTGCTTTCATCTGTGAAGAGCACAGGGCACCAGTGGCGAATTTGCCAATTTTGGTGTTCTGCGGCAAATGCTAAGCATCCTGCACGGTGTTGGGCAGTGAGCACAACCCCCCTCTGTGGACGTCGGGACCTCATGCCATCCTCATGGAGTCGGTTTCTAACCGTTTGTGCAGACACATGCACATTTGTGGCCCGCTGGAGGTCATTTTGCAGGGGTCTGGCAGTGCTCCTCCGATTCATCCTTGCACGAAGGCAGAGGTAGTGGTCCTGCTGCTGGGTTGTTGCGCTCCTACAGCCCCTTCCACGTCTCCTTGTGTACTGGCCTGTCCCCTGGACACTACGCTGGCAGACACAGCAAACCTTCTTGCCACAGCTCACATTGATGTGCCATCCTGGATAAGCTGCACTACCTGTGCTACTTGTGTGGGTTGTAGAGTCCGTCTCATGCTACCACGAGTGTGAGGCACAACCACCATTCAAAAGTGACCAAAATATCAACCAGAAAGCATTCGTACTGAGATGTGGTCTGTGGTCCCCACCTGCAGAAACACTCCTTTTATTGAGTGTGTCTTGATAATTGCCAATAATTTCCAACTGATGTCTATTCCATTTACACAACAGCATGTGAAATTGATTGTCAATCAGTGTTGTTTCCTAAGTGGACAGTTTGATTTCACAGAAGTTTGATTACCTTGGAGTTATATTCAGTTGGTTAAGTTTAATTTTTCGAGCAGTGTATTATATATATATATATATATATATATATATATATATATCTATCTATATACACACATATATATATATATATATATATATATACATAGTACAGACCAAAAGTTTGGACACACCTTCTCATGCAAAGAGTTTTCTTTATTTTCCTGACTCTGAAAATTGTAGATTCACATTGAAGGCATCAAAACTATGAATTTAGGGTACTTTCACACTTGCGTTCAGCGGAGTCCATCACTATGGAGAATAGCGCAGTCTGTTAACGCACTGAGCTATTCTCCATAGACTTGTATGGACAACGCACTGTAACGCAAGTGTCAGCATTGCATCCGCAGGACGACGCTGCGTCATTATTTTGATGCTGCGTCGGGCGGAAGAAACGTAGCATGTAACTTTTTTTGAGCAGCGCAATCCGTAGGATTTCACTGCGCATGCTCTTTTTTTTTTTTTTTAAATCACAAACTTTATTTTGTCTCTCGGTGGCCGAACGTTCAGCTGAGCGCCCGCCCGCCGGCATGTGAGAGCGCTCAGCTGAGCGACCGGCCGCTGGCATGTGAGAGCGCTCAGCTGAGCGCCCACCCGCCGGCATGTGAGAGTGCTCAGCTGAGCGCCCGCCTGCTGGCATGTGAGAGCGCTCAGCTGAGCGCCCGCCCGCCAGCATGTGAGAGCGCTCAGCTGAGCGCCCGCCCGCCGGCATGTGAGAGTGCTCAGCTGAGCGCCCGCCTGCTGGCATGTGAGAGCGCTCAGCTGAGCGCCCGCCCGCCAGCATGTGAGAGCGCTCAGCTGAGCGCCCGGCCGCCGGCTATTGAGAGCGATCAGCTGATCGTTCACAATAGTCTGCTGCCGGTCAACTGTAAAGAAGTAAAAAAATAAAATAAAATAAAAAGCTTTCCGTTGTTTTGTACGATCCGTAGCATCTATTGTGCCACTATATGCAACGCATCCGTTGTATCCGTCACACAACGTAATGCTACGGAAGCCGTCCAACGCAAGTGTGAAAGTAGCCTAATACATGTGGAATGAAATACTTAACAAAAAAGTGTGAAACAACTGAAAAATATGTCTTATATTCTATGTTCTTCAAAGTAGCCACCTTTTGCTTTGATTACTGCTTTTCACACTCTTAGCATTCTCTTGACGAGCTTCAAGAGGTAGTCACCGGAAATGGTCTTCCAACAGTCTTGAAGGAGTTCCCAAAGATGCTTAGCACTTGTTGGCCCTTTTGCCTTCACTCTGCAGTCCAGCTTACCCCAAACCATCTCGATTGAGTTCAGGTCTGGTGACTGTGGAGACCAGGAGACCTAGCACCCCATCACTCTCCTTCTTAGTCAAATAGCCCTTACACAGCCTGGAGGTGTGTTTGGGGTCATTGTCCTGTTGAAAAATAATGATGGTCCAACTAAACGCAAACCGGATGGAATAGCAAGATGTTGTGGTAGCCATGCTGGTTCAGTATGCCTTCAATTTTGAATAAATCCCCAACATTATCACAAGCAAAGCACCCCCACACCATCACACCTCCTCCTCCATGCTTCACGGTGGGAACCAGGCATGTAGAGTCCATCAGTTCACCTTTTCTGCATCGCACAAAGACACGGTGGTTAGATCCAAAGATCTCAAATTTGGACTCATCAGACCAAAGCACAGATTTCCACTGGTCTAATGTCCATTCCTTGTGTTCTTTAGCCCAAACAAGTCTCTTCTGCTTGCAGCCTGTCCTTAGCAGTTGTTTCCTAGCAGCTATTTTACCATGAAGGCCTGCTGCACAAAGTCTCCTCTTAACAGATGTGTCTCCTGCTAGAATTCTATGTGGCATTGACCTGGTCTCTAATCTGAGCTGCTGTTAACCCGCGATTTCTGAGGCTGGTGACTCGGATAAACTTATCCTCCACAGCAGAGGTGACTCTTGGTCTTCCTTTCCTGGGGTGGTCCTCATGTGAACCAGTTTCTTTGTAGCGTTTAATGGTTTTTGCCATTGCACTTGGGGACACTTTCAAAGTGTTCCCAATTTTTCGGACTGACTGACCTTAATTTCTTAAAGTAATGATGGCCACTCATTTTTCTTTACTTAGCTGCTTTTTTCTTGCCATAATACAAATTCTAACAGTCTATTCAGTAGGACTATCAGCTGTGTATCCAGCAGAGTTCTGCACAACACAACTGATGGTCCCAACCCCATTTATGAGGCAAGAAATCCCACTTCTTAAACCTGACAGGGCATAACTGAGAAGTGAGAAGCATTTCCGGTGACTACAGCTTGAAGCTAATCAAGAGAATGCCAAGAGTGTGCAAAGCAGTAATCAAAGCAAAAGGTGGCTACTTTGAAGAACCTAGAATATAAGACATATTTTCAGTTGTTTCACACTTTTTTGTTAAGTATTTAATTCCACATGTGTTAATTCATAGTTTTGATGCCTTCAATGTGAATCTACAATTTTCAGTCATGAAAATAGAGAAAACTCTTTGAATGAGAAGATGTGTCCAAACTTTTGGTCTGTACTGTATATATATATATATATATATATATATGTATATATATATATATATATATATATATATATATATATATACATATATATTTATATGGAAAGAGAGTGGATATGGTCATGTTTGTCAGACTTCTGCTAATGAAGAGTTTAAATGGAAAAGCTCATGGTTTGTTTCTCATCTTTTGGTTCAAAGTATCTTTTTTACAATGGATTATACAATATAGACAGTGAAGCATGCCCCTTTGCCAGTTTCACTTAGGTCTTACTAAATACTGTACTTCATTAATTCTAATATAATAGCTACTTTCTTATCTGTGTGTGCTACAGTTACAGAGGCCATGTAGTGCAACCTGCTGTATGTTTCCAAAATACTAACCACCCAAGGCCTAATAAGAGATTAATTAGAATAACTCTTTACAAATTATAAAACTTAACACACAATTCAATCAGATTCAGGAATGCTTTTATTCCAAACATTTGCAACATCAATATTATCCAGCCCCTTGAGTCCTTTTCTTGGAAGTGTCATTTTCATTGCATCATACGCAAGACCAATAAAGTTTTGGGAAGAAATGAACAGGTTAGTAACTAGAGATGAGCAGACACATTGAAGTTTGGGTTCACCAACTTCAACCAGACTTTAGATAAAGTTCAGTTTGAGACCTAACTTGATCCCGGAGGCCATGCCCCATTGGATGTCAATGATTGGACAGTTCGGATCTCCGTCCACATGCAGCCAGCCATAAATAGAGTATTTCTAAGGGAGGGAGGTCAGGTTTTTTTGTTTTCCTTTGGATACACAACATCCAAAAATGCTACAATGCTTAATTTCATAATTAACCCCTTTACAATGGCCGTACGTTTTAAAACGGCGTCAAGAAAGCGTACTTATTCTGATCTGCCATTTAAAAATAGCAGCAAGAAAAAAGTGAATAGCGCCCACCAGCGTCAGAATATCTTTGGGGTTTCAGCTACCGGGGGTAGCTGAGACCCTGGAGATAATGATTTGGTCATTTTTGTCTGGTCCACAGTCATGTCATCATTGGTATACACCGTATAAAGATGATCACGATACAGTAAATGGCAGCATTGGTAAAAATTGAATTAATCTCCCATCTGGCATGATCAAACATATCAGATGGGAGATAAATCTCCTTCCCTGGTCCCCCAGTGTCACCAAAGTGCCCCTCCGGCCTTTTTCCCCCTCTCGATCATCTAAAATGGACACCGCACGAATGGCATGCATGCTGCATTCACCCTCCTCCTCTGATTTCTGTCCTCCTTCTTCTCAAAAGATGCTGGCCGCATGCGCAGAGAGAGGCTCTCAGATGGCCACCTGTGCAAACTGAGATTGAGGTTACTGCAGCTCTGTTACGTCACCACCGGAGTCTACTCCAGCAACTTCTACTCCGATCGCCAGGCAATGCCGTGTTCTTGCCATGGATGGTGCTGGTCATGGGGGAGGAGTCGATGCCAGTGGTGCCGGTGGGCGCGGGCTCTGCTCATCCACTGGGCTGGGTTTCCTTGGGTTCTGGAGTACCACTGGCTGACTATAGGTGGCGTGTGTCTTCCAGCTGAAGTTACCATCATTCAGCTACAGCCAATGGGAAGACACCACACCCTTCTTAATTCCTCTCCTGTCTGCTGACCACTGCCAGAGATAGTTTTGATATTCTGGCTCCTGTTCTGTTTTGTGATGCTGGTGTTCTGACTTTTGCTTGTTTCCTGACTACCTCTCCTGCCTGCTGTTTATGTACCTCGCTGCCCGATCCGGATTTGACCTCTGCTACGTTTTCTGATTATGTCCTTGCCTACCGATTCTGTCCCTGTTCTGCAGTTCCTGGTTTGACCCTGCCTGACGACTACTTTCTCGGACTGCTGCCTTCCACATGTTGTGATCTCCAGGGCCCTGTGTAATTCTAAATCCATGTATCCCTGTATAACCCTGTTAAAGGGTTTCAGGATTCTAGGGGTCCTGCTTGGTGAAGTGGTTTCCCTCTAGCCTGTCCATTACAGCCCGTCTGAGTCTGTGGATCCAGGCAAGCGTTACAAGCTTGCACTGCTGTGGTTTGGACCTGGGGAGTGTGAGTGCAGTATTCTCAGGTCACTGCACCCACACTCATCACATGGAGTGCCTGCACTTCCAGAAAATGGGGGATGTGTCTACTCAGCTTTCCCCCTTTTTCTGGAAGGTCCAGAATCGACGTGGGACTTCCAAAATCCCAGACAGGCTAGATGGGCCTTGTTTTTCACGCGCTTTAATTTTGTGGTCTCTTATATTTCGGGCACTAAGAATATTAAGGTGGATGCCCTTTCTAGGAGTTTCTTTGCTGATTATCTGGTTGTGACCGAGCCTGCTACCATCCTGCCTGAGGGAGTGATTCTCTCCACGATTTCACCTGATTTGAGACTTGCTCTTGAGGAATTTCAGGAGAACAAACCTGAAAGACTTCCTGTTCCTGACCAATGGAGGAGTAAAGTGATGTCTGAAATTCATTGTTCTGTGTTGGCTGGTCGTACTGGGATTTTTGGCACCAGGTATTTGATGAGTAGGTCCTTTTGGTGGCCTTCTCTATCTCGTGAGGAGTTTTGTGCAATCCTGTGGGATCTGTTTAAGATCCAAGCCTTGTAGTTCTCATTCTAATGGACTGTTATTGCCACTGCCGGTGCCCAAGAGACCATGGACTCACATCTCAATGGATTTTATTTCTGATCTCCCTGTTTCTCAGGGGATGACGGTTATCTGGGTAATCTGTGATAGATTTTTCAAAATGATTAATTTGGTGCCGCTGCCTAAGTTGCCATCAGCTTCGGAGTTGGTGCCTTTGTTTCTTCGTCAGGTGGTTCGTTTGAATGGTATTCCTGAGAACATTGTATCAGACAGGGGAGTCCAGTTTGTGTCTAGATTTTGGAGCGCTTTTTGTTCTAGGCTGGGATTTGAGTTGTCCTTCTCTTCCGCGTTTCATCCTTTCATCCTCAGACCAATGGACAAACTGAAAGGACAAATCAGACTTTGGAAACCTATTTGAGATGTTATGTGTCGGCTGATCAGGATGACTGGGTTTCTTTTTTGTCTTTGGCTGAGTTTGCTCTTTATAATAGAGCTAGTTTGGCCACTTTGATGTCTCCTTTCTTTTGCAATTTCGGGTTTCATCCTCAGTTTTCTTTGTGGCAGATGGAGGCTTCAGCCTGCCCGGATGTTGATTCTGCAGTAGAGAAAATGCTGAAAATTTGGGATTAGGTGGTGGATAAATTGCCCCACTCCCAGGAAAATGCCCAATGGTTTGCCAACCGGCGTAGGACTGTGGGTTCCCGGTTTAAGATAGGGTACTTGGTCTGGTTGTCTTCCAGACATGTTCCTATGAAAGTTTCTTCTCTGAAATTTAAACCAAGGTTTATTGGACCTTATAAGATTTTGGAGATTATTAATCCTGTCGCTTTCCGTTTGGCTCTCCCAGAGACTTTCAAGATTCACAATGTCTTTCATAAGTCTTTGTTCAAAAAGTATGTTGAACCGGTAGTGCCCATGGCTGCGCCTCCTGATCCTGTGTTGGTCGAGGGGGATCTGGAATATGTAGTGGAGAAGATTTTGGATTCCCGTATTTCCATATGGAAGCTCCAGTAACTGATCAAGTGGAAAGGTTATGGTCAGGAGGATAATTCTTGGTTGGTTGCTTTCGACATACATGCTGATCGCTTGATGCGTGCTTTTCATCAAGCCCATGTTGACAAACCCGGGGGTTCTGGTGAGGGTTCGGTGACCCCTCCTCAAGGGAGGGTACTGTTGTGAATACATTTGAATTAGAATCCAGTTTGGGGCTCCCTCTTGTGGTCAGTGCTGATAATGCAGTTGACTTGCTGAGTGGGAACCGGACAGCTGAGTAGGATTTGCAATCAGGCCATATAACTGTGTAGCTTCCTTTTGTTCCTTGCCGGTGCTCAATTGTATTTCCTGTGTTCCAAGGACTTCCTGAAACCAGCCGTGTTCTCTATGTTTACCAGAACTCCTCTCAGATTAGTTGGTCTTTGTACCTTTGCTTATTTTTTTCACTTTCTTGTGATTTTGCCTGTGTAGAGTTCCTGGTGGAATTGGATTATTCCCTGCTGGGAGTATCTGTGTACCTTACTCCATGTTCTGTTATGTATTGTGTTTTATCATGCTTGGTACAATATTCAGTCCCCTCTCTATATCAATGTTTTTCTTGGATTCCAGTAACACCAGAGTACTGATATAGCGGGGGAGAGCCTGTTTAAGCTCAGTATTTTTCCATGTCAGGCGTGCTGGTATTTATTAGGGTTTTTACAGCTGTAGTCAGTGCTCTTTCCTATCCTTCCCTATGCAGATAGCTTTGAGCCTCATCTATGCTGAATCTGTTCTCTATCTACGTATTATGTTTTCCTATATCACTGTAATCGTTACATGTGGGGGGCTATCTATATTTTTGGGGACTACTCTGAGGCATATTAGCTTTTCTACATTTCTCTCTGTTAGAGTATTTAGTTCTCCGGCTGTGTCGAGGCAAAAAAGTCATTGTAGGCTCGTCCCACGGCTACTTCTAGTTGTGTGTCAGTATTAGGTCTTCAGTCCGTTAAGGTTCCAGTCACTCTGGTTATTTTCTGGGTTTCCGAGTTATTGCTCTTTTTCTGATCCTCCTCGGTCACTGGATTATAACAGCACATGCTGCCTAGATAGATTAACAAAGGGAGCAGAAAAGCTTTGCACAGATTCGTCCTTTCTCTCAGGGTCAAAGTCCAACCTCTCCAGTGGTCCACTCTCTGGGCAGCACACTTAATTCTGCCATCACAGTTTTTAGTGGGGTAATCACCCTGGCCAGATTCTATGCCTAGGACTTTGGCAAATTCCTGGGGCTCTGTAAAAGTGTCTGGAAGACTGAAATCAGGAACTTCTCCACCAAGCCACAGACTTTCACACTTGTCCTGGTTGTTTTTGTACCCGAATGCCTCCGAGTAGCACTGTACCTCTTGCATCACTACCACGCCTCCTCTTCCGAGGCGACGAAAACCATCAGCATAGTCCACGACCCTCAGGACAAAAACAACTTAGCTCTCAAATCTTTATGCAAAGAAGATGAATTTTAATTCCCAAACACTGAATATCACAAACATTTTGGTCGATGGCAGACCTTCTTCAGTGTGCAGTGGTGATTCAGTGAGAGGTATCCTGGGAGAGGTTGATGCTTATATTAACCTTGCAGTGTCCACCACTGAAGTTTGAGGAGTAGTAGATCCCTTAAGTTTGAGGATCTCCTATATGTGATTGCAGGTCTAAGTGTGGTAGATTTAGGCAAAACGGAATCGGCCTTAGGAATGGGCCAGATATTCTCAAGGCTTGTTTTAACCTCATGTCATTTGTTGTTATAGGTAGAGGTGAATCTTCAAAGTGAGGA
The DNA here is from genome assembly GCF_048569485.1 of Anomaloglossus baeobatrachus. NCBI lineage: Eukaryota > Metazoa > Chordata > Amphibia > Anura > Aromobatidae > Anomaloglossus > Anomaloglossus baeobatrachus. The sequence goes on along the minus strand of NC_134355.1, from coordinate 205,366,119 downwards.
GGTACTCCGGCACAAAATGTCCATGCAGACAGAAATTGTTGAAGATTAAAAAAACATCTTTAATTCCTAATAGCGCTCGCTGCCTGGGAGTAATCCTAGACTCTGATCTCTCTTTCAAGCCACACATCCAAGCCCTTTTCACCTCCTGTCTTCTCCAACTCAAAAATATTTCCCGTATCCGTACATTCCTTTCTCAAGAAGCTACAAAAACCCTAGTACATGCCCTTATTATCTCCCGTCTGGATTATTGCAACCTCCTGCTCTGTGGCCTCCTTTCTAACAGTCTTGCACCCCTACAATCTATTCTAAACTATGCTGCCCGGCTAATCCACCTGTCCCCCCACTACTCCCTGACCTCTCCTCTCTGCCAATCCCTTCACTGGCTTCCCATTGCCCAACGACTCCAGTTCAAAACACTAACCATGACATACAAAGCCATCCACAACCTGTCTCCTCCCTACATCTGTGACCTAGTCTCCCGGTACTTACCTGCACATAACCTTTGATCCTCACAAGATCTCCTTCTCTACTCCCCTCTTATCTCCTCTTCCCACCATCGCATCCAAGATTTCTCCCGTGACTCCCCCATACTCTGGAATGCTCTGCCACAACACATCAGACTCTCGCCTACCTTGGCAAGCTTCAACAGGAACCTGAAGACCCACCTCTTCCGACAAGCCTACAACCTGCCATAACCCTCAGTCTGTTACAGCGCCGCACTATCAGCTCTACCCTCACCTACTGTATCCTCACCTATTCCTTGTAGACTGTGAGCCCTCACGGGCAGGGACCTCTCTCCTCCTGTACCTGTTTGTGTCTTGTATTGTTTATGATTATTGTACTTGTCCCTATTATGTACACCCCTTTCACATGTAAAGCGCCATGGAATTGATGGCAGTATAATAATAATAAATAATAATAACAATAATAGATAAAATACATAGTGAGGATAAAATTTCCTATGATTGACGCGTTTCAGACGCTGGGTCTTTAGTCATAATCTTAAGGAGAAAACACACAAGTGAAATATAAATAGTCTTGTGCAAGCTAAAAAAAGAGGAAATGACATGGTCAAAACAATTAATTATGCAAAATAGAGGACATTAAATATGCAAAAGAGTATATGACCTTAGATTCAATAAATATACCAAAGATCAGTTCATTTGTTTAAACCTGCAGGTTGTCTAGTATTCATATATAATATCATAAAGGCTTCTTGTTGGTGTAACATTTGAATATGATTTTCACCCGTATTATTAGTTATAATGTGTTTCAGGGCATGCACTTTAAAATTGCTCAGATCACCGCAATGGGCATGTACAACATGAGATGAAGCACCAGAAAGATTCCTAGAAGTCAGGTTGCGTATGTCATAAATATGTTCGGAAATACGGACACGAAAGGGGCGGCTAGTACAACCGACATACTGAAGCTGGCATTCCTGACAAGTAATGACATAAATGACAAAAAAATCATTACAATTCAAAAAAACATCATTCTTTAGAATTTTGTTGGTGGCAGTGGACAGAATGGATTTTTCATTAGTCATAAATGGACATAAGCCACATACCCTCCTGCCACATTTAAAAGAACCTGTTAACGATAGCCAGTTACTATGTGATTTTTTTATACATTTTTTAGTATGATCAGAAGGAGAAATGGTACTGTCAATACTTTTGCCTATTTTAGAAACAAAATTGACCCCCAAATCAAGAATATTTCTGACAGTTTCATCCGAGTGTAAAACTGGAAGATATTTTTTAATGATGATAATTTGGGAATAATTCACACAATTCTGTAGAAAAAGTCACTTGACCCACTGCAGGTTGTGATGGATCAGATGTAGTGGAATATTTGAGGAGATCCTGTCTATATGTGATTGCACTTTCAATTGTGCTTTAGCAATAGTGTCCGAGGAATAACCCCTGTTGTGAAATCTCCTGTGAATGCAGTGGCATTCCTGCTGATAATCCTCATTTGTTGAACAGCGGCGCTTGGCTCGTACAAACTCCCTCACAGGGAGATTAGTGATAATGTGACAGGGGTGGCTGCTAGCAGCATGTAGGAGTGAATTCCTTGCAACAGTCTTGCGATATAATGTGCATTTGATTTGATGATCCTTTACACAGCCAGTCAATGTCATGTCTAAATAGTTAATTTTTTCAGAATTTCCCAAATAGGTGAAAAAAACATTGAAGGGATTATTATTTAAATAATCCATGAAATAAGGAATGAGATCTGTTCGTCCCTTCCAAACAATGAGACCATCATCAATAAATCTCATATAACAATGTATATGCTCAAAAATGGATTCATGTCAGTGTATATGTAATTATCCTCCCAAAAATTCGTATAGATGATTGCTACTGATGGGGAAAACTTGGCCCCCATCGAACAACCAAGCTTCTGTAAAAAAAAATGTATTTGTGAATCTAAAAAAAATATTTTGAAGGAAAAATAATGTGGCATCCAAGATGAAATTCTGCAGACTAATGGAATATTGTGAAAATGTCTGCATATAATTTTTGACAGCCACCAATGCTAATGTGTGAGGGATGGAAGAATATAATGATGTAACGCCACATGTAATCCAAGAAAATTCAGCAGACCATTGCAAAGAATTCATGACATTAATGACATGTTTGGAATCTTGAACATAACTACAGGAGACATGAGCGAGAGGCTGCAAATGATCATCAATCCACTCTCCCAAATGTTCAAGTAAGGAGTCTACACCCGAGACTATAAGCCTTAAGGGAGGTGGAAAAGTTTCTTTATGCACCTTAGGTAGTGCATGCACAAAAGGTATTCTTGGGTGTGATGATTTAAGGAAATCCAATTGTTTGGGAGAGATTAACCCTTCCTGGACTCCTCTTTCAAGAAGAGTGCTCAAATTAGTCTGAATTTTAGAAAAGGATCCGACTGTAAATGCTCATAGGTTTTAGAGTCCTGTAACATTTTAAGAATCTCTCTTTCGTATAAAGCAGTGTCCAAAATGACAATGGAGCCTCCTTTGTCAGAGTTCTTAATGGTTAAATTACAGTTGGAACTCAATTTTTTCCATGCAAATCGCTCCCTGCTAGTAAGATTCTGTTTGAAGGGCGTATCCTGAGAAAAAAAAGAGTCTTGAGGTCTGTTTCAACCAGAGACTGAAAATCGTCCATACTTTTAGTTCTACTTTGAATGGGGTAATATGTTGGATTGGGAACATTTCTCACAAAAGCTGCATGAGTCAAGGTAGGATCCCTAAGATTCACACCTGGAAAATTTTCCATATCCTTAGATGAAAGATGTTCACAAAAGGTAGTTGATTGTAGGTTAGGAAAAAATGGCTTACGGGATCTCAAAATTCTGGTCTCATTTGACTCAAAAAAATGTTTTTTGACAGTGATATTGCGAATGAACTTATTGACATCCAGCATAGTGGTGAATAAACTGAACTTTTTTGCAGTGACAAAATTCAAACCTTTACTCAGCAATTTTATTTGGTCATTGTTTAGAATAGAAGCCGATAAATTCAAGACCGAGAAAGATTCACTGTCATCTTTTAAACATTGCTGCGAGTAAAATAACCGTGTCCTTTTCCGCTGGTGCTTGAGACCCGCCCGCCTCATTTTTTTGGTTTTGGAGTGTTTTTTTGGAAAAACGTGTAAAAAACTGCCTGACTCATTAGATGTGGTAGACGTCTCAAGGTCTGAGAGATCAGTGTTGGGATCACTGGACTCAGCTTCAGTGGAGCTGAAACGCACTCTGGAAGTATTAAGATTTTTATTTTTAAGAATAGGTTTTACTGGCTTGCGTTTTTCTCTAACAACTTGGTCAAATTATCATTGATCTTTTTTTGTGATGCCAAAAAAGCAGAGGATTGGACATGTGTTTGTAGATTACTCTCAATTTCTTTGATACTATTTTCCAGAGAATCCTTTTTTTTCTGTTCATAGGTGAGGATTAATTCTATGAGCTTGATGGAACAGTTAGAAAGGATTTGATCCCATGATTTTATGAAATCCTCATCATAGACGGTAGTAGGTCTCTTTTTAATCCTTAAACCTCGTGGTAACATGTTATGTTCCAAATAAGCACTCAAAGTCTTCGAATCCCACCAGGTTTTTAATCTGGAAGTCATCAGCTTTTCAAGGTTGTTCATCTGTTCCTTTAGATCTGGGCTGATCTCTAGATTTTGTACATTATCCAGCGCAAATAATGCTGCTGCTTTATTGAGTCTGGTAGAATTATTAACATTGAAGTAGTCTTCTACAATGGTGGATTGAGTTTCATCCATGATAAAAATTTGCTGATAATTCACTGGGAGCAAGGAAACAATGAGGAGAAAAGCCAAACTCGATATAGTAGAAAAAAGGGGTTTTCAGCTCACCAGTTTGTTGTGAATTCAGCTGGATGAAAGCTCCTGGACGGTGCTCAGTAGAACAAGGGAGGCTGTAGACAATTAAAGTGAGGAGGTACTCCGGCACAAAACGTCCATGCAGACAGAAATTGTTGAAGATTAAAAAAACATCTTTAATTCCTAATAGATAAAATAAATAGTGAGGATAAAATTTCCTATGATTGACGTGTTTCAGACGAGATGAATCTTACCTGTTGATCGTTGTTTTTCTGGCATCATGAATGTAAAACTGATTCTCTCTTTATTGTGATCACTTTCCAGAACCTTTTTTCCTCCTCTGCTTGCTTGTAAAGTGTCATCAGATGAGCAGGTCCTCAGGAACTTATTTGTGATAACAAATAAGAGGTGGTGGGTGTATGGAGGAAAGAATTCACAGAAGTTTGTTTTCTGTGAGCCTGTTTGTAGAAATCCAACTTGATCTTTACACATACATCCAAAAATTCAATTGTATGTTGGTCATAGTGGCTAGTTAAGTTGATGTTGAGGGACTTCTGATTCAATTCGTAGAAAAACAATATCAAGTCTTCTTCAGGGCCCTGCCAAATCATAAAACCATCATCATTATAGTGAATCCACAACAAGACTTTTTCAGTGAACACTACAAATTTAAATGAAAAGAAAATATTCCTCTTCCACAGCCCCAGGAACAAATTTGCATGGGTGGGCGCAAAGGTCGCTCCCATTGCAGTGCCCTGGAGCTGCAGGTAGAAGGCGCTCTTGAAGAGGAAGTAGTAATGTTTAAGGACAAAATCAATCAGGGAAAGAAGAAAACGTATCTCCCCTGAAACAGTTGTCATCATAATGAGAAACATCTCAACTGCTCTCATACCGTCTAGATGACGAATTAATGTATAAAGGGACTCAATGTCACTAGTGCCCAGCCATATATTGTTATCCATCTGGATGTTTTCAATCGTTTTAAGAAAGTCGTTAGTATCCTTAAAAAATGAAGGCAAGGTCTTCCTTGCCCTGCTTCTGGCAAGTCCTGGTTTTATAACCTCATTTCCACACCCCAAGAGAGGACTGACACAGGAGAGGTTGAACCCACAGATATAAACAAATGGGGAGACCAAAGACTCTATCACACAGCTATCACACACAGAGATACAAGAAAATACGTTATGAGGAGCAAATAAAGAGCAGGGAGGAAATAACCAGATAACAAGAGGATTTCCACAGCACACCAATCAGCATGCACTAAATCAACAGCAACTGGCACACAGCAGCACATGGACAGGTTTAGCAAAAGCTATAGTCGGCATTGGGAAGAAAGTCTCCATCATACTAAAAAGGTGGGGAGTAACTATGATAGGTTTCGCACAACATGTGATCCAAGAGGTAACCAGCAGGCTAGCAGAGATTAACTCCTGCAAGTCTATTCACTAATGAGAACACGGCCAGTCGATGCCAGAGCCTGTCTCTGTAAATCAAAAGCACCAGAGAAGACATTGTGCTGAGTTTCATTCTGCAGTGTGAACAACGTCAGATACCGCCATGACACTCAGTGAGTTTAGAGCCAAACACCGTGTGATAGTGTTTTAACCTTTTTTTCAGGCCATCATTTCAGACTTGTGTAGCATGCATCGCATGGTGCTTGCATGGACATCTGTGATCACAGTATTAGGAAACATATGAGTCTCTTCCACTTGTGTTTGTGTTACGGTTGCTGCGAGCACTGGAGACTATGTCCAGATTTCTTGCTACTGCACATGTGCGAGCGCTGGAGACTAAGTCCAGATTTCTTGCTACTGCACATGTGCGAGCGCTGGAGACTAAGTCCAGATTTCTTGCTACTGCACATGTGCGAGCGCCGGAGACTAAGTCCAATCTTGGAGCCATTGCACATGTGCGGGTGACATCATCGCTGACACGAGGTCACATGTCTCTGACACCTTCTATGCCGATTGGTCGCTGGTCATGTGCTTGTGACGTCTTGCTCGGTGATAGGCCAGCATGACGTCACTCCTGTCGTTCTGGCAGCGGATTGGCTCTGGTGTCCTCCATCTTGGATGAGGCACAGAGTCTATATAAGACCCTGACACACGCCGCATGGTGCTCAGTCCTCTTGGTTCATGCATATGAGTAGACGCTCTGTGCGCGTTCCTCTAGGCATTCCTCTGTCTATGCTAGGTGAGCGCTACCGGCAGGGTAGCGTTCTTATACCTTACAGCTTCGGCTGCTGTCCGTATCCTTACCTCTTAGGGGAGCGGACATAGGCAGGTGCCTGAGGCACATGGTCTGGCTGGGCCTTGTGATTCTACTCGTAGGTGGACGTTGCCGCTAGGGTAACGTTCCTTATACTGCGTCTGGCAGTTGTTCGTATCCTCGCACACTAGGGGAGCGAACAGAGGTAGGAGCTTTGTGCGGCTTACGCTGCTGTTCGTCTCTTTTGCACCACTAGAAGAGCGGACCTAGGCAGGTGCCATATCTAGTGGTTCGTGTCCTCGCACACTAGTGGAGCGAACGCAGGTAGGAGCTTTGTGCGGCTTACGCTGCTGTTCGTCTCTTTTGCACCACTAGAAGAGCGGACCTAGGTAGGTGCCATTTCGCACACATTGCCTTTGTCTCTGTGATTATTAACAGAGATCATTCCACACACCCTCCAAGTAAGGGAGGAATTGCTTTACTTACTTATTATATCCTTCTGTGATTTAACAGAGGTATTGCACTCTGCCATAGTCTGCAGCAAAGTCTTTGCACGGTGGACCCTGACTGTCTGATACTCCTTTCGGTTATTATCAGACAGCCCCCCGTAACATTAGGACTGAGCCAAGGGTCTGGCAGTTATGGCAGAATATCAGCAGTTACACCGTTACATACAAGTACTTGAGTCACGGCTCAAGAGTATAGAGGATAAACCTCAGACCATGGTGACATCTGCACATGATCCTCGACTTGCTCTGCCAAACAGATATTCTGGCGATGCCAGATCATGTCGTGGTTTCATTAGTCAGTGTCAGATACACCTAGAGGTCAACTCTTCTCGCTTCTCTACGGAGAGGTCCAGAGTAGGCTTTATCATCTCCTTACTTCAGGACAAAGCCTTAGAATGGGCGACTCCCCTATGGGAGCGCTCTGATGTGGTTACTCTGAAACATCAAGACTTTCTTGATGCTCTTAAGGCGGTATTCATGGGTCCGCAGGTTACCCATGATGCGGCCCTGAGACTGTTAGATCTATCTCAGGGTTCGTTATCCACTAGTTCTTATGCCATTGCTTTTAGAACTCTGGTGGCAGAACTAGATTGGCCAGAGAAGGTGTTGATTCCTATCTTCTGGAGAGGGTTGGCAGGCTATGTCAAGGATGCCCTTGCTACTCGTGAGGTCCCTGCTTCTCTGGAGGACTTGATCACAGTAGCAACGAGGATCGATGTACGCCATAAGGAACGTAGACTCGAGGTCTCTTCCTCACGCCCTAAGCATCGGGCTATTCCAGTTGTTGAGGGTCCACTACCATCTTCCTCAGCATCTGAAACATCTCCCACTCCTATGGAGTTAGGTCATACGTTCTCCAGACTACGCAAGTCTGGTCCTCCTATATGTTACGTATGTCGTCAGGCTGGGCACTATGCCAACAAGTGTCCTAGTCGTCAGGGAAACTGCCTGGCCTAGTAACCATTAGAGGGGGGTTACTAGAGACGTCTTCTGCACCCTCTAAGTGTTGTATCCCAGGTCAGCTCTCGTTATCTGAGAATACATGGCCTATTATGGCTTTTGTGGATTCCGGAGCTGACGGGATTTTTGTGTCCTCAGGATTTGTAAAGGGACACAATATTCCCTCTATCATGTTAGAGGCGCCTATTCCTGTCCGTGTTGTTAATGGAACTATGTTGTCTGACTCCATTACATTGAGGACAGTTCCCTTGCGCCTTTCCCTGTCTCAGGGTCACATAGAGGAGATTTCTTTTCTTGTTTTGCCTGAGGGTATAGACGACGTCCTTCTGGGTCTTCCATGGCTTCGGACTCATGCTCCTCACATTGACTGGGAGTCTGACAGCATTATTAGTTGGGGTTCGAAATGTCAGTCCCGATGTCTTCCCTTACCACCTAAGGTCGTTGCGGTTGCATCAACTGATCTCTCTCCCATACCTACACCCTATTTGGATTTCGCTGATGTGTTCTCCAAACAGGGTGCTGAGGTTCTTCCACCCCATAGGCCGTATGACTGTGCCATAGACCTTATCCCAGGTTCGGTTCCACCTAAAGGCAGGGTTTACCCCCTGTCGATACCTGAGTCAGAGGCCATGTCGACCTATATAAGAGAGAGTTTAGAGAAGGGGTTCATTCGTAAGTCTGTCTCTCCCGCGGGAGCTGGGTTTTTCTTTGTTCGGAAGAAAGAGGGTGATTTGCGTCCCTGCATAGATTACAGGGGTCTCAACGCAATCACAATAAAGAACAAATACCCATTACCTTTAATTTCGGAGCTCTTTGACAGACTGAGAGGAGCTCAAGTTTTTACGAAGTTGGATCTGCGGGGTGCGTATAACTTGGTACGAATTCGAAAGGGTGACGAATGGAAGACCGCTTTTAACACCCGAGACGGTCACTATGAATACCTCGTCATGCCTTTTGGGTTATGTAATGCACCCGCAGTATTTCAGGACTTCGTAAACGATGTGTTCAGGGATTTACTGTTATCCTCAGTAGTGGTGTATCTGGACGACATCCTGATTTTTTCTCCTGATCTGGAGACTCATCGTCAGGATGTCGTTCGTGTCCTTTCCCGTTTAAGGGAGCACTCATTGTTTGCTAAACTCGAGAAATGTGTATTCGAGCAGTCCTCATTGCCTTTTTTGGGTTACATTATCTCACAAGAGGGTCTGGCTATGGATCCTGCGAAGCTCTCTGCTGTCCTGCAATGGTCCGAACCTCATTCCTTGAAGGCGGTGCAACGCTTCTTAGGATTCATAAATTATTACAGGCAGTTCATACCCCATTTTTCTACTTTGGTGGCCCCTTTGGTGGCCTTGACTAAGAAAGGTGCTAATCCCAAAGCCTGGTCTACTGAGACATCTCAGGCTTTTGAGGCAGTAAAAAGACACTTTTCAACTGCTCCCGTTCTTCAAAGACCCGATGAGAATAAGCCCTTCCTCTTAGAGGTTGATGCCTCTTCAGTGGGTGCTGGTGCGGTCTTGTATCAAAAGAACGGTGCAGGTAGAAAAAGGCCGTGTTTCTTCTTTGCTAAAACCTTTTCACCGGCAGAGAGAAACTATACCATTGGGGATAGGGAACTGCTCGCCTTGAGATTAGCCTTGGAGGAGTGGCGTCACTTGCTGGAAGGAGCGAAACATCCTTTCCAGGTCTATACAGACCATAAGAATCTGACGTACTTACAAACCGCTCAGCGTCTGAATCCTCGCCAAGCCCGCTGGTCCTTGTTTTTCTCCCGCTTTCACTTCTCCATCAACTATCTGTCTGGGAGTAAGAATAACAAGGCAGACGCCCTGTCTCGCTCTATGCTTTCTACCCAGGAAGAGATTGACGAACCTCGTCTTATCCTTCCCTCCAGGGTTTTTCATACGCTCTCCCCTGTGACGTTAGACCAAATCCCACCGGGCAAGACCTTTGTTCCGCCTGATCGACAGAATGATATACTGTCATGGGCCCACACCTCAAAGGTGGGTGGGCATTTTGGTATTAGGCGGACACGAGAGTTACTGGAGAGGTGGTATTGGTGGCCACACTTAGCCAGCCACGTCAAGAGATATGTCGGTTCCTGCTACTCGTGTGCTCGCAACCGTCCATTACGGCAGAGACCGGCTGGGCTCTTGCATCCTTTACCAGTGCCAGATAGACCATGGGAGGTGGTAGGCATGGACTTTGTGGGTGATCTTCCATGTTCACAGGGACATAGATTTGTGTGGGTCATTACGGACCATTTCTCCCGGATGGTTCATCTCGTACCGTTATCGAGAATCCCATCTTCCAGGGTACTAGCCAAACTATTCCTCAAGCATGTCTTTAGGCTTCACGGGATGCCAGATCGTATCATTTGTGATAGAGGCCCGCAATTTACTTCCCGTTTCTGGCGAGATCTTTGTAGCCTTCTGCAAATTGAGTTGAATCTCTCTTCGGCATACCATCCGGAGACTAATGGTTTGGTTGAACGTACCAATCAATCTATGATTATATACCTTCGACACTTTGTTGCTGAGAACCACGATAACTGGTCCTCCCTCCTACCCTGGGCAGAATTTGCCCTTAACAATTCGCTGGCTGAGGCCACTGGGCAGACACCGTTCGTACTCAATAATGGGCAACACCCTAGGGTACCGGTACCGTTTCCCGCTGCTGCACCTCCTCCTCTTGTGGCCGACTGGGCAACTAATGCCAGAGAGGTTTGGGATCGGACTCAAGAGTCGATCCAAGCAGCTAAGGACCGTATGAAGACGGTGTCCGATCGGTTTCGTCGCCCGGCTCCTGTCTTTTCTCCAGGGGACTTTGTGTGGCTCTCTGCAAAACACGTGAGACTTAGAGTGAGCTCTGTCAAATTTGCTCCTCGCTTCCTGGGTCCTTATGAGGTTCTTCGACAGGTAAATCCTGTAGTCTATCAATTGAAGTTACCTGTCCATCTTAGGATTCATGACAAATTCCATGTCTCACTGCTAAAGCCGGCTATTTTACCTCACGCTCGTGAAGTGCACTCTCCTGCCTCTGATTCCTCTCGCTCTAGCTATGAGGTACGAGCCATAGTTGGTTCTAAGATGGTTAGAGGGCGCAGGTTCTTCTTGATAGATTGGGAGGGCTATGGCCCGGAACATCGCTCTTGGGAGCCTGAGGAGGCTGTCCATGCTCCCGACTTAGTTGCCGATTACCTGCGTCGCCGGGAGGGGGGCCCTTGAGGGGGAGGTACTGTTACGGTTGCTGCGAGCACTGGAGACTATGTCCAGATTTCTTGCTACTGCACATGTGCGAGCGCTGGAGACTAAGTCCAGATTTCTTGCTACTGCACATGTGCGAGCGCTGGAGACTAAGTCCAGATTTCTTGCTACTGCACATGTGCGAGCGCCGGAGACTAAGTCCAATCTTGGAGCCATTGCACATGTGCGGGTGACATCATCGCTGACACGAGGTCACATGTCTCTGACACCTTCTATGCCGATTGGTCGCTGGTCATGTGCTTGTGACGTCTTGCTCGGTGATAGGCCAGCATGACGTCACTCCTGTCGTTCTGGCAGCGGATTGGCTCTGGTGTCCTCCATCTTGGATGAGGCACAGAGTCTATATAAGACCCTGACACACGCCGCATGGTGCTCAGTCCTCTTGGTTCATGCATATGAGTAGACGCTCTGTGCGCGTTCCTCTAGGCATTCCTCTGTCTATGCTAGGTGAGCGCTACCGGCAGGGTAGCGTTCTTATACCTTACAGCTTCGGCTGCTGTCCGTATCCTTACCTCTTAGGGGAGCGGACATAGGCAGGTGCCTGAGGCACATGGTCTGGCTGGGCCTTGTGATTCTACTCGTAGGTGGACGTTGCCGCTAGGGTAACGTTCCTTATACTGCGTCTGGCAGTTGTTCGTATCCTCGCACACTAGGGGAGCGAACAGAGGTAGGAGCTTTGTGCGGCTTACGCTGCTGTTCGTCTCTTTTGCACCACTAGAAGAGCGGACCTAGGCAGGTGCCATATCTAGTGGTTCGTGTCCTCGCACACTAGTGGAGCGAACGCAGGTAGGAGCTTTGTGCGGCTTACGCTGCTGTTCGTCTCTTTTGCACCACTAGAAGAGCGGACCTAGGTAGGTGCCATTTCGCACACATTGCCTTTGTCTCTGTGATTATTAACAGAGATCATTCCACACACCCTCCAAGTAAGGGAGGAATTGCTTTACTTACTTATTATATCCTTAACAGAGGTATTGCACTCTGCCATAGTCTGCAGCAAAGTCTTTGCACGGTGGACCCTGACTGTCTGATACTCCTTTCGGTTATTATCAGACAGCCCCCCGTAACAGTTTGTTACATCAGAACTGATAGATCTTGTGATGAGCCGACTTATTGATGCCTATATTTTGCCTGGATGTACATCTTTTGGCTTTTGAATGGATGAATAGACTTCATTTCATATTCTTCCAACTGCAATTTTCAAGGCCCAGAGACCGATATCGATGAAATGGATGATGATGTTTCTCTTTTCCAGAGAAATCTTCTTCACGGCTGATCCTCGATTTGAACCAGTGATCTTCACTTGGGAATCAACCTAATAACACACTGATCTATTAGGGAATGTGGGAACAGTTTGTACTTTGTAGTATACAGGATGAAAAAGATCTTTCCAACACCAGGAGCAGAACAGTAACAATCCAGTGACATGACAAGAATCTGCATAAGTAATCAGATGTTAAATAGTTGTAAGTCAGATTTATGTATGAGATAGCCAAATTGATTGTCTATAAAATGAAGGTAATCTCACATGCAGAGATATAATGGATGGTGAGATATGGAGCGTGAAAGTCAAAAGTTCAAAACATTGTTACCCTTTTGCTTGTCAGTGTATTTATATTGCTCTTCCGACAAGATTAGGGCAAATTGTCCTCACATAATATTGTTGCCAATAGTCAGCATTAAAAGACAGATGCAGCTATATAATTAGTTTATAGTTGTCGTTTCCTTTAATAAGTGTTTTTTACTTGATAAGATAGGTCTACAGTACTTTGCTAGAAAAAATACTTGATAGTGTACATTTAGTAAAATGAGTGTGTTATTGTGTCCTCCATCCTGGTCCCTATATGTTCTTCATCTTGATTACCATATGTCCCCTATCCAAGTCTTCATCTGTCCTCCATTCTGTTCTCCATATGTTGCCCATCCTGGTCCCCAAATGTCCCCCATCTTGGTCATCATATTTTCCCCCATCTTACTTCCCATATGTCCTCTATCCTGGTCTCAATATGTCATCCATCTTAGTGGCCATATGTCCCCCATCCTGGTCCCCATATGTCCTCCATCCTGGTTTCCTTATGTCTTTCATACAAGTCAACATATGTCCTCCTTACTGGTCGCCGATCTTGGACCCCATATTTTCCCTACTTTGGTCCCCAGATGTTTTCAATCCTGGTCCTTATATGTCTCCCATCATGGTCCTATATGTCCTCAATCCTGGTCCCCAATATGTCCTCCATCTTGGATCCTATTTGTCCTCTATCTTGGTTGCCATACATCCTCTGTCCTAGTCCCAATATGTCCCCCATCCTGGTTCCCTATGTACCCCATATTGACATTCTTCTGTAACTAAGCGAAAAAAATATTCTGTTTACCTATCCAGTCAAGCAGTGTCCTCTGCTTTATATGTGGTGCGGATTGGCTGGCACATAGCTGTGAAATCATATGATAGCGAGCAACAACGACGGCCTTCTTCCCTTGATAGATGCAATGTACTATATTTCAATGGAATGTGCCCCCAAGGACGCACATTCAGTTGAAACCGATGAGCCCTCCGTACCAGATAAGGGCACTGCTTCTTACCGCTTCAGGGAACAGGCTGCAATTTTATCAACCAGTGAGAACTGGCTGCATCCCACCCTGGATCTTTTGGATGTGTAGTAAAAGATGTTTGAAAAGGTGACATCATACACCACTGTATCTTGTCCTCACATAATAGGGTTTTCTGTAATCAGACTTAAAAGAGAGATGCAGCCATGTAATTAGTTTACAGTTGTGAATCCAGCTGTCAGCGTCACACAGTGTTTTGCACAAACTTCGCTGACTGTCATGGTGGCGGTGTGCTCTGTTCACATTACAGATGCTGACACTCCGCCAGATGGACTCTCTGGTATCTGGGATTCACACAGGCAAACTTGGGCGTTGACCTACTGTATGCTGAATCATAGACAGGCTAAAAAAGTTAATCTCTGCTAGTTTGCTTGTTAGTTTCCTTTGATCACATGTGGTGGGGAGGCCAATCACATCTGCTCCCCTTCTATTTAAGCTGGGTGAAATTTTCTCCCATGCCAGCTATAGATTCTATGTTTGTCTGTGAGATGTGGTGTCCCAGATTCTCTGGTACAAATTGTTCTATTTTCTTGTTGCGGTTGTGGAAGTTTACCCCTGTTGTTTTGTAGCTTTATTCCTTCTCCTGTGCTTCGTCCTTAATCTCTTATTGTTTTTACCTATGTGTGTGCACACTGTGTGACAGAGTTTTGGTTGTTCCCTTGTCTGTGACTTTCATTACACTCCAGTCTCCTCACTCCCAGTGGGGAAGGAGAGAGGGAAACGGATCAGTACTGGTCAGGAACAGACCCAGGAAGGAAACTCTCCCATTAGGGGTATTGTCATGATCCATGACTGGCCCAGCCGCCGCTGAGCCATTGCTGGTATTTTATCTCAGGGTTACAGGTCATGGGAGGGGTTAATTCCATTCTGCCTCATTCCGAAAGACAGGCCACTATATCCTGGCACTGCTCCTGTGCCAGTAATAGTTTCGGCTCTGCAATGTGTGTGTGCCTAGATTCCGTGAGTTAACCTGATCTGTCCTGCCTCGTCACTACCTTGTCCTGACCCATGCCATCCTCTGTTTGTCCGTCCCTCGTTTCCTGACTCTCCATTCCTGTCTGTAGTTTTTGTTCCAGTCCTGTCTGTCTAATCCCAGTCCCGACCTGTGTCTCCTCCACCCCTGTACGTTACCTTGACTCCCCGGCCTCTGACCTGTATCCTCGTTCCCGACCTCAGCTCCATCTCTACCTTCTGTTGTATACGTGACATCCCGGCTCCTGACTCCTGGCTATCACCTGACTACAATTTGTTTATTCCTGTACTATTGATGAGACCTCCTGTGCTGCACACCCAGCTTGCTGACTACTCTATCACCCTGTTAAATTATGCTGTAATATGAAAATAAAAAGTCGGGCACTGCAGCGCATAAGCCATTCAGTGGAGCTGTATTTACAGTTCAGTGGCAATCAGCTGTTCCAGGACTTAGCTATTCCAGAGCTTATAATGCCGTGCCGGGTGGTGCTCTGCTGACAACGTGGTCAAGATTCCAAAGTCCAGAAGTAGAAAAAAGCGCTATCCACAGCGCGAAACGGCTGTCATCCGTCTCCCGCCCCCGCACCCCCTCCTCTCACCACTATTCCTGCGTTCATATCTGCGATAGCAGAATAAAGAATTTGTTGCCATTCTCTGAGTGAGCTGCTGCTTTATTTCTACTTTTGGACATTGGAACCCTCTTAAATTAGCAAGTCTCCATGATACCATAACAACCATGACTGCAATGACTGTAATGTATTAAAGTGATCAGTGCACATGACTTAAACATATCTCAGAAGAAGATGAACAGTAAACTGCCTGCATACCAAATAATGGTTTAAAGTGTCAGATGCATGAAAGACCTGAAACACGGGACATAGTAGCCACCATTAGATACAAGTACCCACCTGTAAAGTGCAGATGTGCAGGTGTCAGTAACAAAGGCCCAAACGACCAGCTCTTAGGAAGAAGAGTTCCCCCCAGCCCACCGACACGTGTTTCGCTGTCCGGGAGCATGTGCACCCCCGTTAGCAGCTTCATCAGGGAGGGAGAAAAGACATAATCACCCTCTTGTGGGTTATTTGCTAACTACACTTTGGTAATCTCTCTCCAATCTGTCTCAGTGCCTCCACAAGCGAACGTGACAGGTAAAACTGAGAATAGGGATAGCATATGACTCGCCTACCCCAGGGCTATGGGACACCCGGTGCCGGGCCGGACTAGTCCGGGGGTCGTCAGTGGTGGTGGGGCCCGACTCCGTGACCCTGGCGGGAGTCAATTAATATGGCTTCAGTGTGGTGATTACAGTTTGTATTCATGACGCCACCTGTGGTTTGCGGCTATTAAGCCGCCGCTGCTGTATGGGGGCTCCGGGGCTGGTGGAATTGCAGCTTGGATGGTCCTGCTCCCCACAGGTGGAGCGGTACCCCAGGGCAAAGTTGGTGCTTGTAAGTGTCTATGCAGTGATGGAAGTTCATGCAGATAAAATAACAGAGGCAACACCAGGGACTGCAGTTTCAAGATGTTTACTCACAGTTGGTTATTTGACACGGCAGCTGTCCGGTTGCCCACTGGTGTGCTGGAATCCCCTGTCAGGGACCTCCGCTGATCCCAGGTAGATCTGGGGGTAAATGCCAGTGCACCCCTCTATGTGTTCCTTTCTTAGCTGACTCCTCAAGCCTTGCCCTTGTTGGCTGAACCTGGCTTGGCCTCCACTGCAGCCTCCGGGCTGGGAGCTCGCCTGTCGGTTATTTGCCCCTTTTCTAGAGGTTCTGCTGTGGGCTGTGGTCCGGGGAGCATGCAGCTTCCATGGACCTCGGTTTCTAACCTTTGGAGTTGACTTCTCCTCCTCCAGTGACTAGGGACCGTCCCCTGGATGCAGCTTGATCCCTCCACCGATGTTCCTGTGGAACAGGCCACCAGCTCAAAAGCTATCTGTGGCCCTGGAATCCTTTCGTTCCCTGCTTGGTGTCACCTGGACCCTCTGAGTCCCAGGGTCTTCACCAGGAAGCGTCACTTTCTTCTCTTTAGCTCCTGACTGACTAGAGCTTTCTTACTGCCTCTCCTTCTCCTCTGCCTCCCGCGGACCTCCTCCTCCTTCTCCCCTCTCTCACAGACTGCCTAAACTTGACCTTCCTTTCCCTGTCTCCTCTCTGGTGGCTCCTCCCACCTCCTCAGTTGCTAAGCTACCACCCAATCGGAAAGGGGATGGGACTTACCGGCCCTCCCTGGCGAGCCAGCCACGAGGGTTTCTGCCACAGTCCCCTGTCCCTGTGTGTGCCTAGCAATGGGTGTAGTGCAGATTTACCTGGGAACTGGCATGTACCCCTTTCCTTACCCAGGATGGGACATCACACCTCTGGCTGGGGTGCAATGTCCCTGTGGCGACGGAAGCCTCAGGGGCGCCACACATAAGGTCCTCTAGCTTGAGGGACAGCTTAGGGGACCTGATTCCCCACTATCCCAGAGTCATCATGACAGTGAGGTTTTGTTTAATAAATGCTTTTTTTTACTTGATAAGATAGATCCCATAATACATTATAATCACATAATAATCACAGATACATTGCTAGAAAAAATACATGATAGTGTAAACTTAGTCAAATTACTTTATTATTGTTTTTCTCCATCTTATTTTTTAGCACAAAAAGGCTTGACAATATGAACACAAGACTGAAGCATCAAATTGAAAAAGATCCAGGCAAGTGTGTAAAGCATACATGTATCCATGTCTTTGGATTGTGTATATGACTGCGTATGCTAACTGTACAATGGGTTCAAGAGAGCCCTCCCTGTCAGGGTTGCAAACCGTCCAGAAATTCCACGACAGTCTGCAAAAACAAGACACTTTTTAACACTGTCCTGTTTGTAAGATACAAATTTGTCGTGTCCTGGATTTTTTTGAGGCTGAAGAACCGTATACATAATATTTTGACTGTAATTATCATCATATTAAAGTTTACAGTAAATTCCAGCTAATGTCTTATATCAGAATTATGAGCTTATAGACATGAATCTCTCAATCTAATTCATTTATCATAGTTTTTCCAATGTGGCCATAAACAATATTGTCTGTCTGCCTGCAGCTTGGCCTAATATAAAGCAGCATGATGTTGTAATTATGTTTATTGCCTTATACTTCAGTCTGACCTCAATTGTTAAACAAAAAGCAAAAATGTTGAATGATCACTAATACTATTTACTGTAAGGGTTAAAAGCATCAGTATGTATGGGAGTAGTTTCAGGGACTAGATTGGATTAAACTAATATTCTATCTCTATGCACTTGTGGTATCCACCCTGATTAGTTTCTCTCAAGGAAATTTTTAATTGATCTCTGATGGAAGCAGTGTCATATTGATATCAAAACGTTTAAAAATATCTATATGCAATAAAAAAAAATAAAAAGATATGCTGCCCATTACCTGCTTCCATAAATGAATATTACAAACATGATCCTTCATGATGTTATATATTGTAAAAACATACTGTAATGTAAATGTAAATCCAAAATATGAACCAAGCCTCTTTTCTCCTGATGAGTAGGACATAGTGGAGTGCCCTGCCACACAGACAAAATGATGAACAGCATAGCCAATGCAGTGGTCAGGTTGGAATCAGGACTGACTGGCTGAGCCTAGAACAGGGTTCCCCAACTCCAGTCCTCGAGGGCCACCAACAGTGCATGTTTTCAGGATTTCCTTAGCATTGCATGGGTGTTGGAATCATCAACTGTGCAGGTGATTAAATTATCACATGTGCAATACTAAGGAAATCCTGAAAACATGCACTGTTGGCGGCCCTCGAGGACTGGAGTTGGGGACCCATGGTAGAAGCTACACAGCTTACAAGGATAACTAGAGGGCTAGTGACTACAGGGCAATTTTTGGGGGCCGATGCCATACTACCACCCTGTCACTAAAATGCACTAATAGTCATTCCCCCCCCCAAAAAAAAACCCAAAACTTATATCTATCTATCCATTTATCTATATATATGCAGTATAAATATTATAATATATATATATATATATATATATATATATGTATATATATATATATATATATATATAAATATAAATATAATCAACATGGAGAGGTCCAGCAGGAATGGAGACTTCAGTTGTAGTAATTCAAATCCAAAATTTATTGTTCAATAGCAAGGTGCAGACATCACGCTGAACAGACTACGCGTTTCGGCGGAGACAATATGCCACCTTCTTCCCGGTCTAAGGCTGGTTCTGGAATGCCCGGTCAATCTTAAATAAGAAAAAAAAAGGGAAAAAAACAAACATTCTCCAAGTAGTGAACTGGGAGTGGTAACAGGTGTCAGTAAACACATTAATACTCTATGTATTCCAGAAGCAGCTAGAGAGAACAGATATAAATGTGAACAGAACTTGTATTGTACAGAGTTATCTGACTTAATATAAAAACAATTAAAAAACTCAGATGTATATTTTAGAACAATAGTGCAACATGATATAACCATTACAAATATGCACAAAATATTCAAAAAAGTTAGAGCAGTACCACTACAATAATATGGGGGCACCTAGCAAAAGAAGAAAAAAAAAAGGGACAAAAATGGCGATATAGAACACATTGGTTAGTTATAGTGTATTGCTAGATCCATTCTATTGTTGAATCCATGTGGGAGCCTTATATCTAAGAGAAACATCCATTTACTTTCTCGCTAGGATTTTTTTCTGATAACCCCCCCCCTCTCTCTGTTTTTTTGACCTGCTCAATGCCTAAGAATGAAAACCCCTAACATCCCCTCCATGTATTTGTGAAAAATGTCGGGAGACTACAGATTAGAGTTGAGCGCGGTTCGAGGTTCTCCAGTTCGCGGCTCGAGTGATTTTGGGGGCTGTTCTAGATAGAACTAGAACTCGAGCTTTTTGCTAAAGCTCGATAGTTCTAGATACGTTCGAGAACGGTTCTAGCAGCAAAAGACCAGCTAATTACTAGCTGGCTTTCCGCTGTAATAGTGTAAGTCACTCTGTGACTCACACTATTATGAAATTTCAGCGTATAGTGTGCGGGAACAGCGCATTCAGATCACTGCTGTATGGATAATGGCCATTTTTTTTTTTTCTTGTCTTCTTTCCCTAAGCGTGCGCGTGTAGTGGGGGGGGCCAGCATGGCAGCCAATCCCAGACACACACACAGCTAAGTGGACTTTTAGCCAGAGAAGCAACGGCATGTGTGATAGGATGTCCATGTCACATGTCCCTGCATTATAAAAACGAGTATCTGCCCGTCCGGACGCCATTATCTCTTCTGCGTCCTTGGTGTCAGTCACCGCTGGCGCAGCGCCTATCTCCGATACTGCTGTATACGCTCTATACACAGCGCTGTACAGCATAGGGATAGCATTTTCTATCAGTCCTTTTAAGGGCTAATACCGGCAGGGTCAGAGCCAGAGGTGACAGGTCCGTGAAAACAGAGTTTAACAGCTACACAAGATGACAGCGTCTGTGTAGCTAAGGTCAGGGATTTCCTCGCTGCATTTCCCCATTAGGAGGGATAGCAAGGCAGGCTTCCTTTCCTCTACCCAGAGACCCACAACCCTGCCACTGTACCCTCCTGCCCTTTGCACACTCAAACTCATTGTTACTAAGCCATTATACTACCAAACACTGAGTGAACTTAGTGGCATCCTAAACGTGGCTGTTGGACTTCTGTATTGTCCCACAAGTGCAAAGATATTTGCAGCATGTCTGCCTGCATTGCACACTGAAACTCATTGTTACTAAGCCATTATACTAGCAAACACTGAGTGAACTTAGTGGCATCCTAAAAGTGGCTGTTGGACTTCTGTATTGTCGCACTGATGCCAAGCTATTTCCAGCACCTGTGCAGGACACCCTCCTGCTCTGTTTTTAATAAGCTATAATGATAGCAAAAAATACTGCCATTGAGTAGCATCATAGAACTGGATGTTTTATTTCATTATTGTCCCACTGGTGCCAAGCTATTTCTAACACCTGTGCAGGACACCCTACTGCTCTGTTTTTAATAAGCTATAATGATAGCAAAAAATACTGCCATTTAGTGACATCATAGAACTGGATGTTGTATTTCATTATTGTCCCATTGGTGCCAAGCTATTTCTAGCACCTGTGCAGGACACCCTCCTGCTCTGTTTTTAATAAGCTATAATGATAGCAAAAAATACTGCCATTGAGTAGCATCATAGAACTGGATGTTTTATTTCATTATTGTCCCACTGGTGCCAAGCTATTTCTAACACCTGTGCAGGACACCCTCCTGCTCTGTTTTTAATAAGCTATAATGATAGCAAAAAATACTGCCATTTAGTGACATCATAGAACTGGATGTTGTATTTCATTATTGTCCCATTGGTGCCAAGCTATTTCTAGCACCTGTGCAGGACACCCTCCTGCTCTGTTTTTAATAAGCTATAATGATAGCAAAAAATACTGCCATTTAGTGGCATCATAGAACAGGATGTTGTATTTCATTATTGTCCCACTGGTGCCAAGCTATTTCTAGCACATGTGCAGGACACCCTCCTGCTCTGTTTTTAATAAGCTATAATGATAGCAAAAAATACTGCCATTTAGTGGCATCATAGAACAGGATGTTGTATTTCATTATTGTCCCACTGGTGCCAAGCTATTTCTAGCACATGTGCAGGACACCCTCCTGCTCTGTTTTTAATAAGCTATAATGATAGCAAAAAATACTGCCATTGAGTAGCATCATAGAACTGGATGTTTTATTTCATTATTGTCCCACTGGTGCCAAGCTATTTCTAACACCTGTGCAGGACACCCTACTGCTCTGTTTTTAATAAGCTATAATGATAGCAAAAAATACTGCCATTTAGTGACATCATAGAACTGGATGTTGTATTTCATTATTGTCCCATTGGTGCCAAGCTATTTCTAGCACCTGTGCAGGACACCCTCCTGCTCTGTTTTTAATAAGCTATAATGATAGCAAAAAATACTGCCATTGAGTAGCATCATAGAACTGGATGTTTTATTTCATTATTGTCCCACTGGTGCCAAGCTATTTCTAACACCTGTGCAGGACACCCTCCTGCTCTGTTTTTAATAAGCTATAATGATAGCAAAAAATACTGCCATTTAGTGACATCATAGAACTGGATGTTGTATTTCATTATTGTCCCATTGGTGCCAAGCTATTTCTAGCACCTGTGCAGGACACCCTCCTGCTCTGTTTTTAATAAGCTATAATGATAGCAAAAAATACTGCCATTTAGTGGCATCATAGAACAGGATGTTGTATTTCATTATTGTCCCACTGGTGCCAAGCTATTTCTAGCACATGTGCAGGACACCCTCCTGCTCTGTTTTTAATAAGCTATAATGATAGCAAAAAATACTGCCATTTAGTGGCATCATAGAACAGGATGTTGTATTTCATTATTGTCCCACTGGTGCCAAGCTATTTCTAGCACATGTGCAGGACACCCTCCTGCTCTGTTTTTAATAAGCTATAATGATAGCAAAAAATACTGCCATTTAGTGGCATCATAGAACTGGCTGTTGTATTTCATTAGTGCCCCACTGGTACCAAGCTATTTCTGGCACCTTTGCAGGACACCATCATGCACATTTTGCTACGCTAATGTTATAGCAAACTCAGGGAATTCATTGCTGCTTTTAATAATTCGGAGGGATAGAAAGTGAGTAGTGAGTATGCTCAGCCTGACTGTGCCATTCCTGAGGCTAAGGCGGGCTTTGCACACTACGACATCGCAGCCCGATGCTGCGATGCCGAGTGCGATAGTGCCCGCCCCCGTCGCAGCAGCGATATGTGGTGATAGCTGGCGTAGCGAAAGTTATCGCTACGCCAGCTTCACACACACACTCACCTGCCGTGCGACGTCCCTGTGGCCGGCGACGCGCCTCCTTGTTAAGGGGGCGGGTCGTGCGGCGTCACTGCGACGTCACACGGCAGGCAGCCAATCAGAGTGGAGGGGCGGAGATGAGCAGGATGTAAACATCCTGCCCACCTCCTTCCTTCAGCATATCCTACGGAAGCCGCAGTGAGGCCGGTAGGAGACGTTCCTCGCTCCTGCGACTTCACACACAGCGATGTGTGATGCCGCAGGAGCGAGAAACAACATCGGACCGTCGCGTCAGCGTAATCATGGATTACGCCGACTCTGCACCGATGATACGATTACGACGCTTTTGCGCTCGTTAATCGTATCATCCAGCCTTTACACACTGCGATGTCGCATGCGATGCCGGAAGTGCGTCATTTTCAATTTGACCCCACCGACATCGCACCTGCGATGTCGCAGTGTGCAAAGTGCCCCTTAGTCTTCATTTCGGGATACAGCGCATGCTCCCACACTTAGTGCGAAAAGCCTCTTTGCACAGGTACTTGCATTCCGTTCCGGGTCTAAGTCCTGTTTTGTGCCTAGACACCATGCTAAAGCTGATAATCTTTTTTCAGAGACTGTATTTCATGAAACTGACCATGCTCAGGCACTTACTGCATCAGAGACTAGGTCCGGTAATGAACTCTTTGGCCCTGCCCCTGATGTGGGGGGCCCGTATAGACCACAGGGCATCAGGTGTCCTGACGATGTGGCTAGGCCACTCCCAAATGGCTTGCAGAGGCCCGCCCCTATGACTTGTCACCTCATTATTGATGGTCAGACGATGACTGGTGAGGTGTTTGTGTCGTGGCAGCCATGAGGTCATTATTGAAGTTGCGGTTCCAAATAGGACGCTAGTTATGCCACTCATGACGTGTCACTCTGCTTTTGTCTCCAGGAGGTGCATTGTGGTCCACCCTGGTTTGGGGCGGACCCAGGTTATAAAACGGGCTGGAGCCAACAAGGAGGTGCGCAGTCTTCTATTATGCTCCGAAAGAGCACACCTCCATGTGTTGAACCCATTGCGGCTTTAGGCCAGAGGTAGGCAGGGATAGGGCGTAGATGCAGGCCGCCACCACAGTTGGCAACGCAGAACGGTTAAGACCAGCTCCTGTCCTACAAGTCCTGCTTGTGCAGCCCAGTGGCATTAACAGTCCTGCTGCTGCTGATGCGCCTGCTGTCCACAGGTGTGGCCCCAATGCACACGGTCAGCGTACTGAATGGCCCCTGTGATGTTAACAGGGAGTTCCTGGGCTGGGTGGGCGTGTGGACCCTGTGACACTAACAGGGCTCCCAGTCTCAAGATCCGAGTGGCGTCTAACTCGGTTCAGGCAACTATTAGTTTCATAGCCACACAGATCTGTATCCTCCACCTAACTTTCCAGTTGCCAACCTCTCCTTTTCCATCTGGGAGCACGGTGGACATTGACTGCTGATGGGGATATATACCTTTCTCTTTCTTTTCTTATTAATTTTCATTATATAGCGGTAACATAGTATATACCACCTTATCCAAATCTGCCAGTCCCACCGTAACAGATGGTGTTTCTTCATCAAATGTTACTTTTGCTTAACCAACAAACCCACGGACAAAAACCTTTTTCCCCTTTCCAACACACCTGTTCCCCTTTCCACCAGCATTTGTCCTTTTTCAACTCATTTGGTATATGACCAAAAGTGCAACTCTGCAGGGACACCGTACTCAATGCCATCTCAGCACAGCAGCCAGCCCTCGGTCCCTCAGATGTGGACAAGTAAAAGCCCATTTCCTCCTATCCATGAGAAAGCGTTGAGATTCACTCTGTGCAGCACTGGTGTTTACTGGAAAAGCAGATCTAAGAATCCGTACCACCTTCTGCAGATACTCCTGTATACGTGCTTCCCTTTCTATGGCAGGAATTATTTCGCCAAATTTTGTCTTGTACCGGGTATCTAATAGTGTGGCAACCCAGTAGTTAGCATTACTTCGAATTCGTACAATCCGAGGGTCATGTTGTAGGTAGTGCAGCAAGAAGGCGCTCATGTGTCTTGTGCATCCAGGAGGACCAAGTCCTTGGTGTGTTGGTGGCAGAGAGGTGAGAATCGTGCCTCCTTCCTCTGCCCTCTCCCCCCAACCTCGCACAACCGAAATGTGAGCAAGCTCTCACTCATCTGCTGAGTCTTCCATGCCCATCGCAAGTTCGTCCTCCATTTCTTCATGGGCTCCTGCACCTTCCTCAACAATTTTTGCTGATACTATGCGCCCTTGTTAATCCCTATCCCCCACCATAACTGCCGCCTAGGTGCCGCTCACCGTATGGACCTTGTAGATCTTATTATCCCTTCTGCATATGACTCCTCCTGTACGTCCTCACCTTCCTCTTGGACCAACACCTGACTCCGAATAATGCTTACAGTGTGCTCCATCTTGTAGATGACCAGAATTGTCACGCTGAGAATGGCATCGCCAGTGCTAAACATCTTCGTCGACATTTGTAAACTGTGTAGAAGGGTGCATAGGTCCTTGATCTGACACCACTCCAGCAGCGTGATCTGCACCACCTCTGGATCAAGTTAGCCCAGGGTATACGTCATACCGTATTTCAGCAGGGCTCTGCGGCGCTGCCACACACGCTGCAACATGTGCAGATTCCAATTCCTGCGTGTCGGAACATCGCATTTCCGGCGTTTAACCGCCAGACCCTAAGACTTCCGGAGCGATGAAAGTTGTTGAGCTGCTGGGTGCGAAGGATGAAAGTGAGCACATAGCAGCGTGCCCGCTGCACAAGGCCATGTAGGCCGGGATGGTATTTTAAAAATTGCTGGAGAATCAGATTCAACACGTGAGCCATACAAGACACGTGTGTCACATTGCCCTGACGAAGGGCCGCAGACAGGTTTGCATCATTGCCGCACACGGCCGTTAAGTCACCAACGTAGTCCACTCAATCAATTTGTACTCCGGTCGCCAGGTGACAACGTCTTCCTTTCGTGCATAGTGCTGATGATGGGAAAGGAGTCGATGCCAGCGGCGCAGGTGGACGCAGGTTATGGTCACCCACTGGGTTGCGTTACCTTGACAGATACAGAACCACAGGCTGAATGTAGGTGGTGGGTATCTCACAGATGAAGTACCATCATTCAGCTACAACCAATGGGAAGACACAACACCTTTTTTTAGGCCCCTCCTGTCTGCAGACCACTGCCAGACAAAGCTATGAACCTCTTGTTACTGTTACCCCCAGTTCAGTTTTATGAGTTTTTGTGCTTGTTACCTAACTACTTTTCCTGCTTGCTGTTTATGTACCTCGTTGGCCGATCCGCATTTCACCTCTGCTTGTTTTCTGATTAAGTCCTGGCCATCCCATTCTGTTCCTCTTCCTCAATTAATGTTTTTGACCCTGCATGACTACTATTCTCTGGAACTGCAGCCTTCCACAGGTATTGATCAACTTGGGCCCTGTGTAATTCCAAATCACTGTATAGGGGTTAAAGGGTTTCAGGGTTCTGGGTGTCCAGCTTGGTGAGTGGCTTGCCTCTAGCCTATCCTTTACAGCCCATCTGAGTGTGTCGATCCAGGCAGGCGATACACCGTGCCCTCTGCAGAAGGCCATGTAGGCCGGGATAGTGTTTTAAAAATTGCTGGACAACCAGGTTCAACACGTGAGCCATACAAGGCACATGTGTCACATTGCCCTGAAGAAAGGTCGCAGACTGGTTTGCATCATTGTCGCACCCGACCTTCCCTGACTGCTGGTTGAGTGTAGACAATCATTGATGAAACTCTGTCTCAGTCTCCAGAGCTAGCCGTCCACAATTCCTCAGCGGTGTCTCACATTTCCCCTACATTTCAAAGTAAACATTTGACCGCCTGATGGCCTTGAGCTCTGCTGCCGGCATAGTAAGGAGGTGTGTGGGATTCCTTGGGTGCAGTTACAAGGAAGGGTGGCCTGACCACACAGGGTTTGGGCCGAGGTGGAGGACCCACACGAGGTTGAGGAGGCAGAAGCAGTGGAGGAACTTGTACATACAGAGGAAGGATTGACACACAAGTCGTGGGGATGGCAAGACTTGTACAGCAAACTCTTCTCCATCTCTCACCATAGTTACCCAGTGCCCAGTCAGCAACATGTAACTCCCCTGTCCATGCTTACTGGTCCAAGTATCTGTGGTGAAATGCACCCTGTCACACACAGAGTTGCTCAAGGAATCGGTGAGGTTGTGTGCGACCTGCTGTGGTAGCGCGGGCACGCCTTTCCTTGGAGAAGGAGTGACGACTGGCCATCGGCTCTTGGGGCACTGCAATGGGCATAAGGTCTCGAAAATCCTCGGTCTCAAAAGGTTGTAAAGGCAGCCTTTCTGTTGCCAACAAGTTGCAGATGATGAAACTCAACCTCTTAGGCATGTCATGCCCTTCGAAAATCATGTAAAACACAGCGAGGGGACTCCAACCACAGTCTCCCTCGTTTCCACTAATTGGGCCACACACACCCCACTTGACTGGCATCACTTGATCCCCCTTTTCAAAATGAAACAGATGCTTTGCATGAAGCACTCTCAAAAATACGCGTGCCTTTCGCCTCCCCTGGATGACCCAGGGGAAGAAAAGTCCTCTGAGAGCCATGACTTGTTCATCTTGGTGCTTTTTTTCAAAAGCAAGGGGACTCCAACCACAGTCTGCCTTGTTTCCACTAATTGGGCCACACACACCCCACTTGACTGGCATCACTTGATCCCCCTTTTCAAAATGAAACAGATGCTTTGCATGAAGCACTCTCAAAAATACGCGTGCCTTTCGCCTACCCTGGCTGACCCAGGGGAAGAAAAGTCCTCTGAGAGCCATGTCCACATTGTCAGTGGACAGACACGTGTGCTTATCTGCCAGCAGACCCCCAGCAGCACTGAAGACAGGTTCCGAGAGAACGCTGGCTGCAGGACACGACAAGATCCCCAAGGCGTACGTGACAAGCTCAGGCAATTTATCCAGATTGGAAGCCTAAAATGAGCAGGGCTCAAGTTGCACAATAATGGCATCGACGTTTCCTTGCATATACTCATATATCTGTGTGTCCTCCTCTTTTTCCTTGTCCAGCTCTTTTGTTTTCGCATGAGTATATGTCCTTGTCACTTTCCCATGTGTTTGTGTTGTGTTGTGAGTTGTTTGTCACCTTTTGGACACCTTTGAGGGTGTTTTCTAGGTGTTTTTATGTGTTTGTGAATGCCTGCCATTGTTTCCTATGCGGTTCGAGTTCGGTTCGTCGAACGTTCGACGAACCGAACTCGAGCCGAACCACGACCGGTTCGCTCATCTCTACTACAGATGCTCCTGCTGGTGGTTAGTTGGCAGCATCAGAAAGATGTTTTCTAATCCTTTTTTTTTTTAACTATTCATGGTGCAACCTACATATTGTTTGCAACAAATGTCGCAATTAATTAAATAAATGACATTAGCAGTATTGCAGTTGATATACGAAAGAATGTCAAAGGTTTTTTTATTATGCATGGAGGTGAATGTTTTCGATTTTTTAACATGCTTATAGCATTTGCACACGTTAGCTTCACACCCATAGAAACCTTTGGTTTTTAACCAATTAATTGTCCTTAGAATTAGGAGGCATAGGATCTCTAAAAAGGCTAGGAGACAAGAGTGAGCTCAATGTGGGGGCACCTTTAGCCACAAAAGAGATGGGTTTGTTTTCTATAAGTGATTTTACAGTTTAATCCTGATAAAGGGCGGGCAAGTATTTTTTAATGATGGAAACAATGCTATGATATTGGGGACTATAGGGTGTACTAAATGTAACCTTTTCTGAAACGTTACCAATGTTGTTATTTTTTTTCTTTTTATTTGAGTACAATAAGTGGGTTCTGTCCATATTGTCCACCAACCTTCTGGCTCTTTCTAGATAATATTTGGGATAGCCTCTATTACTCAATCTATTACAGGCTAAATCGGTTTCCAATTTGTACGTAAGGTTTTGAGTGTTATTTCTTTTTAGCCGGATAAGTTCACCAAGGGGAATGATTTGGTAGTGTGTTTGGGATGGTTAGAATTAGCTGTTAGAATACTATTACAGTACGTATTTTTTCTGAAAGGAGAAATATTAATCAGATGTGTAGTCACATCCCCTGTCAAAGTCAGATCCAGAAAATTGGCCAAAAAAATATGTACAGAACTAGTAAATCTGAGATTATAGTCATTGGTATCCAAATAATTGAAAAAATTATTAATGGAATCATGTCCCAAAATATCACTGTCCCAAATAAACACCAAGTCGTCTACATATCTTCCTAGGCAGACAATACCATTTTTGAATGGATTATCGTCAGAAAATATAAAATTTTCCTCCTATGTAGCCATGACAATGTTAGCAAGAGACGGAGAAAAACGTGCTCCCATGCTAACGCCGCATGTTTGTAGGAAAAATCTGTTATTGAATGAAAAATAATTGTGTCTAAGGAGAAAATCAATTGCAGAAATTATAAAATTTTGTATGTTTGAATCATATGAGCTGTAGCGATGTAGATAATATCTAGCACATCTTAAAGCAATATGATGTGGGATTGAGGGATAAAGCCCTACTACATCGCATAATAGCCAAACATAATTATTCTGCCACCGTATTTTCTCCAAGACTCCAATTACATCTCTGGAATCACCAAGAAAACTTGGCGTTAGTGGAACAAGGGGTTTCAGAAAATGGCCCACCCATTCTCAAAGCCTTTCGCTAAAGGAACCTATGCCTGAGACTATAGGTCTCATGGGGGGAGGAAACACCCCTTTATGTACCTTAGGGAATGAGTGGTAAACTGGTATGATGGGATTTTCTACATAAAGGTATTTCATAATTTTGTTAGGAATCGCTCCCATTCCAAACCCCTCATGTAACAAGGCATTCATTTCCATATTGAAATCCAATGTAGGGTCATGTTTTAATTAAACATAAGTGTTTCTGTCCTCCAAATCCTGCAAGTTAAGTTTTTTATAAAGACCGGCGTTCATGGTGACAACAGCGCCACCCTTATCTGCTTGCAGGATGAGGAGGTTAGAATTGTTTTTAAGCTTTGCAATGGACTTCTGCTCAGAGAGGCTGAGATTAAAATCACGAGCATTATTTTCAAGATTTTTACTGAGATGTATCAGATCATTCTCTATAGCCTTATGAAAGAAGTCCAGTGCAGCTGGTCTCGATTTAACAAGGTATTACTCAGAAAAATGCATGCAAAAGGTATCATTGAGATTGACAAATTCAGACACGTTGGATTCACTTTCCAAATGTCTAAGGCTATTCAAGATTATTTGTTCATTAAAAGAAGTTACCATTGTTCTATTATATGTATTATATGTACCTCTAGAAGAACTAACAATCGGTGATTTAATATGATCGTGAGCCGCTTCAGTATCAAAATGTACTTTTAAAGTCAGATTGCGTGCAAAGCGGTTCACATCAATAATCGTCTCATACAAATTAAATTTGTTAGTAGGTGCAAACCCTAGACCTTTGGAAAGGAAACCGACATGAGACTCAGACAAGATATAGCTGGATAAGTTAAACACTGGAATATCTATCGTTTTTTGTTCCTGATTTTCATGTGAAAGCCTCTTGGATTTATGTTTTCATCCTCCTCTCCTGCTTTTTCTTGCTCGTTTTTTAACATAGTGTTTTCTTTATTTGAAATTTTGTTAACCCCTTAACGACCCTTGACGTACTGGGTACGTCATGGATCGTGTGCCGGTAAGCCCCGCCCCCTGCCGCCAGCAGGTGGCCGCGATCCGCGCACATATCAGCTGTTATCAACAGCTGACATGTGTGCCTGCTAGCCGCAGGTGGAATCGCTTCCACCCGCGGCCATTAACCCCTTACATTTCGCTGCCAAAATCTGGCAGCGATATGTATATGGGCGCCACCATGACAGTCACTTACCCCGCCCCTGCCGGAAGTCACGTGACATGATCACGTGACTTTCGGTGGTTGCCATGGTAGCACAGGGTCATGTGATGACGCCTGTAGCTAACATGACTCACTTCCTCTCAATGCCGGAATACAGCCGGCATTGAAAGTAAAGCAGCAAATCTGCAGTTCTCAGCTGTGTAGCTGAGATCTGCAGTTAGTGCAGAGCGATCGGATTGCTGATCGCTATAGCCCCCTAGGGGGACTAGTAAAATAAAAAAAAAAGTAAAAAAAAAAGTTTTAAAAAATTAAAAAAAATAAAAAAACCCCAAAAGTTCAAATCACCCCCCTTTCACCCCATTGAAAATTAAAAAGTTAAAAAAATACAAAATACACACATATTTGGTATCGTCACGTTCAGAAATGCCCAATCTATCAAAATATAAAATCAATGAATCTGATCAGTAAACGGCGTAGCGGCAAAAAAATTCCAAACGCCAAAATTACGTTTTTTGGTCGCCGCAAATTTTGCGCAAAATGCAATACTAGGCGATCAAAACGTAGCATCTGCGCTATAATGGTACCGTTAAAAACGTCAGGTGTATGTGTGTATTTTGTATTTTTTTAACCCTTTAATTTTCAATGGGGTGAAAGGGGGGTGATTTGAACTTTTGGGTTTTTTTTATTTTTTTTAATTTTTTAAAACTTTTTTTTTTTACTTTTTTTTTTTATTTTACTAGTCCCCCTAGGGGGCTATAGCGATCAGCAATCCGATCGCTCTGCACTATC
The DNA here is from genome assembly GCF_048569485.1 of Anomaloglossus baeobatrachus. Lineage (NCBI taxonomy): Eukaryota > Metazoa > Chordata > Amphibia > Anura > Aromobatidae > Anomaloglossus > Anomaloglossus baeobatrachus. The sequence goes on along the minus strand of NC_134355.1, from coordinate 205,334,712 downwards.
TGCAGATCTCAGCTACACAGCTGAGAACTGCAGATTTGCTGCTTTACTTTCAATGCCGGCTGTATTCCGGCATTGAGAGGAAGTGAGTCATGTTAGCTACAGGCGTCATCACATGACCCCGTGCTACCATGGCAACCACCGAAAGTCACGTGATCATGTCACGTGACTTCCGGCGGGGGCGGGGTAAGTGACTGTCATGGCGGCGCCCATATACATATCGCTGCCAGATTTTGGCAGCAAAATGTAAGGGGTTAATGGCCCGATGAAGCGATTCCACCCGTGGCTAGCAGGCACACATGTCAGCTGTTGATAACAGCTGATATGTGCGCGGATCGCAGCCTCCTGCTGGCGGCAGGGGGCGGGGCTTACCGGCACACGATCCATGACGTACCCAGTACGTCAAGGGTCGTTAAGGGGTTAACAAAATTTCAAATAAAGAAAACACTATGTTAAAAAACGAGCAAGAAAAAGCAGGAGAGGAGGATGAAAACATAAATCCAAGAGGCTTTCACATGAAAATTAGGAACAAAAAACGATAGATATTCCAGTGTTTAACTTATCCAGCTATATCTTGTCTGAGTCTCATGTCGGTTTCCTTTCCAAAGGTCTAGGGTTTGCACCTACTAACAAATTTAATTTGTATGAGACGATTATTGATGTGAACCGCTTTGCACGCAATCTGACTTTAAAAGTACATTTTGATACTGAAGCGGCTCACGATCATACTAAATCACCGATTGTTAGTTCTTCTAGAGGTACATATAATACATATAATAGAACAATGGTAACTTCTTTTAATGAACAAATAATCTTGAATAGCCTTAGACATTTGGAAAGTGATACCAACGTGTCTGAATTTGTCAATCTCAATGATACCTTTTGCATGCGTTTTTCTGAGTAATACCTTGTTAAATCGAGACCAGCTGCACTGGACTTATTTCATAAGGCTATAGAGAAGAGCCAGAAAGTTGGTGGACAATATGGACAGAACCCACTTATTGTACTCAAATAAAAAGAAAAAAAATATCAACATTGGTAACGTTTCAGAAAAGGTTACATTTAGTACACGCTATAGTCCCCAATATCATAGCATTGTTTCCATCATTAAAAAATACTTGCCCGTTAGTGATGAGCGAGCATGCTTGTTACTACTCGGTACTCGCACGAGTATCACTGTACTCGGGCTACTCGGCGGGTACCGAGTAATTTTGCAATACTCGTGCTTTACTCGTGGTCTTCATCCCTGCATGTTGGCGCTCTTTTGAGAGCCAGCCCTCATGCAGGGATTGGCTGGCAGACCACTGCAATGCCACAGCCCTGTTAGTTGTGGAATTGCAGTGATTGGCCGGCCTGCACAGCGTGACCGAGCCTTTATACCGGCCGGCGCGCTGTGCTCTGTACACAGCCATCTCATATTCCCTGCTTTCCACGCCCACAGGCGCCTATGATTGGTTGCAGTGAGACACGCCCCCACGCTGAGTGACAGGTGTCACACTGCACCCAATCACAGCAGCCGGTGGGCGGGTCTATACTGTGCAGTAAAATAAATAAATAAATAATTAAAAAAAACGGCGTGCGGTCCCCCCCAATTTTAATACCAGCCAGATAAAGCCATACAGCTGAAGGCTGGTATTCTCAGGATGGGGAGCTCCACGTTATGGGGAGCCCCCCACCCTAACAATATCAGTCAGCAGCTGCCCAGAATTGCCGCATACATTATATGCGACAGTTCTGGGGCTGTACCCGGCTCTTCCCGATTTACCCTAGTGCGTTGGCAAATCGGGGTAATAAGGAGTTAATGGCAGCCCATAGCTGCCACTAAATCCTAGATTAATCATGTCAGGCGTCTCCCCGAGATTCCTTCCATGATTAATCTGTAAATTACAGTTAAAAAACACACACACCCGAAAAATCCTTTATTAGAAATAAAAAACACTAACAAAGTCCCTCATTACCAATTTATTAACCCCGACAAACCCTCCATGTCCGGCGTACTCCACGGACTCCGGCGTCGCGTCCAGCTCTGCTGCATGGAAGTGACAGGAGCTGCAGAAGACACCGCCGCTCCGGTCACCTCCACGCAGCTAATGAAGACAGCCGTGCGATCAGCTGAGCTGTCACTGAGGTTACCCGCTGTCACTGGATCCAGTGACGGCGGGTAACCTCAGTGACAGCTCAGCTGATCGCGCTACTCACCTCATTTGCTGCGTGGAAGTGACCGGAGCGGCGGTGTCTTCTGCAGCTCCGGTCACCTCTATGCAGCAGCGCAGGATGCGACGCTGGAGCATCCTGGATTCCGGCGGACATGGAGGGCTTTTTGGGGCTGATTAAAGTGGTGAACCAGGGTATATGTGTGTGTTTTTTATTGCTAATAAAGGATTTTTCGGGTGTGTGTGTTTATTTACTGTAATTTACAGATTAATCATGGAGGGTGTCTCATAGACGCCTGACATGATTAATCTAGGATTTAGTGGCAGCTATGGGCTGCCATTAACTCCTTATTACCCCGATTTGCCAAAGCACCAGGGCAAATCGGGAAGAGCCGGGTACAGCCCCAGAACTGTCGCATATAATGTATGCGGCAATTCTGGGCGGCTGCTGACTGATATTGTTAGGCTGGGGGGCTCCCCATAACGTGGAGCTCCCCATCCTGAGAATACCAGCCTTCAGCCGTATGGCTTTATCTGGCTGGCATTAAAAAGGGGGGGGACCGCACGCCGTTTTTTTTTAATTATTTATTAATTTATTTTACTGCACAGTATAGACACGCCCACCGGCTGCTGTGATTGGGTGCAGTGTGACACCTGTCACTCAGCGTGGGGGCGTGTCTCACTGCAACCAATCATAGGCACCGGTGGGCGGGGAAAGCAGGGAATAGGAGATTGTTTAATGAGCGGCCGGCTTTTTCAAAATAGTAAAAGCCGCCGGTCACCTCCACGCAGCTAATGAAGGGAATAGCGCGATCAGCTGCTGTCAGTCAGGTAACTCCCGGCCACCGCTGGATCCAGCGGTGGCCGCGATTAACCTCAGTGACAGCAGCTGATCGCTATACTCACCTCAGTTGGTGCATGGAGCTGACTGGAGCGGCGGTGAGTAGCGCGATCAGCTGAGCTGTCACTGAGGTTACCCGCGGCCACCGCTGCATCCACCGCTGGATCCAGGTAACCTCAGTGACAGCTCAGCTGATCGCTATACTCATCTCATTAGCTGCGTGGAGGTGACCGGAGCGGCGGTGTATTCTGCAGCTCCTGTCACTTCCATGCAGCAGAGCTGGACGCGACGCTGGAGGACTGTGGAGTACGCCGGACATGGAGGGTTTGTCGGGGTTAATAAATTGGTAATGAGGGACTTTGTTAGTGTTTTTTATTTCTAATAAAGGATTTTTCGGGTGTGTGTGTGTTTTTTAACTGTAATTTACAGATTAATCATGGAAGGAATCTCGGGGAGACACCTGACATGATTAATCTAGGATTTAGTGGCAGCTATGGGCTGCCATTAACTCCTTATTACCCCGATTTGCCAACGCACCAGGGTAAATCGGGAAGAGCCGGGTACAGCCGCAGAACTGTCGCATCTAATGTATGCGGCAATTCTGGGCGGCTGCTGACTGATATTGTTAGGGTGGGGGGCTCCCCATAACGTGGAGCTCCCCATCCTGAGAATACCAGCCTTCAGCCGTATGGCTTTATCTGGCTGGTATTAAAATTGGGGGGACCGCACGCCGTTTTTTTTAATTATTTAATTATTTATTTCACTGCACAGTATACACACACCGGCTGCTGTGATTGGTTGCAGTGAGACAGCTGTCACTCAGTGTGGGAGCGTGTCTCACTGCAACCAATCATAGGCGCCGAAAAGCAGGAAAGCAGGGAATAGGAGATTGTTTAATGAGCGGCCGGCTTTTTCAAAAGAGGAAAAGCCACCGGAGTTTGAACAGCTGTGCAGCGCCGCGGCAGTGATCGGGGAACGGTAAGTAAGAGAGAGGGGGGGGAACTGACCGACAGACTGTGAGAGGGGGACAGACAAGACAGAGAGAGACAGACCGACGGACTGAGGGAGATAGAATAAAAAAAAAAAAAATGACCGACATCGCTAGTAAAAAGCACAAAACGTGCGTTTTGGACATCGGAGTGCCACACAAGGTTTTCATGTAAAATCTTTCATGTATTAATCTCAAAAAGTAACATACACCAGCTCTATCTCACTATTGGGTATGTGCCCTTAACATTTACGCCATGAAAATTCATTTTGGTGTCATTTTGGAAGGTTTTCTGGTGAGTCCGTAAAAATGGCGTAAAACTCGGACAAAATTGTTCACATCTGTGACTTTTGAGTGATAAATGCTTCAAGGGGTCTTCCCCATGCTGATGCCATGTCATTTGAGCACTCTTCTGAGACTTTTGTGACATTTTTAGGGTTTCTACATGCTGCCGGGGGGTCATTTCACAAAAATACTCGGGTCTCCCATAGGATAACATTGGGCTCGGTGCTCGGGCCGAGTACACGAGTATCTTGGGAGGCTCGGCCCGAGCTTCGAGCACCCGAGCTTTTTAGTACTCGCTCATCACTATTGCCCGTCCTTTATCAGGATAAAACTGTAAAATCACTTATAGAAAACAAACCCATCTCCTTTGTGGCTAAAGGTGCCCCCATATTGAGCTCACTCTTGTCTCCTAGCCTTTTTAGAGATCCTATGCCTCCTAATTCTAAGGACAATTAATTGGTTAAAAACCAAAGGTTTCTATGGGTGTGAAGCTAACGTGTGCAAATGCTATAAGCATGTTAAAAAATCCAAAACATTCACCTCCATGCATAATAACCCTTTGACATTCTTTCGTATATCAACTCCAATACTGCTAATGTCATTTATTTAATTAATTGCGACATTTGTTGCAAACAATATGTAGGTTGCACCATGAAGATTTAAAAAAAAAAAAAAAAGGATTAGAAAACATCTTTCTGATACTGCCAACTTACCACCAGCAGGAGCATCTATAGTCTCCCGACATTTTTCACAAATACATGGAGGGGATGTTAGGGGTTTTTCATTCTTAGGCATTGAGCAGGTCAAAAAACCAGAGAGAGGGGGGGGGTTATCAGAAAAAAATCCTAGCAAGAGAAAGTAAATGGAAGTTTCTCTTAGATACAAGGCTCCCACATGGATTCAACAATAGAATGGATCTAGCAATACACTATAACTAACCAATGTGTCCTATATCGCCATCTTTGTCCCTTTTTTTTTTTTCTTCTTCCTTTACTAGGTGCCCCCATATTATTGTAGTGGTACTGCTCTAACTTTTTTGAATATTTTGTGCATATTTGTAATGGTTATGTCATGTTGCACTATTGTTCTAAATATACATCTGTGTTTTTTAATTGTTTTTATATTAAGTCAGATAACTCTGTACAATACAAGTTCTGTTCACATTTATGTCTGTTCTCTCTAGCTGCTTCTGGAATACATAGAGTATTAATGTGTTTACTGACACCTGTTACCACTCCCAGTTCACTACTTGGAGAATTTTTTTTCCCCTTTTTTTCTTATTTAAGATTGACCGGGCATTCCAGAACCAGCCTTAGACCGGGAAGAAGGTGGCATATTGTCTCCGCCAAAACGCGTAGTCTGTTCAGCGTGATGTCTGCACCTTGCTATTGAACTCTGGAAACTTTTTTAATCCATTTGCAATAAATTTTGGATTTTAATTACAATACCTGAAGTCTCCATTCCTGCTGGACCTCTCCACGTTGATTTTCTACATTGTTGGATTTGTTCCCAGTCCTTGTCCGTGCAACATAGAGAGAGCAGGTATATATTGGTATATATTATCCAGAGTTCGGGGGACAGCTGGTCCACCTTGTATGTTGATATTATATATATATATATATATATATAAATATATTTATATTTATATATATATATATACATATACACACACTATCTGTACTACCCCGACTTCACCCGGGTTAATAACTGCTGTTAACAAAATAGAATGTATTAACTATAATGTATTCTGCACACAAAAACCACAAAACAAATAGATATAAATGTAATTATAATGTCTGTCTCCCCCTCTGTATATATCTCTCTGTCTCTCTCTCTCTTGGTCTGTCTATCTCTTTCCCTGTTTGTCTGACTGTCTGTCTCTTTCTCCGTCTGTCTCAATCTCTTTCCCTGTCTATCTATCTCTGTCTCCTTCCCTGTCTGTCTCTTTCCCTGTCTGTCTCTTTCCCTGTCTTTCCCTGTCTGTCTGTTTCCCTGTGTCTGTCTCTGTCTCTTTGTCTGTGTCTGTTTCTTTACCTGTCTGTGTCTGTCTCTTAACCTGTCTCTCTCTTTCCCTGTCTTTCCCTTTCTTTCTCTTTCCCTGTCAGTCTGTCTCTTTGTCTGTGTCTGTCTATTTGTGTCTGTTTCTTACCCTGTCTGTGTATGCCTCTTTCCCTGCCTGTGTCTGTCTCTTTCCCTGGCTGCATTGTGACACGCCAACATTCCATATAAGGGCGTGGCTGCGCATTCTTCTGAAGTTCTGGCTGCACTGTGGCTCCCAGCTCCATTCACTTTAGTAGAGGCAGGTTTTTTTGGCGAATAACTGTAAAGCGCGGGGTTAAAATTTCCCCTCAAAACATAGCCTATGACACTCTCGGGGTCAAGACGTGTGAGTGTGCAAAATTTTGTGGCTGTAGCTGCGACGGTACAGATGCCAATCCCGGACATACACACACACACACACACACACACACACACACAGCTTTATATAAATAAATATATATATATATATTATATATATATATATATACATATATATATATATATATATATATATATAAGTCCAACAATGTAGACCAGCTCACTCCTGTGAATCACCTGGATCCTCAGCTAACCTGGTTAACTCAGTTGTGCCCGGATCAGGACGTAGGAGTTCATCCATACAAATGTGAACAACAACAAGGCAGAATCCAGCAATAACGTGAGCAGTCCAGGATGCTGTTAAAAAAGGTCTTCCTTCTTTTTATTCATAAATTCATTAAAATATAATGGTCCAAGCAATTCAGAACAGCATTATCGCAGGAAAATAGTACAGATAGGACTACGCGTTTCAGCGGTAAAATCCGCCTTCTTCACGGTCCAGAATCTGATCTGCTTTCCAAACATAGAACCTTATATACATCTCACTCCCATCAGGGTAATTACAAACATGTGTGAGAGATTTAAAAACATGAGCTAGAAAAGCAAATCAAACATGTAAGCTATCCGCATATTAATCAATATACAGCATGCATAAGAGTTATAAGGAAAGGATTCAACATTTTGGAGAAAAATACAATCAGAAAATCCAATAACCTGACCATAAAATTCTTTTTAAAGTGATACAAAAGCCTAATGGATGTTGCATGATCCAGTCTAAGCTCTTAGGAGCTGGCTAGGAGATCAGAACCACGACGCCTTGTGGACTCGGTCTAGGGACTTTGGCTCCGACTAGAGGATCACTTTGACTACATGGCTTCAATCTAGGGACTCCGATTCCAGTTGGAGACCATACCACAGTCTAGGGATTTCGACTCCGGCTGCCAGGATTATATCATCATACCAGAGACTACTTAAGGAACCCAGGTTGGGACAATTTGGTCACCTGGCTACAGACTTTGCGGACCTCAGACAGCTTCCTAAATCTGGCATTATTCCATTCTCAGTGGGTGCCCGCCAAAAGCGGGGTGCTGCTGGATTGGAGTAAGTAGCCCTGGAAGCTCTGAGGCACGGACATTCTAATCCCTGGTGAGCCAGCGGAAGGGTGAGACTCTGTTGCCTGTTACATTTGTGTGTTTTGCTGGTTATGTGCTATGTGCTGTTAATTGTTTGGGGATCCAATACAGCCTTAATATTGTGATTCCGTCACCCTGTGTTGTCTGAGTAGTGTTCCGCCCACGGTTAAGGAAGTCGGCTTTCAGTTGGGATGAGCCCTGGGCCACGCTGTCTTTCTAAAGGCGGCCAGACCAGCAGACAAGAACACCCACTGACCCCATGTCTCCACAAGTACCAGAGTGGGAAACCAGCAAGGGAATCCCTGTTTCATTCAGTTTTTTTTCTGTACATTATATACTGTATATATATGAAATGATGTAACACAGTGTATATGATGTAATTTTTTGTATATTATAATACATGTATAAGTAATACTATCACTAATAAGAGCCATATATTTAACAAAGAATACTAGTATTTAGTAAGTGTTAGCAACACACTGTTTTTTTTAATTTCTTTTACATTGAAAATTACAGAATACAAATTCAACATGCAGCATATTTCATAATACTCGAGATCACTCCTCCTATCTCATATACCAAAATCCACCATGATCCTACCCCAGAATCAGGACTGCAAAAAGAGAGTGATAGAAAAAAGGAAGAAAAAAATTATATATTCATTGTACAAAAAATATATGACATATATATGGTACAAACAAATTATATATCACAAAACTGAATACACTCTCTTCACATTTTTGTAAATATTTAAGGAGATATAACACTTTGATACAATGTAAAGTAGTCAGTATTCAGCTTGTATAACACTGTAAATTTAGTGTGCTCTCTAAATAACTCAACATAGCCATTAATGTCTAAACTGGCTGGCAATCAAAGTGAGTGCACCCATAAGTCAAAATGGCGAAATTGTGCCCAAAATGTCAATATTCTGTGTGACCACCATTATTTTCATGCACTGCATTGACTATCTTGGGCATGGAGTTCACTAGAGCTTCACAGGAGCCACTGGAATCCTCTTCCATTCCTCCATGACAACATCATAAAGCTGGTGAACATTAGAGACCTTGCGCACCTCCACCTTCTGTCTGTCTGAAGATGCCCCGCAGATGCTCAATAGGGTTTAGGTCTGGAGACATGCTTGGCCAGTCTAGTATCTTTACCCTCAGTTTCTTTAGCAAGTCAGTGGTCATCTTAGAGGTGTGTTTGGAGCCGTTATGTTGGAATACTGCCCTGCAGCCCAGTTTCGGAAGTAAGGAGCTCATGCTCTGCTTCAATATGTCACAGTACATGTTGGCATTCATGGTTCCCTCATTGAACTGTAGATCCCCACAGCTGGCAGCACTCATGCAGCTCCAGCCATGACACTCCCACCACCATGCTTGGCTGTAGACAACACCCGCTTGTCTTTGTACTTCTCACCTGGTTGCAGCTGTAACGGGGGCAGGGGGCACCTCAGGGGGTGTAGTCGGGTCCCCTCGTCTTGTGGGCCGCAGGCTGAACCCCGGCCCGGCCGTTACTTGCAAAACAGGTGTCTTGTTGGGGCAGAGTGTGGATGCATGGGGCCCATTCATGACAGCGTTCTTTCTGTGCTCTCCAGCTCCTTCTTCACTTTCAGGAAAGAGACAATTGCAGGCAGCAGATAAACCAAACACCGATTTATTAAACAAAGCTTCCATCTTTTTGTTTGCAGCAGGTTTACTTACTTTAGTACGTTACAAGTTACAGGTCCTTTTCTACAAAAACGGTTTCCTTTTCTCTACGGGCACTTTCCTTTGCCTGCAGGGGACATACGTTAACCCCCTAGTAGCTGCGCTCTAACCCGGATTTACTGTAGGGCAGATCCAGCACACACTACCGGCTCTGGATAAGTTCTCACCTCTCCACTTCTTTGTCAGGGCACTAACCTTTGCCTGCAGGGGCCACTTGTTATCCCCCTGATAGCTGCACTCCACTCTAGTACACACCACCGGCTCCGGACTAGTCCCAAGTCTTCCTCCGTTTCGCATGGGTTTCCTCTGCTTTCTAGCCAAGAGTACTCACTCAGGCTGACTGCCTCGTCTCACTCCCACACTCTGCCCAGTCACCTCAGACCGAGCTTGCTTGCCTCTCACATCTCACTGCACACTGGACTCTGCATTCAGAACCCTTCCTTCCCCACCTAGGCTGCCCTGCCCCCTTCCTTCCCTGCCACTGTTACCAGGGGAACCACTGCTCTACACTGGCACCTAGTGGGGAAACAGTTTATGACAGGCAACATTTCACCATCAACATTTACAATTTGCCACCATACTACTGCGGCGTCTTCAGGGGGGAAAAAACGCTCCCTCACTACCAGGGGTCCGACTACCCCTTACATTCCTCCCCTCTTTAACCTCAGCCTCCTGGCGAGGTTCGTACCTGCAAAACAACACATGTAGGAAAACACAATACTTAAAACACACAGACTGGCACACAAGTTTGGTGCCCGGAGTCCATCCAGGGAAGCTCCCGGTCTTAGTCGCACATCTGCCCGGAGGCCCTCCTCAGGCGCTCCCGGTCTTAGCTGACCTTCTGCCCGGAGGCTATTTCCAAGCGCTCCCGGTCTTTGGGTGGGCAGAAAACAACAGGACAACAAGATTGCTTCTTAACAGTCACGGAAGGAGTCCACGCACAGTTCTGCATTAAGCTCCTCCCGGGTTCAGTACTTTTAACGTTGCTTGAGCTGTAACATTCGCTGGCTCCTAACAGCACCGACTCCCAACAACAAACAGACGTCTCTTCCGGATGACTAGCCCTCACGCTGGGTGGTATGCAGGCAGCCATTCAGCCCGCTGGGCCCTCACATGGTCGGAGAGGGACTGTCCAGGTAAGCGGGGTAGCCTACGAAACGGCTCATAACCCGGTGGCTCCAATACTTCCTTCTCCGGTTCAGGCCCTTCAGCCTCCTGCGGGGGTGAGGGGGTAGCTGGACGGGACCGCAGTGGGCTGCCGACAACAACTACCGGGTGCGACACCATACTCTGATGTATCACCAGTAATGCCGATGCTTCTCTTGGCTTGTCTCCAGCGGTAGGTTCGGCGGCCGCTTTTGGCGCAACTGTCGGGGTACTCTTCAGCCCACAGGCTTCAGCGAGCGCTTGCTTATGCTGAGCGCGCCACGCTCTGTTCTCCATTCTGCTTGGTCCAGGTATTGGAGTTTGCTTCTTCTTCCACTGCCGGGGTTGCAATCGCACCGGGGAAGGTGGAGGCGGTTCTCCTTTTCCCGCTTCTGCCCATACTCCGCCCCCGGCCTCACCCACCAGGTCGGTACAGCGTTTGCAACGCCTCTTCTTTCTTGCGGCGCCGCCCACGTCTCTAGACCTCTGCAGTATCTCGGGGCAAGCACCTCCCCTCTTTGGGCGGTGCACTCCGGGCTTCTTCCTTACAGGCCAGCACAGCGCTTTTCGTTTGGCGCCCACTTTTCGCGCCTTCACTAAATCCATGAGGACGGCCGCCATCTTGCCGCCATCTTGTGGCCTGTTCAGTACATCAGGCACCACTTGGTCTCTGATCGGGGTTTCTCTTCTGCGGGCTTGATCCTGCCGACTACGCCAAAATGTAACGGGGGCAGGGGGCACCTCAGGGGGTGTAGTCGGGTCCCCTCGCCTTGTGGGCCGCAGGCTGAACCCCGGCCCGGCCGTTACTTGCAAAACAGGTGTCTTGTTGGGGCAGAGTGTGGATGCATGGGGCCCATTCATGACAGTGTTCTTTCTGTGCTCTCCAGCTCCTTCTTCACTTTCAGGAAAGAGACAATTGCAGGCAGCAGATAAACCAAACACCGATTTATTAAACAAAGCTTCCATCTTTTTGTTTGCAGCAGGTTTACTTTAGTACGTTACAAGTTACAGGTCCTTTTCTACAAAAACGGTTTCCTTTTCTCTACGGGCACTTTCCTTTGCCTGCAGGGGACATACGTTAACCCCCTAGTAGCTGCGCTCTAACCCGGATTTACTGTAGGGCAGATCCAGCACACACTACCGGCTCTGGATAAGTTCTCACCTCTCCACTTCTTTGTCAGGGCACTAACCTTCGCCTGCAGGGGCCACTTGTTATCCCCCTGATAGCTGCACTCCACTCTAGTACACACCACCGGCTCCGGACTAGTCCCAACTCTTCCTCCGTTTCGCATGGGTTTCCTCTGCTTTCTAGCCAAGAGTACTCACTCAGGCTGACTGCCTCGTCTCACTCCCACACTCTGCCCCGTCACCTCAGACCGAGCTTGCTTGCCTCTCACATCTCACTGCACACTGGACTCTGCATTCAGAACCCTTCCTTCCCCACCTAGGCTGCCCTGCCCCCTTCCTTCCCTGCCACTGTTACCAGGGGAACCACTGCTCTACACTGGCACCTAGTGGGGAAACAGTTTATGACAGGCAACATTTCACCATCAACATTTACAATTTGCCACCATACTACTGCGGCGTCTTCAGGGGGGAAAAAACGCTCCCTCACTACCAGGGGTCCGACTACCCCTTACACAGCCACACATGCCTGACACTTTCTGAACCAAATAAGTTTATCTTGGTCTCCAGTAATCCATATCTTTAGTCTAATTGCCTTCAGCAAACGGTTTGCTGGCTTTCTTGTACATCACCTTTAGAAGAGTCTTCCTTCTGGGACAGCCATGCATGAGCACTGACATGCTGACTCCCACCCCCCTAACTTCTGCAGCAATCCTGGCAGCACTCATACATCTATTTAAGATAACCTCTGTATATTACGCTCAGCATGTGTACTCAACTGCTTTGGTCGAACATAGCGAGGATATTTGACTGGGACCTGTTTTGTTAAACCGCTGTGTTGTCTTGGCCACCATGCTGCAGCTCAGTTTCAGTGTGTTCGCAATCTCCTTAAAGCCTAGGCCATCATTATGTAGAACAACAATTTTTTTTTCAGATCATTAGAGAATTTTTTGCCATGAGGTGCCATGTTGAACTTCCAGTGATCAATATGAGAGAATGTGTGAGCTACACAACTACTCTTCATTCATGCCCGAGACTGTATAATACTAATGATTCACATGCTACGAGGGGAGAGGATGGCTAGTTGGGCACAATGTGGCCATTTTCACTTAAGGGGTGTACTTACTTTTGAACTAGTTTCTGACCCGTGTATTAAAGAATCTTGTGATTATACAATACAACATTCGACTTCGGCCTTGGAGCAAGAGCATTAAGTCAACATCCCACATCCCACATGGTGTGAACCAACTGATTATGAATTCTCTCAGTATGTTATGAACACCTCTTTGTTCATTGTTCATTTTGGCTTCCTTATCTTTGTTAACACACTGCGGAATACACATCTTAGAATCATATTATGAAGCTTCTACGCGATTGTCATATAGACACACAGATAATTATGCAATAACATCTATACTTTGATTATTTACACACACAGATAATCTTTTTACATCTGGACAAACAGCCTATAACCCAGGCCTACCCACACAATATTGTATAATATTTACAAAAATGCGAGTAGTGTATATGTATGTAAGATATATATGTGTATATATATATATATATATATATATATACATATATATATATATATATTGTGAGGTAGCATGGTCGGCTGCGCGGCAGAAGACACGGGATCCAGGCACCAATGGTCACAGCACACGGTTTATTGCACAAACAAATGTCCAACACAGCACACACATGTGTGTCTCTGGCAGAAACTCAGGGAGTTGTGTTCACTCCCTCACACTAAGGACCCACGCCCATGTTCCTGTTTCCTTTTAACCCTCCTTTCAGCCTGCAGGGAAACAGCATTAACCCTGGAGTGGAGTTGTTTTCTATACATGGAGGGAGCACAACCGGGGCAAGACATACCGGCCGTCATAGATAACCCCGGTCACAGTCTCACAATATATATATATATATATATATATATATATATATATATATATATATATATATATATATACATATATATATATATATATATATATACACACAGTACAGACCAAATGTTTGGACACACCTTCTCATTCAAAGAGTTTTCTTTATTTTCATGACTTTGAAAATTGTAGATTCACATTGAAGGCATCACAACTATGAATTAGCACATGTGGAATGAAATGCTTAACAAAAAAATTGTAAAACAACTGAAAATATGTCTTATATTCTAAGTTCATCAAAGTAGCCATCTTTTGTTTAATTACTGCTTTGCACACTCTTGGCATTCTCTTGTTTAGCTTCAAGAGGTAGTCACCGGAAATGTTTTTCACTTTACAGGTGTGCCGTGTCAGGTTTAATAAGTGGGATTTCTTGCCTTATAAATAGGGTTGGGACCATCAGTTGTGTTGTGCAGAAGTCTGGTGTATATACAGCTGATAGTCCTACTGAATAGACTGTAAGAATTTGTATTATGGCAAAAAAAAAGCAGCTAAGTAAAGAAAAACGAATACCAATAGAGTCCCCCTCATTGTTTTGTCTTTAAAATGTCTCTAAAATATTATTTTGAATTTTTCAATAAAATTATTGATTTTATTTTGGCTATTTACTCTGGTTACTCTATTGGTATTTATTGATTCTAGAGTTAGCATTACTGTGATTGGGCCATTAATCAGGGTTTTTTTTGTTTTTTTGTTTTTTTTTAAGTAAAGAAAAACGAGTGGCCATCAATAAGAAATGAAGGTCAGTCAGTCCGAAAAATTGGGAAAACTTTAAAAAAGTGTCCCCAAGTGCAGTGGCAAAAACCATCAAACGCTACAAAGAAACTGGCTCGCATGAGGACCGCCCCAGGAAAGGAAGACCAAGAGTCACTTCTGCTACGGAGGATAAGTTTATCCAAGTCACAGCCTCAGAAATCTCAGGTTAACAGCAGCTCAGATAGAGACCAGGTCAATGCCAGACAGAGTTCTAGCAGCAAACACATCTCTACAACAACTGTGAAGAGGAGACTTTGTGCAGCAGGCCTTCATGGTAAAATAGCTGCTAGGAAACCAGTGCCAAGGACAGGCAATAAGCAGAAGAGACTTGTTTGGGCTAAAGAACAAAAGGAATGGACATTAGACCTGTGGAAATCTGTGCTTTGGTCTGATGAGTCCAAATTTGAGATTTTTGGATCCAACCACCGTGTCTTTGTGCAATGCAGAAAAGGTGAACGGATGGACTCTACATGCCTGGTTCCTACCGTGAAGCATGGAGGTGGAGGTGTGATGGTGTGGGGGTGCTTTGCTGTTGAAATGTAGGGGATTTATTCAAAATTGAAGGCATACTGGACCAGTATGGCTACCACAGCATCTTGCAGCGGCATGCTATTCCACCCGGTTTGCGTTTAGTTGGACCATCATTTATTTTTCAACTGTACAATGACCCCAAACACACCTCCAGGCTGTGTAAGGGCTATTTGACTAAGAAGGAGAGTGATGGGGTGCTACGCCAGATGAGTTGGCCTCCACAGTCACCAGACCTGAATCCAATCAAGATGGCTTGGGGTGAGCTAGACCACAGAGTGAAAGCAAAAGGGCCAACAAGTGCTAAGCATCTCTGGGAACTCCTTCAAGACTGTTGGAAGACCATTTCCGGTTACTACCTCTTGAAGCTCAAAAAGAGAATGCCAAGAGTGTGCAAAGCAGTGATCAAAGCAAAAGGTAGCTACTTTGAAGAACCTAGAACAAAAGACATATTTTCAGTTGCTTCACACTTGTTTGTTAAGTTTTTCATTCCACATGTGTTAATTCATAGTGTTGATGCCTTCAATGTGAATCTACAATTTTCAGAGTCATGAAAATAAAGAAAACTCTTTAAATGAGAAGGTGTGTTCAAACTTTTGGTTTGTACTGTATATATATTATATATACATACTGTACATATACAGTATATGTGACGCCCTGGCTGGGCCAGGTAGTCACAGATAGGCCTCTGCACTACACCTTTCCCTCACAGGTGACATCAGCCAACCTAAAAACCCTAGTCACCCCCCCTCAGGGATAGATAGACACATCAGGGGGGCGGAACCAGGGGGCGGAACCAGGCGGTTGGAAGACGCCCACCAAGGAGTCTGGACAGCCCAGGGCGGGAAAGTAGTAAGGCAGTTCATTTTAGAGTTCAAGTTGGAGAGGAGTGTGGGCTGGAGCTGTGTGCAGCTCCAGCAGAGGCAAATTCGCCAAATTGAGCGACGCCAGGGTAGGAGCCCTGGTGCCATTGGATAGGAGGCAGACGGCGGTCTCCGTCTGCAGGAGTCGGGAAGACGGCTTGGTGGAACCGAGGTGGACCGGGACAGGGTAGTGGCCCGCTGGTACCGACCCGGGGAACCGACTCGGAAACCGGAGCACACAGGGGGGTACTCGGACCAAGAAGCCGGGACCAGAAGTGACTGGAACCGGTTAATTTACCGATTGAGGCCAGGAGTAGAGGTCCTGTCCTACCCAAAGTCCCTATTAGAAGACAACAGTCCACCAAGGTGGATAAAAGGCCACCGCCAGGGCTCAGAGATCCCACGGGCCAGCGTCTGTGGGCAAGGGCTCGATAGGCCACATCCAGCAGGGAGCAGACTCCTGAAGTTGCAAGCACAGGCAGTCCACTATTACACAAAGGTGCAGGAGAAAGACGGAGACCACCAGCCGGGTGGGGGACCAGAATGCAGCCAGCTGCGGGCACCGACCACCACCACCTTGGTTTACCAGAGACTCGTGTGTTTCCTTCAATAGTGAGTACACCAGCACCCTGCGGTCGCCCATCTTCCTGCACCAAACCCCCAATGGGTCCCGGGGCCACCATCCCTGCCCACGGAGGGGTTAGCAACTTGCTGCATAACATCTCCCCCGGGTGCCCCGTCACTGCAGCGGTGGTGTCCAACCTCACCACATACCGTGGGTGGTGTCACGAACTTAATACGGCTCAGCCCGTACGTATACGTCCTACATCCACCACTACAAACCCCCCCTTTTTGATCAAAGTGACCGTGAGACCCCCGGGCCCGGAGACCCTCGAGCCACCCACAGAATGTCCGGATCCGAGCAGCTCGGCTGCTGCGAGCAGGGAGGCACACCTCAATTTCGGGCATCACGAACAGGATAGAAACCCATCCACTTACCTTGTTGAAGTGCGCCTTGTATTGAAGTCAGCGGTGATCCGTTGCAGAAATTCCGGAAACCGCCATCTTGCCGACATTTTTGGGAGTGAAGATTCCTGCCCAGAGTCTTCTTCCCCGAGAAAAGGGCGCGAAAGCTGAAGCCCCGCCCCCTGGGAACACGGCCGGGAACATGGCCGGAAAGCAAGGCCGGAAGTCGCAAAATGAAACTTACCGGACTAGCAGAGGAGTGCCATGACAAGACCAAGGGGGAGCGGGTGAAGATCAGCAGCATGTAACTAGCGCTGTGAAGTGCAGGGACGCCAGGACTCTGCAGAAACCCGTTCCTGGACACCAACGTGGCAGGATGTGTCGGAGGATCAAGGCCCAAGCCCACTTCATGCTGGCGAAGTGGACGTCGGGGATGAAGGGCCTGGATGCAGCTGTCCGGGCATGCGAAGTGGAGATGATTTCGGAGGAGCGGGTAAGCAGTTACCCACGCCCCTGTGTTCCCCAGGAACCAGCCGTTCCGGCTGAGGGACGCGGCCTGCTCCCGTACGCCACACCGTCTCCCTCGCCGTCCGTGTCTGCAGCCAACGCCCCAACTGACCCGTTGTGTTAGTCCATGGCAGCGGAGCCTGTACCATCTACAAGGAGGACCCCTCTACTGGGCCCTCAGGCCTTACCGTCACCATCGCTCCAGCACCGCTGACGACATCCCATCCGGCCCAGAGTCTGGCTGCACCGGTGATGACGTCGGCCTCGGCAGTCCGCCCGGCCACAATGGAGGCAGCACCTAACCAGAAGTCTACCCCAGCCATGGTGCTAGTCGCTCCCAAGTACCCCATCCCGGCTGTGGAGCAGCCGGGGTGTACCTGCAGAGAGGCGGAGCAGGCCACTGATCGGTGGGGCCCATGGCAGTATGAGAGGCCGGTCGTAGCCGGCGCCGGGGGCACCCAAGTGGGCCTGGCTCCTGAGCAGGAGAGCGGATGTGCATGCCCGCATTTATAAGAAAGTGAGGTAGTGGTTCCCGGCTACGAACAAGTTCAGTTCCCCATTGGGACCCTGTTGATGTTCCCAATTGTTTAATTGCACTTAAAAAGACACGGCTGAGAACTTGCAGGCCAACCTATAAACTATTGGGTCTTGTAAATAGCCCCAGACCACCCTTTTCATCATGCCGCAGTCTCAGGAGAGGCTGTTTGGAGGAAGGACCTGCAGCAGAGTAGGCCGAGGTCCCGTCACCAAGGAAACCGGTGATTACACTCTGGGTCAGGGGTCCCCTGGACGTGGGGCCTCTAAGAGAGACTGCTGGGTAAAGAACTTATTACCCGGCCCATGTGCGCACCACCCGGACCCGAACCCCTTTCCTGGACTGGGGAAGAGGGGTGCGCACCAGTGCTTAGCGGTGGCACCAGGGCTAGGTTTGTTTGGGTGGGCTAAGGTGAAAAGGACATGGTCCCGTCCTGTCCCGGTTAATTAAAATGTTTATGCAACGTTAAAGTAATATGCCTGCTATTAAGGAAAGAAACCAAAATGGAATGTAAATATGTTATTATACTTGTATCTGTTTTAAAATCTTTTATCTTTTTCAGTTAAACAAAATAAACTGGTGGTGGTCGGACAGCCCGCGGACAGTCTGTGTTTAACCAAGGGGGAGTGTGACGCCCTGGCTGGGCCAGGTAGTCACAGATCGGCCCCTGCACTACACCTTTCCCTCACAGGTGACATCAGCCAACCTAAAAACCCTAGTCACCCCCCTCAGGGATAGATAGACACACCAGGGGGTGGAACCAGGTGGTTGAAAGACGCCCACCAAGGAGTCTGGACAGCTCAAGGCGGGAAAGTAGTCAGCCAGTTCATTTTAGAGTTCAAGTTGAAGAGGAGTGTGGGCTGGAGCTGTGTGCAGCTCCAGCAGAGACGAATACCCCAAATTGAGCGGCGCCAGGGTAGGAGCCCTGGTGCCATTGCCTTGTCTCCGTCTGCAGGAGCCGGGAAGACGGCTCGGTGGAACCGAGGTGGACCGGGACAGGGTAGTGGCCCTCCGGTACCGACCCAGGGAACCGACTCGGAAACCGGAGCACACAGGGGAGTTCTTCGGACCAGGAAGCCGGGACCAGAAGCGACTGGAACCAGTTAATTTACCGATTGAGGCCAGTATTAAAGGTCCTGTCCCACCCAAAGTCCCTATTAAAAGACAACAGCCCACCGAGGGGGATAAAAGGCCACCACCAGGGCTCAGAAATCCCACGGGCCAGCGTCTGCGGGAAAGGGCTCCTTAGGCCACATCCAGCCGGGAGCAGACTCCTAAAGTTGTAAGCACAGGCAGTCCACCATTACACAAAGGTGCAGGAGAAAGACGGAGACCACCAGCCGGGTGCGGGCACCGACCACCATCACCTTGGTTTACCAGAGACTCGTGTGTTTCCTTCAATAGTGAGTACACCAGCACCCTGCGGTCGCCCATCTCCCTGCACCAAACCCCCAACGGGTCCCGGGGCCACCATCCCTGCCCACGGAGGGGTTAACAACTTGCTGCATAACATCTCCCACAGGTGTCCCATCACTGCTGCGGTGGTGGCCAACCTCACCACATACCGTGGGTGGCGTCATGAACTTAATACGACTCAGCCCGTACATATACATCCTACATCCACCACTACAAACCCCCCCTTTTTGATCAAAGTGACCGCGAGACCCCCGGGTCCGGAGACCCTCGAGCCACCCACAGCAGGTCCGGATCCGAGCAGCTCGGCTGTGCGAGCGGGGCAGCACATATCTAATATATAAAGCTGAATGTGTGTATGTATGTGTGTATGTGTGTATGTCCGGGATTGGTATCCGCACCGTCGCAGCTACAGCCACAAAATTTTGCACTCTGACACTTCTGGACCCCGAGAGCATCATAGGCTATGTTTTGAGGGGAAATTTTAACCTCGCTCTTTATAGTTAGTCACCAAAAAAACTGCCTCCATTAAAGCGAATGGAGCTGGGAGCCACAGAGCAGCCAGAACTTCAGAAGAATGAGCAGCCACGCCCTTATATGGAATGTTGGCGTGTCATAATGCAGCCAGGATAAGAGACAGACACAAAGAGACAGACACAGACAAAGAGACAGACTGACAGGGAAAGAGACAGACAGGGAAAGAGACAGACAAGGAAAGAGACAGACAGGGAAAGAGACAGACAGGGAAAGAGACAGACAGGGAAAGAGACAGACAGGGAAAGAGACAGACACAGACAGGTAAAGAAACAGACACAGACAAAGAGACAGACACAGGGAAACAGACACACAGGGAAAGAGAGGGAAAGAGACAGACAGGGAAAGTGACAGAGATAGATAGACAGACAAGGAAAGAGATTGAGACAGATGAAGAAAGAGACAGAAACAGTCAGACAGACAGGGAAAGAGACAGACAGACAAAGATAGAGAGAGAGAGAGAGATACAGAGGGGGAGACAGACAGAGAATGGGAGAGAAACAGAGAGACAGTTACTATCCCGGGTGTTAATACATTCTATTTATACATTCTATCCTGGGAATGTTAATACATTCTATTTTGTTAACAGCAGTTATTAACCCGGGCGAAGCCGGGTAACACAGCTAATATATATATATATATATATATATATATATATATATATATACACAGTGGGTGTAATAAGTATTGAACACATCATTTATAGAGATGAATTTCTCAAGAGATGTAACAGCCCATCCAACACAAACAGGCAAAGAAATAAAACCATAAATATTCATACATTTTGTAAATTTAGTGATGTGCATTAATGAGAAATGATACAAGGAAAATTAAATTATTGAAATTTATTTAATAAATGTATTTAGCAGTTTATATAAAAGCCTTTGATGGTGATGACACCTTCAAGATTCCTCCTGTATGGAGAATCTAGTCCCATGTATTGGTCAGGTGTGATTTTGGCGCAATTCTTAAAAACAAAAGGTATTCAAATCCTGACAGTTTTGTGACCACTGAACTTTAGTCCTTCCATTAATAAAAACCGTAATCTGCGAACTCCATAGTTTGCATGGATTGCCAATCCATTACAGTATTATGGTTCAGCAACTAGGTTAGCCCCACTACGATAGGAGTAGGAAGACCCGCCAAGACATAACAGGAAATAATCTAATAATTCTGGGGACCCACCCTCAGTCTTATATCATGTACAATCCGCGTAAGGCATCCCTGAGCAAGTGGCGCTGAGTCGATGGCTATAATGAAGATCGGTTTAGTTAACATACTACAACCAAGCCAATTAGTCATTACAAGCTGAGCATTCACCATGCCTACTCCTGCTCAACTGGCTACGAACACAGAAATATTCTCGGTTTTACTCTCGATCACAGAGCAGCTCTGGCATTAATGCTGTACTGCAGTAATCAAGCATTGCAGTACATTGCAGCCGCAATCAGAGCACCGTAAGGTAATGTCCCATATAGGAATTAAGTAAAAAAAGTTTTACAAAAATTTTAAAAATGAAAAAATATTTTTTAAAAAAATCAGAAAATAAAGAACAAAAAATAATAAAAAAAATTCCAATACATAATTATATTTGTGTAAAAAAAATAAACAAATAAAGTACACATATTTAGTATTGCCACGTCTGCCACCCGATCTATCAAATTGTCACACTAGTTAACCCCTTCAGTGAACACTGTAAAAAAAAAATAGAAAAAAAATTGGAATAAATCATGATTAAAAAGTCATATATAGATAAAAATGTTAGCAATGAAAACGTTATCTTGTCTCAAAAAAAACAAGCTGCCATACAGCTCTGTCAGCAGAAAAATAAAAAAAACCTATAGATTTCAGAATACAGCAATGCAAAAAGTTTTGTTTTCAATAAAATAGTTTTTTATGGTGTAAAAGGAGCAAAACAATATACAGTTAGGTCCAGAAATATTTGGACAGTGACACAATATTCGCGAGTTGGGCTCTGCATGCCACCACATTGGATTTGAAATGAAACCTCTACAACAGAATTCAAGTGCAGGTTGTAACGTTTAATTTGAAGGTTTGAACAAAAATATCTGATAGAAATTGTAGGAATTGTACACATTTCTTTACAAACACTCCACATTTTAGGAGGTCAAAAGTAATTGGACAAATAAACCAAACCCAAACAAAATATTTTTATTTTCAATATTTTGTTGCGAATCCTTTGGAGGCAATCACTGCCTTAAGTCTGGAACCCATGGACATCACCAAACGCTGGGTTTCCTCCTTCTTAATGCTTTGCCAGGCCTTTAAAGCCGCAGCCTTCAGGTCTTGCTTGTTGGTGGGTCTTTCCGTCTTAAGTCTGGATTTGAGCAAGTGAAATGCATGCTCAATTGGGTTAAGATCTGGTGATTGACTTGGCCATTGCAGAATGTTCCACTTTTTTGCACTCATGAACTCCTGGGTAGCTTTGGCTGTATGATTGGGGTCATTGTCCATCTGTACTATGAAGCGCCGTCCGATCAACTTTGCGGCATTTGGCTGAATCTGGGCTGAAAGTATATCCTGGTACACTTCAGAATTCATCCGGCTACTCTTGTCTGCTGTTATGTCATCAATAAACACAAGTGACCCAGTGCCATTGAAAGCCATGCATGCCCATGCCATCACGTTGCCTTCACCATGTTTTACAGAGGATGTGGTGTGACTTGGATCATGTGCCGTTCCCTTTCTTCTCCAAACTTTTTTCTTCCCATCATTCTGGTACAGGTTGATCTTTGTCTCATCTGTCCATAGAATACTTTTCCAGGACTGAGCTGGCTTCATGAGGTGTTTTTCAGCAAATTTAACTCTGGCCTGTCTATTTTTGGAATTGATGAATGGTTTGCATCTAGATGTGAACCCTTTGTATTTACTTTCATGGAGTCTTCTCTTTACTGTTGACTTAGAGACAGATACACCTACTTCACTGAAAGTGTTCTGGACTTCAGTTGATGTTGTGAACGGGTTCTTCTTCACCAAAGAAAGTATGCGGCGATCATCCACCACTGTTGTCATCCGTGGACGCCCAGGCCTTTTTGAGTTCCCAAGCTCACCAGTCAATTCCTTTTTTCTCAGAATGTACCCGACTGTAGATTTTGCTACTCCAAGCATGTCTGCTATCTCTGATGGATTTTTTCTTTTTTTCAGCCTCAGGATGTTCTGCTTCACCTCAATTGAGAGTTCCTTAGACTGCATGTTGTCTGGTCACAGCAACAGCTTCCAAATGCAAAACCACACACCTGTAATCAACCCCAGACCTTTTAACTACTTCATTGATTACAGGTTAACGAGGGAGACGCCTTCAGAGTTAATTGCAGCCCTTAGAGTCCCTTCTCCAATTACTTTTGGTCCCTTGAAAAAGAGGAGGCTATGCATTACAGAGCTATGATTCCTAAACCCTTTCTCCGATTTGGATGTGAAAACTCTCATATTGCAGCTGGGAGTGTGCACTTTCAGCCCATATTATATATATAATTGTATTTCTGAACATATTTTTGTAAACAGCTAAAATAACAAAACTTGTGGCACTGTCCAAATATTTCTGGCCCTGACTGTACATGTGGTATTGCTGTAATCCTACTGACCCAAAGAATAAAGTGGTCTTATCACTTTTATAGCAGGGGTGAAAGGCGTAAAAACACAACAATTCCTGAATTGCTGTTTCCTCTTGATTCTGCCTCACAAAAAAATGGAATAGAAAGTGATCAAAAACATTATAGTACCAGTAAAAACTCCAACTCATCTCGCAAAAAACAAGCTCTCACATGACTCTGTCGGTAAAGAAATGAAAAAACTATTCCCTTCAAAATTCAGTGGTGCAACAACCTTTATTTTACAGTCCCTGACAGAAGTTATGACGCTTATCCATGTTATGTAAATAAAAGCTTATAACCTGACTTTAAATTCATCCATTGGTTTCATAAATTACTCTTTTGAAAGCTGAAACCCTCCCAAATTTGGTTTAGGTTATGAAAATATAGTTGCTGCAAAGCTGAAATATTGATCATTTAATGAACACAGAAAGGTCAGATTTTGGCAAGACAAAAGTTTTTGTCGCCTTGTCATATAATGACAAGTGTTCACTAAATTATCGGTTAATTAGTGGGTGTGTGTTTAAAAAAAACCCAGCACCCCAGACCTTCACTTGAACTGCAACTTGACCTCTGGCAACATGCCACAAATCCACCCTGCGACCAAAGCCTTGATTATCAAGAGGCTGAAGAACAGATCCACTGCAGAGGTGGCTGGCCCCTTTAATGTGTCTCAGCGTCAAGTACAAAGAATTAAAAAAAAGATTTGCAGAGACTGGATATGTTTTTTACAAGCTCAGGTCCGGCAGACCCTGCATGACAACTTCTCAGGAAAAACATTTGTTGGTTAGAAGATCCAAAGCCAGCCTCTCTTCCACTGCAGCAGAGCTCCAACAGGCCTGGTCATCTCAAGTCCCTGTGTCAACTAAAACAGTTTGTAGGATTCTGTCTTGAAATGGCCTCCATGGCCTAATCAGTGCCCAGAAGCCAGCACTAAACAAAAGGCAATTAAAAAAACGTGTAGCATTTACCAAGTCTCACAGCCTGCTAAACAGATGGACGCTGGAAAAGTGGCAGAAGGTGGATTTCTCTGATGAATCTTCAGTTTAATTACTTCACAACAGATGCAAATACTGCAGGAGACCTACTGGAGCCCGTATGGACCCAGAAAACAGTTAAGTTTGGTGGTGGAAAGATCATGGTCTGGGGTTACATTCAGTATGGGGGTGTGCGAAACATTTGCAAGGTGGAAGGCAATATCAATAGCCTACAATATCAAGAAGTATTAGCTACCTCTTACATTCCCAATCATAAAAGGGGTCAAATTCTGCAGCAGGATGGTGCTCCATCTCATATATCCATCTCTACAACAAAGTTCCTCCTGGCAAAGAAGATCAAGGTGCTCAAGGACTGGCCAGCCCAGTCACCAGACATGAACATCATTGAGCATATTTGGGGTAGGATGAAAGAGGAAGCTTGGAAGATAAAACGAAAGAATCTAGATGATCTCGGGAGGCATGTAACACTGCATTCTTTGCTATTCTTGATGACTTAATAAATTGTATGAATCATTGTTGAACCGCATGGATGCAGCCCTTCAAGCTCATGGAAGTCACACAAAATATTAAATATATGTCTCTAATAGCACCACAACTTCATTCACCAATGTTATGCAACATATCTTTATATTAGAAGTTATTTGTTTGAATTTCGCATTACTTTCTGTGGGTGACTAAACTTTTTTTTGCTAAATCTGACCTTTCAGTGTTCATTAAATTATCAATATTTCAGCTTTGCAGCAACTTTATTTTCATAACCTAAACCAAATTTGGGAGGGTTTCAGCTTTCAAAAGAGTAATTTATGAAACCAATGGATGAATTTAAAGTTAGGTTATAAGCTTTTATTTACATAACATGGATAAGCAACAGAACTTCTGTCAGGGACTATATAAAAAAAAGCGTTTTTAGTGTGATAGTAGCCAAACCTAAAAAAAATATAAATATGGTATCACTAATCGTACTGACCTGAGGAATAAAGCCACCTAATTACTTATACCGCAAGGTGAACGGCATAAAAAATACATAATTAAAACCAGTTCTTCAACTGCTGTTGATTTGTTCATTCTGCCCCCCAAAGATCGCAGTACGGTGCGACTCATATCCTGCTCTCTACGCTGAGCCCTTACACCGGAGATTACATGTAAGGGTGTGTGCCCATGATCAGGAATAGCAGAGTTTTGGACGCAGCGTTTTTTTCACTGCTTCCAAAACGCTACACTGAGCAGTACACTGTGCATTTCTTCTTCACAGTGTAAACTGACATCCAATGCGGCTTCCTTTCATGTCAATTTATGCTTGTGGAGACTCAAGTAGTCTCCGCTGGGAGAACAAAGCGTCCTGAACTCTTTTCAAGTGCTCGGGCAGCTGCGGTCTCCTGCCGAGAAAACTTGCGTTTCCACAGGAGAAGACACGCTGTGTACAGGACGCAGTGTGTGCAGCTCATGGGCACCTACCCTAAGTCTCTGAAAAACATGATTCAGACAAAATTCCCAAAGGAAAATTCATTGTAATTAGGCAGAGGATGTTACTTTTAACTGCTGTCTGGCCTGTGGTATGACAGTGCCTTCTTTTTATGGAAATTATAAGCACATGTTCACACTGGCCATAAGATAATGAAAATCCAAGAAAAAAAATTATATGGACATATTTTTTGATCAAAAAGTTGGTACATATACTCTTATAAGTTGTATGCTCATGCTCCAGCTTTTTTTTTCGGTTTCTTTGTAATTTCTTGTACTCTGTACAAAGACTGTGTGCCCCCTTTTCACTGAGCTGGGCATTTCATCTATAGTGTTTCCCATGGCTGTTTGTCCATAGTCAGGACCCAGTTACTCTTTGCCCTCATTCAGATTGAGGTCTGTTTTTACACATAGCAAGGTTTTAATACTAGTATCACGGGGTATAAAAGACTAAATATTGACACCTATACTGGCCCTCAGACTGGGGTCCTTGCGCTGTCCCTTATCTCAGAGGTTGGCTTGATAGTAGCAATGTCTGAGCCCCCAGCGTGACCGTGTCTCCTGTCCGAGCCCTGTTCTTACTCCCCCTCTCCCCCACCTTTGGGGATTGCTGGACATACCGTAACAAGCCCACAAACAACACAGACAGGGGAAAAACAAAACACGTATACACTGCACACAAACACAATGGAAAGCCAATATGTGTAAGAGAGGGAATAAAGGATAAAGAAGGAAGTAAATGCACAATGGGGAAACTTCCACACTACTCAAACAGCAAACTGCAGGTCACCACAAATAGGTTCGCCACAAAGACCGGAATCGCAGGAGCATAAGCTGAAGCTATTATCGGCAGCAAACAAACAAACTCACCAGCCTTAAATGGGAAGGAGACAGCTAAATATGAATTAACAACCTGAGTCTGCAATAGCTGCACACTACTCCATAGGAATTAACTCCTGCAGGACTAGAAAGCAATAGAAAAGACTCAGCTGATGCCCAGCGGAGGCTGAACAACTAGGAGACCTCATGTTGCCTGCTGGACTCTCCAATGTGAATGTGTGCAGCCCCCGTGGAAGCAGCAGAGCTGCTCGGATCCGGGTTCTCGGTGGCTCGAGGGTCTCCGGACCCGGGAGTCGTGCGGCCACTCAAATGAAGGGGGTATTTACAAGAGATTATAGAGTTTGTGATGCCACCCGTGGTGTGTGGTAATTAGTAGTACCACCGCTGCAGTTGGGGGTACCCGGGGATGATGGAACGGGGCAACAAGGTGTTAGAACCCTCCACGGGTAGGGGGAAATGCCCTGGACTTTGTGTGTGGGGATAAGGCCGTGGGATGCAGGAGTCACTCTTGTACTCACTCAGGCCATGAAACAGACACCAACAACCGAGTAAACAAAATCTCTGGACACCGCTGCCGCTGAGGGGAGCTAGTTCGGGTCCCGTCCCCAAAGGTGCTGCCTGGTGATCCGTGACCTGCCTCCTGGCACTAAGTTTACTTCTCTTGTGGTCCTGGTAGTATGGAAATTGCCAGGTCCCACTCCCCACTGTGGCTAAGTATGGGAGCTTGCACTCAGGGATCACGCTTGCCATTTTCTGGACCGGTTTGAATGGAAAGTCTTATCCCCCTCGTTGCGCTAGTACCCCGATTTTGGAACAGTTGGGAACGAATCTTGAAGGCTCCGTGCTCCACGGGTAAATTATCGGGCTGCATGCAGCTACTCCCCGACCTAGGGTCCACGTACCTCGTCGTGCCTTGGTCCGAGCCCGGTGATGGTGCAAGGCCACCGGCTGTCCTGCTCGACAGACCTGAGCCCCTTGCCACAGTCCCCTGCAACCGGGGGTCCAACTCTTCTAGGCCAAGACTACCGTCTGCCACCTAGACAGTCTCTTTTTGGGAGTCCCCGCTCTCGACCTCCTCAGAGCTCCTCACAGCTCAGGGGCTTCTCTCCAACCTCCACTGACCACTACTAATAACTACTGACTACTGACTACACTCCTCACCTCACCTCCCTGACCCCCTGGCTGGGTTACTCTATTCCACTCAAGCAGTCAACTGGTGTGTCTGGTGGGTGTGGTGCAGGGTGTATCTAGAATTTTGATTAGCTGATGTAGGCAACACCATCTGGTTAGGGACCCATAACCAAGAGGGAGGTGGATACTGCACGGGAGGGCAGTTTGTGCAATACCCTGTGACGACCCGATAGTCCAGGGGCATCACAAATGAGTCCAACACCGATGCCGCAGCACCCCGTGAGTGTGGAGTTGAATACCGCGTGACAACTAGAGAGTGTTAGGTACTGTCCCGATTTGATAAAAAATAGTGTTTACTAAGTACCCTATGTATATTTATATGCACTATTGCTTTTATTTATTTACAACAGGGTATATGTCTATATTGTTTTCATCGCTGACAAAGGCCAAATATGGCGCTCATCCCTTCTGAGCTTTGCACTGTGCTTGAAAATTAGTATTATAACATATAGGATATTGACGAACGTGGGAAAAATTGCTCAACAAATTATGTGGTCCATTTCCTACTAATAGCCCTTTTGAAAATCAAAAACTTGGGGCTAAAACATTATTTATTGGAAAAAAATACTTTTTTCATTTGCACAGTCCAATGTTACAGAATTATATGAATCATCTATGGGTTTAAAATGCTCACTACTCTTCTAGATGAATTCCTCTAGAGGTGTACATTACAAAACGTTGTCACATGTGAGGCGTGAATAGAAAAATATCCAGCGTCTCCAGAAGATAAAATAACAATTTCTTTATTGATGTAAAAATCTTCTTACCATCCGATAAAATGGCATATGAGGACATATGGACATGTGGATAGAGGAGCTCTTTCCTACGCGTTTCACCCTGTGAAGGGCTTAATCATGGAATGCGTACAAAAGGTCTCAGAGCAAGTATTAAAATGCAATGCACGTCAAGAAACAGATGGTTCAATTACATGGAACACACCCTTTACATTCAGTATAAACAGCATTGAGTTTGAAACAATGTGAAAAAACAAAAAGGAAGAAAAAATTAGAAAATACAAAGACCAACACACAAAAAGGGAAAGAAAATTAACTAATCACTCCCCTTGTGTATGAATACAGACAGATCAAAACAAAAACGAAAGTATGAATGTAACAGTTAAAAACAAACTTTTGATGCTAAAGAAAGCCATGATATATTTGTATTGAGTACAAAAAGGTATTTCTTTATAATATAGTTGTATGCAGACAGAGAAAGATGCATCTGCGATATAATCTTAGCGTAGAGAGGAAAAAACAAAAAATATGCAGTATTTCTCTGCTCATATCAAAAAATACCACTAAAACGTTGAACACTCCAAGAGCCCTCTATTAGTGGGAGACATGAAAGACTGTAGATTACAATAGATATTAAAAACTCAAATGAAAAAAGAAAAATTCAGACAGCTGGAGTCAGAAGAAACTCACATGTTAGCAAGGTAGTGGGGAGAAAGATCGCTATGAGTACTGCATGATCAGATCCCTCCTCTTGTTCATACCATGCGGTATTCTGGTGCCTAATTTGTATATCCAGAAAGACTCTCTGTTGAGAATCTTTCTGCGATGGTCCCCTCCCCTAACAGGTTTATAAACCCTTTCAATGCCAGTGAATGTGAGAGAATCCAGGCACCTATTATGAGCTGTAATAAAGTGCCTGGAGACTGCTGAGACATTCACTGCAGAAGGATTTAGTGTGTCAGACATGTGTCTACATATCCGTTGCTTTAAAGGACAACTTGTGCAACCCACATACTGAATTGAACACAAAGTACACTCGATTAAATACACAACATTAGGGGTAGTACAGTTTATAAAGTCCCTAATGTAAGACAAACTGGTTTGTGTGGAAATGAATGATTTGCACTTCCTGACATGTTTGCAGGAAATGCAAAAATTGTGTCCACATTAGTGATGAGCGAGTACTAAAATGCTCGGTAGCTCGTGGCTCGGGCCGAGCATCTCAAAATACTCGTGTACTCGGCCCGAGCACCGAGCCCAATGTTATCCTATGGGAGACCCGAGTATTTTTATGAAATGACCCCCGGCAGCATGTAGAAACCATAAAACTGTAAATTAAAAAAAAAAAACGTGCGTGTGTGTGTAAGCGTGCATATATATATACACGCGGAGTGGAGTGCGGGAGGGGCCGTAGCCGAGCGGGGAAGTGTCGGGCTAAAGGCACGGTCACGCTGTGCGGGCTGGCCAATCACTGCAATTCCACAACAGGGCTGTGGCATTGCAGTGGTCTGCCAGCCAATCCCTGCATAAGGGATGGCTGTAAAAAGAGCGCCAACATGAAGACCACGAGTATAGCACGAGTATCGCGAGATTACTCGGTCCCCGCCGAGTAGCCCGAGTACAGTGATACTCGTGCGAGTACCGAGTAGTAACAAGCATACTCGCTCATCACTAGTCCACATCCATAAAACCCAATACAAGGTAGCCAGTTTTTTGTATTACTTGAACCATTATTACTAATTACAAGACTGGGTGACAGCATGTTAGCTAAACTGGGCGCTCTCTTGGCCACAAAATTGATCTTATATTTTTCAAGGATGTGATTCAATAAATCATCCTGTGAAAGAATAGGTAGATGTTTTTGTATTATTCTTACAATGTCCCGAAATTGTGGGGAAAAATTAGTAGTGAAAGTCACCTGATAATTAGTTTTATATTTATTTTTATGGTGATTTTTGAAAAGATCAAATCTATCAATTTGATTCACTATTTTATGGGCTCTATTTAAACTCCAATTGGAGTAACCTCTGTCTTTTAATTTGGCTAGAGCTTTGTTGGATTCATGTGGGAGGAGATCAGATCTGGAGCAGTTACGTTTCAGTCTGATCAACCAACTCTCCGATAGGAATATTTTTTACCGTATGTGGGGGGTGACATGAACTGGCTAGGAGTATTGAGTTGGAATCAGTTTCCTTGTGATAGGGAAGAATATCAATTGTATTGTGGTTGCCGATCAATGTTACATCCAGATAATTAATAAAAACAGGATGTGTATGAAATGTAAATTTAAGATTAAAGGAGTTTTTGTTGAGATGATTAATAAACGAGTGTGCTGTATTTACGTCTCCTTTCCAAATAAACAGTAAGTCATCAATATAACGAGTGTAAAAAATAATATGTTCTGAAAAATTATTATTATCATCAAAAATATAAAACTCCTCAAAGATAGCAACCACAACATTAGCAAGGGAGGCGGAGAATTTCCCTCCCATGCTAACGCCACATTTTTGTAGAAAAAATTTCCCATCAAAAGAAAAATAATTGTGGGTCAACAGAAAATTAATAGCTGTAATGATGAAATCTTGTATGTGTAGGGGGTAAGAGCTGTGCTTTCTGAGGAACACTTGAAGGCAATCAATGGTCACATAATGTGGTATAGAGGGATACAAGCTGACAATATCGCAAGTAAGCCACATGTAGCCATTGTGCCAAGAAATAGAATTAAGATTGCTTATTAAAGATTTAGTGTCCCTCAGATAACCTGGCATATCCCTGACCAGAGGCTGTAAAAAATGGTCTATCCAAGCACCTAGTTTTTCTCCAAGGGAACCTATGCCCGATATAATGGGCCTAAAAGGTGGTGGAAAAACATTTGTATGTAGTTTGGGGAGGGCATGATAAATGGGAATGATGGGATGATCCACCTTGAGATAATCATATATTTTTTGTGAAAAAATGCCCCCCTCAAAACCATCCTGAAGTATTTTATCAATCTTTTTTTTGTAAAAACTGTAAAAATTTTGTAAAAATGTTTTTCCACCACCTTTTAGGCCCATTATATCGTTATTATTATTTCATCATTACAGCTATTAATTTTCTGTTGACCCACAATTATTTTTCTTTTGATGGGGAATTTTTTCTACAAAAATGTGGCGTTAGCATGGGAGGGAAATTCTCCCCCTCCCTTGCTAATGTCGTGGTTGCTATCTTTGAGGAGTTTTATATTTTTGATGATAATAATTTTTCAGAACATATTTTTTACACTCGTTATATTGATGACTTACTGTTTATTTGGAAAGGAGACGTAAATACAGCACACTCCTTTAATAATCATCTCAACAAAAACTCCTTTAATCTTAAATTTACATTTCATACACATCCTGTTTTTATTAATTATCTGGATGTAACATTGATCGGCAACCACAATACAATTGATATTCTTCCCTATCACAAGGAAACTGATTCCAACTCAATACTCCTAGCCAGTTCATGTCACCCCCCACATACGGTAAAAAATATTCCTATCGGAGAGTTGGTTGATCAGACTGAAACGTAACTGCTCCAGATCTGATCTCCTCCCACATGAAACCAACAAAGCTCTAGCCAAATTAAAAGACAGAGGTTACTCCAATTGGAGTTTAAATAGAGCCCATAAAATAGTGAATCAAATTGATAGATCTGATCTTTTCAAAAATCACTATAAAAATAAATATAAAACTAATTATCAGGTGACTTTCACTACTAATTTTTCTCCACAATTTCGGGACATTGTAAGAATAATACAAAAACATCTACCTATTCTTTCACAGGATGATTTATTGAATCACATCCTTGAAAAATATAAGATGAATTTCGTGGCCAAGAGAGCGCCCAGTTTAGCTAACATGCTGTCACCCAGTCTTGTAATTAGTAATAATGGTTCAAGTAATACATAAAACTGGCTACCTTGTATTGGGTTTTATGGATGTGGACACAATTTTTGCATTTCCTGCAAACATGTCAGGAAGTGCAAATCATTCATTTCCACACATACCAGTTTGTCTTACATTAGGGACTTTATAAACTGTACTACCCCTAATGTTGTGTATTTAATTGAGTGTACTTTGTGTTCAATTCAGTATGTGGGTTGCACAAGTTGTCCTTTAAAGCAACGGATATGTAGACACATGTCTGACACACTAAATCCTTCTGCAGTGAATGTCTCAGCAGTCTCCAGGCACTTTATTACAGCTCATAATAGGTGCCTGGATTCTCTCACATTCACTGGCATTGAAAGGGTTTATAAACCTGTCAGGGGAGGGGACCATCGCAGAAAAAATTCTCAACAGAGAATCTTTCTGGATATACAAATTAGGCACCAGAATACCGCATGGTATGAACAAGAGGAGGGATCTGATCATGCAGTACTCATAGCGATCTTTCTCCCCACTACCTTGCTAACATGTGAGTTTCTTCTGACTCCAGCTGTCTGAATTTTTCTTTTTTCATTTGAGTTTTTAATATCTATTGTAATCTACAGTCTTTCATGTCTCCCACTAATAGAGGGCTCTTGGAGTGTTCAACGTTTTAGTGGTATATTTTGATATGAGCAGAGAAATACTGCATATTTTTTGTTTTTTCCTCTCTACTAGAGTTGAGCGCGATTCGCGGTTCGAGGTTCTCCAGTTCGCGGTTTGAGTGATTTTGGGGGGTGTTCTAGATTGAACTAGAACTCGAGCTTTTTGCTAAAGTTCGATAGTTCTAGTTACGTTCGAGAACGGTTCTAGCAGCAAAAAGCAGGGCTTTTTACAGCTACAGTGTGCAGGAGCCATTACTGGCAGCCTGCCAGAAGCTGGTAACCAAGATAAACATCGGGTATCCAAGCAAAGCGCTTTGGTTAGTAACCCGATATTTATCCTAGTTACGTGTGCAGGAAGCCAACACGTCCCCACTCAGCTCGCTCCGCCCCCTCCTGCATGCGGCATGTACACATACATACACACACTCACACTCACCTGTCCCCAGCCATGCAGTCCATGACACTGGCCTCCTCAGCGCCACATGACCCCACTAGGCGCCACCCACTTCGCACTCCGCCGCCAGCACACATGGCTCCGCCCACCTGGCACTCTGCACACATGGTCCCGCTAGGCTCTGCCCACCTGACACTCTGCACACATGGTCCCGCTAGGCTCCGCCCACCTGGCACTCTGCACACATGGCACTGCTAGGCTCCGCCCACCTGGCACTCTGCACACATGGTCCCGCTAGGCTCCGCCCACCTGGCACTCTGCACACATGGTCTTGCTAGGCTCCACCCACCTGGCACTCTGCACACATGGCACTGCTAGGCTCCGCCCACCTGGCACTCTGCACACATTACCATGCTAGGCTCTGCCCACCTAGCACTCTGCACATATGGTCCCGCTAGGCTCCACCCACCTGACACTCTGCACACAAGGTCCCGCTAGGCTCCGCCCACCTGACATTCTGCACACATGGTCCCGCTAGGCTCCGCCCACCTGGGCATCTGCACACATGGTCCCGCTAGGCTCCGCCCACCTGACACTCTGCACACATGGTCCCGCTAGGCTCCGCCCACCTGACACTCTGCACACATTGTCCCGCTAGGCTCCACCCACCTGACACTCTGCACACATTACCCCGCTAGGCTCTGCCCACCTGGCACTCTGCACACATGGTCCCGCTAGGCTCCGCCCACCTGACACTCTGCACACATGGTCCCGCTAGGCTCCGCCCACCTGGCACTCTGCAAACATTACCCCGCTAGGCTCCGCCCACCTGGCACTCTGCACACATTACCCCGCTAGGCTCCACCCACCTGGTACTCTGCACACATGGTCCCGCTCGGCTTACCTGCGGTGATGAAGTCCCGACCTCAGCGCTGTCACTGTCCTCCATGGCCGCCGCTTGTCACAACACCTTCTCTCGCTTCCGACCCGAGACTGACTAGCAGTGACGTCACGGGCCGCTCGCGATACTTGGCTGTGAAGATGATTGAAGTCAGTGTGCAGGAGATCAGCGCAGGTAATGTACCTCGCTGACAGCAGCACTTGTCATGCTCTGCAGTGACCTGGGCTGACCCATTGATGTTAGCTCAGGTCACTGCACTGCTCTCCCAGCCATTGGGGAACATCCTGCTCTTCATTGACTGGGACAGTGTGGATCGTCATGGCAACCCCTTGCATTACACCAGACCTGTATTTGTTTTTCTTTCTAATAAATTGGTTAAAGAGGGAATGTATTGGGGAGTGTTTTTTCAAATAAAAATGTGTTTGTCGTCTATTTTTTTTTATTACTGACTGGGTTGGTGATGTCGGGTATCTGATAGACGTCTGACCTCACCAACCCCAGGGCTTGGTGCCAGGTGACATACACATCTGGTATTAACCCCATATATTACCCCGTTTGCCACCGCACCAGGGCACGGGATGAGCTGGGGCGAAACACCAGGATTGGCGCATCTAATGGATGCGCCACTTCTGGGGCGGCTGCGGCCTGCTATTTTTAGGCTGGGGAGAGTCCAATAACCATGGAACTCCCTAGTCTGAGAATATCACACCCCAGCTGTCTGCTTTACCTTGGCTGGTGATCCAATTTTGGGAGGACCCCTACGTGTTTTTTTTTTTTAATTATTTATTTAATTTAAAATAACAGCGTGGGGTGCCTCAGTTTTGGATTACCAGCCAAGGTGAAGCTGCCAGCTGTGGTCTGCAGGCTGCAGCCGTCTGCTTTACCCTAACTGACTACAAAAATAGGGGGAACCCTACGTCATTTTTTTTTTTTCATTTTTTTGGCTAAATACAAAAGCTAAGCACCCCTTAGTGCCACATGAAAGGCACCAAAGGGTGCAAAATTACAAAATGCAGGAGAGTGGGAAATTATGTCTTTCTGCCATTATAATGACAGAAAAGACTGATATGAAGTGTACAAGCACAAGAAAATCACCAGAGCGCTCTACGCTGTGAAAAGCAGTAGAAAATGGCACTGGAGTGAACAAGTGACCGCCTCATGTAGGGTGAAGCTATGGATCCTGGGTAAATTTATGTATTTACCCTCCTTCAGTGTTTTTTTACAGTACGCAAAAAAAACGGAAGGCACACGGATGACAAACAAATGACATACGGACCGTCTACGGAACGGAAACGGATGCCACACGGATGCACCCGTGAAAAAAAAGGATTGTTTTTTGCAGACTGCAAAAATGGATCGGTCGTGTTAATGTAGCCTTATTCTGATCTGCCATTTATAAACAGCAGGCAGAAATAAGTGAATAGCGCCCCCCAGCATCAGAACATCTCCGGGGTTTCAGGCGTAGCTGAGACCCTGGAGATCCTGATTCAGGACGGTTTTTACGGTCCCCGCTCACGTGATCACAGGTATACACCGTACACCGATGATCACGTTACAGTAAATGACAGTGTCGGTAAAAAATTATTTATCTCCCATCTGGCATGAACAAACATGATAAATCTCCTACCCGGTCCCCCGATGTCACCAAAATGCCCCCCCTGATGCCCTCCCAGAAATCCAAGATGGCCACGCGCACAGCAGCGCGCCGGCCGCATTCACCCTACTCCTCTGATTTCTGTCGCATGTGCCATGATACATGTGACAGAAAACTCCTCCCCAGGCCCTGCCAGGTCACCCCCTATAACCCCACCGGTGTTCCCCGGTGTCCCACGGTACCTGTGCAGCGTTGATCCCCCGCGGCCCTCTCCTTCACAATAGACACTGCTGCATGCACAGAGCGGCTGTCAGCTCAAGTTCCCGTGTTCAGACACAGTGAGTGGTGGTTATGCATCTGTAAGCTAAATGGGTGGCACGGTGGCTCAGTGGTTAGCACTGCAGTCTTGTGGTGGCTCAGTGGTTAGCACTGCAGTCTTGCAGCGCTGAAGTCCTGGGTTCAATTCCCACTAAGGACACCATCTGCAAGGAGTTTGTATGTTCTCCCCATGTTTGCGTGGCTTTCCTCCGGGTTCTCCGGTTTTCTCCCACAGTCCAAAGACATACAGATAAGGAATTTAGATTGTGAGCCCCAATGGGAACAGTGTTCGCAATGTATGCAAAGCGCTATGGAATTAATAACGCTATATAAATGAATAAATTATTATTTTTACTGCAATGCCCTGCTCATGAGGTAAGGAACATAGTTGATCAGGAGAGCTATATACTACATTTCCAAATGGAGGCATTTGATTTTATAGTTGCCCTGCTGAATGACTACCAAACATGAAAGTCCATTATATATTGCAGTCCGCAGCCGCCCCAGAAAATGGCGCTTTCATAGAAGCGCCATCATCTGGCGCTGTATCCAACTCTTCCAACAGCCCTGGAACCGGGTGGTTTGTTGGGTAATCATGAGTTAATACTGGCTTTGTTTTACTAGCCAGTATTAAGCCAGAGATTCTTAATGTCAGGCACGTTTGACCCGGCCATTAAGACTCTCCAATAAAGGGTTAAAAAAAAACACCACACAGAGAAAAAATACTTTAATAGAAATAAATACACAGACACATTAGAGACTCCATCTTTATTATCCCTTGTCAGCCCTCCACGATCCTGCTCTTCTGTCTTCTTTCCCCTTCAACACATGCAGCTTTGTCTGCTCCATCAGACAGCACATCTGCATGGGGGAAGACGCTGTGCTCCGTGCAGAAATCACTCTGTGAGAGTGACCACAGGCTCCCGGCTGTAAACGGTGGCAAGGGTTGCCATAGCAACGCTGCTCCGATCACGTGATTCCGGTGCCGCTGCGTGCTGGTAGCGTGACGTCCCCGTCACCGCTACCAAGCACGTTGCTATGGCAACGGTGATCTCCGTGATTGACCGGCTGTGTCAGCCGGTCAGGAGCCGGCTTCTGCGGACACTGGTAACTACGGTAAACATCGGGTAACCCAGAAGCCCTTTCCTTGGTTACCCGATGTTTACCGTACTTACCAGCGTCCGCCACTCTCACGCTGCCAGTGCCAGCCCCCTGCACACATAGCCAGACTACACATCGGGTTAAATTAACCCGCTGTGTACTGTAACTAGGAGTGCAGGGAGCCAGCGCTAAGCGGTGTGCGCTGGTAACCAAGGTAAATATCGGGTTGGTTACCCGATATTTACCTTAGTTACCTAGCGCAGCATCGCTTCCACGTGTGCTGCTGGCTGGGGGCTGTGGTCACTGGTTGGTGGTGGGATCTGCCTGTGTGACAGCTCACCAGCAACCCGTGCAGCGACGCTCCAGCGATCCCTGCCAGGTCAGGTTGCTGGTGGGATCGCTGGAGCGTCGCTTAGTGTGACGGTACCTTAAGGGAACGGGGAAGCAGAGCGGGGAGTCGAGCTAGAGCATGTTGCCGGTACACGGTGCACGTTTGTGTATCGCCGTGTAACAGAGAGATGCAATGACAGGTCCTACATGACGCGTCATAGTCATGTGACCAGTCTGTAGCCAATGAGATAACAGGCACGTGACTAGTCATATGGCTATTTTTCACGTCACGATAGGTCCTGCATCACTGCTGGCAGTGCTGGTTACTGGGAGGATTCAGCGATCATCGGATGGAATAGCGGCAGGAGACAGAGTGCAGGAGGGATCGCGGGGACCGGTAAGTGTTATGGCAATGTTTATTAACTGTATGTGTACATTTATAATGTGTTTTTATGTGTTTGTGATTGCCTCCTATTGTTTCCTATGTGGTTCGAGTTCAGTTCGTCGAACGTTCACTGAACCGAACTCGAACGAGACGCCCGTTCGGCGAACCGAACTCGAGCCGAACCGCGACCGGTTCGCTCATCTCTACTCTCTACGCTAAGATTATATCGCAGATGCATCTTTCTCCGTCTGCATACAACTATATTATAAAGAAATACCTTTTTGTACTCAATACAAATATATCATGGCTTTCTTTAGCATCAAAAGTTTATTTTTAACTGTTACATTCATACTTTCGTTTTTGTTTTGATCTGTCTGTATTCATAAACAAGTGGAGTGATTAGTTAATTTTCTTTCCATTTTTGTGTGTTGGTCTCTGTATTTTCTAATTTTTTCTTCCTTTTTGTTTTTTCACATTGTTTCAAACTCATAGCTGTTTATACTGAATGTAAAGGGTGTGTTCCATGTAATTGAACCATCTGTTTCTTGACGTGCATTGCATTTAAATACTTGCTCTGAGACCTTTTGTACGCATTCCATGATTAAGCCCTTCACAGGGTGAAACGCGTAGGAAAGAGCTCCTCTATCCACATGTCCATATGTCCTCATATGTCATTTTATCGGATGGTAAGAAGATTTTTACATCAATAAAGAAATTGTTATTTTATCTTCTGGAGACGCTGGATATTTTTCTATTTGCTTCTGTGATTACACACCCGGGTCAGGGTGTTTCCGTGCGTCGGGGGTGAGATCAGGAGTGAAGAGGGGTGAGCTGAAAATCCTCTGTTTTTTGTATTTTACATGTGAGGGGTGTCCCATGTTTAAGGACACCAGGGGCTCTTTGCTGATTTGGCACCATAGTGACTCTTCAAATGTGATATGGCTTCTGCATACCTGCCAAATCTGCGCTCGAATTGCATTTTTTCCTTATGAGCTTTGCTTTATGCCCAAACAGTAGTTTTCATCCACATATGGGGTACTGTTGTACTCAGGAGAAATTGCCCAACAAATTGTATGGTCAATTTTCTGTTGTTACCTTTGTTAAAATGAACAATTTGGGGCAAAAGGAATATGTTTGTTGAAAAATGTATTTTTTCATTGTGATTTCAAGGTGTTCACCACACCTCTAGATAAAGTCCTTGAGGAGTGTAATTTCCAAAATTGAGTCACTTGTGGGACACATTAGGGACTTGTTTAGGAACATCACGGGCACTATAAAGGCGACATGGCATTCACTTTTTCAGCCAATTTTGGGCTCCAAAATTAGAATTGTATACCTTCCCCTCTGAGCCATGCCATGCACCCAAAGAGTAGTTTTTCACCACATGTGGAGTATTGGTGTACTTATGTGACATTACTTAAATTGTATGGTCTATTTTCTCCTGTTACCCTTGTGAACTTTTGGGGCTATAGCAACATTTTTGTGGGAAAACTTTACATTTTCATTTTTTCCTTCTTATGTGACAGAAAATACCCAAAAGTGACAACATTTTAAAAATTGCACCCCTCAAAGGTCTCAGAACCACATTCATTAACTCATCAAGTGCTTTATAGGAAAAGCATCTGAAGGGTTAATGAATGCGATTTTGAGCAGTCTGAGGGGTGCGGGTTTAAAAATGCTGTCACTTTTGGGTATTTTCTGTCACATTAGCCTCTCAAAGTCAGTCAAATGTGATGTCGTCCCTGAAAAAAATGGTTTTGGAAATTTTGTTAGAAAAATGCAAATTGTTTTTAGAACGTGAGAAAGGTTAAAAGCTTATGTTTCAAAAATAATGGTGATGTGAAGTGGACATGTGGTAAATGTTATGTATTAAAGAGGACCAACCACCAGGATTTTCCTATATAAACTAAAGCCAGTGCTATTCTGGTGCTAACAGGCTGATTCTAAACGTACCTTTAGTTGTGAGATTTCTGAAATACAGGGTAAATACAGGCTAACTAACTAAAGTTTGTACAATATATTGTTATTTGATTGATAGCAGCTACAGAATATCTAGTAGGTGGGTCGGGTTTTGCTATTCATTCCTGCCCCTGTCTGCTTGCCTGTCCTTACTCCCCCCTTTCGTCCTCCCTCCTTCCACCCCCTGTAATAACAGAGACCGGGGTAGGAAGGCCAGGCAGGTAGACAACGGTGGATATAACTAGCAAAACCCGACCTACCTGTTAGATATTCTGTAGCTGCTATCTATCAAATAACAGTGTATTTCCCTAACTTTACTTGCATGTATTTCAGAAAGTATACATCCTATCTTACAACTAAAGGTATGTTTAGAATCAGCTTGATTCCGCCAGTATAGCACTGGCTTTAATGTATATAGGAAAATCCTAGTCGTTGGTCCTTTTTTAACTTTTTTTTTTGTTATATAACTCTGATTTAAGGACATAAACTTTAAAATTTGAGTATTACAAATTTTTTTACATTTTCACCAAAATTCGAATATTTTCACAAATAAAAGCGAAAAGTATGAACTTAAATTTACCATTATCATAGAGTACAATATGTCACAAAAAAAGCATTGTAAGATTTACTGGAATCCGTTGAAGCACTCTAGATCAGGGTTCCCCAACTCCGGTCCTCAAGGCCCACCAACAGTGCATGTTTTCAGGATTTCCTTAGCATTGCACTGCTGTTGGAACCAGCACCTGGGCAGGTAATTACATTAACACCTGTGCAATACTAAGGAAATCCAAAAAACCTGCACTGTTGGTGGGCCTTGAGGACTGGAGTTTGGGACCTCTGCTCTAGATTACCACATAAAGTGATGCTGTTTAGAATGGTAAAATTCACCTAGTCAGTAAGGTGAAAACAGGCTGTGGGGTGAAAGGGTTATTAATGGAAGCAAATGTTAATGTCATATTTTTCATTCTTAGGAAATGATAATGATAATTTAAATTCCATCTTCTATGAACATCTTACAAGATCATTACAGCATTCCTTGTGTGGAGATTTATTATTAGGAAGATGGGGCAACTATGCTTCGGGTGACTGTTTTATACTGGCTTCAGACTATTTGAATGCATTTGTTCATTTGGTTGAAACTGGAAATGGATTTGTTACATTTCAGCTAAGGGGACTTGAATTTAAAGGTAAGTTCCAATATGGTCACATCAGTAAATCTTTACTTATATGCTGTTCAGCGACAACAGCAAAAAGTGGTAATTTGTAAACTAGCAGAATTTATATGAAGGTAAATACTTTTACTTCTAAAAGCAATGTAACACCTCCTACTACCAATTAATGTTTTAATGAAAGGGTTCCTCTTATGCGTTTATGTTGGTGACCCATGCTGTGGATAGGTAATCAATATCTGATTGGATAGGGGTGCAACTGCAGTACTCGCAGTGGCCACTGTGCTGTGCTGTTCAGCTGAGAACAGCTGATACATGGGAGTGGAAGGATCAGCTACTCATTGGATAGGTCATCATTATAAAAGTAGTGGAGCAACATTTTAAGTTAATGGGCTTGTAGAGCTCCTCTTAATTCCATACCATGCACTGAGAGATGCTGCTCCATACTGGGGAGAACAATTGCAGGTGCATCTGTACAAAGCCCAGTAGGCTATAAATTAGAAATGGGCACTTGCACAACACTTGTTGGGTGGCTGACTTTCCAGCATTCAGCAGTGTCTCTCAATGCCTAATCATTTTAACCTTTAACATATGTTTTTGTCAATCTTTATAGTGGTAGCCAGTATTGGATATCTTTGGTTGTCCTGGAGCTCTAGCATCATGTGTCACAATTTCGTCACAATTTATGCAATATCATAGAAAAGCCACCACGTATTTCTAGCTTGAAGCCTCATTGTTACTTTTTTTCTTTAAGTTATTTTTTGAAGTTTTTGTCAAAAACAAGAATAAAACTAAACCAAGACACATCGCTATAAATCTGCACAAAGAAATGGATGCACAAGAGATTCAACGGCATTAATTTTGATAACATGAGCTTAAAGGGGTTGTCAGACATAGGTATTTAATGAACTATATAAAGTATAGGTCATTAATAGCAAATTGGCATGGCCACCCACACTGATCAGCTGTTTTCCCTTTAGCAGTGGTCAGATGTAATCCCTTTGAACAGATCTGCTGAGACAGCCCTGCTCACAGTTCAGCAGCCACTGCAGCACAGCTTCAATGCAAAAGATAGTAGCTGCAATGAAGTAGCTGTCTATGACTACTACTCTTCAAAATCAATATGCACTCTACCATAGGAAAGAAGAACTGATTGATGGGAACTGCTGGATGTAGGACCCCCCTGATCTACAATTGATGACTTGCCTATGCCTTGACTACCCCTTATCTTGATTTTATAATCACCATTTTCCGCGACCTGTAGCGTTCTCATTTCTCAGGATCTATGGCTCAGTAATGGCTTATTTTTTTTGCATCTCTAGCTGTTGTTTATAATGGTACCATTTGTGCACAGATGCTATGTTTTGATCACCTGTTATTTAGCATTTTGCTCAAAATTTGTGGCGACCAAAAAACATAATTTTGGTGTTTGGAATATTTTTGCCGCTACATAATTTACCGATCAGATTAATTGATTTTATATTTTGATATATCACGCGTTTTTGAATGCAGAGATACCAAATGTGTGTATATTTTTTATTTTTTTAACCATTTAATTTTCAATGGGGTAAATGGGGGGTGATTTGAACTTTTATTTTTTTTTTATTTTTTTTTAATTTTTCAAAACTTTTTATTTTAAGTTTTTTTTATTGTACTAGGTCCCCTAGGAGGCTATAATGATCAGCTGTCTGATCGCTCATTCATTTCTCCCTATCAGAGCAGCATTGCTCAGACTGGGAGAAATGATCATCTCTTGTAACAAGCAGCACTCTGCTGTTTCTTACAGGATCTGAGTCATGTGAGCACAGGAGTCATCACATGACCCTGTGCTACCATGACGACCATCGGATCCACATGATCATGTCACGTGACTTTCAGCATCGGCCTGTGAGTAACGTTATAGCGCAATCGCTATTATAATGGAGCTATCACATATTGACAGCACTATTTAAAGGGTTAAAAGGCACGGGAGGATAGCGATACCGCTCGTGCCTAGCGGGCACACATGTCAGCTGTACAAATCAGTACAAATCTGTACAAAGATTAACATTATGACCGCTATGACGTCATTTTACTGCCTGCGGTCGTAAAGGGATTAAAGCACCACTCCAGCATTTTTTTATTTTAGTGTTGGAGTGGTGCTTTAAATATAAGTCCCCTACCCCTGCCTAATACTCACCTGTCACCTGCTTCTTCTGTTTCCAACGTTGCTCCCATCAGTCTCCTGTGATTTGTGACTTGCTGTCAGCTCCAATTTTTCATGGAGTGCAGCAGATGTCACTACTCAAGAGCTTTGTTCTAGTTTTCATAGAGTTGTATTGAAATTTTGTGATGTAACTTCTGATTTCCAGCCCGTCAGAAGCTACAAGCACAAGATGGCACCGCTGGACCAGAGTGGCACCAAAAAAGAGAAACTGCTGAAGGCCTAGAATAATACTGGGGAAGGGGCCTTACATTTAAAGCACCAATCCAGCACTGAAAAAAACCCCTGAAGTAATTCTTTAATGAATCAAATGCATCTGCTTCCAGCACAGACCCTCATCAAGACCAGCATTGCTTATATGGGTTTTTATGTTTTAGGACCTTCAGTGTGTACACTGTGTATACAAATACACAGGTATGGAAAATTTGGATTTATTAAAATTGTTTTAAATCCAATGACTGATTTTGTTTTCTTATGCCCTGATTTATAAAAAAGCACTTCTATTTTTCACCATCACATATGAATTTTGCACAAAATGCAAGTGAAATTACATACAAGTGAGATTAACAACAAAAATCTTTATTGTAATCAAAAATGTATACAATATTATATATAAAATATGAAAAACATTTGTAGTGCCCCAGGGGGCGGGTGTTTTAACCTTCTCGTTGCCGGGCCGGGGATGCAGATCCTCTGCAATGTCATGAGGTAGCCTGGCCCTGTTCCGTTGCCCCGAGGCATACAGGAGGGGAGGAAAGGCGGTGGACGGGAGGAAGGAATGGAGGATAGGGGTGGTAGTGACGGTTAGGAAAGTCTATTAGATGATCGTGATGCCACCTGTGGTACACAGCCAGGGATGGGGGCCACCGCTGCAGGGTCTCTCACTGGGGCAGATGTTGGGTGCAGCTTGGTTAGTGTTGCTAGGTGGAGCGGCATTATCCCGGGCAGGATGACGGGGGTGGTGGTAGTCCCCGTTGGTGCCGCAGCACTGGGCAATGGTGCCGGTAAAGGAGAATATGAGACAGGGGCTGCGGTTCCAGGTCTTTTTACTCACAGGTAGTTCAAGCGTTGCCCCAGAGTACCGGTGTCTCTGCGGCTCCAGCT
Organism: Anomaloglossus baeobatrachus; assembly: GCF_048569485.1. Taxonomy (NCBI): domain Eukaryota; kingdom Metazoa; phylum Chordata; class Amphibia; order Anura; family Aromobatidae; genus Anomaloglossus; species Anomaloglossus baeobatrachus. The sequence goes on along the minus strand of NC_134355.1, from coordinate 205,290,084 downwards.
GATCCCGGATCCATGAAAGGTCAAGTCTGGTGTGTGTGTCAGCCTGTGAGCCCTTTCCTCCTTTGATGCGCTAAGTATTGGACCCCTGTGGCGTGAAGCACTTGAGGGTCCCGATGTCAGTAAAGTGTCCCGTTCTGTTTGCTGATAGTGCGGGTCCGTCATGGGGCCGGTCCTCAACCTCAGCTCCTATATGCTATTTGCTGCAGACTCGGTGGGACGGGTCCGGTGACTGTTCTAGTCATTCCCTGCGACCCTTGTAGAGTTGGTAGATAACGTATATCTGCCCGAGGATTCTATATCCCGACAGCGCCGATCCTGTGGAAGCAGCCGCCTGTGTGACGTCCTGGACTAGCCAGGTAGTCACAGACACAACACCACACACACCCCTTCCCCGTATAGGTGACAAAAGTCACACAGAAACCCTTGTTGCCACCCTCCAGGGTCTGATGTCCACACCAGATGGGGCGGAGCCAGGCGGTTGACTCCGCCCACCAAGGAGTTCACAAGCCTGGACGCGGGAAAAACAGTGAGTCAGTCGGAGAGTAGAAGTCCGTGAGTGAGGAGAATTGAGAAGGAGAGACACACAGGCGGACCTGAGTCCAGGCCCGCCAGTGGAACTGCAAGTGTCTGGGTCGGAGCCCAGACACCTCCAGCAAGGTCGGCAGACGGTGGTGGCCGTCTGCAGGAGTTGGTGTACGGTCGGTGGAACCGTAGGACCGGGGTCGGGCGGTGGCCCGCCGGTACCGAACCGGGGAGCCGATTGGAGCCAAGCACCAGGCAGGGTACTCAGACCCCGACTAGGCTAGAAGCCGCCCTGATAGTCAAATTTGCTGATTGCGGTCTGGACCTCAGGGGTTCATTCCCACCCAAGTCCCGATTGAAGGCAACAGCCCAACCAGCCAGGATAAGTGCCACCGCCAAAGGCAAGAGATCCAAAGGGCCAGCGTCTGCGGGCAAATGGGCTCCTCCGACACTTACATGCCGGGGAGCGGACTACCGGTGTCCAGGCACAGGAGTCAAAAGCTACATAACACAGGTGCAGTGAAACGACAGCCATCACCAACCAGTCCAGGGAGAATACCGCATCCGGCTGTGGGCCCCGTCCATTCTATCATTTGGTTTACCAGAGACTCCATTATCTTGTGTCAGAGTGATTACACCAGTGCTGTCAGGCACCGCACCACGCTGCACCGCAGCACTGCGCCCTGCACTCCGGCCCTCACCTTCCCGCAGGCCCCCGGGACCATCGCCCCCTGCCCACAGAGGGGTTAACACCGAGCTGCATAACACCGTCCCCGGGAGGCCTAGTCAACGGCAGTGGTGGTGTCCACCATACAATCACCACAACCCGTGGGTGGCGTCACGAACTTTACCCATTCCACTAAACCACCACCCAAACCCCCTGCATGCACCGTCACCAGCCCTTTCAGAGTGACGTGACCCCCGGGTCCGTGAGAGGCTCGCGCCACCACCCGCAGTACACTAGCACAGATCCGAGCGGCTCGGCGGTCACTGGGGAGAAGCAGGTGTGCCGCCCCGCGGCCTCGGCACACCTGCTTCTCCCCAGTCACCGTGTTGAATGCCCTGGCCCACAGAGCTGCTCGCGGCACATCCGCTCGGCTCTGTATCTGAAGCTGTTCTATTTTTTGTTGTAGTTGTGTTGTGTGTTCTGAGCTGTTGCCCGCAGCTGCTGCCATCGGCTGGTTCACTATTCTCACTAGGTCAACCTGCTCTTCCCACTGTGTGCTCCTAACTCCCCCTGGTGGTTGTTTCTCCTTGACCCTGAGTCCCCGGTTCCAGTGGATCGGGGAGCCACTGGTGCGGTGGCGTCCTGTAAATCCACCTCTGTAGTGACCCCCTACTGTGATCCGACCCTAGCCCGGTCCCTATTGGCAACCCACTGACTGTATGTTTGTGTGGGTGGAAACTGGTATTGCCCTTTCCTGGACCCGGAATAAGTACTACACTCTAATGGGAGTGCAGTACCCTGTGGCGCCTGAAGCCGCAGGGGCACCACACATTCATCCTGAAGCTTGATTGGAAATTAATTTTTTTATCCTTTGCCTTTTCACCTCAAAGCTTCTGTTGATCCCAATTCTCTTATAGAAGGCCTGCGGATCTTCTCTGTGAAGCATCCAGGAGCGGTCCTCATCATGTTCACATTCCATCTACCTTTATATCGTTGTTTCATTTCCTTGATATCCTGATTAAATCTTTCATCTTGCTTTTTGCTAACAACACTAAGGTTTTCAGTAAAGTAGTCTAAATGGGAATGTAAAAAGAAACATAATTCATCAGACAACCCAAGGTTTGTAAAAGTTTCAGCATGTTCTCCATAATGACTTAAATTTTGGATCTTTGTTGTTACGTAAAGATGGGTGGAGTCGCAAATAACTGGGACTCGCAGGTTCCTGCAATTTTTTTTTTAAAAATACGGTCTGGAATCCGGTACCCGTATAAGTCTATGGGAACCAGAATCCGGAGATTAAAAATGTTGGTGGAAGGAATGGGGGGAGAGAAACGCAAGCGGTGTACTCAACGAAGCTCCCTGTCATTGCGGGCTGCTGCTTTCATGATGCGCATGCACTTCCGGAGCTGTGTGCATCTAGATCATGCACTAAAAATAAAGGTAGATGCTAGAATGTATGGGCTCTTTCCAGGTATGACGTAATTTGTCACGTGCTAGGGAGGCGTATTCAAAATGTAGCCCAGTTTAGAATAAACATTCTTTTTCTAAGTCCATTTGGGGACGGAGTTGTTTATAATAGAAGCAGGGTTCTGGGGGTAAGACCCCTAGATGGGGGGAGAGGGATGATCAGATCTCTGCGCCCACGATGTTTCTTCCCCTGCTCATACTGAGCCCTCCTGGTTCATGATTCATGACGCCACCCATGGGTTGTGGTAAAGGTGGACACCACCGCTGCTATTGTGGGACACCCGGGGGAGATGTTATGCAGCAAGTTGTTGACCCCTCCGTGGGCATGGATGGTGGCCTCGGGACCCGTTCGGAGTTGTAGCTTGGTTGGGCGGTGCAAGGAGGTGCGCGGCTTGAGGGCACTGTTTTGTACTCCTGATTAGAAACACACAAAAGTCTCTGGTAAACCAAGTTGATGCTGGTCGGTGCCCGCAGCCGGCTGCATCTGGTCCCCCACCCGGTTGGTGGTCTCTGCCTTTCTCCTGCACTGTGTAGTGTAGCTGTGGACTACCTGCACTTCAGCGACGGGAATCTGCTCCCCGGCGTTGTGTATGTCGGGAGAGCTCTTTTGCCTGCAGACGCTGGCCCTTGGGATCTCTGCCTGTGCGGTGGCTTTCTATCCCCCTCCTTGGGCTGTTGTCTTCAGTCGGGACTTTGGGTGGGAAAGGACCTATAGTCCAGACCGCAATCAGTTAATTAACTCGGTCCAGTGGCTTCTGGACCTCGTTTCAGGGTCTGAGTACCCCCCTTTGTGCTCCGGTTTCCGAGTCGGTTCCCCTGGTCGGTACCGGCGGGCCACTACCCTGTCCCGGTCCACCACGGCTCCATCAAGCCATCTTCCCGGTTCCTGCAGGCTGAGGCCACCGCTTGCCTCCTAGCCAGAGGTACCAGGGCTCCTACCCCGCCACCTGTCAGTTAGTTGCAGACCTGACACACAGGCCTGCCTCCTCCTCACTTCACCTCCACTTAGCAGACATTTCTAGACTCAACTGACGATTCTCCCGTCTCTGGCCCTCTGAACTCCTTGGTGTGCATGGCCAACAACCTGGCCCCCTCCCTGGTGTGTCCATCAAGCTCAGAGAGGGGTGACTAGAGTTTAATGGTTGGGTGATGACACCTTTTTAAGGGACAGGTGTTGTGCGGGGCGCTAACTGTAACTACCTGGCTAGTCCAGGGCATCACATATGCATGTATGATGTATTTATCTATATATGTCCGTGTAGATGACTGTGTATAGATTTATGTCTATTTATATGTTTGTTTGTGAATTTGTATTCAAATATGTATGTGTATGTGTGCCTGTATGTGTATGTATCTGTGTATGTACACGTCTACGTGAAGATGGGGCCCACTGAGACTTTTGTCTGGGGCCCACAAAAACCTGGAGCCGGCCCTGCAGGTACATGCTCACGATCAGGACCCGCCGCGTCCTGGATGCAGTGAACTCTGATCTGCGGAGCCGCAAGTCTCCTCCATAGGAGACCACAGCTGCCCGTGCTAGCGATCAGGGTTCAGGGTGCTGCGGTCTCCTCGCTGTGTTCTCCCTAGGGAGGGCATGCGACTCCAAGTCCACAGCATAAATAAATTCACATGCTGCGGCCTCTGCAAGTCGCACCGCAGGTCAATTTTCACTGCAGGCTGCACAAGCACATTGGATATGGGATTTTTAGAAATCCCATTCACTCTGTTTGTACTGTACATCACAGCGTTTTGGACACAGCTGAAACATGCTACATCCAAAACACTGCAAACATTAATCGTGGGCACGCAGGGAACGGAGGAAAGGAGAGTACAATTTTTTTTGCGAATTACTAAAGGATAACCACAATAATACAGCGCACAATACTGAAGGGCACAATACTACAAGTATAAGAACAGTACTGCAGGACACAATACTGTAGGGCACAAGGATGGGCAGAATACTACTGGGCATAATACTACAGGGCACAATACTACAAGGATGGGCACAATACTACTGGGCACAATGCTACTAGGCACAATGCTACAAGGATCAAAATAATCTGGTACACCATTATAAATTTCAATTATAAATGGAAACTCCAAAACATACAGAATCTCAAAAATAACGGAGACATATTCCAAAGTTTGTGAATATAAAATATAATCTTTTATTGAACATTCATAAAATCAAGAAACATACAAGTAACAATTATATGAAAGGGGAAGATAAAGTGCAGGAAGGAGGGAAAGCATGTACCACGGAATGTAAAGGTAATCTGGGAGCAGAGATCCAATAAATATTGCACAAGCCCAAAAGGTGGTTGAAAAAATAAGTGCAAATAATAAGTATGTTAGTTAAGTAATATTGCACTTTGCCACATATGTTAGGGAAAGCCTTATATCTATATATCTAACACGTACCAAGTACATAGTTTTGTATAGGCTCACATCCTAACCAAAATAAGGATATATTATAATATCCAATGGGATATCAGATATAGGAAACATAAGTAGTCATAGTCATATAGTGGATAAAGTAATATCAACCATAGGCGGCAGTTTACATACAGTGACACAAAACTAGATTATGCTCACCCATAGTGACAATACCAGCTGGTAAATGCTGTCCAAGGGCCCCGACACGCGTTTCGCGTTGGGCTTCCTTGGGGGGCCACTATTGGGCACTAGGGATGAGCAAACCTCTAGAGGCTCGAGTTCGGCTCGGTTCGTCGAACGGAGGCCGCGTTCGAGTTCGGTTTGGCGAACCGTTCGACGAACCTCTCAAACCCCATTGAAAACAATGGGAGGCAAACACAAACACATAAAAACACCTATAAAACACCTTCAAAGGTGTCCAAAAGGTGACAAACAACTGACAAGACAACACAAACACATGGGAAAGTGACAAGGACAAATACTCATGCGAAAACAACAGCTGGACGAGGAAAAAGAGGAGGAGACACAGATATATGAGTATATGCAAGTGATCATCGATGCCATTACTGTGCAACTTGAGCCTTGCTCATTTTAGGCTTCCAATCTGGATAAATTGCCTGAGCTCGCCACTTACGCCTTGGGTATCTTGTCGTGTCCCGCAGCCAGCGTTCTCTCGGAAAGTGTCCTCAGTGCTGCTGGGTGTGTGCTGACAGATAAGCGCATGCGTCTGTCTACCGACAATGTGGACAGACTAACGTTTATCAAGATGAAGAAGTCATGGCTCACAGAGGACTTTTCTTCCCCTGTGTCATCCAGGGGAGGTGAAAGGCAGGTGTATTTTTGAGAGTGCTTCATGCAAAGCATCTTTTTCCTTTGGAAAATGGGGACAACTGATGCCAGTCAAGTGGGGTGTGTGTGTGGCCCAATTTTTGGAAACAAGGGAGACTGTGGTTAGAGTCCCCTTTTTTTAAAAAAAAAATGAACCAAGATGAAGAAGTCATGGATCAGAGAGGACTTTTCTACCCCTGTGTCATCCTGGGGAGGCGAAAGGCAGGTGTATTTTTGAGAGTGCTTCATGCAAAACATCTTTGTAAGATTGCAACTGGGGGACAACTGATGCCAGTCAAGTGGTATGTGTGTGGGGCCCAATTTTTGGAAATGAGGGAGACTGTGGTTCGAGTCCCCTCGCTGTGTTTTACATGATTTTTGAAGGGCATGACATGCATAAGAGGTTGACTTTCAGCATCTGAAAACGGTTGGGTACAGAAATGCTGCTTTTCCAACCTTTTTTACAGAGGATTTTCAAGACCTTATGCCCATTGCAATGGCCCAAGAGCCAGTCGCTACTCCTTCTCCAACAAAGATGTGGCCGCGCTACACCAGCATGTCGCACAAAACATCACCGCTTCTTTGAGAAACTCTGTGTGTGACAGGGTGCATTTCACCACAGATACTTGGCCCAGTCACCATGGACAGGGGCATTACATGTCGCTGACTGGGCACTGGGTTACTATGGGGAGAGATGGAGAAGGGCCTGCTGTACAAGTCTTGCCTTCCCCACGAGTTGTGTGTCAATCCTTCCTCTGTATGTAGAAGTTCCTACACTGCTTCTGCCTCCTCAACCTCGTCTGGGTCTTACACCTCCACTCAAACCCTGTGTGGTGATGCCACCCGCGTTGTAACTGCGCACAAAGAATCCCACACACCTCCTTACTATGCTGGCAGCAGAGCTCAACAGCATCAGGCAGTCGACTCTTTTCTTTGAAATGTCTGAATTGTGAGTCACACCGCTGAGGAGTTGTGGACGGTAAGCCTTGGAGAGTGGGACCGAGTTTCATCAATGGTTGTCTCCACTCAACCAGCAGCCAGGGAAGGCCGGTTGCGACAATGATGCAAACTTGGGTGCGGCCCTTCGCCGTCACAATGTGACACACGTGCCTTGTATGGCTCACGTGTTGAACCTGGTTGTCCAGCAATTTTTAAAGCACTATCCCGGCCTACATGGCCTTCTGCAGAGAGCACAATGTAACGCCTGCCTACATGCACACACTCAGACGGGCTGTAAAGAATAGGCCAGAGGGAAGCCACTCACCAAGCAGGACCCCCAGAACCCTCAAACCCTTTAACCCCTATACAGGGATTTTGAATTACACAGGGCCCAAGGTGATCAATACCTGTGGAAGGCTGCAGTTCCAGAGAGTAGTAGTCAGGTAGGATCAAAACATTAATTGAGGAAGAGGAACAGAATGGGACGGCCAAGACTTAATCATAAAACAAGCACCGGTGAAATGCAGATCGGCCAATGAGGTACGTAAACAGCAGGTAGGAAAAGTAGTCAGGAAACAAGCACACAAAATCACAAATCAGAACTGGGGGTAACAGTAACCAGAGGTTCAGAGCTATTTATGGCAGTGGTCAGCAGACAGGATGGGCCTAAAAAAGGGTGTGGTGTCTTCCCATTAGTTGTATCTGAATGATGGTACTTCATCTGTGAGACACCCACCACCTACATTCAGCCACTGGTTCTGCATATCTGAAGGTAACGCAGCACAGTGGGTGAGCATAACCTGCGTCCACCTGCGCCGCTGGCATCGACTCCTCTCCCATCATCAGCACTAGGCACGAAAGGAACACGATGTCACCTGGCGACCGGAGTACAAATTGATGGAGCGGACTCCGGTGGTAAATTAACAGCCGTGTGCGACAATGATGAAAACCTGGCTGCTGCCCGTTCGTCAGGGCAATGTGACACACGTGCCTTGTATGGCTCACGTGTTGAACCTGATTCTCCAGCAATTTTTAAACCACCATCCTGGCCTATATGGCCTTGTGCAGCGGGCACGCTCGCTATGTGCTCACTTCCACCGTTCACACCCAGCAGCTCTACACCTTTCATCGCTTCAGAAGTCTTTCGGTCTGGCGGTTCAACGCCTGAAATGCGATGTGCCGACACGCAGGAATTTTAATCTGCACATGTTGCAGCATCTGTGGCATCACCGCCAAGCCCTGCTGCAATACGTTTTGATGTATATCCTGGGCTAACTTAATCCAGAGGTGGTGCAGATCACGCTGCTGGAGTGGTGTCAGATCAAGGACCTATGCACCCTTCTTCACAGTTTTAAAATGTCAACAAAGATGTTTAGCACTGGCGATGCCATTCTCAGCGTGACATTTCCGGTCATCTACATAATGGAGCACACTGTAAACATTATTCTGAGTCAGGTGGTGGGACAAGCGGAAGGGGAGAAAGTACAGGAGGATTCATATGCGGAAGGGATAACAAGATCTCCAAGGTCCAGACGGTCAGCGGCACCTAGGCAGCAGGCATGGTACGGTGGGGGAGCGGGATTAACAAGGGCGCATATTATCAGCAAAACTGTTGAGGAAGGTGCAGGAGCCCATGAAGAAATGGAGGACGAACTGGAGATGGGCATGAAAGACTCAGCAGATGAGTGAGAGCTTGCTCACATTTTGGTTGTGCAAGGTTGGTGGGAGAGGGCAGAGGAAGGAGGCATGATTGTCTCCTCTCTGCCACCAACACACCAAGGACTTGGTCCTCCTAGATGCATAAGACACATGATCGCCTTCTTGCTGCACTACCTACAACATGACCCTTGGATTTTCCGAATTCGAAGTAATGCTGACTACTGGCTTGCCAAACTATTAGATCCCCGATACAAGACAAAATTTTGCGAAATAAGTCGTGCCATAGAAAGGGACGCACGTCTGCAGGAGTATCAGCAGAGGGTGATACGCAATCTTAGATCTGCTTTTCCACTAAACACCAGTGCTGTACAGAGTGAATCTCAACACTTTGTCATGGATAGGAGGAAATGGTCTTTTACTTGTCCACATCTGAGGGCCCGAGGGCTGGCTGCTGTGCTGAGACGGCGTTGAGTACGGTGCCCCTGCAGAGTTGCAATTTTGGTCATATGCAAAATGAGTTGAAAAAGGACAGATGCTGGTGGAAAGGGGAATATGAGTGTTGGAAAGGGGAAAAAAGCTTGTGTCCGTGGGTTTGGTGGTTAAGCAACAGTAACATTTGCTGAAGAAACACCATCTGTTACGGTGGGAGTGGCAGATTTGGGTAAGGTGGTATATACTATGTTACCGCTATATAAAAAAATGAAGAAGAAAAGAAAGAGAAAGGTATATATCCCCATCGCCAGTCGGTGTCCACCGTGCTCCCAGATGGAAAAGGAGAGGTTGGCAACTGGAAGGTTAGGTGGAGGATACAGTGCTGTGTGGCTCTGAAACTAATAGTAGCCTGAACCGAGTTAGACGACACTTGGATCTGGAGACTGTGATCCCTGTTAGCGTCACATGGTCCACACACCCACCCAGCCCAGGAAGTCTCTGTTAACAACACAGGGGCCATTATGTACGTTGTCCGTGTGTGTAGGGGCCACACCTGTGGACAGCAGGTGCATTTTGCAGCAGCAGCCCAGTTAATGCCACTGTGCTGCACTAGCAGGACTGTTAGGACAGGAGCTGGTCTTAACCGTTCTGCGTTACCAACTGTGGTGGTGGCCTGCATCGTCGCCCTATCCCTGCCTACCTCTGGGCTAAAGCCGCAATGGGTTCAACACATGGAGGTGTCCTCTTTCTGAGCATAATAGAAGACTGCGCACCTCCTTGTTGGCTCCAGCCCCTTTTATAACCTGGGTCCACCACAACCCAGGGTGGACCACAATGCAACTCCTGGAGACAAAAGCAGAGTGACACATCATGTGTGGCATAACTACCGTCCTATTCGGAACCGCCACTTCAATGATGACCTCATGGCAGCCACGACCCAAACACCTCACCAGTCAGCGTCTGACCAACAATAATGAGGTGACAAGTCATAGAGGCGGGCCTCTGAAAGCCAGTTCGGAGTGTCCTGGCCACATCATCAGAACACCTGATGCCCTGTGGTCTATATGGGCCCCCCACATCAGGGGCAGGGCCAAAGAGTTCATTACCGGACCTAGCCTCTTATGCAATAAGTGCCTGAGCATGCTCAGTAGCATGAAATACAGTCTCAGAAAAAAGACAATCAGCTTCAGCATGCTGTCTAGGCACAACACAGGACTTAGACACGGAACGGAGTACAAGTACCTGTGCAAAGAGGCTTTTCGCACTAACTGTGGGAGTATGCGCTGTTGCCCGAAATGAGGACTTAGCCTCAGGAATGGCACAGTCAGGCTGAGCATACTAATTAGGCGAAACACTGGAGTTAGGCTGCGGCAAATCGGCACACGCATGCGCACTAGCCGCCTCTCCATACTTAGACGTGGAAGAGAAAGCAGCCAGCTGGACAACCGGAGGCACAGCCCTAAATGGCAGCTGACACTTGGGCGCAACTGGAACCGCAGCACGCAGCTTGCGTTTACGGCGGCACCGATTCGTAACAACAAATAACAGCCAAAATAACAGGTGTACTTCTTCCCGTGGATAATCTGATATGATCACTTTTTTTTAACGGACTCGACCATCGCTAACAAATGTAGATGAGGCACCAAAACAGCAGCTGCTTCAATGGATCTCAAGTGCTCCATAAAGTGGCCTGTCCTCCACCTCAAGTTCAATATCCCAAATACTCCATTCCTCTGTGGTGTCAACCCAATCGCACTTGCTTCCTAACAGCTCTCAAGTTTCCACCAGCCCTGCTGAGTATGGGGTAACAGAGATAGTTGAGTCTGCAGAGCTGGGGTTGGGGTTTGGTGAGGAGCACCGTAACGCCAGTGAGCAGCATCCTGTGCCACAGACCAACATTCTTCCGGTGCTGTCTATACTGCTTACCATGAGAGGAGCGTAAAGTCTGCATTTCTGGCAAATGGACATCACAGTAACCGGGTATGGTAGGCTGTGCCCAGACAGTAATGCGTGCACGCAACACTTTGGTTTATTAGCAAAACACATATCTGTTCTGGGTAGGCCGACTATATAGACAATAAGACTTGCTGCCTCTGCACTGTCAAATTGTCACTTACAGTTTAAATCATAGAGGGACAGCGACACAAATTTGCATTGACTGTTGCTTTACAAGATTTCCATGACTGTTGCAGAGCTGTGTGGTTTGCATTCACACTGGTATCATCTGCCTTATCTATGAGGCTTCAGCTAACAAGGGTTGTCAAGGGGGGTAATGGATTTTGTCTATGTTTAGGTACATAACTTGGAAGCTCTTGTGATGCGCCACTGGTAAGTTGTGTTTGCACACACACACACACTCACACACAAACACACAATTACTGCTGCGAAGCAGAGTGATTACCAGGTAGGCAACTGAATAGATTGTTCTATTCTTTCAATTTTATACATGGTTCTTATTGTTTGTTTTGGGAAAGTTCAACAATCATTTTTCAACTTAACTGCCTAGAGTCCTTTTCCTGTTCCGTGGTTTTGCTGCATACTGTGGAGCCCACCCTGTACACGACTTAAAATGAAGCATAAGTTGCAATGGGAATTTCACTGTGCTACAATGCGGCCTAGCTGGGCTGTGCAACCACCGTCTGCCCCATCAAGTGCATCTACGTGCTCTGCATCCGCTGTGACTGTGGGGTCAGCAGTCACACATGCTTTTTCATGCTGAACTTCCACCCCTTTACCCGCAACCGGGAGTGTGATTGGCAGGTCGTCAGTTGTCTTGGAAGTGGAAACATATGGTATTGTTGAGCTCTGTCACACATCAAGAGAACCACCATGGGATGAAGGCAACATTATATACATACCTGCACCTTCGTCACCGATTGGCTGGACTACCTGCAGTTAATAATTGCGTACCAGAAATGGAAAGGAGTGTAGAATGCACATGTGTTGTACCTTGCTTGGCAGCAAAGGAACAGTAAGGTAGTATCCCAGACAATTGTAGTATGCCCCTAAAAGTGTCAGCACTTTTGTAAATTAAAATTGCATAGCAGAAATGGAGGAGTGTAGAATGCACATGTGGTGTACCTTGCTTGGCAGCAAAGGAACAATAACTTAGTATTCAAGACACTTTTAGGATGACAGAAAAAGTGTCAGCTCTTTGAGCAAATAAAATAGCGTGGCAAAAGTGTGCAGGTGGGTACAGTGGCCATGTTCTGTGGTTACCAGGACAGTAAAGGAGGCCTCACTTTCTATCCCTCCTAATGATGAAATGCAGCAAGGAATTCCCTGAGTTTGCTATAAAAATAGCATAGCTAAATGTGCATGAGGGTAGCAAGCAGAAGTGGTGGAACTTGCTTGGCACCAGTGGGACACTAATTTAGGATAGCAGACACTGATTGAATGCCACTAAGTTTCAGCACTGTTTGCTATAAAAATAGAGTAGCAAAATGTACAGGAGGCTAGCATGCAGAGGTGGTGGAACTTGCTTGGCACCAGTGGGACACTAAATTTAGTATAGCAGACACTTTTTGGATGCCACTAAGTTTCAGCACTGTTTGCTATAAAAATAGCGTAGCAAAATGTGCAGGAGGCTAGCATGCAGAGGTGGTGGAACTTGCTGGGACACTAAATTTAGTATAGCAGACACTGTTTGGATGCCACTAATTTTCAGCACTGTTTGCTATAAAAATAGCGTGGCCAATGGGGGCAGGTGGGTGCAGTGGCTGGGTTCTGTGGGTACCAGGACAGTAAAGGAAGCTTCACTTTCTATCCCTCCTAATGATGAAATGCAGCAAGGAATTCCCTGAGCTGAGGTACACAGACGCTGTTATCTAAAGCTGTATACAGCGTTTCCACGGACCTGCCTGTCAGCTATGGCTCTGAGCGCCTGAAAATGAGCCCTGAAAAGGACTGAAAAAAACTGCATTCCCTAATCTGTACAGCGCTGTGTGCATAGTGTACACAGCAGGAGCAGCATGAGCGGTGACTGTCACGCACACACACAAGATGAGAAACTGTGGAAAGAAAAGCGCAATAGGGTCTTACCCCAAAAAGGGGAGGAAGATATGTAATAAAAACACACTCACCTATAATGGTTGTGCCAGTCACAACCACTATACAGGCATATATAAGATCCAGGTCCAGGCAGCAGTCCCAAAGTTGGCTGATAACAGAGAGTGATAGAGGAAGGGTCTTAATTCTGCGCCAAGGACTCAATGGATCCAGGAAGAGATTAATGCTTTGTTTAATAACATGCACAAGTCTACGCGTTTCTTGAGACACAGCTCCCTTCATCAGGACATTGGCAAGAGAACATCAAATCTGGTTTCAAGTGAGATGGTGAAGTATAAAAGCATGCAATGATGTCATAGGAAACACCCATCCTGAAAAAAACTTTGATCATTCTAGAAATCTGTATGTTCCAACAGTTCCCTGATTATTGAATTATGATCAAAAACAGTTATACACTTCTACTAACATACAGTAAACATGTACAATAATCCTGACAAAGGAAAACCAAAATAGATATATAATAGATATACTGAACGACATACACGGGGTTAGAACCTGGTGTAAAAGGAAGAAAAACAGCACGATGTCATGGAGGAGCAGAGACATCAACCACAGGACTACTGCCCCAAGTCGTAATTTATCATCGTCCTAAGGTGGTTTCCTATTAGGCAGGCAGCCTAAGGGTATAATGATGGAGCTCAAGTTGCTGTCAATGAATTGCTAGAAGAGAGCGGATGGCCAAGGGCTGTGTGTGGAGTATATTGTGGAACCTTCAATGAAATGCAGTACGGAGCTAGTGTCAGAGAGGTTTTTCCCACGCCTCTGAACTTTGTTCACCTCTCTGACACTAGCTCCATACTGCATTTCATTGAAGGTTCCACAATATACTCCACACATAGCCCTCGGCCATCCGCTCTCTTCTAGCAATTCCTTAACAGCAATTTGAGCTCCATCGTTATACCCTTAGGCTGCCTGCCTAATAGGAAACCACCTTAGGACGATGATTAATTATGACTCGGGGCGGTAGTCCTGTGGTTGATGTCTCTGCTCCTCCATGACATCGTTCTGTTTTTCTTCCTTTTACACCAGGTTCTAACCCCGTGTATGTCGTTCAGTATATCTATTATATATCTCTATTTTGTTTTTCCTTTGTCAGGATTATTGTACATGTTTACTGTATGTTAGTAGAAGTGTATAACTGTTTTTGATCATAATTCAATATTCAGGGAACTGTTGGAACATACAGATTTCTAGAATGATCAGGATCCCGCCCACTTTCAAAGTTTTTTTCAGGCTGGGTGTTTCCTATGACATCATTGCATGCTTTTATACTTCACCATCTCACTTGAAACCAGATTTGATGTTCTCTTGCCAATGTCCTGCTGAAGGGAGCTGTGTCTCCAGAAACGCGTAGACTTGTGCATGTTATTAAAGAAGCATTAATCTCTTCCTGGATCCATTGAGTCCTTGGCGCAGAATTAAGACCCTTCCTCTATCACTCTCTGTTTTCACCTATTAACAACCAGAAAAAAGGGTGCACCGCCAAAAATAATTCATATTATATTAGAACAAGTGCTCACCCGTGCGGCAAGAAGTAATTGGGAACAAGAAGAAAAAAGTACCGCACATAATGGGGAGCACACCGACAATAATAGTAAAAGCAACCTTTATTTGTAGGAAAATTTTAAAAACCATTAAAATACAAAAACACACACCTAATAACACGGCATGCACCCGCCATCCAGCCCCACAACAATATTATGAGTATTATATATCATAAATCATAAATACAGGCATCAATGACATGTGACAGAATGGAAACAATAATAGACAATATGTATATATACAGTTATGACAATCCCAAAGGGAAGAATAATGGTAAAAGTCAATATAGACCTACACCCGCAAGAGGCCAAAGGGAGCCCAGTAACAATGGGACATAGTCAAAAAGTATGGAATGGCAATAGCTGGCTGTGGTCAGAGAGCCTGATATAGCGTTGTGCCTATACTAATATACAGACCCTAATCCCTCTAGGGGGAAGATAGTTGAGGTGTGTGGGAACAAGGACGGGGGGTCAGCATGAAATCCCGTGAGCAAAGCCCACGCATATCGCCGCCAAGGACGGCTTCCTCAGGGTAGTATACCATTATGAGAATAATGTGGTTCACCTGTTAGGTGTGTTAGTTGCTGGTCCGGACCGGTCCGTTGTGGAGGAATCCATGTAGAGCATTGCAATATGATAAATGCGGTGCGCGCCGCCATCTTGGAAAGTCCGCGCATGCGCGGGAAGTCCAAGAAGGTAGCGCGAGAACCTCAGAGCCGGCACACACGCAGAACTGCTGTAATGAGTTAAGAGGTATTTGCTATGCGCATGCGTGTGTAAAACAGCAGTCGCGTGTGATGCATATGGGAACGCATAACGCAGGGACAATTAGAAAGAGAGAGAAAAGAAAAGGAAGAGAAAGGGAGAAAAAAGAAAAAGAGAAGAGAGGAAAAAGGTACAATACATGTGTATTCAAACAAGTACAATCATTACAGGCATAACATGAGGCAATACAGTTGTATGCAATTGCAATATAAAGTCCATGTAGTTAGTGATGACATAATTGCCAAACAAAAAATGCCAGTCAAAAAATATACGACAATTGCACACATGTTTATGCAGAGAAAGCCACGGACCCACTTGGGGGGAGGGGCGACATGACCAAGGGGGAGGTAGGGAGTGATGGGTTAATAGGGACAGTGGTGTATATGCCTAATATGGCTTTGGGGGATGGTTTTAGCCGGGGAGGAAGAGGAGGAGCAGGGAAAGGGTTAGTCTGGGAGAGGAAGGAGTTACCTCCTCTTCTGTTTCCGGACGCCGAACGATCTGGACGTGCACCTCCATGGCAGATCTTCAGGAGCTCCAGCGTCTGATTCAGGCAGCGGTCGCAGCGCACGGGCCCCTGGCAGTGCAGACCCACATCAGGGCTGCCGGGGTTAACCCGTCGGCGCTTGCCCCTCGTCCCCCCAGCAGCGGCGGGCGCCAGTCGCGGCCCCCCCGCAGGTATTCCCCGGGCGCGGGGGGGGCGAGGAGGAGATGTAAGAGCCCCTCCAGGGACCCTCCGCAGAGTGCAGCGCAGCAGCAGCGTCTGGCTGCTGCAGAGGCCGGCGGGAGGAATCTTCGTTCCGGCCGCGGCGGTCGGGAGGTGGGAGTGGCCAGCACGGGGCCTGCTTCCGGTCCCGGCCTCCGGGCTGGAGTTACTGAGACTGCAGCGGCTCCAGGCCGGGAGCGCGCTCGGCGCAGGAAAGAGGCCAGCAGATCCCCCTGCAGTCGGCGGGGGGACCGCGGGGCTGCACGTGGCGGTAGGTCCGGCGCCGGGGGGAGGTCTGCGGTGCCTGACCCCGGTGCGGCTGAGAGAAGGAGTGACGGCGGGAGTCCTGCGGCAACCGCCGGGTCACTCAGTACCGCTGTGCAGCCCCCGGATGTGGCAGTCTCCCGTGGGAGAGGGAGGACTCGGCGGATGGAGGCCTGCAATAGCCCAGGAGGGCCAGAGGCGACGACGGCTGAGATCCGGAGCCGGGCGTCTGGTCGTCCGCGCCCAGAGGCCCCTTGCAGTCGGCAGGGGGGCGGGCGCAAGAGGTCGAGGCCCGGGGTGCCGGCGCGGGGGACAGGACGGTCTCCTGGGTTGTCACCCCGGGGCAAGAGATGGAGCGGGGATGATTCTGCCCACGCGGCGGCCCTGTCTGGCGGCCGTGGTGGGGGGGGTGCTGCGGCGGCGCCCCCCGGATGTCGGATGGAAGATGAGGCCAGCGGCGAGGAGGAGGAAGAGGCTTTCGTTTCGGAGGAGTCAGATGGACGACAGACGGAGGACGGCGAGGCGGCGGTCTCGGGGGACGCCGAGCGGCGGTCGGGTGAGACGGCCGCGGAGGCGGCAGGGGCTGCGCTGGCGGGGGGCTTCGGGGGGGGGGCGGCTGCGGCTACGGCAGCGCCCGCTGGTTTCGCTATGTGGAGTCAATTGTTGGGGCTGTTGCAGGGGCTGGCGGCGGCTTCGGGAGCGGGGGGGGAGGGGGCACAGGCGCCGGTGGCGGCGTGGGTGGGTGCAGCCGGTTTAGGGGCCTCGGCGGCGACGGGGGGTGACGGAGCGGGTGCGAGTAAAGGGGGGGGCGAAGGGGGGAGTGAGACGGGGGGGGAAAGGAGAAGGAAAAGGAGAAGGAAAAGGAGAAGGAAAAGGAGAAGGAGGATGAGGTGGTGCGCTTAGATGATAGGGCAAAAAGCGAAGTTTATGTTTGTTTTGAGGGCCCGCTGGGGGCCCATTTAAAGAAGGAGGTGCGGGAAAAAATTTGGAAAGGGGAATATGTAGAGATATTTTCTCTGCTTCCCCTGGAGAAATTTAATTTGGATAGGGTTAAGCCGAGTGATTCCAAAAAGGAGAAGGACGAGGAGGAAAAGCGCCGTTATAGGCTTATTCCTCGGACTTTTGCCAACTGGCTACAGGCATTTGCGATTTTGGCGAGCGTGGTCGGGGAGAAGGAGCCGGAGCATTGTTCGGCTTTGTTCGGCTACATGGATGCGATAGGGGAGGCTTATCGAGTTTATGGCGGGCTGGCGTGGCTGCGCTACGACGAGCAATTTAGGCAGCGGAAGGCATTGCGGCCAGATATGCGTTGGGACCATAAGGATATTTCCTTATGGATGCGATTGATGTCGGCACCGGCTCAGCCCTTTCGGGGGGGCGCCGGAGGTTCGGGGGGGGCCGGGTCCCCGGCAAGTCTCAAGAAAGGTTTGTGTTGGCAGTACAATGAAGGGCAGTGCAGGTTTGGAGCGGCGTGCCGTTTTAAGCATGAATGCTCCGGATGTGGGGGGGGACATAGCTTGTCCAAATGTTTTAAAAAAGGAAAAGGAAAGGCTGGTGATGGGGCTGGTAAGAGGGACGACGCCGGTGAAGGTAGAAGTGATGGTTCCGTTTTTAAATAGGTATCCGGACAAGGAGGCGGCGGCGTTGTTAAGTTCTGGTTTTTCTGATGGTTTTCATATTCCGTCGGTTGTTAATGCATCGGTTCCGCCGTATCGTAATTTGCGTTCCGCTCGGGATCACCCGGAAGTGGTGGATGAGAAGCTGGAAAGGGAGGTGGCTTTGGGCAGGATGGGCGGCCCTTATGTCGCCCCGCCGTGCGGGAATTTGGTGGTGTCACCGTTGGGGGTAGTACCAAAGAAGGAGCGGAATAAATTTCGGCTGATTCATCATTTGTCTTACCCGGAAGGGTTATCGGTGAATGATGGCATTGCGCCGGAGTTGTCGGCGGTATATTATGTGTCGTTCGATAAGGCGTTGGACCTGGTTAGGGCGGCGGGGCGGGGTGCATTGATGGCAAAGGCGGATGTGGAAGCGGCGTTTCGATTGTTACCGGTTCATCCAGATAGTCAGCATTTGTTGGGTTGCTGGTGGGATGGCAGTTATTATGTTGATCGTTGTTTGCCAATGGGCTGTTCCATTTCGTGTTCGTACTTTGAGGCATTTAGTTCGTTTGTTGAGTGGGTGGTTCGGGACGTGTCCGGGCTTACGTCCATCATTCATTACTTGGACGATTTCCTGTGTGTCGGGCCGGCGGGTTCGATGGTTTGTGCGGGTTTGCTATTTGCGTTGCAAAAAGTGGCGGCCAGCTTCGGGATTCCTTTGGCGCCGGATAAGACGGAAGGCCCGGCGCCGGTGATGTGTTTTCTGGGAATTGAAATTGACACCATTGCTATGGAATGCAGGTTGCCGGCGGAGAAGGTCCGTGATTTGAGGACCGCAGTGACAGGGGTAAAAGCGGCAAAGAAGGTGCGGCTTAAGGCGGTGCAGTCCTTGCTTGGAAAATTGAATTTTGCTTGCAGAATTGTGCCCATGGGGAGAGTGTTTGCGAGGCGTCTGGCGACGGCGACGGCCGGGGTACGGTTGCCGGCGCATTTTGTGCGGATCACAAAGGCGATCAGGGACGATTTGGAAGTATGGGATCAATTTTTGCAGCATTTCAACGGCCGGACGCTGGTGATGGAGAGGGTGGCGTCTAACGGGGCGTTGCAGCTGTTTACGGATGCGGCGGGGTCGGCCGGGTTTGGGGCTGTCTTCAGAGGTCATTGGTGTGTCGGGCAGGGGCCACAGGCGTGGCGGGAGAGCGGCTTGGTTAGGAATTTGGCTTTGTTAGAGCTATTCCCCATTGTAGTGGCAGTGGAGCTATGGGGGTCGCAATTTGCCGGAAGGAAAGTGTGTTTTCATTGTGATAACCAGGCGGTGGTGCACGCGATTAACAACTTGTCTGCTAAGTCGGAGCCGGTGGTGGTGTATTTGCGGCATTTAGTGTTGAGATGTCTGCAGTTGAATGTACAGGTAGTGGCAAGGCACGTTCCGGGTGTTGACAACGAGGTGGCTGATGCTTTGTCTCGTTTTCAGTTCAGCAGGTTTCGGGCGCTGTTGCCGTGGGCGGACGAAGTTGGAGTGGAGTGCCCCGAGGATTTGTGGCATCTGGTGAGGCGGTGATCTCAGACTTGATTCGGAACTCGGTGACCGAGGTGACTTGGTGCCGGTATGCTAAGGTGTGGGCTGAATGGGAGGAGTTGTTGTGTCTGATGTTTGGTGGGGAGAGCGTGGATTACTTGGTGGCTTTGTTGTCATTGGTGAGTACGGATTTTTCAGCCGGGCGATCGGCATCGGCTGTGGCACATCGGGTGTCGGCAGTGGCATTTTGGTTAAAAATGAGAGGGGAGCGTGATGTTTCACAGGATTTTCGGGTTCGTCAGGCTTTGCGGGGTTTTCGCCGTGGCGTACGGGAGAGGGACAAGAGGCGCCCTGTATCGTTTGGTTTGTTGAGACGGATGGTGGGTGGCCTGAGCGGCATTTGTGAGTCTGTGTACGAGACGGTTCTGTTTACAACGGCTTTCGGTCTCGCTTTTTATGGGGCGTTCCGGATAGGCGAGCTGGTGAGCCCGTCCAGGGTGACGGGTGGTGGTCTGATGTTTGAGGACGTGCAAGTGAGCAGTAGTCAGGTGGAGTGCCGGATTCGCCGGTCAAAAATGGATCAGCTGGGCCGTGGTAGATTGGTGGTGTTATATGCGGTTCCAGGAGAGGAATTGTGCCCTGTGCGTTTAGTCGAGAGATTTATGGCCGTGAGGGGAGGCTTACCTGGCCCGTTGTTGCGGCATTTGAATGGGTCATTTTTGTCGAGGTTTCAGTTTGTGGCGGTGCTGCGGCTAAGTCTATGTAACGCGGGGGAGCGCCCGGAGGAATTCGGGTCGCATTCATTCCGAATTGGTGCAGCAACGGAGGCAGCCCGTTGGGGGCTTGGAGATGAGGTGGTAAAGCGTATTGGTAGATGGGAATCTTCTTGTTTTCGGCGGTATGTGAGACCGCAGTTGTTGTAGCATCATGGTACTTTGGTTACGTGCGGAAGGTTTGAGGAAAGGGGTGTTTCTTGATGTGGTGGTGGTTGTGCTGTTATTGGTTTTGATATTTTCGTTTTGTTTTATTTGTTATAGGGAAGTGCCTGATCTGGATCTTGGGGCACTCCTTCGTATTTTGGGGTGCCCGTCGGGCTGAGGTCCGCCCGAATGGTCGACAGCTGGGTTTGGATCGTGCGCAGGCGACTGTTCGATGGATCGGAGTTCGGGGCATGGAGTGGGGCAGGGTGGTCCCGGAATTTCGTTTCCATTGTAAAGTTGAGCGGCCCCCGGATGTGCTGGTATTGCATGTGGGGGGTAATGATCTGGGTGCCAGGGCGTCGCGGGATTTGATCCGAGACATAAAGATTGATTTACTGCAGTTGTGGAAGCGGTATCCTGGTTTGCTGGTCGTATGGTCTGACATAGTGACTAGGTTGGCATGGAGAGGGGCTCGGTCGGTGGAGAAGGTTAATAAGGCCAGGGCCCAGGTGAATAGGGTAGTGGCTAGGTTTGTGACCAGGAATGGTGGGATTGTGGTACGGCACAGGGATTTGGAGCCGGCTGATTGGCGATTTCGGAGGGGTGATGGTGTGCACCTCAACGAGGTCGGTCTGGATTTATGGGCGTTGGGTCTGCAGGATGGTGTGGAGCGTGCTTTTGGTGTGTGGCGGGTCCAGGCCACGTAAGGTGTCACGTGGTCTGTCCTGTGGCGGTGGGGGTAGGTCTGGTCCAGAGGTTTGGAAGTGATTGGTGGCTGGACCGGGAGTCATTGTCTTGGTATGGTGGCTCTCGGTTTCCGGGATGTGGCAGGCACGGGGTTCTGCCAAAGTGTGGGGGTCAATCCGTGGGTGATTGGCACCTCGTCTCTGGGTCGGTGTGTTGCGGCCGGGGACAGGGGGAGTAGTAGTTAGTGGACTGGGCCTACCCCGGGGGGTATTGTAAATGTTATTGTCTATTGTTACCGTTATGTGGTTGTTTTGGGTCGCCCGTTGGACGGCGTCCCTAAGGTACTAGTCTGTGAAACAATAGGCAATAAAAAGGCTGCTGTGGCCATTTGAACCAAGTCGCATGCAGTCCGTGTGTTTATTTTTAGAGGATAAGGGGGTTTGGTTACACAGACATCACGACCGGAGAATCCTCCCTCAGCTGGTCAAGAAAGCCACGGACCCACTTGGGGGGAGGGGCGACATGACCAAGGGGGAGGTAGGGAGTGATGGGTTAATAGGGACAGTGGTGTATATGCCTAATATGGCTTTGGGGGATGGTTTTAGCCGGGGAGGAAGAGGAGGAGCAGGGAAAGGGTTAGTCTGGGAGAGGAAGGAGTTACCTCCTCTTCTGTTTCCGGACGCCGAACGATCCCCGCCCACCCTCCCTTTGTGTTGTCATGTGGGAGATGTGTTTTTGGGTAGTTGGGATACCTTTTGTCACAGTAGCGGTGGGGGTAGGTCTGGTCCAGAGGTTTGGAAGTGATTGGTGGCTGGACCGGGAGTCATTGTCTTGGTATGGTGGCTCTCGGTTTCCGGGATGTGGCAGGCACGGGGTTCTGCCAAAGTGTGGGGGTCAATCCGTGGGTGATTGGCACCTCGTCTCTGGGTCGGTGTGTTGCGGCCGGGGACAGGGGGAGTAGTAGTTAGTGGACTGGGCCTACCCCGGGGGGTATTGTAAATGTTATTGTCTATTGTTACCGTTATGTGGTTGTTTTGGGTCGCCCGTTGGACGGCGTCCCTAAGGTACTAGTCTGTGAAACAATAGGCAATAAAAAGGCTGCTGTGGCCATTTGAACCAAGTCGCATGCAGTCCGTGTGTTTATTTTTAGAGGATAAGGGGGTTTGGTTACACAGACATCACGACCGGAGAATCCTCCCTCAGCTGGTCATGCCCATATAAAGATCATTATGGCATTTGTCATGAATATTGGTCCATGGATTTAAATACTATCAAGAAATGATTGTCTTCAGAGCGACTTGGTCCACCCTCTTTTCAATCCAAGGAGATACTAAACAATATATGTGCACATACGTATACATACAACCCCAGTATGTACATCAAAATTGATTAATTTGTAGAAACGTGATGGTAGAAAAGTGGCCATACGGAGAGAAGAAGGAAGATGGTTTGTGACCTGAAAGAAATAACAGAAGGGAGACACCAAACCTATTAGCCCAAAAATCCGGTAAACAGTAATTCCTCATTTAAGCCCCCAGGGGCCACGGTATCTAATGTGAAGATCCACTTTGTCTCATTCTGTAACAGCCATTTGTGGCAAGAGCCACCTCTACCACCACCTATATATTTTTGTAGACCCAAAATGCGAATACCTGAACAAGATCCCTGGTGATGTTCAAAAAAGTGCGCTGCAACAGGGGTGATGGGGTTGCCCTTTTTTTGATCGACAGCTGCCAAATTAATAGTGGAGAGGTGTTTCTGTGCTCTTTTCCTAAGCTCCTGTGACGTTTGGCCCACATAAACCTTATTGCAGGGGCAGATCAGGGCATAGATAACATTTCTTGTCTTGCAGTTTATGTAGGCCTTCAGAGCATGCACCGATGAATCCTGTGGATTGCAAAAAGTTTTAGAAACCGGGCGCATGTATCTGCAAATACTGCAGTCCCCACAGGGGAAAGAGCCCCTGAGGGAAAAGCCCCGATTCAGTTTACCAACCACTCCTGAAAAATGGCTGTTGACCAGGGTGTCCTTCAAATTCGGAGCCCTTCTTGCTGTCAATAGTGGATACGGGCTAACCACTTGGGATGTCTGGTTGTCCGTCAACAAAATATCCCATTCTGTAGGATGCCTCTGATCTTACCCCATTGGTCGTTGTATGTTGTTATAAATCTGGTTCGGCGGTCCTGCTTCCTATGTCTGGGAATAACAAGCGATGACTGAGTTTCAGGCTTGGCACGTTGAAACGCCCTGGAGATAGTGTTCCTTGGGTAGCCGCGCTCCAAGAACCTATGGGTAAGATTCGCATTTTGGGTCTACAAAAATATATAGGTGGTGGTAGAGGTGGCTCTTGCCACAAATGGCTGTTACAGAATGAGGCAAAGTGGATCTTCACATTAGATACTGTGGCCCCTGGGGGCTTAAATGAGGAATTACTGTTTACCGGATTTTTGGGCTAATAGGTTTGGTGTCTCCCTTCTGTTATTTCTTTCAGGTCACAAACCATCTTCCTTCCTCTCTCCGTATGGCCACTTTTCCCCACCATCACATTTCTACAAATTAATCAATTTTGATGTACATACTGGGGTTGTATGTATACGTATGTGCACATATATGTGGAATTGTTTAGTATCTCCTTGGATTGAAAAGAGGGTGGACCAAGTCGCTCTGAAGACAATCATTTCTTGATAGTATTTAAATCCATGGACCAATATTCATGACAAATGCCATAATGATCTTTATATGGGCACTGCATAAACATGTGTGCAATTGTCGTAAATTTTTTGACTGGCATTTTTTGTTTGGCAATTATGTCATCACTAACTACATGGACTTTATATTGCAATTGCATACAACTGTATTGCCTCATGTTGTGCCTGTAATGATTGTACTTGTTTGAATACACATGTATTGTACCTTTTTCCTCTTTTTCTTTTTTCTCCCTTTCTCTTCCTTTTCTCTCTCTTTCTAATTGTCCCTGCGTTATGCGTTCCCATATGCATCACACGCGACTGCTGTTTTACACACGCATGCGCATAGCAAATACCTCTTAACTCATTACAGCAGTTCTGCGTGTGTGCCGGCTCTGAGGTTCTCGCGCTACCTTCTTGGACTTCCCGCGCATGCGCGGACTTTCCAAGATGGCGGCGCGCACCGCATTTATCATATTGCAATGCTCTATATGGATTCCTCCACAACGGACCGGTCCGGACCAGCAACTAACACACCTAACAGGTGAACCACATTATTCTCATAATGGTATACATTTATATCCTACCTTCATTGTAGCTCTGGGCACGCCTACCCTGAGGAAGCCGTCCTTGGCGGCGATATACGTGGGCTTTGCTCACGGGATTTCATGCTGACCCCCCGTCCTTGTTCCCACACGCCTCAACTATCTTCCCCCTAGAGGGATTATGGTCTGTATATTAGTATAGGCACAACGCTATATCAGGCTCTCTGACCACAGCCAGCTATTGCCATTCCATACTTTTTGACTATGTCCCATTGTTACTGGGCTCCCTTTGGCCTCTTGCGGGTGTAGGTCTATATTGACTTTTACCATTATTCTTCCCTTTGGGATTGTCATAACTGTATATATACATATTGTCTATTATTGTTTCCATTCTGTCACATGTCATTGATGCCTGTATTTACGATTTATGATATATAATACTCATAATATTGTTGTGGGGCTGGACGGTGGGTGCATGCCGTGTTATTAGGTGTGTGTTTTTGTATTTTAATGGTTTTTAAAATTTTGCTACAAATAAAGGTTGATTTTACTATTATTGTCGGTGTGCTCCCCATTATGTGCGGTACTTTTTTCTTCTTGTTCTCTGTTACCACCCACACACACAAGGCAGAAAAGGGCAACGTGAGGGAAAATGGCCGTATTTATAAGGCAAGGACATGTGACATGGACAGCCTATGACACATGCCATTGCTTTTCTGGCAAAAAGTCCACTTAGCTGTGTGTGTGTGTCTGTGATTGGCTGACATCCTGGCCCGCCCCACTGCACGCACTTAGGAAAAAAAAAAAATGGCGATCGGCATTCTCTCAGCAGCACAGATCTAAACCGCGTTCCCCCCGCACACTATATGCTGAAATTTGATAATAGTGTGAGTCACAGTGACTCACACTATTACAGTGAAAAGCCAGCTAGTAAATAGATAGGCTTTTTGCTGATCGAACCGTTCTCGAACGTAACTCGAGCTATCAAGCTTTTAGCAAAAAGCTCGAGTTCGCGTTCGATCTCGAGCACCCCCCAAAATCACTCGAACACGGAATTGGCGAACCTCGAACATCGCTCAACTCTACTGGGCACAATACTACAAGGATGGGCACAATACTGAAAGGATGGGCACAATACTGCAAGGATGGGCACATTACCGCAAGGATGGGCACAATACTATTGAGCAGAATACCACAAGGATGGGGGACATTTCTACAGGGCACACAGATGGGGATATTATTACAAGATGTTGTATAAGATTACTATATGATGCTGCTAATTTTAAAACAAGATTACAAAAAGGTGATAAAATTCAAAATAAAGCATGATATTTTTTTTCCATTAAAAATGCTTTTATATATATATAGACTTAAGTAAGCAAAAAAGTGCAAGTTTGTTATAATAAACAAGCAAAAAAGGGATCCAAAAGGTGTATACAAAAAAACCCATGAATTCCTTAAAAATGTCACTCTGTCCTGCAAAGAATGCGGCCCCTCAATTTTTTTTTTCTATATGCGGCCCATACACCCAGCTGAGTTTGAGACCCCTGCACTAGAGCATCATCTTGAAAAAAGTATGGAAGGAATTCCTTTTTCTGCTTCTGTACCATGAAAAATATTCACTAAGAGCTGGTAGGTTCTTTTCCTTTAGTCTAGAGCCGAAACGTTGTGCAGAAAGTTAACAAAGATCCAAGACCCTGCCTAAATAATTTAATTTGAGTAGTGAAAAAAAGCTGTGGCTCATTGGGACTTGCATGAAAGTCTTCATCAGAATCCTGCTATTCATTGTCTGAATCTTCTGAATCAAGTGTATCTAAGTTTCTCGGAGATGAAAGGACAGGTAATTCCTGGACCATGAGTCACAGAGCGAATCACTGACTAATTTCCTTCTTATTTTTAAGGTTGTATGACTTCATGTTGCAGATATAAAAGTAGCAGTCATCACTATGATTTTGTGGTTGCCTCCACATCATAGGCATACCAAAATGAAAGCTCTCCTTCCCTGTAGACCACTGTTATAGTTTTTCTACACAAACACACAACATGCAGAGCCCACAACTTGTGCTGTTCACCTAGTTTTACTCTAAAGTATGCATACTACCCTTATCTAATGAAGTCTACATTTTTCCTTCATTGTTTCTAAAACACAACAGCAAATGTACCAAAAGTTGTAGAGTGAATTACAACACCCACTTGTAGCCTTTTCGATCATATCGTTAGAAACAGAAACTTAATCCACCACAAGCAATAAATACTGAAAGGAATCGTGGTGAACACAGCACCACACTGTCCAAAAAAAAATAGCTGTCCTTACTGCTTATAACAACTAATCACAATGCAGCTTTCTTTTCTTATACTGCTGAGGAAAAATGCAAGATATGCTATGATTGGATGCTATGGACACCACCACACTCTTTGGAACCTGGGTTAAGAAAATGTTCTCTGCCCACAGCAGCCAATCACAGTACAGTGTCCATTATTTTTAACCAATCTAATGACACCAAAATCATCCACCAAAGGTCAGGCAAAAGGGTCAAAGTATGATGCAAGAAAAAGCCTATGGAGACAGTTTTTGTTTAAATAACAATACATGATGGAATTTTTTGGATATTTTTACTGAGTTCAGCGATCAAAAGTATGCCGTATATAAATCACCTCTTACATATCAAACAATTTTACACTAGCAGACTTGTGACATTAGATACTTTGTATTTTTGATGATTAGAGATGAGCAGACTCACAGATAACCGGGACCAGTTTTCTTTTTTTTTAAATCTGGATCTGGTCCAGAATCTAGTCCCCATATACGTCTATGGGGATCAGAATCGGGAAATTAAAAATGGTGGTAGAAGGGATAGGGGAATAGGAACAAGGGCGTTGTACATACCAAGTCTCCGGCATGGCTGTACGCTACTCCCAGGCCTCGCATTCACTTCCTGGGCTGCTAATTACTGCTCTTCCATATGCAACGCTTTGTTCGCTCACCGGCCCTGTGATTGTTTGCAGTCAGATGCGTCCCCACCCTGAGTGTAAGTGTGACACCCTGGCCTATCAGGTCGTCACAGAGTATTGTGCAATCTGCCCTTCTGCATAATATCCACCTCCTCCTTGGTTACAGGTCCCTGACCTTTGGTGTTGCTAAGAACAAGCTAATCAAAATCCTAGGAACACTCTGCACCACACCCACCAGACACACCAGTGGACAGCCTGAAGGGAATAGGGCTGGCCACTTGGGGGGTTTGTTAAGGGGAGGTCAGGAGTGTCAGGAGACAGTCAGTAGAGTGGTGACTCTCGAGAGGGAGAGGTCAGGAGCTGGGCTCCTTGAGACTACTGGGTGGCAGACGGTGGTCTGGGCCTGGTAGGAGCTGGACCCCGGTCGCAGGGGATCGTAACAAGGGGCACAGACTGTCAAGGAGGGCAGCCGGCGGCCTTATGCCATCACCGGGCAGGGGCCAGGGCACGACGGGGTACGTGGACCCTAGACTGGGAAGCAACTTCAGGCATCCTGGTAATTTACCCAACGAGGACGGAGCCTTCAAGATCCGTTCTGCACCCGCTCCAAAATCGGGGTACTAGCACAATGAGGGGGATAGGACTTTCCTACTGCATAGTCCAGAAAATCCCAAGTGTGAACCCTGAGAGCAAGCTCACTCATGCTAAAAGGGACCAACTACAGACAAGAGGTGCCAAGATTAGGGACACAGACTAACAAGCAACACCAACGGGCACGGGATCCAGGCATGCTCCCTCCCTGCTGCAGTGGCATCAAGAACTTTGGTTTACCACGGTTGTCAGCGTCAGCATTATTGGACTGAGTGAGTACGCAATTATCAATTACCGGCCCGACGGCACCTCCCTGACACCATCACCGAGTCCCGGGGCATCCCCCCTACCCATGGAGGGGTTAAACACCTGTCTGCCCACACCATCGCCACCAGGTACTCCCAGCTGCAGCGGTGGTACTTTAACCTTACCATACACCATGGGTGGTGTCACAAACTTTCCACACCATCCCCTGTACATAGCCCCCATTTATTTGAGTGGCCACACGAACCCCGGGTCCGGACGTCCCTCGAGCCACCGCGGATCCGGATCCGAGCAGCCCGGCTGCTGCTGACCCGGGGGCGGCACATAAGCGTATCAGCTGAGTGAAACCATTCTTAAGCACCTGGATGGTCGGTGGGCAAAGAAATCAGTGTGACTGAAGGAGCCCGTTTACTCTAGTATATACCATGAGCCAAGAATGTGCAGGCTCCTTCAAGATTAGTGGGTGTGACTCACTTTGTTGGTGGGTATCACGATGTTTCCTTTCGTCCACCATGCAAGGGTGCTTCGCCTGCATCCCCTCTATCTAGGGATCTCACCCCCAAAACCCTAGTTCTATTATAAACAACTCCATGCCCACATGGACTTAGAAAAATAATGTTTATTCCAGCTGGAAATGTCAGACTGCATTTTGAACACTCCCCTATCATGTGATAGGGACGTTTTTAAATTATGTCATACCTGGAAGGGGCCCATACACTCTAGCATCTATCAGTATCACGGTATAAAAATAAATAAATAAAACAATTCTCGTAGGGTCCCCCCTTATTCTGATACCCAGCACAGATAAAGCCATGGCTACAAGCTGCAGCCGCCAAGCCCTGCACTTATCTTGGCTATGTATCAAAATAAGAGGAACCGCATGTGACCTTTTTTTTTAAATTAATTAAATAAATAATTTTAAAAAAACTGATGTGTGGTCCCCCCAATTTTGATAACTAGCGAAGATAAAGCCCGATAGCTGGGGACTGGTATTCTCAGACTGGGGAGGTCCAGCCTAAAAATATCAGCTTTCAGCCGCCCAGAATTGTTGCATCTATTAGATTCGACCAGCACAACTATACCCATCTCTTCCTAATTGCCCTGGTGTGGTGGCAATCGGGGTAATAGCAGGAGTTAATAACAGTCCACAGCTACTACTTAGCCCTAGATTAGTGATGGCAGGCATCTGAGACAACGCCATCACTAAATCCTTTATTTTGAATAAAATAGAAAAACCACCCTCTTTTACCACTTTAGCAACCCCAAAAACACCCAGGTCTGACGTAATCCTCACGAGGTCCCATGAGGATTCAGCTCTTCTACATCCATGTCACAGCGAGCAGTCATAGAGCATGACTGCCCTCTGTGAGTGCAGACATAGAATGAGCCATGCGATCAGCGGTGACGTCACCCAGGTGATTTGCAATCACAGCTGGAAGTTCCCACTGTCCAACACCTGTGACGGCAGGTAACCCGACCTCAGGTCACCTCAGTAAAGTCAGTGACCTTACCTGCATCTCCTTGCAGAAAACCGAGGTTTTTTTGCCAAGAGATGCAGATTTAGTACTGAAATTTTCACACTAGATTCACGCACCCAATTTACAACTCCTGACAGAAAACTGAATCAATACGACGGCAAAAACCTTCAGCAAGAACTGTATAACAAAACTGTATTTTTTTTTTGCCAGGAGGTGAATATTGGGTGCAGGAATATGGTGTAAAGATTTCATCACTAAATTTGCATCTCTTGGCCCAAAAATCCGTAAATGTAAAACCCCACATTTTTTAAAGAAGAAAGAGGTTTATTAACTCACAATTTAAAACATCAAACAAGCAAAAAACACCCACTATCACACTCCCTATATATGGAGAGAATTTCAAAGACTGCCATATTAATTGTTAGTATATTCATGGTTAGCCCTCTAAATAACCCTACACTTGCTTTGATCACAACCACCTATCAGCAGATGAGCACCCTAATGTTAATTGGTGCTCCCGCTCCACAGAGGCTATCCAAATTAAAGATCCTACAAGCCCCTAATCTGAAACCCAATGGTCAGAAATGAAGAGAATAGGTATAGGATATAGCCTATAGGCATTTACATAGTCCAAAAGAAAGTCCAACATTATAAATCAATATTAGTGACATTAAACATATCATGTAGAATTATTTCCTTGTAAATATACGGTAGCCCAAAACACAATCAATTATATCAATAACAGTGGATAATTCTAGGCATCTCTCAATTCTCTCCTTAAATATTTCAATAGCAAGTCCATGGGGATCCAAGTTCAGGATTCATTGAAATCAACTAGTGCTCACAAATATCCATGGGGTATGAAAACCTCCATTCCGTCCAGAGCAACCTATTGTGTCTCAATCCTTTCCCATCTAGGAGTCTAGATCCCCAAAATCTTCCGCCTCTGCCTCAACGCATTTCCCCCGTTCCATGGCTGGGGTTCATCAAGAGGCCCTTCTTAGGGGCACTTTGAACACTACGACATCGCAAGCCGATGCTTGCGATGCCGAGCGCGATAGTCCCCGTCCCCGTCGCAGCTGCGATATCTGGTGATAGCTGCCGTAGCGAACATTATCACTAAGGCAGCTTCACATACACTCACCTGCCCTGCGACGTCGCTCTCGCCGGCGAACCGCCTCCTTATTAAGGGGGTGGGTCGTGCGGCATCACTGCGACGTCACACGGCAGGCGGCCAATAGCAGCGGAGGGGCGGAGATGAGTGGGACGTAAACAACCCGCCCACCTCCTTCCTTCCGCATAGCTGGCGTGAGCCGCAGGACGCAGGTAGGAGATGTTCCTCGCTCCTGCGGCTTCTCACACAGCGATGTGTGATGCCACTGTAATGAGGAACAACATCGTAACATCGGTCATTTCCAAATTATGGAAATGACAGACGCTACACCGATGATACGATTATGACGATTTTGCGCTCGTTAATTGTATTAAAAAGGCTTTACACACTACGATATCGCCTGCGACGCCGGATGTGCGTCACTTTCAATTTGACCCAACCAACATCGCACCTGCGAAGTCGTAGTGTGCAACGTGCCCCTTAGATGCAATGATCCATCAATGCTGCCATCCAAACATTGGTGTGCTCAGGTATACTAATAACAACCCTCCATATATGGGATCTAAGAAAAAAAATTATTTAGAAGACCTTTTTTTTTGCAATACGCAATACGCAGCGTAACTGCATGCAAATACACAACGTTCACACATAGACTTACTCGTATTGGGAGTGTAAGGCTATAGCGGGCTTTACACGCAGAGATATGGCTAGCGATATCGCTAGCGAGCGTACCCACCCCCGTCGGTTGTGCGTCACGGGCAAAATCG
Organism: Anomaloglossus baeobatrachus; assembly: GCF_048569485.1. NCBI lineage: Eukaryota > Metazoa > Chordata > Amphibia > Anura > Aromobatidae > Anomaloglossus > Anomaloglossus baeobatrachus. Next base: position 205,258,662 of record NC_134355.1, on the reverse strand, counting down.
CTGCCTGTGGCACACAACATCGCTAACACCCATCACACTATACTTACCTGCCTAGTGATGTCGCTGTAGCCGGCGAACCGCCTCCTTTCTAAGGGGGCGGTTCGTGCGGCGTCACCAAGCGGCGTCACTAAGCAGCCACCCAATAGAAGCGGAGGAGCGAAGATGAGCGGGATGAACATCCTGCCCACCGCCTTCCTTCCTCATTGCGTGCAGCCGCAGGTACGATGCTGTTCCTCGTTCCTGCGGTGTGACACGTAGCGATGTGTGCTGCCGCAGGAAGAACGAACAACCTGCATCCTGCAATAGCAACGATAATCGGGATAGGAACGACTGAACAACGATCAACGATATGGTGAGTATATTTGATCGTTAACGGTCGTTCCTGCGGTGTTACACGCAACGACGTCGCTAACGCGGCCGGATGTGCGTCACGAATTCCGTGACCCCAACGACATCTCGATAGTGATGTCGTTGCGTGTAAACCCCGCTTATGTGCCCACGGGACAACGTACCCGTGGATTTTGCCGCGGAAAACCTGCGTATTTATCTGGATTTTTTCGATAAATCCGCAGGTTTTAGCAAATACAGACACTCCCCATGTTATCCTATGGGATTTGGGGAGTGCTGTATTAATCGTGCAGTATGTGCGGCTGCGAAATATGCTGCGGATGTCCCGCAGCCGCACGTAACTGCATGTCAATTATTCATGCATTCATGCGGAAATATCTGCGGAATTCCCGCTCCTCCACTATGGAGATACAGGGCAGGAATTCCGCAGGTATTTCCGCACTTGTCCCGCAGGTTTACCGCAACAACTCCACACATATACCGCAGCAATGGATAGCTGCGGATTCCGGGGAGCAGCTGCGCAAACCTGCGGACAAACCTGCGAAAATATGTGCTGGTTTTTTGCTTGTTTGATGTTTTAAATTGTGAGCTAATAAACATATCTTTTTAAAATATCTGGGGTTTTACAATTATGGATTTTTGAACAAGGGCCTTGGATGAACTATTTTTGGTATTTATATCTCTTGGCCCAAAGATGCAAAAAAACATTTTTTTTCTGCCAGGAGGTGCAAATTTGATGCTGAACTCTGGTGCAGACGATTTCAGCACCAAATAAGCACCTCTTGGCAGAAAATCATGGCAAAAACCCAAGGCAAAAACCCAAGAGGGATAGATCGGATGCAGGAATATGGTGTAAAAATGTCATCACCAAATTTGCATCCCTTGACCTAAAAATGCAAAAATTATTTTTTTTTTCTGCCAGGAGGGGCAAATTTGGTGCTGAAATCAGGTGCAAATGATTTCAGCACCAAATGTTCACCTACTGGCTGAAAAACGCAGAAAAAAGGGGCAAAAAAAAATGCATAAAAAAATGTGGTTTTTTTTTTACAGAAGGTGTAGATTGGGTGCAGGAATATAGTGTAAAATGTTCAGCACCAAATCTACATCTTTTGGCAAACCCCCCTGCCCCGTGGTTTTCTGCCAGAAGATGCAGGTATCACCTGAGGTGAGGTCATTGATTTTACTGAGGTCACCTGAGGTCAGATTATCTGCTGTTACAAGTGGAGTACTGTAGGAACTTCGAGCTGTGACTGCAGATAACTTGAATGACATCACCGCTGATCGCGCGGCTCAGCCTCTGTCTGCACTCACAGCGGGCAGTCATGCTCCATGGCCGCTCGCAGTGACTGAGATGTCGCAGAGCTGAATCGCTGTGGGATCTCGTGTGGATTATGTCGGACCTGCATGGGTGTTTTAGGGTTAATAAAGTAGTAAAAGAAGGTGTTTTTTGTATTTTATTCCAAATAAAGGATTTTTTATGTGTTTGTGTTTATTTACTTTCACTTACAGTTTAGTGATGGGGGTGTCATAGATGCCTGCCATCACAAATCTAGGGCTTAGTAGCAGCTGTGGGCTGTTATTAACCCCTGCTATTACCCAGATTGCCACTCCACCTGGGCAATGGGAAGAGACGGGTAAAGCACCAAGCTTCTCACATCTAATAAATGCGACAATCTTGCTGGCTGCAGGTTGCTATTTTTAGGCTATGGGGCGGTCCAATAAGCATGGACCTCCTCAGCCTCAAAATACCAGGCCCCAGCTTTCGGGCTTTATCTTGGTTGGGTATCAAAATTGGGGGACCGCACGTTGTTTTTTAAAATTATTTATTAGTAATAATAAAAAAAAAAAAATGCATGCAGTTCCTCTTATTTTGATACACAGCTATGATGAATGCCTGGCTGGAGGCTGCAGCCTCTAGCTGTGGGCTTTATCTGTGCTGGGTATCATAATACGGGGGGACTCCATGCCAATTGTTTTATTTATTTATTTATTTTTATACCTCAGTACTGACCCGCAGAGTGGTTGCAGGCAGACGCTGTCACACAGCCTGTGGGTGCGTCTGACTGCAACCAATTACAGACTCCAGGACGGCCGGTGGGCGGGGAAAGCAGGGAAAACAGTGCATATGCGATGAGCCTAATGTGTGGCACTGGAAGTGAATGCATGACCTGGAAGCAGTGTGCCGCCATGACGAAGCTTTGGTACGTATGAAGCGCTTGCTTCATTCTTATTATCTATTTATTTATTTTTTTAAAATTTCTCAAGTTCTGAATTCAGTTCATACACCCAGAATCCCAGGTCTGGGCTTGGCTCCCGAGTAACTTTAACCCCTTAACGACCGCGCACAGTAATATTACATCCTAGCGGTCATAGTATTAGTGCCCGCGGTCTGCCGCCGGCAGCATGCAGCCATCGGCGGACATCTCAGCTGATTTTCACAGCTGAGATGTGTGCCTGCCAGGCACGAGCAGAATCGTTATCTGCTCGTGCCGTTTAACCCCTTAAATGGCGCTGTCAATGTGTGACAGTGCCATTAAAACGGGAGCTGCGATAAACATTAACTTACCACCCGATACCGGAAGTCACATGACGTGATCTTGTGACTTCCGGTGGTTGTTATGGTAGCACAGGGTCATGTGATGACTCCTGTACTGCACATGAACTACTTTCAGTTACTCTCGGCCTGGAGCCAAGTGAAGCAGAAAATGAGCGTATCTGCATTTTACAGCTGTATAGCTGTGATCAGCAGATAGTACAGAGCGATTGGATTATTAATCCTTATAGCCCCCTAGGGGGACTAGTAAAATAAAAAAAAAAAACCTAAAAGTTCAAATCAGTTTGCCCCATTGAAAATTAAAAGGGTTAAAAAAATAAAAAAATATACACATATTTGGTATCGCCGTGTTCAGAAACGCCCGATCTATCAAAATATAAAATCAATTAATCTGATCAGTAAGCGGCGTAGTGGCAAAAAAATCCAAACACCAAAATTAAGTTTTTTGGTCGCCACAAATTTTGCGCAAAATGCAATAACAGGCGATAAAACGTAGCATCTGCGCAAAATGGTACCGTTAAAAACATCAGCTCGAGACGCAAAAAATAAGCCGTCACTGAGCCATAGATCCCGAAAAATGAGAACGCTACGGGTCACGAACTATGGCGTAAAACGTGCGCCACTTTTTTCGGACAAACTTCCGATTTTTTTGTAACCCCTTATATAAAAGTAAACCTATATATGTTTGGTGTCTACGAACTCGCACTGACCTGAGGCATCACACCCACACATCAGTTTTACCATATAGTGAACACAGTGAATAAAATATCTCGAAAACAATAGTGCTAACGCACTTTTTTTGCAATTTTTCCGCATTTGGAATTTTTTTGCCGTTTTTCAGTACACTATATGGTAAAACTTATGGTTTCATTTAAAAGTACAGGTCGTTCCGCGAACAATGAGCCCTTACATAACCATATTGACTGAAAAATAAAATTACGTGTATCAGAAGAAGAATGGCAAAAAAAACGGAAAGCGAAAAATCGGCCTGTCGTGAAGGGGTTTAAACCGCGCGGATCTGAAGTTTTAATATCCACTCATCACTATTGATGATTAATTGTATTACTGAACAACTACAGAGCTGCTGGTGAATTCAAAAGGTTAGTGAATCTGAAACCTGAGTACATAAGAAAGTAAAAGTGAGGTTTTGTCTTTATTAGGAGCAGAATTATTATTTAACCAGCAGGTGGCTGACAAATGTTAGCCTGGTGGGAAAGCACAGAGCCCATGAGCAACAAACTATCCTTATTGTGTTTACTTCTTGAAGTTTCATAGACTATGTTCACACCACCATATTTTCTGACTGTGATAAAACTGACAGCACTAAACCAGCTTAGATGAATTGAGCATTTTTTTTTTCACAGATTGAATTGTCCACATAAAAAAAAAAAAAAAAAAATCACAGCATATGCTAGTCTTGTGTCTTTCAGATGATATTTGCATATTCAAGTCTATGGATGCACAAATAATTGGATCCCATACAGATTAACCTCATAGCATCCAGTTCTTGTTTTTATGAATACATTGCAATTCTAAAAATAGAAAACTGTATTTAGTCTTGTAAATTTTATTCATTGCTAATGTATAAATATGTATGCTACACAGCTGCCATATGGATGAAAAATCATCCCGTTTTCTTGATGATAATCTGACTATTTTTTATATACTAATCAGAAATTAGACACAAAAGGTGTAAATATGAGATTGCAAATGCATTGAAATCCTCGATATATTGAGCTGTCTGTAACAATGCAATCCTGTAGATGATGAACTGTCCTGGGATATAAGACCCCATAATTAGTGTCTTAAGGCTGCTTTACATGCTGCGATATCGTTACCGATATCGCTAGCGTGCGTACCCTACCCGCCCCCATCGGTTGTGTGACACAGGCAAATCGCTGCCCGTGGCGCACAACATCACTCAGACCCGTCACACTACTTGCCTGCCTAGCGACGTCATTGTGACCGGCGAACCGCCTCCTTTCTAAGGGGGTGGTTCGTTCGGCATCACAGCGACGTCACTAAGCAGCCACCCAATAGAAGCGGAGGGGCGGAGATGAGCGGGACGGAACATCCCGCCCACCTCCTTCCTTTCTCATTGCCGGCGGACACAGGTAAGGTGAGGTTCCTTGTTCCTGCGGTGTCACACACAGCGATGTGTGCTGCTGCAGGAACGACGAACTGCATCGCACACGCAGCAGCAACGATAATTGAGAATAGGGGGGCATGTCACCGATTAGCGATTTTGAATGTTTTTGCGACGATTCAAAATCGCTCATAGGTGTCACACGCAACGACATCGCTAACGCGGACGGATGTGCGTCACAAATTCCGTGACTCCAACGAGATCGCGTGAGCGATGTCGTAGCGTGTAAAGCTGCCTTTAGGCATGGAATATTAGCATCCAACACATAAATCTAGTAGTTGAGCACTGCATAAAATTCACTATAGAGTAAAGTCAATACATCAGACTGTACTGTATATGGAAACAAAGATCTGACTCTCACTATACAGATACTGTATTTGAAACAAGGTTAACTACTGTACATATAAGCAGTAAAGGCATACCTCCCAACTTTTCAAGAAAGGAAAGAGGGATAAAGAATGCAGCGCGCGCAAATTTTGACCACGCCCCTAGCCACACCCCTAGCCACACCCATTTGGAAGTAAGGGTCATTCAGCAGATGCCCCGGACTGTTCATTCATATTTATAGCAGTCAGAATTTTTTTATATTTCTGTGTCACTATATGACATGTTGCTTATTTGTGCCTATCAATCTGTGTTCACACGTTGCATAAATTCTGTTTCTTTTTGTTTCTGTCTGCACCAAACTACACAATACCAATCTTCTCTGTTTTTTCCATTTTTGCTGCATTTTTTCGGCCTTTTCTCCATTATTTAATGCGTTTTTGGTTCAGATGTGAATCTGCGTTTTTAAGTGTTTTTATTGTACAGAGAAGCTTTTTCCTGCATTTTTTTAAGCTCCACATAGAAACCTCCAGAGAAACCCCCCCCCCCTCGAAAACCGCAGAATTCAGCAGCGTCTTTTCATGGAGTCACATCCACTTTACTTGGACAATTATACACAGCAGAATAAATGTGCAAAGAAACAGCAGCAAAAAAAATGCAGCATTTACACTACATGTGAATATGGACTAATTGTCCAAGCAAAGTGGATGAGACGTCCTGAAATCTCCGCTCCTGGTGCGTGGAAAGACGCCGCTGAACTGTGCGGATTTGGTGTTTCTTTCTTTATAAGCTTCAGGATTCACATCAGCAACAAACATGTATCAAATAAGGGGGACAATGTATAAAAAATACCGCAAACACGGAATAATCAGAGAACATTGTTATTGCACTCGTGGCGCGGACACCTGCAGAAAAAATGCCGCATTTACGCTATGTGTGAACACGGCCTCAGTGATCCATTTTTATTACATTTTTTATGGGTTTTAATAAAGAAAAATAATAAATTGCGCCTTTTTTTTCCCGCCATTTACCGATCCCCATAAATAATCTGATCGCTGTGTTGTTCAGTTCATTACGATTACAGGGACACCAAATATGTCCATGTTATTTGCTGATTTGTGATGTTTATTATTTTATAAAAAAGTGCAATAAAATTACATTATTCTATTATTTTTAGTAACTTTATTAGAAGAAAAAAAATCCTCTTTTCCTCTCCCTCTAGAATACAGGACATAGAGATGCTGCTCTGTACAATGTAGCTGTGTCCTGTGTAATCTGCTGTGTAAGAGGCTGCATTGTAGGTTCATTTATGTGAAATCCTCCCTCTGACATCATCAATCCTAGTGGCTCAACAGTTAGAGCAGCTAGGAAAGCCAGGAGGTTGCTGGACACAAGTTTTGAACGTTGCTGGTTGAATCCAAGGTGGTGAATATAAAAAAAAAAAAAAATTGTGTTTGTATTTTTTTCCTCATTTCTTTATAGTAGTTTTATGGGAACAAATGAATCTGACTCTTTCACCAACATTGAGATACAGTATCTATCTATCTCTATCCCTCTATCTATCTATCTATGATTCTATCTCTCTATGATTCTAGCTATCTATGATTCTATCCCTCTATCTATCTATGATTCTATCTCTATCTATCTATTATCTGTCGTGTATCTATATATCCCTCTATCATCCATCCCTCTATCATCCATCCATCACACTATCATCCATCCCTCCCTCTATCCCTCCCTCTATCTCTCCATTCATCCCTCCATTCATCCCTCCATTCATCCCTCCATTCATCCCTCTATCCCTCCCTCTATCCCTCCATTCATCCCTCCATTCATCCCTCCATTCATCCATCCATCCCTCCCTCTATCCCTCCATTCATCCCTCCATTCATCCCTCTATCATCCATCCATCCCTCCCTCTATCCCTCCCTCTATCCCTCCATTCATCCCTCTATCAGCCATCCATCCATCCCCCTATCCCTCCATTCATCCCTCTATCATCCATGCATCCATCCCTCCCTCTATCCCTCCATTCATCCCTCCATTCATCCCTCTACCATCCATCCCTTCCTCTATCCCTCCTTTCATCCCTCTATCCCTCCATTCATCCCTCCTTCTATCCCTCCATTCATCCCTCCATTCATCCCTCTATCATCCATCCATCCATCCCTCCCTCTATTCCTCCATTCATCCCTCCATTCATCCCTCTATCATCCATCCATCCCTCCCTCTATCCCTCCCTCTATCCCTCCATTCATCCCTCCATTCATCCCTCTATCATCCATCCATCCCTCCCTCTATCCCTCCATTCATCCCTCTATCCCTCCATCCCTCCATCCATCTTTGCAGCTGAATAATCTGCTTCTGGTGTCTCACCTGCAGTATAGAGGTCAAGATAACAAAATCTTCCTATTGCTTTCAATACAGGCAGTAGCTCAGTGGTAAAGCTGCTGCCTTTGAAACAATGAACGCACAGTTCCACAAGTTCGAGTCCCGGCCGCCCCGATGATAATTTAATTTAATTTATTCACTCCACTGAGGGGAGGACCCGGGACATCAGCTGTGAGCCGCGGGAGTGGGGGACAGACCTGATAAATCGTGCAAGTCCCGCAGAATCCGGGACGGTTGGGAGGTATGGTAAAGGAACCAAGACTACTACATAGTTATGGCACCAGAACCAAGCTTAAAAGGATTTTCGCACGCTGCCAATGTTACGTGCACTGCCACTATTCTTTTGTATTCCCAACACGAGTGAGAATCCACATAATTGTGAGTATGCAGTTTGCATAGTTGCGGAAAAATGCTGAGTAGATTCTCACCTGCTTCTCTCAATGCTCTACTGAGAGAACGGCTCAGACTCTAGTCAGCTTTGTGAGTTGAACTATGCAAAATCTCTACCTGTAATTATTAATTATGTGGCTGCTTGCTTGAGCTGGATAATGAATACATTGAACAATGTGGCAAACTGAAGTCACATACTGTCACGCAGAGTTTTGCTCAAAACTCGCCGAGTGTCATGCCGGCATCAGATGCTGTTAACACTCCAGATTATTACAGTCCACACTATGGTTTCTCTTGTGTTTCTGAGTTACACAGGCAGGCTCGGGCCTGATCCCGGTGTGTGTTCATTAATGCTCAGCCTAGCAAGAGTTAAACTCTGCTAACCTGCTGGGATCACATGTTGTTGGAAACCCATCACAGTTAATCCCCACCTTTATAAAATGGTGGAATCTGTCTTACCATGCCGACTATAGTCATATGCTGTGTTGATCTGTATGCTGTTGTGTCCCAGTCCAGCTCGTGATTGCTTGCTTTGCACTCGATGTTGTTGTGGCGAAACCCATTGTCTTGTTTCCTCCCTACTCTTATATTCCTAGTATGACCATATTGTATTTACCTCTGTGTGAGCGTGCTGTGAGATAAAGTTTTGGTTTCCCCATTTTTGTCTATCTATGTTAGTATTATCACACTCCTGTCCCTGCCCTCCCCTGTGGCTGGGGGAGCGGGGTATAAGATCAGGGCTGATCAGGAGTAGGGCCAGTGTGGCGGCTCAGATATCCTCACCTTCAGAGGTAACTCTGAAATAAGAGATAGCTAAGGATCACTAGTCTGAGGGCTAGTCTAGGAGCCCCTGTCCCCTGAGTTCACCTCATTCACTACAGAAATTTGTCTAGAGCCTGCTCAAAACCCCTTTAATACATATGGTAGATACAATAACATATCCAAGAACCAAGTTTACTACTGCTACTTACTAATAATGTTAAGAAGGTGTGTGTTTAGAAATTGTATTGCCCTCATAGTATTCATTGATATATATTCACCTCCAATGTAAAATAGACAAAACAGTCATCAGGGTTATCATATATAAACTGTATCCACTACCTATAAGTTAATTTTAACAGCATTCCTGCCACCTGTTAAAACTTTTACTATTATATTTTTTCTGCACTGTATGCTAATTGGCGTTGTAAACTCCGGACGGCGCTATTATCTGTTCCTACAATCCTCTTCTTGTCTTAATTGGCGTGAGTAGTGGCCTTTAAATCATTCAGATTGTCTGCTCAAGTCTTGTACCTACGCAATACGGAACAAGCACTGCGTATGCGCAATAGGCTGTGAGTGAAATGTCAGCCATGTCAATCAATGCAGTAGGACGATAATTGGGGAGACAGAGGGGGCACCAAATGCAGTCTGAAGATGCCCATCAGAATGGATTATGACCATCAGCATACCACATGGAACAATAATAAAAGCCATTTTTTTTAGATATATGGGGCAGGTGAGCTTTTATAAAGGGGTTGTAGGTGTCCTGAAAGGTGGTGGATATAATTTATATAGGGAAAACCTGTTAATAGGTTCCCTTTAGAGCAGAATATAATTGACACCCCTTTAGATCTTTTCTTTAAAGTAGATCTAGTTCCATTTAAAAATGTGCGAAACTAGTCTAATGGTTAGTTGCGTTACAATATCAGCATCGGCCAAGTGAGTACATGTAAAAAAAAAAAAAAAGTATAAATGTAATTAAAAGGTCTTGATCTGCAGAGTCCTAGATTGTAGTGGTCAGACGTACTACATCTATACTTACGTATTACTAGCTTTAAACCATATACAAGTGCATCCCAATAAATTAGACTATCAAAAAGTTAATTTATTTCAGTAATTCAATACAAAAAGGGAAACACATATATTATATAGAGTCATTACACACAGAGTGATCTATTTCATTTATTTATTTCTGTTAATGTTGATAATTATGGCTTACAGCCAATGAAAACCTAAAAGTGATTATCTCAGAAAATTAGAATAATTACTACAAAACACCTGCAAAGGCTTCCTAAACATTTAAAATGGTCACTTAACCTGATTCAGTGAGCTACACAATCATGGGGAATATAAATCCAAAAACGGAAATAGAGATCCATAATCTATATATGCATATCCACCAAACAGAGTATATAAACCTACACTAGACCTGCGCAATCACATAGTACATCAATGAAAATACACATGATTTCAAAAAAGTATTACAAATTTTTATTAACATGATATATATATCCTGAGTCATATTGCAAAGGATTGTTGAAAATCCACTTGTGACTTTTAGGATCGCTACTTCCAATAGGTGGCGCTGTGCTAGAGTTTGTCTCCTTTACTGGAGAGACAATTTGAATATTAACATGATACCAATAGACAATATATCACATGATTCGAGATGGATATCAAAAAACACAGTAAAAAGTCATTACCCCTTAAAAACACAGAAAAAAATCCTGGGACAGTGTGGTCTTAAAGTTGGTACATTATAGTGGTCACATAGGATGTATACATGCACCCCAAAACACATCAAAGGTAATATTACAAGACCAGCAATCTGGTATACTGTAGTTGAACAGGATGCAGGCATAAATCCCAAATACATCAAAGGTGAAGGTACAAAGCTGGCAATCCAGCAGAAATTAATATTGCTGTATCAATTTATCATGTCATGCAATTATAAGCATATAGTACATATAGAAACCCCTGCGGATTACATAAATCACAGCATATCTATCTATAATGAGATTTTACCCCACATGGAGTTATGCCAGCGCTCAGGTCAGTATTGAACCATCCCATCACCCAGTGAAGGGAGATGGGAAGAATTCGGACCTGAAACACTGCTGGAGGCAAATTGAAGTTAGTAAGAGACCACTACCTGGTGAACCACACTGCCCAGCACCTCTACGCGCACGTTTCACACTCGCTTCGTCAGGACATGATAAATTGATACAGCAATATTAATTTCTGCTGGAGTGCCAGCTTTGTACCTTCACCTTTGATGTATTTGGGATTTATGCCTGCATCCTGTTCAACTACAGTATACCAGATTGCTGGTCTTGTAATATTACCTTTGATGTGTTTTGGGGTGCATGTATACATCCTATGTGACCACTATAATGTACCAACTTTAAGACCACACTGTCCCAGGATTTTTTTCTGTGTTTTTAAGGGGTAATGACTTTTTACTGTGCTTTTTGATATCCATCTCGAATCATGTGATATATTGTCTATTGGTATCATGTTAAGAAAAATTTGTAATACTTTTTTGAAATCATGTGTATTTACAATCATGGGGAAGACTGCTAACTTGACAGAAGTCCAGAAGGCAGTTATTGACACACTCCACAATGAGATAAGTCACAAAAGGTCATTGCTAAAGAAGCTGGCTGTTCACAGTTCTGTATCCAAGCAAAATAATGGAAGGTTGAGTGGAAGGGAAAAGTGTAGTAGAAAAAAAGTGCACAAGCAGCCGGGATAACTGCAGCCTTGATAGGATTGTTAGGATAAAACCATTCAAAATGCCCCATGCACTGTCTCAACCTTTTCCAATTTTTAATGACACCTGCTAAGGTTGCCCACTTTTTGCGTTGCTCTTTGGCACGTGCACTGAACCCTTGGCTGTGGCTGTCTGCCTTAATCCAGATATTAAAGGAGTAATGGTTAGAGATAAAGAATTTAAACTATCTTTATTTGCTGACGATGTGCTATTGACTCTGACCCAACCGCATACCACCCTCCCCAACTTGAATGCACTTTTAAAACAGTTCAGTCAGCTATCTGGCTATATAATTAATAAATCAAAAACTGAGGCCCTTCTTCTTAATATTCCAGTCAGGTTATTGAGTGTGTTAAACAACAATTATAAATACAGTGTAACCTAACCTTAGATTAAGAGTATCTTGGTTTGAAAGCGTTCTGCAAGACAAGTGTGGCGCCCTTGGGGGTCCAGTCGCCGCAGAGATTCTGCACCCCAATCAGGTTTGGGACCCCATTCCCTGGTAACGAGGAGGTCACAGCTTATTGCACACACATGTGATGCCCCTGAACTAGTCAGCGTGTCACAGGGTACTGCATCCTCCATTATCTGCTGGTGCAGGACCGAACCCCCCATGGTTCTGGGTTCCCAACCTATTGTACTGCCTCCATCCGCATCCAAATCCCAACCACACCTCACACCACACCCTGTCAGACACACCAGTGGGCTGCTGAGCTTGAATAGGGCCACCCACCTAGAGGTCAGGCAGACTGGTGAGAGGGAAGTTGGAGAGTTGAGTGTTAGGCCTCGAGAAGTAAGTAACTGGGAGTGTGTGGCTCCCAGAAGGTTATAGGTTGGGTCACAGACGGTGGTCTGGGCCCGGAGGAGTTGGGGACCTGGTCGCAGGGTATTGAGGCTGGATTCAAAGACCTGGTCTTGGAGGATGGTCAGCAGCTCGAGTCTAGTAACCGGTCTGGGACCGAAAGCATGGCGGAGTACAGGACCCTAGGTCGGGGAGTAGCTTCAGGCAACCCGGCAATTAACCTGCGGAGGATAGTGACTTTATGGACTGTACCCAAGAAGCTCAGAGATCAGGGGCACTAGCGCAATGAGGGGGATAGGGCTTTCCAACCCACGCAGCCCACATAAATCCCAAGCGTGAGCCCTTGAGTGCACAGCTCCACTACCAACAAGTAGGGAGCGGGGCCCGGACAGATTTATGCCAACGGGCCACCAGAACACTCCTAATTTGTGCACGGAGTCAGGCTCCAGACCACCCGGCAGTACTATAGGGGACGGATACCTGGACATGCTCCCCCAAGAGGGCAGCAGCACCCAGAGACTTGGTTTACCTTGTTGTCAGAGGCTGCTTTGCGGCCGCATCATCACCAACACTGCTTGAGTGAGTACATGGTTCTTTCCCTGCTTCCAATCCGCACCACGCTCCCCAACACCACCATCCAGAGTCCCGGGGCCTCCCCTACCCGTGGAGGGAACGTCATTTTGCTGCCCTTCTCCATCTCCCCCGGGTACTCCCATCGGCAGCGGCGGTACTCCCGGGTGGCATTACAAACTCTTATTCCCTGTAAATAGTCCCCTTTGCATTTGAGTGGCCGAAAGCCCCCGGGTTCGGAGACCCTCGAGCCACAGCAGATCCCGGATCTGAGCGGTTCGATCACTGCAGGGGCGGCACACCTCAAATTTCTGGCATAACGAACAGGATTCGGACAGAACCCACTAACCTGGGTGACGTGCGCCTTGAAAATTGAAGCGACGGTGTCAAAACTCTTTTCCTGCCATTTTCCGCCATCTTTGGCGCCAAAACGCCATCTTCCCGACCAAAAGCAGAAAATCCGCCCCTCGTCCTGAGTGTGTGGCCGGAACCAGAAAATCCCAGGGTTCCCCGGCGTGAGAGTGATTGGCTGACGAAAACCAAACGGGCGTGACGGGATGTAACTGCTGAAGTGGAGCATGGATGCCAGGACTCTGCTATAGAGTTCCTGGACACTGCAGAGGCAAGATGGCGGCAGGAAGGGACTGGTCACTGGAACACGCTGCTCCTGGGACCGTGACCTGGATAGAGCAAGAAACCGAGCAGCTCTGCAGGAGGATGCAGACGCAGTTTGTATACATCCTCGACCATTGGAGGGAAGAGATGAGAAGTCTGACTGTGGTGGTGCGGGCCCATGAGATGGAGGTCCCACGAGAGGAGCGGGTAAGCAGCTACCCAGTCCCGGTTGACCCGGCCTACCCGGCTGTGAGATGCAGTCTGCCCCCGACCACTGCAAGCATCCAGCCACCATCACCCTCGCCCTCGGCGGATGCTGAACCTCTACCCCCAACACTGGCCGCGGAACCTCCAGTCTTTGTTTATGAAACGCAGGCTGCAAACCTCTTGGCCTTATCACCAGACGAGGTCGTGACACAGCTCTTCCCAGCACCGACCCGACCAGACCCGGCCGCATCACCAGGCCCATACCCCAGTACGGAGCACTCAGACTTTGAAACCTGCTTTCCAACCCACGCAGCCCACAGAAATCCCAAGCGTGAGCCCTTGAGAGCATAGCTCCACTACCAACAAGTAGGGAGCGGGGCCCAGACAGCTTTACACCAACGGGCCACCAGAACACTCCTAATTTGTGCACAGAGGCAGGCTCTGGACCACCCGGCAGTACTATAGGGGACAGATACCCGGACGGGCTCCCCCAAGAGGGCAGCAGCACCCAGAGACTTGGTTTACCTTGTTGTCAGAGTCTGCTTTGCGGCCGCATCATCACCAACACTACCTGAGTGAGTATATGGTCCTTCCCCTGCTTCCAATCCACACCACGCTCCCCAACACCACCATCCAGAGTCCCGGGGCCTCTTCTACCCATGGAGGGAACGTCATCTGGCTGCCCCACTCTATCTCCCCCGGGTACTCCCACCGGCAGCGGCGGTACTCCCCTTACCACGATCCACGGGTGGCCTCACGAACTCTTATCCCCTGTAAATAGTGCCCGTTGCATTTGAGTGGCCGCAAGCCCCCGGGTCCGGAGACCCTCGAGCCACAGCAGATCCCGGATCCGAGAGGTTCGACCGCTGCAGGGGCGGCCCACACACACACTCCTGATTTAGCTACACTCCATCAGGCCATGATGAGAGCGAGTTGCTCCTTGGGAGAGCACAGTTTCAGAACCAGTCCGGAGGTGGGGTTAGTTAGGGGGTGGAGACTTAGAACAGTGGGAGCAGAATAAAGCAGACGTGGAGGAGAGTGGTCCTGAGGGCTGGAGCTGCAGGAGCTCATCCAAGGGACCGTAAAGGAGTAGGAGGAAAGGAAGAACGAGTTCTGGAGCCACGGGAAGTGAGAAATCCACCCGTGGGTTCGCATCCACAGCCGTTGTACCATTGTGGAGGGACTAAGACGCCAAGGGGACCGGCCCCTAGACTAGTGGCGAACAACCAGGCTCAGCTAGCAAACCGGAGGCTGCGGCAATGTCAAGTGCCGAAGCAACATGCACATACATTCAATGAAAAGGGGACCACAGAGGGCCAAGGGATAGAACAAACAAGCCACCCATAACATGGTCCACGGACACCAGCTTAGGGCTCTGTATATGAGGGCAGAAAAAGGAAGAAGGGATAGCACCACCGAACAGTGGGATCTCCTAGGTATCGAAAGCGCAATTGTACAGAAAAAGAAGAGTACCTAATGAGACGGGATCACCACATAACCAATAAGAAAACAAATTTTGTTGAAATTTGATATATTAGAAAAACCACACATGCATTGAATACAAATAACAAAAATGACACAAAATGGACATCTAAAACCATTTAAAAACATAAATACACTTGAGTAAAAACCCACAATGTCAATGGAATACTATTTGGTACGCACCCAATAACATCAAATCAACACACAAATCCCAGATAACCCTGAGGTCAAACCATGAATGGGAGGTTTGCAAATGGCTATGAACACTGGCTAGTCTAATAAAGGCCAAAGGAAGGCATCCCAGCTAGAAAGGCGTCCCAGTTTCTAAAGTCAAACAGCTGATCACGCTGTGGCACTAAAATCTGAGAAACGCCTGAAAAATCTGCAGCCAGAAAGTCCCAATCGGGGCATATACATAACAACCCTCTAGGATATGTAACAGGCAGACCTCTAAAATCCAGGGCAGGACAAGTGGATGTGGTGGACCATAAGTGGGTTAAATCCCCACGCGTATCGCCACTGTTCAGTGGCTTTCTCAAGGGCAGAGCATATACAAGCTAGCACATGTGGTCTTTATTTCAAGATAAAGTAATGAAAAAGTAATGTTAATCACCTGTGTGTAGCAAGGCGTCAGAGCCAGAGAGTGGGTGTGTGCTATTCAGCACTGAAGGAGGTAGGGCCTATCAGGCCCCGTTCCACCATTAGCTGCACCACACATGCGCTAACCAGATGGTGGCAGGCAGTTGCCTAGTTACTCCTTGTCAACGTTTGGGGTTCCCCGTCCCGGGAACCACGTCACACAGGCACAAACAGTGTTGCTACTGCGCATCAGCTGGGGGCTGAGCGTGTTTGGTTACCCTGACAACGCCCCCTCTCAGCACAGTACCAGTGATTATATCACATATCCTCTCCCTCTGCCCAAAGCCGGGGGTTTTTGGCACCTTGACATAGCGGACAAGAGCACCCGCTCTGTCCGCCCCGGACTACAGCCCTTGACATACCATCCGTCACAGTCACCGGACCCTCCCCAGCGAACTCTCTCATACGCCCCCTGGTCAGTCCCAGCTCTCCAAGGCTGCCACCCACGGTCAGTGTAGGAGGGAGTCTCTCTCCCAGTCAATACTACCGTTCTGTCTAACCCTGAGCTATCCCGACCACTAGAGGGGTTACTATCGAGGGGCCTTAGCGGTGAACTGCCAGAAGAGGCGCCATATCCAGGCCCTCCACAGGGTCTGTGTATAAATCTATCGTGGGCTCTTCTACCCGGGCATCGTCGTCTGTTTCTCGGATTGTGCACTCTCTTGTCAACAACATTAGCTAACAACACATCGCTACTTTCGTTCAGTCCTTTGGAATGTGTCTCACAGGACTGAGACCTTTCAGAGTCTGTGCTATAGCCCGCTGAATACCTGGGTCCTCTATGACCCTGGCTCCTTTTACCATTGGACTTGCTTTTGCCCTCTGAAGCAACACGTTCATCGGGCGGGCCACCTTTCTCTTCGGGGCCATAGCCCCTATATGGTCGCCATCCCACACAGACTTGGCGAAGTTGGTTTGCAATCCTCCGTCTTTCTCGATTCAATTGTTTTAACTCTTCCAGGTATCCAAAACGGTATTCTAGGAGGGCTCGTAAATCTTCAACACACCCAGTTGTACCCACAATGCCACATGGAACCAAACCGACTTCACAGGGCCTCCTGGCTTCGTTATGAATATCAATTCTTAATGTCATGACACCGGTCTTATCAACCATCTCCTGCATGGCTCTTCCGTGTCGTCCAATAAGCCTCAAGACCATCTCTCTGGGCACTTGCATGATCTCTTCTACAAACTCCAACAACCGTCGAGCTATCTTCACCGCTTCTGCAGTTGTCCCATAGATACGAAATGTTCCACTGTCTTTATCTAAATGCAAGAAATATCAAAAAACTGACCGGCACATCCAACAAATGTGAACAGGTGCTAACTGAAAAACATAGTAACTATAAATGCAAACAGTTGCATACTGAAAAAAGCCAAACATTTACCAGGGAAAATATAGCACTGCATTACTGCAAAAGAGAGATATTTAGTTTATGTATTGGCCAATTCATGTAAGCCCGGAGACCAACGGCAAGGTATATCTCTGTAATCCAGGAACGTAACTTAAATGCCACTATCTAGGTTAAAAACATCCTTATCTGGGCAAAATGCCACTATTTGGACTACAAACCTCCATGTATGGGCTGCTAGGCTCCTGCTACAATGGTTATGAACACAGCCAGGTCTTAGGGCGGAGCGCTCAGTCACAAAAAGACTCACTAGAAATATCAAAAAACTGACCCGCACATCCAACAAATGTGAACAGGTGCTAACTGAAAAAACATAGTAACTATAAATGCAAACAGTTAGCACCTGTTCACATTTGTTGGATGTGTGGGTCAGTTTTTTGATGTTTCTAGTGAGTCTTTTTCTGACTGAGCACTCCGCCCTAAGACCTGGCTGTGTTCATAACCATTATAGCAGGAGCCTAGCTGCCCATACATGGAGGTTTGTAGTCCAAATAGTGGCATTTTGCCCAGATAAGGATGTTTTTAACCTAGATAGTGGCATTTAAGTTAGGTTCCCGGATTACAGAGATATACCTTGCCGTTTGTCTCCGGGCTTACATGAATTGGCCAATACATAAACTAAATATCTCTCTTTTGCAGTAATGTAGTGCCATATTTTCCCTGGTAAATGTTTGGCTTTTTTCAGTGTGCAACTGTTTGCATTTATATTTATCTAAATGCACACCTGTGACACCTGGAACCTTCCTGGCTTGCTTAATATTATTTCTTAGTGCTCTCAATGCCAGTCCAATTAATGCTTTCTTCACAACCACCACTTCTTGAAAGCCTGTGGTCAGCTGCGCCAAGCGTCTGGTGTCTTCATCCTTCTTTGCAGTGCTGATCCACTTCGTACAAAGACACCGTAGGTGCATGTCACTTAGGATTGCCACTCGCTTCTTTGTGACATCACTGAAAGAGCACACCACCAACTGATTAGTCTCTGCGGCAAAGTACACTTTACAGGCCCCTACTGCCTTCTGGAATCTCTCATGCACCTTCTCACTGGCACAAGCTTCTCTTAAGTCTTCCGGCACTTGAAGACTGGTCTGCTTCCTTCACTGTCAAGGACACTAGACTGTTCCTGAGGTCTCTTGCCTTCCTCCATATTCTCCACCAAAGGCTTCACCTGTTGAGTTACACACTCCTTGGGTTCCGCCCCGGCCTCAGAGCCTTCGGGTTTCAGGCTCTTAGCTGAGCCAATCTTCTTGTTTGCGATCTTGGTCTTACCCACTGAGTCAGTCAGGTTCTCAGCTCCTGATGAGACCTCGGGTTCAGCCCCAGCCTCAGAGCCTCTGGGTTTCAGGCTCTTAGCTGAGCCAATCTTCTTGTCTGCGGCCTTGGTCTTACCCACTGAGTCAGTCAGGCTCTCAGCTTCTGATGAGACCTCACATCCAGACTTCACCTCTTCCTCAGAGGCTCTTTCCACTTTTACAGCACCAGCTGTGTCTTGGGACTTCACTGCATTCCCTCCAACTTCCACTTGGGTCTCTGCAGTGTCACCCTCTGCCTTCTCTTGGGAGTTTACAGCATTGCCTTCTACCAGGGTGTTACGCCCTTCAGCACGGCACTCTGTTCTTCTTAGAACCTTGGCACCATTTTCAACATTCATCACTTCAACACTGGGTAGCTTACCGGTCTGCTCACCAGGACCTTTGTGGATTTGTACTCCACCAATACTGTCCAGGATTCCGTCTCCTGTATTACTCTGTAGGATTTCATCTCCTACAGTGCTTTCATCCGACAGACCACCAGCTTCATGCTTGGAAATTATAGGAGACACCGCCATTACTTCTTTGGTCGGTTCCTTCCCTGCAATTTCACCCTGCTGATTTTTGTCGTGACAATGTGTCAGTTCAGTCTTTGATTCCTCTTTCTATTGTAGGATATCACTGTCTGACTCTATCGTAGCAGTTGCTACTGGCAACGTGTTTTCATTACCCAGGTATTTCACTTTCTCTGCACCCTCAGGCGGCATACACTGTGCCACCTCTCGGTGCTTATTACGTCTTCCGCGTCGGGAGGAAGTTTTCCCCTTCTCACACTTCTGTACCTCACTGTACTTGTTTGTCACCTTTCTTGAGTCAGTGTCTTTACTGGAGTCATTGTCACTCCCCCTGGTGTCCTGGACTAACACGTCCCCACTTAACCAGGTGTCGGCCCCCTTTTCTGGAGCTACTATAACTGTAGTGGTCACACTGTCACTTCCTTTTGGAGACGTCATGGTCACCCCTAACTCTTGACAGTCCTTATGTGGAGGTACCATCTCCTCATTGCACCTCAATATCCCACAGGGAATCTGTATAACCTCATACGGAAAAGAGGCTTTCTTAGGCCAGGGCCGACTCATTCCTGTGCAATCGGTCCCGGCCTCTGTCTTCCATAACTCCTGAAAGAGCTCAAAGTCCCGTCCTATGATAACTGGATATAACAGATCTGGAACTACCCCCACATCAGGGCGTCCCAAACGTTTGGCCGTCTGAATCATCACCCTGGCCAGAGGATATACTTTAGTGGTCCCATGCACACAACTTCCTTCTATCGTCCTACCCAACCATCACATGGAGATCAGGCATGGGTCTCACTAAGGTCAACCGGCTCCCCGGGTCTAACAGACCAGACACACGTAGCCCATTCAAGTCCACGGAGCACTTCTGTGGCCTCATACCGGATGGATAGCCTATACCGCAGGTAGGACATATGTAAGGTGAACTCCATTGCCCCTTGCTATAGTCCACCTGTTTGGCTTGTGAATGCTCCACCCCCTTGTGGGTCACCACTGCTTTCTGAGGCTCCGCCCCTTGTTGGGTAACTACCCCTTTTTGGGACTGCGCCCCCTTTTGGGTAACCACCCCTTTTTGGGACCCCGCCCCCTTTTGGGCAACCACCCCTTTTGGGACTCCGCCCCCTTTTGGGCAACCACCCCTTTTGGGACTCCGCCCCCTTTTGGGCAACCACCCCTTTTTGGGACTCCGCCCCCTTTTGGGGTTTCCATGCAATGTCCTTAGCCCCCAGTTCACACCGTTCGCCCTTATCTCCCTGGGCAACCAGTGTCCATACCGGCCCCCGAAGAGAACGCTCAAACTGGTCCATGGCTGCCACATCGCTGCACACTGACAGCTCCTGCTGTCCCCGCACCAGGATCTGGTACAGCTCCTCCACAACGTCTGCATAACCCATTCCCTCATTTCGGCTTTCAGCCCCCACTGCTGTCACTGGCCTTCCTGGCACATGCTGTTGGTGTTGCTGGCTCTGCAGCAGCTGTTTCAGGAGCCCCTCCATGCTGCAACGAGAAGAGGAACAGGAGGGGCACTCCAATGGGTAATACCCGGTGGGCAAAGACAGGGGGGGTTAGAGAACCACTAACCTTTCCGGGTTGTACCGCCCGTACAACCAGGATCTCCAGCTTGTATCACTGCTCACCAAGCAGGGCCCCGCAATTCCGGGCTGGCCTGGAACCTCCAGTCGCTGGACTCTCGCCACAACAGCACGGAACCCCGCCACCTGCTGATTCACCGCCAGGTGCTTGAGGGCGCTGTCACTGTTCGTGGACCCGCCGATCCACAGCTGTGTATATCCACCACGTGCTCCTGGAAACGCTGCCTGATATCTAGCACCATATGTGACGTTGCACCATGCAACATAGGGGGTTGCTCGCTCAGCATGAGGGCTTCAGGTAGACACAGGAGGCACAGTTTCTTAAGATCACAGCCTGCTTTATTCAACTTCATAAAGCACCACGCTGGTACGGACATCACATGGCTTGTACAGGCAGGAAAACAGATACATTCCCAAACCTCAGCCCTTCAGATTATGTTCAGTCCATAAGTCCCCGCAGAGCCTTCTCAGATGCTGTTTCCTTACCTCCACCCACCAATACACCCAGATACTTCCTCCAGCACAGGAACTTCAGTGCAGGGCCATGGGTGTGTCCAGAGGCCTGACTTTCATTCCTGGGACCACACCCCGAGGTGGAGATATGGTGAACAGCCGTCCCACCTATCTCATTAGCTGTCCACAACAGAGCCGGCCCAGGTAACACACCTTAACCCTCTCAGCACAGTACCAGTGATTATATCACAATATATATATATACATTTGTTTTATATATGAAATGTAAATAATGTGAAAAATGTTTATATAATACTGCACAGTTTGATATAAAAATGGACTACTGGTCATTGGACTGGTAATGACTAGGGATGATCCGAATACCAAAATATCCACTTCAACTAATATCCGACGAATAGGTCGGCACTATTCGACTATTCGCGAATATTCGATGCGCAATGTAAGTCTATGGGAAACTCCAATAATTTCACGTTGGACCTAACGGCGAGCTGTGGTAACTGGGGAAAAGGCTGAAATGGATGGGAAAAGGAAGAAACAGTATGGGCACAGCCTGTATGACTGTATTTCTGGTGTCTTGGAATAACATGCTCAGAGCAGCACGCGGCTTTTACAGTGCTGTGCAAATTAATTGGGACAAAGCATTTTTTAAGTAAAATCGTAAGTTGGTTACTAGGGATGATTGAATACTCTATTATTCGCTTCGACGGATATCTGGCGAATACCTCGCCGCTATTCGAGTATTCGCGAATATTCGACCCCCAATGTAAGTCTATGGGAAACTCGAATAATTTTACTTTGAACCTGTCAGTGACCTGTGGTGACCGAGGAAAAGGCTGAAATCGAAGGGAGAAGGCAGAAACAGTATGGGCACAGCCTGTAGAAGGTGCCTGACTGCATTTCTGGTGTCTTTGAATAACGTGCTAAGAGCAGCATGCGGCGATTACATAGTCACCAGAACAGCTGTCAAACCAAAGTAAAAGAGGAGAAATTGCTAAGAAACAGTTTCTAGTGCCTAATAACTGTAATAAAACGTCAAATCAAGCTCTGACCTCCAAAAAAACACTTTAGCATATGTTCACACGTTTCGTTTTTTACATTTTTCCTGCTTTTTCGATTAGAAAGGGTTATAACTTATACATTATATTGGTGTCTGTCTCACACCTCCTTTTTCGGGACAAATTTGACAGCACTTGAAAAGGTCAGCTACAATGTGCCCGTTGGGATGTTGACCTTGCCCTCCTCCTACTCCTCCACCAGCACCACTGGCTCCAGTGGCCCTCTATTCAAATGTAGAAAGGGCCACTGGCTGTCCTCAAATCTCAGAGTTCTTATGGCTCTCAGGTGGGCCCTGTAACATACATTGGGGAGGGATGGAAGTCATTTGTAGTGTTCTGCGTCCCCTATATCATTAGTGTGAAAGTTGAAATACGTACTCCCATAACACTTTACAGTGCTATTGCCAATGTGGCCATTTGGGTGTTGGCCTTGCCCTCCTCCTCCACCAACACCACCGGCTCCAGTGGCCCTCTATTCAAATTCTATTCAAATGATTCAGAAATGTATGTTTTATCGACAAATGAATGCCACGCTGGGATTTCGAAGCTGATGTCGTTGATGATGATTGCATCTGACCAAAAGCAGGATGGGAGCAGGAGGCATCATCGCCTGCTTCCTAGACCGCAGTTTGTGAAGCATGCAGCACCGTGGAAGTGGCAGTTGTTTCACTCAGGAACTCAGGCTTTATTCCACCAGCTAACACCGAGGATTTCAAAAAATTCCATTTCCCCAGAGGGGAATGGTTCAAAGACCATGTAGCACAGCATCAAACGTTACTCCCAACAGCTTCCAACAGCTTATTTTAAAAAAAAAAATGGTAGGATAAGCAACAGGGCATAACATGCCAAGGAGTTCAATACATTCAGTTTTCCCAGAGGATAATGGTTCTGACACTATGAAGCACTGCATCAGTAGGTACTCCCAACAGCTTTTTATTAAAAAATGGTAGCATAAGCAACAGGGCATAACATGCCAAGGAGTTTAATACATTCAGTTCCCCTAGGGTGTAGTGGTTCAGACATCATGTAGCTAAGCATCACAAGGTACTCCCATCAGCTCCCAACAGCTTATTTTAAAAAAATTGGTAGGATTAGCAACAGGGCATAACATGCCAAGGAGTTTAATACATTCTGTTTCTCTAGGGTCTAGTGGTTCAGACACCATGTAGCTAAGCATCACAGGGTACTCCCAACAGCTTATTTTTAAAAAAAATTGGTAGGATAAGCAACAGGGCATAACATGTCAAGAAGCTAAAAAAATTCTGGTTTTGCAGGGGGCCATGTGTAACACACCGTGGAGCACAGCATCAATAAAGAACACAAATAGAGACTGCCTGACCAATTGTTCTAGACAGTGTAGCCTCGACAGTGCTTGTGCCAGTGCATAATGTACAAAGGGTTGAAAAATATTGCCCTGGGTGATTGGGCCAAACAATTACATGGCAGCAGCATAACAAGTTACATTAGTCATGCGGTGTCATTATATAATAGAAGGAGAAACAAACTGTGGAAAGAATAGGCGCAAATAGGGTCTGATCCGGTAAACAGGTATGGGGTGAATGTTGGAAGAACACTCACCTTATCAGGTTGTGCCAGTCACAACGCCTTAGCAAACATGGAAGTAGCGGGGAAGGCAGCAGTCCCGCAGCGATGAGATAATTTCAATGTAGAAGAAAGCAGGTTTGAATACTGTGCCAAAACCACAGGAATACGAGGAGTATAAGTGAATCCCTTTTATTTCCACAGGTCTACGTGTTTCAGGGACATATCCGTCCCCTTCATCAGGACAATTTGCAGGAAATATTACCTAATAATAATATTCCCTGTATATTGTCCTGATGAAGGGGACGGATATGTACCTGAAACGCGTAGACCTGTGTAAATAAAAGGGATTCACTTATACTCCTCGCACTCCTGTGGTTTTCGCGCGGTATTCAAACCCGCTTTCTTCTACATTGAAATTATATGATGGAAGATAAAATAGTCTTGAATGAGAAACAATGGAACTTATTTGAACTTAAGAAATCCAAATTTTGGGGCTACACTTATTATTGGGTATTGTTAACAGGCGGCCTGAGATACTCTAGGGCAATCTATGTATGGTTCATTTTGATCATGGTCAAATTATCTGCACTTTCTGTGGATAGTCGTTTGCGACTATCTGTTATTAATGACCCTGCTGAGCTGAAAACACGCTCAGACAACACACTCGCAGCAGGGCAAGCTAGTACTTCCAAAGCGTATAACGTGAAGTCTGGCCAAGTGTTGAGCTTGGAAACCCAATACTTAAAGGGAACAGTAGACTCAGAAAGCACACTGATACGGTCACCTACATAGTCCCTCACCATCTTACTTAACTGTTCCCTCCTTGTCATCGTTCCCCTAACCGGTATCTGATTCGCAGTTGACGGTTTGTGGAAGATGGACCAATTTTGGCACATTAGTCCCCCGCCTGTGTTGCTCCTACTATGCGTAGCCCTCTCTTGTAATCCTGTTGCGTGAGA
Source organism: Anomaloglossus baeobatrachus (assembly GCF_048569485.1). Classification (NCBI taxonomy): domain Eukaryota; kingdom Metazoa; phylum Chordata; class Amphibia; order Anura; family Aromobatidae; genus Anomaloglossus; species Anomaloglossus baeobatrachus. The sequence goes on along the minus strand of NC_134355.1, from coordinate 205,233,800 downwards.
TGACACGCTACCTCTGACGCCAGCATGATCTGAGGGTAATCGTTTCATCAGCTGCTCCACTATAGCCCTCTTGAATGTTTCCATAGTACAATCCTTATTTGCCTCCACAAGTAGCGAAACAAATTTGTCTTTGTAGCGTGGGTCAAGGAAGGTACATAACCAGTATTAGTTGTCTGCCAAAATGTGGACTACCTGACAATCATGAAAAAGGCAGTGTGACATGAACTGTGCCATGTGTCCCAGACTCCGAACTGGAAACCTTTGTATGTCACTGCTAAGAATACATTCTGTCTCCCCAAACCTCCTCTCCTCCTCAGTCTGTCTCTCCTCCTCCTTCTCCTCCTCAGGCCATCCATGCTGGACAACCCTGAAGCTTGGATTGTCAATCCCTTGATTACCAACTTCAAACCATTCCTGTTCTTCGTCATCCTCCTCATCCTCATGATGCTGAGCAAAGGTGGCCTGAGCTTGTTGGCTGAGGTTGTGTGGATTACTAGCAACCATTGTGAAGTCTGGATCCACAGACAACTCGCATGCATGAACACTTTGGTCAGTAAGACCATCCAGAGAGCTTTTCAATAAACAAATCAGTGGAATGGTAATGCTGATAACATCATCCTCACTGCTCACAATGTTGGTACAGTAATCAAAATTCTCCAAGACCTGACAAATGTCTGCAATCCACACCCACTCGGCAGTACTTATGTCTGGCAGCTGCATCTGACGGGCATGTTCCAGCTGGAATTGGGATACTGCTCTCTGCTGCTCAAGGATCCTGGCCAATATATGATAGGTTGAATTCCATCTCGTAGGGAGGTCATATATTAGTCTGTGACAAGGCAAGTGTAAGCGCTGCTGCAGCACTGCCAGGCCAGCAAAAGAGGGAGAAGACTTGCGGAAATGTGCGCTAATACGTTGTACCTTGGTAAGTAGGTCTGGTATCCCAGGGTATTTCTTCAGTTAGTGCTGAACTACTAAATTTACAACGTGGGCCATACAAGGAACATGAACAAGCTTTCCAAGCTTTAAAGCCGCCACCAGATTATGACCATTATCGCACACTACCATCCCTGGACGGAGATCCAAAGGCTCAAGCCATTCGTCTGTCTGCTCAGTTATTGCTTTCAAAAGCTCAGGTACCATGTGAGATTTGTCACCGATACAGATGAGCTTCATTAGAGCGTGTTGATGCTTAGCCGAGGCAGTGCTGCAGAGATCCCAGCTGGGGAATGATGTCGACGGTTGGACACCAGCGGATGTTGAGGAGGATGCACAGGAGCCAGATGAAGAGTAGGAGGAGGAGGGAGTTGTTGCTGTGTAGGAGGCTACTGAAACTGTGATTGAAGCGGGCCCCGCTATTCTGGGTGTGGGAATTATATGGGATTTTGCCGGCTCAGACTCTGTACCAGCCGCCACCAGACTCACCCAGTGTGCCGTAAGTGAGATGTAGCATCCCTGTCCAGTTCCGCTTGTCCACGTGTCTGTGGTTAAGTGGACCTTCCCTGATATGGCGTTGGTGAGAGCCCGTTTGATGTTTACAGGCACGTGATTGCGGAGCGCGGGGATGGCACAACGAGAAAAATAGTGGCAGCTAGGCACAGAGTACCGATGTTCTAACACCACCAAAAGGTCATGGAAAGCTTCTGTTCCTACAAGCCGATACGGCAAAATCTCAAGGGCTATCAATCGTGCAAAGTGTGCAGTTATGGTTTCTACCCTTGGGTGCGTAACGGGGTATTTTAGCTTCTTTTCAAAGGTCTGTGGTAAGGACAACTGAATGGAACACTGGGACACCGAAGCTGATGTAGTTGATGATTGAGTTTGGCCAACATCAGGTAGGGAGAAGGAGGCATCAGTGCCACCTTCTTACACACCAATTTTGGGAAGCAGGCAGTCCAGGGGAGGTGGCAGAGTTTGGAGTCTGTTTTTCACCTAGAGCTGTCAACCACCTAGTGGTGTGCTTGGCTAAAATATGGTTTCTCATTCTGGAGGTGCCCAAGCTGGAAGAATTTTTGCCTCTTTTAAGCTTGGTCTGACAGATTTGACAAATGGCTACTGTTTGGTCCGAAGGACTCTTGGAAAAAAAACTCCCACACAATTGCACCACGGCCCCTTGGATTCTGAGATGGCTGAGGTGGTTCACGGATCCTTGGACTCTGAGATGGCTGAGGTGGTGCACGGACCCTTGGACTCTGAGATGTCACAGGTGGTGGTGTCATGTGCACAGTTGATTGACTTCTGGCAGTGGTCGAAACCCTATGTTTTACAGCCTTATTGCGGACTATGGGTACATGCTCCTCTGCACTACTGCTCTCGCAAACTATGCCACCCGTCCATGTTGGATCAGTCACCTCATCATCGACCATGTCGTCCTCAAATTCCTGAAGGTCAATATCTTTGGGAATGGAAGTTTCAGGCTGACCTGAGGTCAACTGTGTCTCATCATCCTCCAACACTTCCACCTGATTGCCCAGCATGTCATGGCCAACAACATGGCTTTCCTCTGGCCTTGGGTTTTCAAAGATCTGTGCATCACTGCACACCACGGCCTCACCTGCATTGGTGGTGTTGCACGGTGAGAGACATGAAAGGTCAAAGGGTCCCGTAAACAGTTTCTCAGAGTAACCTGCTTTGGTGTCATATGTTTCCTTAGAATACTGATCTTGTGAGGAAGGATGACCAGGCTGAGGATTCGATGGGCCAGCCTCTGGGCTACTCAAGTCTGTCTGTGTGGACCCTTGAGATTTGCTACTCAACAAGTAACTGGAGGCATTTTCTGGTAGCCAACTCGTTACCTGTTCGCACTGTTCAGGGCGCAAGAGTACTTTCCCACATGGAGAAGAAAATTGGGATAGGAAAGCAGACGTAGATAAAGCATGAACCTTTTTCTTTGGCTCGATCACACTGCTTCGGCAACCACCTCTGTCACTACCACCTCGTCCATGGCCCTTACCCCCTCTTTTTCCCATTTTTTTGGTTTCATTATTCAAGGTGAATACTGTAACGTGACTTTTCTACAGGCAGTGGAACAACACTTATGCCGGGTTGTTTAACTTACGTTAATAGTTTCTCACGATACCTATGTCTGTAAATCTAAAAACCAAAAGGTACCTTTATTGGACAAACTACCTCTTTCAGGAATCGACAAAGATGTTGTGAATGTCTTTCATCCACAAAAGAAAACAGGGTTTGACAACACTTTTCTTTTAGTATTGTTTTTTGGCACTCAGATTGTGTTTTAGTGAGAGCAAGCCACTATGTAGGTTCTGTAAGATATGAAGCTCCCATAAGTATGCTAGGTGGCTGGTGGGAAGGTACTGGCCTTGAAGCAGAAGTTGTACCCCTGACACCAAGTATTAATAAAAATTGGGTAACACTAAGAATGTGTTAGTTGCAGCAGGCCACTATCTAGGTTCTGTAAGATATGAAGCCCCCAAAACTATACAAGGTTGTTGCTAGGAAGGTACTGGCCTTGAGGCACAATTACTGACCCTGACAAGTATTAATAAAAATTGGCTAACACTAAGACTGTGTGTTAGTTGCAGAAAGCCACTATGTAGGTGCTGTAAGATATGATGCCCCCAAAATATGCTAGATAGCTGGTAGGAAGGTACTGGCCTTGAGGCACAATTACCTACCCTGAAACCAAGTATTAATAAAAATTGGGTAACACTAAGGGGTGCTTTACATGCTGGGACATCGCTAGCATTTGATAAATAAAAATAATAATAAAAATAAAAAATAATAAAAATTACACGCTGCGATATCGGTAACGATATATCGTCAGGGTCACGTCGTTAGTGACGCTCATCCGGCGCCATTACCGACATCGCAGCGTGTGACACAAATGAGCGACGATCAACGACCACAAAATCGTTCAGAAACGGTGATCGTTGACATGTCACTCATTTCTTTAATATCGCTGCAACCACAGGTACGATGTTGTTCGTTGTCCCTGCGGCATCACACATCGCTATGTGTGACATCGCAGGAACGACGAACATCTCCTTACCTGCCTCCACTGGCAATGAGGAATGAAGGAGGTGGGCGGGATGTTACGTCCCGCTCATCTCCGCCCCTCCACTTCTTTTGGGCGGCCGCTTAGTGACGCTGCAGTGACGTCGCTATGACGCTGAACGCAGCTCCTCCTTGAGGGAGGGATTGTTCGGCTGTCACAGCGACGTCGCTGAACAGGTATGTGCGTGTGACGCTGCCGTAGCGATAATGTTCGCTACGGCAGAGATCACCACATATCGTTTCAAAGACGGGAGCTGGTGATATTGCGCTCAACATCGCTAGCAATTGCTAGCGATGTCGCAGCATGTTAAGTACCCCTAAGACTGTGTGTTAGTTGCAGCAAGCCACTATCTAGGTTCTGTAAGATATGAAGCCCTCAAAACTATACAAGGTTGTTGCTAGGAAGGTACTGGCCTTGAGGCACAATTACTGACCCTGATACCAAGTATTAATACAAATTGGTTAACACTGAGAGTGTGTGTTAGGTCTCTTTCACACGTCAGTGATTCTGGTACGTTTGTGCTTTTTTTTAAACGTACCAGAATCAATGACATACGCAAACCCATTATAATGAATGGGTCTGCTCACACGTCAGTGATTTTTCACTGCACGTGTCTCCGTGCGGCGTACCCGCGTGTGCGTGATTGCCGCACGGAGACATGTAAATTTTTTTCTGGCATCACTGATGTCCCACGGACCACGCAATGGTGTGGTCCGTGAAACACGTGCCAGAAAAAAACGTGCTTTTAAAATAAAAAACATTTTAACTCACCCGGCATCCAGCGATGTCCTCTGCAGCCCGTGCAGCTTGCTGCTTCTGAGCCGGCTCATTATTGTCACGCATATTCATGATGCGCGACACAGCCGACCCGGAAGCAGCTGCTGCGGGGGTCAGCGCCGGCCGGATGCTGCACCGCGGGAGCGATCAGCACCATGGAGAGCGGGAGCAGGCGCAGAGAGTTGATTACTAAGTGCAATCACGGGCCACGGAGAACGGAGCCCGGATTGCACTTAGACAACCCACGTGTGCCGTGATTCACGGCACACGCAGGGACATGTGCGTGTTTTACACGCCAGTGAAAAACGTCAGTGTTTTTCACTGACGTGTGAAACGGGCCTTAGTGTAATGTTTGGTGCAAAGGAGGATCCACGGGACCGTGCACCGGACTCCCCCAGGGAGACTACCAAGAGTGAACCCCTATACAGGTGCTGTCTTTCGGCCACCCCAGAGGGCCTAGATGCACAGCAGCTGGGACATACCAGGAATACGGTTTAGCGTCCTTAGGCTATGTGCGCACGTTGCGTAAAAACATGCAGTTACGCTGCGCTTTGTAGCGCAGCGTAACTGCATGCGTCCTGCGTCCCCTGCACAGTCTATGGAGATTGTGCAGGGGCCGTGCGCACGTGGCGTCTAAGAGCGCAGCGCTTCCGCTACTGCCGAAGCGCTGCGCAAAAAGAAGTGACATGTCACTTCTTTCCTGCGCTTTGCCGACAGCTCCTGCTCTGTCTATGGCAGGAGCTGCAGGCAGAGCGCATGGAATCGGCGCTCACTACGGACATTTCTGCAGCGATCTAAAGCGCACATGTGCTCTTCAGATCGCTGCAGAAATATCTGCAGGGCTAGTACGCAACGTGCGCACATAGCCTTAAGATGTCTGTGCAGGATAGGGTAGGGCGGCTGGTCCAAGGGTAGATTTAATTAATCAACAAATCACCTGAAATATTCATGCCACTTGTAACAATTAGATCAACTCAGAATATTGTCCCCAAATCAAGCAACAAATAGGTGGTTCATGTTAAAATTTTAATTTTTATTACATTCATTAAAAAACACATAACAAACATTAAAAAACAGAGTTAATCCTGTGGGGACACAATATATACCCAGATACTAAAGTCCACATATATAAGGGGGAGCTGTGCATTATGAATACATAGCCACCATAAACTGAGGCAGATTTACATAGAACAGTGCTGCTAGTGAATTGACCATACAGACACTGAAACACTAAAAATATATGCACTGAGCTGCCAAAACAAGGATAAAGTGCCAAGTGACTTAATATTGCCTGCTATTCTATTGTAAACATTAGTAACTCCAAGGTTGGAAGCTGCAATAGCTACCTGATAGTAACGCAATTCCTGGATCTGGGTGACCGGTCCCTCCACCCCAACGCTGTTTCGCCCTTGCTTCTTCCGGGGGCGTGTCTAATCAAGAAAGGGGCTGTTTATTTATAATACCGCCGGAATGTAGTAAGTAACTACAGCTGTTTGTTAATTTGTAATGCTCATTGCAAGGGGTGTATACTGGCTGCAGAAGCAAACATCCAGCTCCTCCTACAGGAACTAACCCCGTTGCGCGCGTGGAACGCAAGCCTGGAATGCAAGCTCTGTCTCCATGTACGCGTTACCGGAAGTTCGGAGGTCCGCAGTCTGATTCTGCGCACTACCTTTTGCAAGAACATAATTACAATCTACGTAATATAGAAGATCGCTACCTGGATTAGATCTGTGTGCACTTATTGACAGGGTCAAAGCTTTATAGAAAAAAGGCTTAATCAATTCAAGTCTGTACACCAGCATAGAAGCATTTTGCACAGTATGTAGAAGCGCTAATGATTACTAAATCTATTCATCTGTACTACATAGAATATGGATACGTACAAGGCGGTTAACTAAGCTGAGTCTGCGCACTACCATATGCAAAGGATTAAATATTAAATTAATTAATCAGCCATGATGCACAGAATAAAGATATACATAGAATCACCTCATATTAACATGATAATAAGTCTCTATATTTCCTAAAAGAATATATACGCTCAAAGAATATAGCAAAAATTACATAATACCCTATTTTATACTATATTTAAACCCATTGTGTACCTAATTATACATACAAAAATTAAAAAATTAAATCAATTAATTATACAGTCCATGATGATAAGGATATGCTATATAAAAATATTGTGTAAAAATATTAATTTTGTGATAAAATATTATTTATTATATACATTAATACAAAATTCTGAAAAAAATAATCACAAGTGAAAAAATGTAAAAAATGTGAAATTATGTTGTGCAATAAATATTACATCCCTATACTACTGTGAAAATCATATAACTACTTGTACATATCCAAAAAAAGGATGAACATGTACAACCATAAATATAAATATAATATTTACAAAAGAAAAAATATTAAGAAATAAGTGAAAGTACAAGGAATAATCTTATCATTTTAATATGTATGTATAAAATTATATATAATGTAACATTTGCTACCAAAAGGAAAAAATTCCTAAAACATGTGTTTTTTATATAACCTAAAAGCATTAATATCTATGACCCCACATATATCCAAAAAAACCCCACATATTAATATTGAATTTTTAATTGATAGATGAATAATTCTTCTCCAAAATATCCAAGGTGATTTCATAGATGATGACTCCCACATCTGTCCAAAAAACGAGCCCATAATAAATATCGTTCCGGCATACAAGACTAAGGAAAAAATTGAAAAATGTTAAAAACAATTAAAACCACATACAAAAACAGACAAAACCCACCCATAAAAGAGACCTTAATAAGAGAACCTAATATATATATTCATAAATAGAAATATGACCAAGAAATGCCTACAAAAAAGACCCAAAACCAAAATTTTCATCTAGACCTTGAGGTGAGAGGGTACCTAATCTGAAAATCCACCGGCTCTCAGTCTGAGCCAAAACTTTATCTAAGTCTCCACCTCTCAGACCCAAAGATACCTGATCCATACCTTTAAATGTAATTTCATTCGATTTACATGCATGATGGATCATAAAATGCTTGGCTAACGTCTTGAGTGATGAAATATTATCCACCTCTTTGGCATTCTCGATGTCACGAATGTGTTCCCGCACACGTATCTTCAATTCACGTGTTGTCAATCTTATATAAACCTTATTGCAAGTACATTGGGCATGGTAAATGATACCCTTGGATGCACAATTTAACAATTTACGGATCTCAAAATTTCGTGATCCATCATAATTGAAAAAGGTTTTGGCTTTCTTCATGTTCTTATAGGCTTTGCACATGCCACATGGAAAAAAGCCTTGTATTGAACTATTAGTGCGGTTTGAAGCAGGTGCCGGAGGTTCATAGTGGCTTCTCACTATATAATCTCGCAAATTTTTTGATCTGCGTGCAACCATGAGAGGACGAGATGGCAAAACATTTTTTAGGATAGGATCCATCATTAAAACATTCCAGTGTTTTTCCAAAATAGATTTAACTTCACTCCACTGGGAATTAAAAGTAGTGATGAATCTCAACTGGTTGTCCATTTTTTGAGCTCTCTTTTTACTAAAAAGCAGATCAATCCTATCCACTTGGACTGCCCTCTTAACCCCTTAACGACCCATGACGTACTGGGTACGTCATGGATCGTGTGCCGGTAAGCCCCGCCCCCTGCCGCCGGCAGGCGGCGGCGATCCGCGCACATATCAGCTGTTATCAACAGCTGACATGTGTGCCTGCTAGCCGCGGGTGGAATCGCTTCCACCCGCGGCCATTAACCCCTTACATTTTACTGCCAAAATCTGGCAGTGATATGTATATGGGCACCGCCATGACAGTCACTTACCCCGCCCCCCGATAGTCACGTGACATGATCATGTGACTTTCGGTGGTTGCCATGGTAGCACAGGGTCATGTGATGACGCCTGTAGCTAACATGACTCACTTCCTCTCAATGCCGCAATACAGCCGGCATTGACAGTAAAGCAGCAAATCTGCAGTTCTCAGCTCTGTAGCTGAGATCTGCAGATAGTGCAGAGTGATCGGATTGCTGATCGCTATAGCCCCCTAGGGGGACTTGTAAAATAAAAAAAAAAGTAAAAAATAATGTTTTAAAAAATTAAAAAAAAATAAAAAAAACCTAAAAGTTCAAATCACCCCCCTTTCACCCCATTGAAAATTAAAGGGTTAAAAAAATACAAAATACACACATATTTGGTATCGCCGCGTTCAGAAATGCCCGATCTATCAAAATATAAAATCAATTAATCTGATCAGTAAACGGCGTAGCGGCAAAAAAAATCCAAACGCCAAAATTACGTTTTTTGGTCACCGCAAATTTTGCGCAAAATGCAATAACACGCGATCAAAACGTAGCATCTGCGCAAAAATGGTACTGTTAAAAACGTCAGGTCGAGACGCAAAAAATAAGCTATCACTGAGCCTCAGATGCCGAAAAATGAGAACGCTACGGGTTTTGGAAATGGCTCAAAACGTGCGCCACTTTTTTTGGACAAGCTTGTGAATTTTTTTAACCCCTTAGATACAAGTAAACCTATACATGTTTGGTGTCTACAAACTCGCATTGACCTGAGGCATCACATAGATACCTCAGTTTTACCATATAAAGAACACAGTGAATAAAATATCCCAAAAACTATTGTAAGATCACACTTTTTTTGCAATTTTTCCGCACTTGGAATTTTTTGCTGTTTTCTAGTACACTATATGGTAAAACTTATGGTTTAATTTAAAAGTACAACTCGTCCCACAAAAAACAAGCTCTCATATGGCAAGATTGATGGAAAAATAAAAAAGTTACGCCTCTCGGAAGAAGGGGAGCAAAAAACAAAAACGCAAAAACGGAAAGTGCCCGGGGGCTGAAGGGGTTAAAGCCTCTTTTAATATTGCGACGACTATATCCTCTCTCTTCGAACCTCTCAGCTAAGTCTCTAGATTGATTTATGAAGGCACCATTCTTTGAACACATTCTCTTAGCTCTGAGAAACTGGCCGATTGGTATGCCTCTCTTTGTGGATGCCGGGTGAGATGAAGAGGCATGAAGGAAGAAGTTTGTTTACGTTGGTTTTCTATACATGTTGGTAATTAATTCCCCATTTTCGGACACATCAATCTTGATATCCAAAAATTCGACGCTGCGACCGTACTTATACGTAAGCTTAATGTTCTGATCATTATTATTAAGCTTAGTAATAAATGCGTCCAGATGTTCAGTTGCTCCTTCCCAGATAAACCAAACATCATCAATAAATCTCATCCATTTCTTCACCTGTGTAATTTCTGATATTGTTTCATTCAAAAAAATATCTCGCTCCCAAGCACCAAGAAAAAGATTGGCGTACGAGGGGGCACATGATGCCCCCATCGCTGTGCCCTGAGCTTGCAAAAAGTACTTATTCTTAAAAAGGAACACGTTGTGTGTCAGTACAAATTCTAGAAAGGTAAGGAGCAACTTAATCAAGGATTTGTCCATGATTGCTCATGTTCAAAAACAAAGCTGTAGCTCTTAAACCATCTTCATGCCTGATAGATGTATAGAGGGACTCCACATCTGCTGTGACCATAACCATGTCGTCATTTAGACTGACGTGGTTAAGTCTTTGTAAGGCAGATGTGGTGTCCCTCAAATATGATGGCAAGGAAAGTACAAGAGGCTTCAGAGAAAAGACAATCATGACTCCAACCTGTTCACAAAGACCCCCATTACCCGATATAATTGGTCGACCTGGAGGGTTCAGGGGGTCTTTGTGAATTTTGGGAATGAGATAGAGCGTAGGGGTACGTGGATGTAAGTCAATAACGAACTCTAAACATTTTTTTGGAACAATGCCCTCCTCAACGGCTTTTTCTAAGATCTTAATCAGATCCTCCTTAAAAGCTGGAATGGGATTAGTCCACAATTTTTTATAACATCTGGAGTCATTAAGCAACCTGAATGCGTGTCTCTCATACATTTCAGAGGGCCAAACAACCAGGTTGCCACCCTTATCCGCTGGTTTGAACAAGATTTCATCCTAAGGCTATGTGCACAGTCCGTTTTTCGTGGCGTTATTGCGCATTTTTTGGGTGTGTTTTTGGCCTCAAAACTGCATGACTTTGCTTTCCCAGCAAAGTCTATGAGTTTTAATTTTTGCTGTCCGCACACAACTTTTTTTTAAGCTGCGTTTTTGAGCTTAAAAAAAAAAAATGGACATGTCAATTCTTTCCTGCGTTTTTCTGCGTTTTCCCCCCATGCAATGCATTGAAAAACGCAGAGATCAAAAACGCAGCAAAGCGCAGCAAAAAACGCACCAAATCGCGGTAAAAACGCATGCGTTTTTGCCACTTTTTTTGCTGCGGGAGCGTTTTTGTGCTTTTTTAGCGGCCAAAAACGCACAAAAACGCAGCGTCAAAAAAACGCAGTGTGTGCACATAGCCATAGTTTGTAATTTCTCAAGAACCTTGCGTTCTAGCCAATTAAGATTGGAAACCTCTCTTGCATGATTTGGCAAATGTTCCAATTCAGCCGTTACTAATTTAGTAAAAATGTCTATTGCAGGACACAAGCTTAATGAAGGGAAAGTCTTGGATCTATGGATAAGATGTATAGGGAACTTACTCAAATCTTGTGTCATACTCTCCTCCAATAGATCTTCCAAGATTTCCAAAGCCCTCTGTTCCTCTTTGGTTTGAAAAATTTCTTGACAATCATTTTTATGATGAAACCGTTTGAGAATCATCTTCCTTGCAAAAAGATGTGTATCCTTTACCGACGTGAAAACATCTGCATAATGAGATGGGGAAAAAGTGAGTCCTTTTTCCAACACTCTTAATTCAGTGTCAGAAAAACAATATTTAGACAAATTGATCACCTTGAATTGATCAGTTCTTTTTTGATTTCTATTTTTAGAAAAAATCTCAGGGAACTTTTCTTTATTTTGTGTTCTTGTTCTACGGAAAATTTCCCCATTCTCTTCCACATCACTAGATGACATATATTGATCAAATTGAGAGGTATAACGTCTACTGGATGGACTCTCAGGATTACCAGATGTCACATTTTTCTTAATTTTATTTTTTTGTTGCCATCTAAAGATCTTTCCTGAAATCTACAACATCTCTTTGAAATTTTTTACTTTACTTAAAATAATATCATTTTCCCATTTGTCCAAATCTTTCTCATTATCTTCCATAAATTTTTCTAATTTTTTCGGATCACAATCTTTCTTGATCAATTCAAACAATCTTTCAATCTCCAAATCAATTTTAGTCAGGGCCAATGAATTATTTTTAATAATAATTTCAATAAACGCCAGTGAACATGAATTGGCAGCTTTACTCCATTTCTCTACCCACCCATCATTATCAAGGTCAAATGAAGGAAAAAGGTGGACCCAAAGTCCTCTCGGTACAATACTTTGTTTATGGTAAATTTCAAGGGACATTCGGTTCCACCACAATTTTGTCTTTTTATGCAAGGCGTTTCTTTCTCTACTGGCGAACTAACTCATTTCTATCTGTAAAGGTCTCAGACGAAACACTAGGATTACTCTGTTTAAACAAATCAATAGCTTTGTCATGCCAAGACTTCTCTTTTGCCTTGAAATCCATATCAATGGTGAGCACTGTCAAAAAAACAGTAAGGCTATGTGCGCACTAGACCGTTTTTCCCGCGGATTTACCCGCGGATTTGCCCCGGAAATTTCTTGAGAAATGTCTGCAATCTTTGTGCAGACATTTCCCATGAAATTCAATGAGAAAAAAAAATAGCTGTGCGCACTGTGCGGATTTTTCTCAAGAAAATTTCTTGAGAAAATTTTCTCGAGAAACTTTCTTGAGAAAATGTGCATGTCCATTAATTTCCGCAGGTACCTGCGGTATTCCGGGGGTATTCCGCAGGTAGCAATGATGTGCGGTATACCACCGGAATAGCCGCGATTTACCTGCGGTAATGCCCATCGCTGCCTGCGGTTTTGCAGGAAGCGATGTCATTATGCCAGGAAGAGGAGCAGAGTAAACACACGTCGCACTCCCTGGACGCCGCACAGAAGCACTTCCGTGCGACCTCCAGGTGTCTGTGCAGTGTGTGTCCTGCTCCGGCCTCGCGGCTCCCAGCACTGCAGGGTGTCAGTGTATGCCCGCAGTGTCAGCAGCCTGTCACGCTGCAGCGCAGGCAGACACTGACATCCTGCAGTGCTGGGAGCCGCGGGGATGACGATCGCTGCTGTCAGGAGGTGAGATCATTACCTGCTGTGACGATCTCCTGCCTCCTGACGTCACCGCTGTCTATGCCTGTCTCGCGAGCGGCCCGAGACTGTCACTAGCGGTGACGTCACGGGCTCTCGCGATAAGTCAGTGACAGCGCTGACGTCAGCAGTACAGGAGATGATCACAGAAGGTCATGATCTCATCTATGCTCCTGATGGCAGCGCTCGTCATCCCCTGCAGTGACCTGAGCTGACCTATTGATGTTAGCTCAGGTCACTGCATTGCTCTCCCAGCCAATGGGGAACATTCTGTTTTTCATTGACTGGGACAGCGACTATGGTATGGATCGCCGTGCCCCCCCCCCCTTATTGGATTACGCCGGACGTGGAATTGATTGTGCTCTTTTCAATAAATTGGTTAAAGAGGGAATGTTTTGGGGAGTGTTTTTTCAAATAAAACTTTTTTTGTTGTCTATTTTTTAATTATTACTGACTGGGTTGGTGATGTCGGGTATCTGATAGACGCCTGACCTCACCAACCCCAGGGCTTGATGCCAGGTGACATTACACATCTGGCATCAACCCCATATATTACCCCGTTTGCCAACGCACCAGGGCGCGGGATGAGCTGGGGCAAAGCGCCAGGATTGGCACGTCTAATGGATGCGCCACTCCTGGGGCGGCTGCGGCCTGCTATTTTTAGGCTGGGGAGTGTCCAATAACAGTGGACCTCCCTAGTCTGAGAATATCAGACCCCAGCTGTCCGCTTTACCTTGGCTGGTGATCCAATATGGGGGGGACCCCACGTTTTTTGTTTTAAATTATTTATATAATTTAAAATAACAGCGTGGGGTGCCCACTGTTTTGGATTATCAGCCAAGGTGAAGCTGCCAGCGGTGGTCTGCAGGCTGCAGCCGTCTGCTTTACCCAAGCTGGCTACAAAAAATGGGGGGACCTCACGTCATTTTTTTTTAATTATTTATTTATTTTATGGCTAAATACAAGGCTAAGCACCCTTTAGGCTACTTTCACACATCCGGCTTGAGCTCTGCGGCTCAATCCGGCTGTGCAAGCTATGCAACGGATGCGGTGAAAACACCGCATCCTTTGCATAGGTTTTTCCTTTGCGGCCAGTCCGGTTTTTGCCGCTTGCGGCATGCTACTGAGCATGCGCAGTGGCAAAAACCGCATGCGGCGGCCGGATGCGGTTATTGCCGCATCGCGCCGCATCCGGCCGCCATAGGCATGTATTGAAAAATGTGCCGCATCGGCCGAATGCGGCGCGATGCGGTTTTTTTTGCCGCACGAAAAAACGTGCCAGGCAACGTTCCATCCGGCCGCCGCATCGGCTACATCTGCCGCATGCGGCAAAAAACGGACGGAACGCAAGGCCATGCAGCACAATGCGGCACTAATTAAAGTCTATGCAGGAAAATCGCAACCGGCAGCAAAAAAAACCGGTTGCGATTTTCATGCAAAGTGCCGGATTGTGCCGCATAGCAAAAACCGGAGGTGTGAAAGTAGCCTAAGTGCCACATGAAAGTCACTAAAGGGTGCCAGCTTAGAAAATGCAGGGAGGTGGAACATTATATAGGTTTTTCTCATCTATCTATCTATCTATCCCTCTATCTATCTATCTATCTATCTATCTATCTATCTATCTATCTATCTATCTATCTATCTATCTATCCCTCTATCTATCTATCTATCTATCTATCCATCTATCCCTCTATCCCTCTATCTATCTATCTATCTATCTATCTATCCCTCTATCTATCTATCTATCTATCTATCTATCTATCTATCCATCTATCCCTCTATCCCTCTATCTATCTATCTATCCATCTATCCCTCTATCTATCTATTCATCTATCTATCCCTCTATCTATCTATCTATTCATCTATCTATCCCTCTATCTATCTATCTATTCATCTATCCATCTTTCCCTCTATCCATTATCTGTCTATCGATTATCTTTATTATTTATTGCAGGGACAAACCTGCGGTAAATCCGCGGTAAATCCGCGGCAAATTCGCGGCAAATCCGCGGCAAATCCGCGGCAAAAACGCATGCGGATTTGGTGCGGATTTTTTCCGCAGGTCCGGAAATCTTTCACTGGCAGAAGTTTCTCAAGAAATTTTCTTGAGAAACTTCACATTTCTAGTGCGCACATAGCCTAAAGATGCAATTAATCAACAAATCACCTGAAATATTCATGCCACTTGTAACAATTAGATCAACTCAGAACATTATCCCCAAATCAAACAACAAATAAGTGGTTCATGTTAAAATTTTAAATTTTTATTACATTCATTAAAAAACACATAAAAAACATTAAAAAACAGAATTAATCCTGTGGGGACACAATATATACCCAGATACTAAAGTCCACATATATAAGGGGAAGCTGTGCATTATGAATACATAGCCACCATAAACTGAGGCAGATTTACATAGAACAGTGCTGCTAGTGAATTGACCATACAGACACTGAAACACTAAAAATATATACACTGAGCTGCCAAAACAAGGATAAAGTGCCAAGTGACTTAATATTGCCTGCTATCCTATTGTAAACATTAGTAACTCCAAGGTTGGAAGCTGCAATAGCTACCTGATAGTAACACAATTCCTGGATCTAGGTGACCGATCCCTCCACACCAACGCCGTTTTGCCTTTGCTTCTTCCGGGGGCATGTCTAATCAAGAAGGAGCTTCCAAGCCCATTTCCAGATCCACTGGTAGCCGGCCGGGGCGAGCTCTCATCAGGTATGCTGGAGTGCATTTCGTAGAGCTGGAAGGGATGTTGTTATACATATCGACCAGGTCAGGTAGCTTCTCCGGCCACAGGATCCGCTCTTCCAGCGGTAACGTCTTGAGGAGGCCCAGGACCAAGTGGTTCATCTTTTCACACATTGGTTTGGGCATGGTAAGGCGTGGTCCGGATTTTCTTGCAGCCGTACAACTGGCAGAATTCCTGGAATACCTCTGCTTCAAAGGCCGGACCCTGATCGGTAAGCACCTTCTCGGGGTACCCATGCGGTCGACAGAAATAAGCCTGGAAAGCCTTATCGGCGGTACGACTGGTTAAGTCCTTAACGGGGACAACCACCATGAACCTCGAATAGTGGTTTACAATGGTCAGAGCGTAGGTGTACTCACTTCGGCTGGGGGTGAGCTTTACATGGTCAAGGGCAACCAGCTGCAGCAGTTGGTGCGTAATGATCGGGTGTAGGGGTGCCTTCTGGCTGGCCTCGTCCTTCCTTCTCAATGCGCAAAGGCCACATTCTCGGCACCAGGCCTCCACGGATTCCCGCATTCCATTCCAATAGAACTGCTCTCTCAACAACATCTCCAGCTTCTTCCACCCGAAGTGTCCAGCACCATCATGGTATGCTTGCAGGACGGTGGGCACGTTAGCCTGGGGAATCACCAGCTGGCGGATCTTCTCGTGAGTCTTTGGATTAATCAGCTCGCGATACAACTTCCCCTGGTGTAGGTACAGCCGGGTCCGTTCTCGCCACAGACGTTGGGCTTTGGCAGGAGCAGCAGGGTCTATCCCAGCAGAACCCTGTTCCACTAGGGTCTTGACCAGGTGGATGGCAGGTGCCTGGTCCTGAGCTTCCTGCCACTCCTGTCGGGGCAGCGGATCCAGGCTCACCCGTTGTTGGTGGACGTGTACCTTCTCAGTTAACGGCCGATGAAATGCAGGCAACTCGATCTCTTCGAGGTCATCATCCTCTGGCCCCTCTTCCGACAGGTGGGGCATCCGGGAGAGTGCATCGGCATTGACGTTGGTACGACCGGCCTGATACTTGATGGTGAAATCGTAGTTGGCTAACCTGGCCACCCACCGCTGCTCCAACGCGCCCAGCTTGGCCGTATCTAGATGAGTCAGCGGGTTATTGTCTGTGTACGCGGTGAACTTGGCTGCTGCCAGGTAATGGCGGAACTGCTCGGTGATAGCCCACACCAGTGCCAAGAGCTCAAGCTTGAAGGAGCTGTAGTTCTCAGGGTTCCTCTCAGTCGGTCGGAGTTTTCGGCTAGCATAAGCTATTACCTTTTCTTTTCCGTCCTGGACTTGGGATAAAACAGCCCCCAAGCCCACATTGCTGGCATCGGTGTAGAGGATGAATGGGCGGCTGTAGTCAGGGTACGCTAGGATTTCCTCTCCGGTCAGGGCCGCTCTCAGCTGGCGGAAGGATTACTCATGTTTTTCTTCCCACACCAATGGGGCCCCTAGGGGTCTACCGCCCTTGGTCTGTCCCATGAGGAGGTCTTGCATGGGAGAAGCCATCTTCGTGTACCCCTTAGGTAATATCCTACCAGGCCCAGAAACTGCCTCACTTCCTGATCCATGTCCCATAGTCAAAGCAAAGAAGAGGCACCAAACGAGTCAGTCACATAGTATAAATAAAAGTCCTGAGACTTACACATAATGAAGGTGGTCACCAGAGCATCCCACACCAGCAAGAAATACCCTCCAAAGGAGCCTCTTCTTTGCTTTGACTATGGGACATGGATCAGGCCTGTGTGATTCCACATATATTATGCTGTGAATAGAGGCTCCCTACCTATCAGCCACTTATGATTGTTCCTTTATTTAGTTCCCTCTCAGACTACCCCTCTTTTCCTACGGTGGTTTTTCGCCTTTTGCTCCCCATCAACATGTGGGTTTTCACCTATTTTTCACTATTAGCACCACTATATACTTGTTAAAAATGATTCTTTTAATATTTGTATTCAATAAAGAATTGATGTTTTGTACATTCAGCCTTTGAATACTCCGCTTCTTTGTTTCTCTTGAGCCTTTATGGAGTGGCATATATATTGATACGAGATGTGCTTTAGTTCAATATCTTTGTGTCCGCTTCAGTGTGCGGAGGGCGGTTTGCAGACGCAAGGCGTAGTCCCGAATGCTATCCGCGGGCCGTTGCCGGCATTGGTAAAACTGCATCCGCAGCTCGGCTTCGGTACGGGTCTCAAAGGCAGTCTGTAGCTTCTCAAAGATGGTGGCCACAGAGGACCGGTCCCCCTCGGCCCAGGTCTCCGCCTCCTGCTCAGCCGCACCGGTTAGCTGCCCCAGCACTACTGCTGCACGTTGCTTATCAGTTAGGGGGTACAATTCCAGTAGCGGGCTCAGCTTCTTCCGGAAGACCTGCAACGCATCAGGTTTCCCATCGTACTACGGCAGCCAGGTAGCTCCGGGCACATAGGGCAAGGAGAACGGCATCACCTGAGCGAGAGCTGGGGCCGCGGCACCTCCCGCCAGTGCGGCCGGGACCTGGGCGGGCCCATTCCCATCGGTGGGTGCCACCGCGGCTGCGACCACCGCTCTTCCAGCGGCTCCGTCGGGCGCAGACATCTTGTTTCCGTCCCCCTTAGTCTTTTTCCGGCTCCTCCTCTACAGGGGCGGGGTTTCGGTTTTCGCGCCTCCAGTGCTCGAGGAGACGCTCGAGCGGGGACTTTTTGCGCCCAAAATGGCGGCTTCTCAAGATTTTCGGCCGGACACCTCTGGTGGTCACAAGGCGCACCTCTACCAGACGGCAGAGCGGTAAGATCCTGTTCGTGACGCCAAGTTGTCGCGGGCGGAGGAGGGGACGCTGCGCTCACCCACTGCTCGGGTCCGGCTACTGCTGCTCGGTGGTGGCTCGAGCAGTGGGCCGGATCCCTGGGACTCGAGCGGCATTCCTTGCCCGTGAGTGAAAGGGGGCGGTTTGGTGTGTGGTTTAGGGATATTGTCCGTGACGCCACCCACGGTTGTGGTGAGATTGGTGACACCACCGCTGCTCTGGACGGGGATCCCGGGAGCGATGACAGGGAGAAGCTTGGATGTTGTTTCTCCCCTCCGTGGGTAGGGGGGTTGGTTGTCCCGGGGCCCGGTGAGGGGTAGGGATGGATGGCAGGCGGATTACGGGGCCTGGTGAGGTGCAGGGTCGTGGGGGCAGTGCTGTGCCGCACGGCACGGTGGTACTCACTCAGCCAGTAATTCACACGGAGTCTCTGGTCAAACAAACGGCTGGATGGACGGGTCCCACAGGCGGCTGCGGTTGTTCTCCTCCCGGTAGGTTGATGGTGACTGCCTTTCCCTGCACCTGTGTTGTGTTACGGTTCCAATGGCTTCCCACCGGTAACCCGCTCCCCAGTTTGGATGGATGCTGAAGGAGCCCCTTTTGCCCGCAGGCTCTGGCCCTGGGAACTGTAGCCTTGGCGGTGACTGTGTTTCCCTCTACGGTGTGAGCTGTTGCCTTCAATCGGGTCTTGACTGCTGGGAAACCCCGGAGGTTCCCTTCGCTAACAGATTTGACCAGTTTTACGGCGACTCCTAGCCTGGTCGGGGTCCGTAAGCCCTGCCGGATGGTGCTGGCTTCTCTTTGCACTCCGATCCAGTACCGCCGGGCCACCGCCCATCCATGGTCCTTACGGTTCGCTCCAATCAGCCTCTCCTTTAGACGGTCATCAACGTCTGCCAACCTTGCAGTATGTGCCCGGGCCACACACCTGGACACCGTCAGGCTGCTCCTCTACCACTTCACTTTCTCACTCCCCAAACTGATCTGACTCCTTTTCCCGCCTCCAGGACTGTGAACTCCTCGGTGGGTGGGACCAACCGCCTGGCCCACCCCCTGGTGTGGACATCAGCCCCTGGAGGAAGGCAACAAGGATTTTTGTGTTTGACTTCGGTGTGCCTAACCGGGGTGTGGGGTGTGTTGGTGTAGTTCTGTGACGACCTGGCTTGTCCAGGGCGCCACATATTCATACAGCACAGCTCCCCCTTATATATGTGGACTTCAGTATCTGGGTATACATTGTGTCCCCACAGGATTAACTCTGTTTTTTAATGTTTGTTATGTGTTTTTTAATGAATGTAATAAATAATTTTAAATTTTAACATGAACCACTTATTTGTTGCTTGATTTGGGGACAATATTCTGAGTTGATCCAAGGGTAGATTTAGGCTGAAGGAAATCAGGACGGATGAGCGGAACCGGGTACAGGTGCCGACTGGTGGTAACAGACGGAGTCCGGGATCAGCGAGGGTGCAGACACTGATGATACCGTTTGGAGTCCAGACCCGCCAACTGGAAGATGATGGGATCCACAGCAGATTGTCACTGGGGAATCTCCTGGAAGAGCGGTGGACTGGACACACACAGGCTGGTGTACCGCCTTGCACTCGGCTGCAGCCGAGCCGCTCGGATCTGGGCTCGTTGGTGTGTGGCTCAAGCGCCTCGAGTGGGGTCACTTCGCTCTGAAAGGGAGTGGTGGCGCTTTTGGTGGGGGTTAGGTAGGTGCACTGCCGGACCCGCGCTTGAGTTTGTGACGCCACCCACGGGATGTGGTGAAGGTAGACACCACTGCTGCAGTTACGGGGCACCCGGGGGAGATGGTAGTGCAGCAAGATTTTAACCCCTCCGTGGGCAGGGATGGTGGCCCCGGGTACCGTTGGGGGTAGCTGGGCAGTGCAGGGCAGTGCGCGGCCGGATGGCACTGTTGTACTCACTGTTATTGACGCACACAAGTCTCTGGTAAACCAAGTTGATGGTGGTCGGTGCCCGCAGCCAGCTGCGTCTGGTCCCCCACCCGAATCGGTGGTCTTGGCCTTTCTCCTGCACCGTGTTGTATATTTGGGCTGCTTGCGCTTCATCAACGGGAGTCCACTACCCGGCTTTGTGAATATCGGGAGAGCCCTTTTGCCCGCATACACTGGCCCATGGGATCTCCCTGCCTGTGCGGTGGCTTTCTATCCACCTCGGTGGGCTGTTGTCTTCAGTCGGGACTTGGGTGGGAAAGGACCTATAGTCCAGACCGCAATCAGTTAATTAACTCAGTCCAGTGGAATCTGGACCTCGTTTCAGGGTCTGAGAACCCCCCTTTGTGCTCTGGTTTCCGAGTCGGTTCCCCGGGTCAGTACCGGCGGGCCACTACCCTGTCCCGCTCCACCATGGTTCCATAGAGCTGTCTTCCCGACTTCTGCAGGCTAAGGCCACCGTTTGCCTCCTAGCCAAAAGTGCCCGGGCTCCAACCCCGGCACTTGTCAGACTGCTGCAGACCTGGGCACAGGCCTGCTTCCACACTGACTACTCACTACTCAACTCCTCAACTCAATTCAACTGAACTGTTTCCTGCCTCAGGCCCTCAGAACTCCTCGGTGGGCATGGCCAATTGCCTGGCTCCGCTCCCTGGTGTGTTCATCAAGCACTGAGGGAGGTGACTAGGTTTTAATGGTTGGCTGATGACACCTTTTTGGGGGACAGGTGTAGTGCGGGGGTCTATCTGTGACTACCTGGCTAGTCCAGGGCGTCACACTCCCCCTTGGTTAACTACAGACCATCCGCGGGCTGTCTGACCACCACCGTTTATTTTTGTTATAACTGCAAAAGATAAAAGAGAACATATGTACAATTATAATAACAGTATTTACAATCAAGCATATTGGTGTTTCTTCCCGTGCGGGAGGCATGTTGCTTAAATATTGCAAACATATAAAAACACTATTACTAAACGGGAACGGGACGGGACCGGGTCCTTTCATTTGCCCACCCAAGCAAACCTTAACCTTGATGCTGCCTCTATAAACATGTCAGCACCCCTTTTCCCCAGTCCAGGAAACGGGTTCAGGTCTGGGTATTGCCCGCACGGGCCAGGTAAAAAGTTCCTTACCCGGCAGTCTCTCAGAGGCCCCACGTCCAGGGGACCCCTGGCCCGGAGGGTAGTCACCGGTTTGCATGGTGATGGGACCTCGGCCTCCTCTGCTGCAGGCCCTTCCTCCAACCAGCCTCCCTGGGGACTGTAAGACCTGAAAGGGTGGTGCGGGATTATTTACAAGCCCAAAAGTTTTTGGGTGGCTTGCAAGTTCTCAGCCTTGTTCATTTTTGCAAAACGGGGTATTTAAAAGGGATCAAACAAAGTCCCAACGGGGACGGGCAACAGTCTTTGGAATCAGGTGAGAGTCTCGGGTGATTGTTATTCATTCACACACATATGTACATAATCAACATGCTGCACCCCTAGATGGCAGTTTTCCTGTTCCTAAGCAGTGGCTGACCTAGGTTAGGACACGTGGACCTCCTGGGTCCAATACTTTCAGGTGGAGGCAATTGGGGACAGGGGACGACCGGTCCCTTTTCCCGAGTGTCAGTTATGGTGGGTAGAGACCTGCGGGGGCATGGTGTAGGTGCATCCCTGGGCGCTTGCTCGGGTGGCTTGCTGGTGGGCATCTCCGGCTCCATTTCTTCCACGGGTTGTCAGAACATTATTACAGGAACAATCACTGCGCCGTTCTGCATAGGCCAATCAGCTGGAAAGTCACCCATCACTGTATGGATCACCCCTCTTTTCTCCTCCACGCTCGGCGTGGGCACAGGGACCTCTTCTACCAGTCTCAGGGGACCCGGGCATCTCTTCAGGTGGTCCCTGGAAACAGTGGCCGTAGTTTTCCCCTGGTCGCGACTAATCAGGTAGGTCTTCTCGTTCTCCGATCTAGTTGGCTGTATGATGTAGGGGGTCCTTTCACACCGATCGTCGAGCTTATGCGTTTTTCGTTAGCGCTTCAGCACCACATCTCCAGGTCCAAAAGTAGCAGCCTGAGCTCGCTTGTTGAAGCGCAGCTCTTGCTTTTTTGATTTTGACCCAGATTCCTTTCCAAATTCTCTTGGATCCGTCGGTACTGTGTCTGCCGCTTGGCATCCCAGTTGCCAGTGGGAGGAAGAGTTTCGGGCACTTCTATGTCCAGCTCTAGATCTATTGGCAGCCGCCCTGGCTGGGCTCTCATCAGGTATGCGGGGGTGCACTTGGTGGAGCTGCAGGGGATGTTATTGTACATGTCCACCAAATCAGGCAGCTTCTCCGGCCACAGATTCCGTTCTTCCAGGGGTAATGTCTTGAAGAGGTTAAGGACCAGATGGTTCATTTTCTTGCACATCCCATTAGTTTGGGCATGATAGGGCGTGGTCCGGATCTTCTTGCACCCGTACAAGTGGCAGAACTCCTGGAACACCTCCGCTTCAAAGGCTGGGCCCTGATCCGTGAGCACCTTCTCAGGGTAGCCATGCGGCCGGCAAAAGTAGGCCTTGAAAGCTCTGGCTGCGGAGCAGCCTGTCAAGTCTTTAACAGGAACAACCACCATGAACCTTGAGTAGTGGTCGACAATGGTAAGGCATAGGTGTACCCACTTCGGCTGGGCGTGAGCTTGACGTGGTCCAAGGCGACCAACTCTAGCAACTGGTGGGTGACAATCAGCTGTAGCGGGGCCTTCTGGTTCGCTTCGTCCAGTCTTCTCAGCGTACAGGGACCACACTCTCGGCACCAGGCCTCCACGGACTCTCGCATCCCACTCCAGTAAAACCGCTCCCTCAGCAGCATCTCCAGCTTCTTCCAGCCGAAGTGTCCTGCGCCATCATGGTAGGCCTGCAGGACCTTGGGTACGCATGCCTGAGGCACCACCAGGTGGCGAACTTTTTCATGTGTCTTCGGGTTAATCAACCCCCTATACAGCTTCCCTTGATGCAGGTACAGACGATCTCTCTCTTTCCATAACCGCTGAACTTCGGAGGGGGCTGTGGGGTTCATCCTGGAAGAACCCTGGGCAATCATTGTTTTGACCAGCTGAACTGCAGGTTCCTGATCCTGGGCTTCTTGCCATCCCTGGCTGGGCGGCGGGTCGAGGTTCGCCTGCTGTTGGCTAACGCAGGTCTTCTCACCCCGTGGCCGATGGAATGCGAGTAGCTCGATCTCCTCCAGGCTGTCTTCCTCCATCCCTTCATCGGGCAAGTGTGGCATCCGAGACAGCGCATCCGCGTTGGTGTTCTTGCGGCCAGCCCTGTACTTGATGATGAAGTCGTAATTGGACAGTCAAGCCATCCACCGCTGCTCCAGGGCACCCAGCTTGGCCGTATCCAGATGTGTTAATGGGTTGTTGTCCATGTAGGCTGTGAACTTCGCCGCCGCGAGATAATGTTTAAACCTTTCTGTTATCGCCCACACGGGGGCCAGGAACTCGAGCTTGAAGGAGCTGTAATTCTCTGAGTTCCTCTCTGTTGGCCGGAGCTTCCTGCTGGCATAGGCGATCACCTTTTCTTTTCCATCTTGTACCTGGGACAGGACTGCACCCAGGCCCACATTGCTGGCGTCGGTGTAGAGGATGAACGGGAGGCCATAATCAGGATAAGCCAAGATTTCTTCCCCTGTCAGGGCCGACTTCAGCTGTTGGAAGGACTCCTCGTGCTTCTCACCCCAGACAAACGGGTGTCCAGGTGATCTACCATTCTTGGTTTGTCCCACGAGGAGGTCTTGCATGGGCGTGGCCATCTTCGTGTACCCCTTGATAAAACGGCGGTAGTAGCCCACTAGGCCCAGGAACTGCCTCACCTCCTTCACCGTGGTTGGTTGCGGCCAGCTCTGGATAGCAGTAATCTTCTCAGGATCCGGGGCTACGCCTTCCGCACTCACCACATGCCCGAGGTACTGCACTTAGAGGGTTTTAACTTCATCCCGTACTTGGCGAGGGCCGCAAACACTTCTGCCGGGTGCTCCAGGTGGGCTTCATACGTCTTGGAATACACAATCACGTCGTCCAAGTACAGCAGAACAATCTCGAAGTTGAGATGCCCCAAACAGCACTCCATGAGCCTCTGGAAGGTCCCCAGGGCATTGCACAGCCCGAATGGCATACTGTTGAACTCGCAGAGTCCCATGGGGGTAGCAAACGCAGTTTCTCGCGGTCTTCCCATGCAACCACCACCTGCCAGTAGCCACTAGTAAGGTCAAGGGTAGAGAAATAATTAGCAGTCTTCAGCGCAGTGAGCGACTCTTCAATGCGGGGAAGAGGATAGGCATCTTTATGCGTTATCTGGTTGATCTTCCGGTAATCCACACACATTCTCATGGTACCATCCTTCTTCCTCCCCAGCACCAATGGAGCTGCCCAGGGACTACAACTATCCCGGATGACCCCTGCCTCCTTCATGTTCCTCAACATTTCTTTGGCGCACTGGTAGTGTGCAGGTGGGATTGGCCTGTACCTCTCTTTAATGGGTGGATGCATACCCGTGGGGATATGGTGTTGAACCCCTTTAACTCTCCCAAAATCTAGCGAGTGCTTGCTGAAAACCTATCCGTACTCCTGCACTACCCTGTATACCCCTTCCTTGTGGTGCATGGGTGTAGCCTTGGTGCCGACATGCAACTCCCGGCACCACTTCTCTAATCGTTCAGGTGGAAGGTCACTGTCGGAGTGTGGTGTAGTGGTTGTGGGGGTTGTTTCATGGATAGCATGAGCGTCTACGGTGAACAACTTGGCTATGGTGGCGTATCGGTGGAGCCTGACCTCTTCCTCTCCACAATTCAGCACTCTCACGGGCACTCTCCCCTTTTTGACATCAATCACCCCCCTTGCTGCCATCACTGCGGGCCAGTGCTCCGAAGGCAAGGGCTCTACCATTGCCGGGTAATCCTGTCCTTGGGGTCCTTCTGCTGCCCTACACCAAATCATCATCTCACTCCGCGGTGGCACCACCAAAGGCGCGGCGTCCATCACCCACATACCACCAATCTCTCCACCTGTCATGTTCACCTGCTGTGGCTGCAGGAGGGCCCAGATCTCACGCTGCAGTGCCCTCTGCCGACCCCCTCCTGCAGTGGCAGACAGTTGTTGCAACAGGCTCAACACCTCCCCCATGCAGTGCTCAATCACGTTGGTCCCGAGGACCACCTTTGGGTTATGGTCAGTGGAATCATTCAGCACCACAGTCATCCCTTAATGTCTCAACTCTGTTCGTCCCACAGTCAGGGTCACCTCCTTGAACCCCACCTGGATCATAGGGAGCCCATCGGCCGCAATGATAGTTAAGCCATCGTCCGGAGGGGCAAGTTCACTGTCAGCCCAATATCGCTGGTACAACGAGTAAAGGCTACTTTACACACTGCGATATCGGTCCTGATATCGCTAGTGTGGGTACCCGCCCCCATCTGTTGCGCGACATGGGCAAATCGCTGCCCGTGCCGCACAACATCGCCCAGACCCGTTACACATACTTACCTGCCCGGCGACGTCGCTGTGAGCGGCGAACCGCCTCCTTTCTAAGGGGGCGGTCCGTGCGGCATCACAGCGACGTCACTGAGCGGCCGCCCAATAGCAGCGGAGGGGCGGAGATGAGCGGGACGTAACATCCCGCCCACCCCCTTCCTTCCTCATAGCAGCCGGGAGGCAGGTAAGGAGAGCTTCCTCGTTCCTGCGGCGTCACACATAGCGATGTGTGCTGCCGCAGGAGCGATGAACTACATCGTTACTGCTGCAGTAACGATAATCAAGAATGGACCCCCATGTCACCGATGAGCGATTTTGCACGTTTTTGCAACGATGCAAAATCGCTCATCGGTGTCACACGCAGCAACATCGCTAATGTGGCCGGATGTGCGTCACAAATTCCGTGACCCCAACGACTCCGCATTAAGCGATGTCGCAGTGTGTAAAGCCCCCTTTAGGCATAGTCGTTACCTGTGATCCGATGTCAAGCAGGGCCATGGTCGGGACACCATCCACCGCCAGGGAGATGATTGGGCGGCCTCCAATGTACCGATCCCGCCAATCAGCTGGGCCTTGAGGATCTACTCCTGAGGATTGGCCCTTGGCCTCATGGGTTGCTCGTTTAACGGACACCGTCTGGAGTAATGGCCGGTTTTGTTACACTTGTAGCAGACAGGCGGTCCATACCGTGGGTCGTTGTTCCTCCTCCGCTGCATCCAAGGGACGTCCTCCGGGCTGACGGCGAGCTGGAACTTCTCCGCGGGCTTGACTCTCGTCGGCAGCTGGAGAGCGGCGAGGATCCGGGTGATGTCCTCATTCAGGCGCCGGACTTGCGATGTCAGATCTTCCGGAGCTCCAGTGGCTGCAGCAGAGGCCAGCAGGGCTAGGGGGGGGCGCTACCAAAACGGGAGCGGTATCATCCGGCCAAGATGGTGGATCGGGGGCGCCTGATGTTTGTAGGGCCTTGATGGCCCGCTGCTTCAGCACTGCAAAGTCCAGGTCGGCGTGCTCCAAAGACCATAGCCGCAGATGTTTGCGATCTTCGGCGGACCCCAGTCCCTGCAGGAACTGCTCCACTAGCATCTTGTTGCTATCAGTCTCATTGATTGAAACCACCCGCTTTAGTGTACGCAAGGCTGTTTGCAGCTGCAAGGCATAGTCTCTTATACTGTCCTTTGGTCACTGCCGACAATGGTAAAACTGCATCCGTAACTCCACTTCCGTGCGGGTCTCGAAGGCGACGTGGAGTTTATCAAAAATAGCGGTTACCGAGGCCCGGTCCGCGTCTGCCCAAGTCTCCACCTCCTGCTCGGCCGCGCCGGTCAGCTGCCCTAGCACTACCGCTGCACGCTGCTTGCCAATCATGGCATACAAATCGAGAATCGTGCATATCTTTTTCCGGAACACCTGCAATGCGTCAGGCTTCCCATCGTACTGGGGTAGCCAGGCAGCACCGGGCACGTAGGGCAAGGAGATCGGCATTACCTGGACAACCGTCGAAGCCGCGGCCTTCCCCGCTTCTGCAACCGGAGCGAGCGCCGCCAGGTTCCCACCATGGGGCACACCTGCGGGCGCCGCTGCTCCAGCGGCCGGCGCCTTTCTGCCGTCGGGGTTAGGCGCGGACATCTTCCCGCTTCTCCCCCTTGGTCTTTTCGTGGGACTCCCTTCTTCGGCCGATCAGTTTCGCTTTTTGACCTCTCGCTTTGCTGCACGGCCACATTCCCAGGGGGCGGGGCTTCAGTTTTTCGCGCCCTTTCTGCGGGGAAGAAGACTCCGGTGGGAATCTTCTCGCCAAAAGATGGCGGCAAGATGGCGGATTCTGTAAATTTCGCAACGGATCACCGCTGACTTCACTTCAAGGCGCACTTCACTAGGTAAGTGAATAGGTAAGTATCCTGTTCGTGACGCCAGAAGAGTCGATGAGTACCTCCCCACGCTCAGCTGTAGCCGAGCCGCTCGGATCCGGGCTCGTTGGTTGGTGGCTCGAGTGCCTCCGGACCCGGGGTCACTTCACTCTGAAAGGGGCTGCTGGGGCTTTTGGTGGGGATTAGGTAGGTGCACGGCCGGAGCCGCGCTTGAGTTCGTGATGCCACCCATGGGATGTGGTGAAGGTAGACACCACTGCTGCAGTTACGGGGCACCCCGGGGGGAGATGGTAGTGCAGTAAGATGTTAACCCCTCCGTGGGCAGGGATGGTGGCCCCGGGGCCCGTTGGGGGTAGCTGGGCGGTGCAGGGCGGTACGCGGCTGGATGGCACTGTTGTACTCACTGTTATTGACGCACACAAGTCTCTAGTAAACCAAGTTGATGGTGCTCGGTGCCCGCAGCCGGCTGCGTCTGGTCCCCCACCCGGTTCGGTGGTCTTGGCCTTTCTCCTGCACCGTGTTGTGTATTTGGGCTGCCTGCGCTTCAGCAAAGGGAGTCCGCTCCCCGGCTTTGTGAATAATCTGGAGAGCCCTTTTGCCCGCAGACGCTGGCCCGTGGGATCTCTCTGCCTGTGCAGTGGCTTTCTATTCCCCTTGGTGGGCTCTTGTCTTCAGTCGGGACTTGGGTGGGAAAGGACCTATAGTCCAGACCGCAATCAGTTAATTAACTAAGTCCAGTGGATTCTGGACCTCGTTTCAGGGTCTGAGTACCCCCCTGTGTGCTCCAGTTTCCGAGTCGGTCCCCCTGGTCAGTACCGGTGGGCCACTACCCTGTCCCGGTTCACCACGGTTCCACCGAGCCGTCTTCCCGGCTCCTGCAGGCTAAGGCCACCGTTTGCCTCCTAGCCAAAGGGCTCCAACCCCGGCATCTGTCAGACTGCTGCAGACCTGGGCACAGGCCTGCTTCCACACTGACTACTCACTACTCAACTCCTCAACTCAACTCAACTCAACTACTCAACTGAACTAACTGTTTCCTGCCTCAGGTGCTCTGAACTCCTCGGTGGGTGTGGCCAACCACCTGGCTCCGCCCCCTGGTGTGTTCATCAAGCACTGAGGGAGGTGACTAGGTTTTAATGGTTGGCTGATGACACCTTTTTGGGGGACAGGTGTAGTTCGGGGGTCTATCTGTGATTACCTGGCTAGTCCAGGGCGTCACAGCTGGCAGTCGGGATCTGTGGGCAGAGACAGGGTTAACCTGGGTACGTGACACAGAGGGATCTGAACACCTAGCATAAGAGACAAGGCTACTTGTACACGTTGAACAGGCACCGCCCACATGGAAAAGGAAGTCTTATATACCCTATACCTGTTATCAGCCATATCCTGTTTCAGAGATGCTGGCCCTTTAAGAGGAGTTGAGAGCGCGCGCCCGCACCCTAGTGCGCATGTGCGAGGCCCGGGAGCCAGAGATCAGTGCAGGAGGAGGAGACGCAGGGAAGGAGGCAGAGTCCCGCGCTGCAGCGAGACAGCGGGGACGAGGAGCAGGGAGCACGGAGGAGGGAGAGCGGGAGCAGCAGCCGCGGTCAGAGCGCACGGGGACCGGGTCGGTGAGTGAGGAGCAGTGCCGAGATAAGCAGCGCCAAGATAAGCGGCGCCGTGACGAGCAGCGGCGTGGCCCCGGGAGCGTGACAGTTAGTTGCAGCATGCCACTATCTAGGTTCTGTAAGATATGAAGCCCCCAAAACTATACAAGGTTGTTGTTAGGAAAGTACTGGCCTTGAGGCACAATTACTGACCCTGACACCAAGTATTAATAAAAATTGGCTAACACTGAGACTGTGTGTTAGTTGCAGCAAGCCACTATCTAGGTTCTGTAAGATATGAAGCCCCCAAAATATGCTAGCTTGTTGCTAGGAAGGTACTGGACTTGAGGCACAATTACTGACCCTGACACCAAGTATTAATAAAAATTGGGTAACACTAAAGGCTGCTTTACACGCAGCGACATCGCTAACGCGATGTCATTGGGGTCACAGAATTCATGACGCACATCCGGCCTCGTTAGCGACGTCGTTGCGTGTGAAATGTCCAAGTGACCGCTAACGAGCAAAAATTCTCACCTTATCGTTGCTCGTTGACACAGTGCTCCATTCCCAAATATCGTTGCTGTTGCAGGACGCAGGTTGTTCGTCGTTCCTGCGGCAGCACACATCACTATGTGTGACACCACAGGAACGAGGAACCTCACCTTACATGCGGCCGCCCGCAATGAGGAAGAAGGAGATGGGCGGGATGTTCGTCCTGCTCATCTCCGCCCCTCCGCTTCAATTGGGCGGCCGCTTAGTGATGTCGCTGTGACGCCGAACGCACCACCCCTTTAGAAAGGAGGCAGTTCACCGGTCACAGCGACGTCGCTAGGCAGGTAAGTGAGACGGGTCCGAGCGATTTTGTGCGCCACGAGCAGCGATTTGCCTGTGACGCACAATCGACGGGGGCGGATACGCATGCTAGCGATCTCGTTAGCGAGATCGCAGCGTGTAAAGCAGCCTTAAGACTGTGTGTTAGTTGCAGCAAGCCACTATGTAGGTGCTGTAAGATATGAAGCCCCTCAAAATATGCTAGGTGGCTGGTAGGAAGGTACTGGCCTTGAGGCTCAATTACTGACCCTGACACCAAGTATTAATAAAAATTAGGTAACACTCAGTGAATTGAGGTGGTGGCTGACAGGCACTACACTACTCCTGAACCCCTTGTTTTTACAATTCTGGGACCTTTTTTTTTTGCAAGTTGTAATACCTATTACTAGTATAACAGACACAAGGGATGTAGCAGTGCTGAGATTGTTGATTATTAGTAGCATATGTCAGGACAGCTTTAAATCTCTCCCTGCCTGTAAGCTGTCCTTAGCTGTCCCTATATCACACACTGCAGGAACAGACCGTATGCAGCACTAAGAAGAGGATTTTTTTTTGCAGCAGTTCTATGATTTACACAGCTGCTAGCACAGTGGACACTTAAAAGGACTATTTTGGATTCTGCAGCAGGAACACTATCTCATAGAACAAACTGCACTGCCCCTACACCTGTTTCTATGATTTACACAGTCGCTAACAGCTAATGCTAAATAACCTCAGCCCTTAGAAGGACTAGTATTAGTTGGCTGGAAAAATTCTGTACCGCACACAGTACAGTCTCATTACCCCAGCAGCTCAGGAATGAATGCGTGCACACAAAATGGCGGCTGCCTTATTTAGCCCCTATGACGCTGTGCGGTCAAGTCAATCACAGTAAAACCACAACCACAACAAAGATGGCTGCGGCGTTACTGTGAGGGCAAGCAACATCAGATGTGTTCATTGGCTGTACAAAGGCGCCAGGAAGTCCAGAAACGAAAATGAAAGTACTGAAGCGAATACCCTATTATCTGTCAGATACCGAATAGTGGTGAATACATTCACTCTTCCCTATTGGTTACCAGTCAGTGATTCAAACCAGTTTTAACTGCTTTGAAGAGGTGTGAGTGTACAATCTTGAGTAACAAAATGTGGTTTGACTGGTTTTAGTCAGAATATAACAGTTAGCTGCCCCCTCAGCTTCAGTTGAGAGTTTGTTTCTGTGATGAGTGGTTTAGTGTAGTTTTTCTCGCAGTGTGATTTGTGCCTGTAAAAATGGATGTTATTCCACAGAAGAGGTTTAGAATTATTACTCTTAATAAACATACAAGTCTGACTGTAAGAGAAATCGCTTCCACCGTTGGTATTGGAAAATCTACCATTTCAAGAATAATTCGCACACACAATGGAACTGGATCGATTTCTCCAAAACAAAAAGGGAAATGTGGAAGACAAAGGAAAACGACACCAAGATCTGATAAAACACTTATCAGAAATAGTAAACTTAATGCAAGAGAAACAAGTAAAGACCTCCAAAGTGACTTGTTCGCTGCAGGTATTGATATTAGTGATTCAACTGTACGGCGCAGGCTTCTAGAAGTTGGTCGGAGGGCAACAAAGCCAGTAAAAAACAACTTCTGATATCTCCAATGAAGGCAAAATGACTCGCATGGGCAAAACAATATAAATCTTGGACAACTAGCCAGTGGAAAAGGGTAATTTTCAGTGATGAAACCCATTTTTTTGTTCAAGGGTACAGAGCAAGTGTTGTTAGAAGCAAAAATGAACCATTGCGAGCTGATCATATTCAACAAACTGTAAAACACCCTCAAAAACAGATGTTTTGGGGCTTTTTACAGCTGATGGTACAGAGAGCTTATTTCCTATTGATGGTATGATGAATTCATCCAAATACATAGACGTTTTAAAATGTTTTATTGTGCCATTCATGCATAAATTTGAAGGGACATTCCAACAAGATTTGGCTACATGCCACAATTCCAAGTGTGTGAAGAAATTCCTGGAAGAAAATAAAGTAAAAGTGCTGGACTGGCCTGGCAATTCACCAGACTTAAATCCTATAGAAAATTTGTGGAGCATTGTGAAGAGACGTCTTGGCAAAATGGACTATACAACCAAAGAACGCATGATAAACAGTGCCATACAAGTATGGTTCCATGATGAAGAATTTATGCAACAACAACAATAATCCGGGGGCACCAGCAGTAAAGATTGTGCCAGGGACCGGAATAGAACACTGACCCTAGAGGGTTCGCACTGCCCGCCGTACGGACGAGAGACTGCCAACAGACAGTAAGGCACCCAGAAATGCTCCAAGCTACGGGGTCCCACCAACCAGGAGAGGTGCCGGGGAAAGAGACTACTAGATCACCACACTGGCATGGGACAAAAGGGACCAGGGGTCTGAACCAGCCGTCCTCAGTGCCACAGCTCAACACCACTGTGAGTAAAAACAGAAGTTGCACTGCATCCCCATCGTGTGGTCTCCATTCTTTCTGCGCCGGATCTCACCATTCACTCCCCGGGGCCCGGCCATACTTGCGGAGGGCCTAACATCCAGGCTGCCACTATCATCAGCCCCAGAGATAAACTGTGCAGCGGCAGTTCCATCACTATAACTGCAGCCCACAAGTGGTGTCATGATACAAACTTTTTCAATTCCCCTGTATATAACCCCCTTTAAAAAGCGTTCCCAGGGTCACGGAAACAGGCATCGGCCGTTACACAACCGTGACACAGCATCCCCGCACATATACGGCCTGGGACCGAGTATCCCATAGCCCTGGGCGACACATATACAGCTCAGCGCCGGCAGCACATTGGCAGCACTGCGCCTCCTCTCTCTTCACCTTTGCTAACTTTTCCCACAGATGAACTTTAATGCCCCTGCCTAACTTAACTCCTTCCACCATGGGTTGTGCCCAATAGTTAACCCTGTCCAGTAGTTAACTAAATGCTACAGGCCACCAAATACAGTAGCGAAAACCACATCTTAAACATGACAATGCAATTTATTATTATGAGATTTTCAAGAAAGGTGTCCATAGCTTCTTCACTTTTTTACACTGACAATATTCTAATCTGTAGCATGTTTATATTGGGTATATTTGCCATAACTTTTGCACCGCTTTTGACTTGTGTGATCAGCTTTTACCATAACTTAAGACTCCAAGACACAACTGGAGCATTGTTCTACTCTGCAGACATGTAAAAATGTATGTAAAAAAATGTATGTAAAAATGTAAAAAATAAAAAAGAAAAATTTTTGATTTTAAATAGAATAAGTTAGTAGGTCTGACTCATAGATGACAACATCTCATTTACATATTAATAGAAACAAGGTGAAATAGGACATCAGATCACAGAAATAAAGGTATTATTTTATTCATTTTTTTTATAAACTCCATTACCATATAGACAGCTGAAGAGGTTTGATCCTACTGACAGATTCTCTTTAAAATTAGGCCATAGCTATTAAAAGGCTAAAAGTGTTGTCCACCACTAGAACAACCCCTTCTGATTCCAAAAGTTCCCCCAGGTAAAATAATAAAGAATATACTCACTTCCTGTACCGGCGTACTAGCAGTAATGTCCAGGATCATGGTGCCGTGGCTCACATGGGGTTGTGATGTCACACGAGCCCCACATCCAATCAGCACCAGCTCCTATCTCCCCGACTTCAGACCAAACAAGTTAATCAACAGGAAGTGCTGTGGCTGCACTCACTTCCTGTTGATTGATCGTTTGGTCTGAAGGCAGGGAGAAGGAAGCTGGAGCTGATTGGATGTGGGACTTACGTGATGTCAAAACCCCACATGAGCCACAGCACAGTGATCCGGGAAATTGCTGGAAAAGAGGTGAGTATAGTCTTTATTATTTTACCTGCGGAACATGTGGCATCAGAAATGGTTGTCCTAATAGTGGACAAGCCCTTTAAATACTCTAAAAAATAATAGCTTGTAAACATTTTCACTATCATCCCAACAAATACTGGAATCACAACTATTTTGTGCGATTTACTTAAAGGGGTTATCCGGCTTATTTTGACTTTTTTTTATTATTTCCCTATTGGGCTACATTGGGGCAGGTAAGTAGATAGTGAGCACTTACCTGCCCTGCTGTCAGCCCCTCTCCCCAGCTCAGAGCGGTCATGTGACCGCTCCTGCCGCGATTTTGCTGCTTCCGTTCATTTCATGTCAACATGGGCAGGACCATGTTGACATGCAAATCTGGGAACAGCTTGTTGCCACCCTGCTGGGCTGGTGCAGTGTGTGGAGTCCCCGCCCCCCTTCCGTGTACTCTCCCACACATTCCCCCACACCCCGTACTCTCCCCGCCCACGGTGTCACCGCCAGCACTGGGCCCCCTGCTTAAAGTGCTTAGGATAGCAGGAGTGCCCGTGCAGTCTGTGTCCCGCTCCCTGCCAGCCCCGCGGCTGCTCGCACTGCAGTGTATCAGCAGCTTCTCATAGTGCGTGCAGCTGCGGGGATAACGAGCGCTGCCATCAGGAAGTTAGATGAGATCATTACCTGCAGTGACGATCTCCTCCTCTGACGTCACCACTGTCACTGCCTTCTATGGCCGCCGCGTTCTCACATCACGTCTCTTGGGCGGCCCGAGACTGTCACTAGCGGTGACGTCACGGGCTCTCGCGATACTGCTGAGAACGCGTCGGGCATAGAAGTCAGTGATGGCGCTGACGTCAGGAAAGCAGGAGATCGTCAGTGCAGGTAATGATCTCATCTAACCTCCTTATGGCAGCGCTCGTCATCCCCTGCAGTGATCTGGGCTGACCTATTGATGTTAGCTCAGGTCACTGCACTGGTCTCCCAGACAATGGGGAACATTCTTTTCTTCATTGACTGGGACATTGACTATGGTAAGGATTGTCGTGGGACCCCCTTATTGTATTACGCCGGACCCTAATTGTATTGTTCTTTTCAATAAATTAGTGAAAGAGGGAATGTTTTGGGCAGTGTTTTTTCAAATAAAACTTTTTTTGTTGTCTTTTTTTTTATTACTGACTGGGTTGGGGATGTCGGGTATCTGATAGACGCGTGACATCACCAACTGCTGGGCTTGATGCCAGGTGACATTACACATCTGGCATCAACCCCATATATTACCCCGTTTGCCACCGCACCAGGGCATTGGGATGAGTTGGGGAGAAACGCTAGGATTGGCACATCTAATGGATGCGCCACTTCTGGGGCGGCTGTAGCCTGTTATTTTTAGGCTGGGGAGTGTCCAATAACAGTGGACCTCCCTAGTCTGAGAATACCAGACCACAGCTGTCCGCTTTACCTTGGCTGGTGATCCAATGTGGGGGGTACCCCACGTTTTTTGTTTTAAATTATTTATTCAATTTAAAATAACAGCATGAGGTGCCCTCTGTTTTGGATTACCAGCCAAGGTGAAGCTGCCAGCTGTGGTTTGTAGGCTGTAGTCATCTGCTTTACATTAGCTGGCTACAAAAGATGGGGGGGACCTCATGTTGTTTTTTTTTAACTATTTATTTTTTGGCTAAATACAAGGCTAAGCACCCTTTAGTGCCACATGAAAGTCACTAAAGGGTGCCAGCTTAGAATATGCAGGGGCGTAGGACATTATATAGGTCTTTCTCATCTATCTATCTCTCTGTCTCTATATCTATCTATCCATCTCTATATCTACTCATCTATTTATCTTTCTTACTGATTCCGTTTGTTTGCGGTCCGCAAAAAAACGGAAGGCACACGAATGACACGGATGCATCCGTGAAAAAAATGGACCGTTTTTTTGCGGACCGCAAAAACGGAACGGTCATGTGAATGTAGCCTGCATGTGTTCCCTATGGGGGTAGGGGTTGGTACAGAACGATGGTGGGGGGGGTGTCGGTGCAGAGCGCCGTTTGCGTGTGTGTGTGGTTGTGTGTGTGTGTGTGAGGGGGGTTGCAGAGCCCGATGTGTGTAGGGGGCGCAGAGCCCAATGTGTGTGTCAGGCGCAGAGCCCGATGTGGGGCTGTTATTTCCAATGCTAGAGTGATAACAGGTCAGGTGCTGGGGCAGAATACTGACAGGGAATGTGTGTGCAGGGGGCGGGCAGGGGGCGAGCCTGGACAGTGAGGGCAGGCAGGGGGCGAGCGTGGACACTGAGGGCGGGCAGGGGGCGAGCCTGGACACTGAGGGCGGGCAGGGGGCGAGCCTGGACACTGAGGGCGGGCAGGGGGCGAGCGTGGACACTGAGGGCGGGCAGGGGGCGAGCCTAGACACTGAGGGCAGGCAGGGGGCAAGCCTGGACATTGTGGGCGGGCAGGGGGCGAGCCTGGATACTGAGGCTGGGCGGTGCCAGCTCTGACTGTGAGCTTTAGCACAGGAAGTTATGTTTGCTGGAGCTGAATGTAAACAAGGAGCTGCAGAGAATAAAGGGATAATTCAAGAGGAACAAAAGTTAGAAAACAAAAAATAACAAATTAGGGGTGATTTATATGACAATACAGCACAGATAAACTCAAAAATGTTTGGTAAGCTAATGTCGGACAACTCCTTTCAATTTTGTAGAGCAATTGTATTATTTTGATGAAAATAAGAGCAAATGTTTGTGACCGTGCTAATCTGGAATAACCCATCTTTGTTTTACATTAAAGGAACATATTGTCACCAAAGAGAGGTGGAAGCAATAACTGAAGGTGATGAGGATAATACAGGATGTTGCTGTTTCCAACTCGGTCATTTGCCACATGTTCTCTCATGTAATGCTGCTTTCAACCTGAGATGGATGACCTGGGAAATAGCACGAAGCCAATATATTCTGGAAGGATACAGTGTAATTTCTAGTAATGCAGCAAGTCTTTTCCAAGTTTTTGATTTGAGAAAAATCCTCATCAAATATTTTGTAAAGGTATTCATTTAAATGGGAATATATTATTTCCAAAGTTGTCTATTGAGTGGATTTACTGTCATGTGAATGATAGATTATATACCTTTAGAAATGGTATTACTGAATAGACAGACATGTTTGAGAACATATAATATTAACCCCTTCCCACCACAGCCAGTTTTAGTTTCTGAGATTAAATATATTACTTTTCCCACCCTGCCAAGAACTATACAATATCTTGATACTATTTCCTGGCTTGTGTTTTGAAGGGAATTGTGATTTTAAATGAAACAATTTTTTTTACCATATAGAATACTGGAAAATGGGTTAGATCACAATAAATCCTGCAATTTCGCTATTTTTTTTTTATTCTGTTTTTTACAGCATTCATTGGCTAGTAAAATTGACCTGGCAGTATAATTGTCCAGGTCAGTATAATGAGGGCAATAACAAGCATAATATATATATTTTTTATTTTAGTAGTAAAAAAAAAAAAATCAAATTTTTTTTTTAAAAGATATAATAAAAAAAAATCCCGGCACTTTACCCAGCTCTTCCCGATTGCCCTGGTGCGGTGGTAATTGGGATAATAAGGAGTTAATAGCAGCCCTCAGCTACCACTAAACCCTAGATTATTAACGGGATGCGTCTATGAGACCCCGCATTACTAATCTCTAAGTGAAAGGAAATAAACACAAACACTGTAAAAATTCTTTATTTGGAATAGAAGACAAAAAACACCCTCTTTCACCACTTTATTAACCCCCAAAACACCCCTGCAGGACCAACGTATTCCACGAGGTTCCACGACAAGTACAACTCTGCTACATCTGAATTCACACCGAGCGCACATAGAACATGACTGCTTGCTGTGAGGTTCAGGCAGAGACTGAGTGAGCTGTGCGATGAGTGGTGACATCACTCAGGTTAGCCGCAGACACAGCTGGAGTTTCCCAAAGTCCTCTACCTGTGACCACAGTTAACCTGACCTCAGGAGACCTCAATGAACTCATGTAAGGTCACTGAAGTCACCTGAGGTCAAGTTACCCCCCCAGACACACTGCCCCTCTGTATAATATCCCCCCATACACACATTGCCCTTCTGTAGAATATCCCCCCACACTACTCCTCACAACACTTACCACAGGGTAATAAATATAAATAAAAACTATGCAAAAAAATAATTGTAACATGAGAGGGAAATAGCTGCATAGTAAAAAATGTGTAAATCCAGTTATTTATATATATAGACATGTATTTTATTGATACGAAACATATAAGGCCGACAAAAACAAAGGTTAAAAACAATTAAATGATGACTGACAAGAGAAAAAGAATGGATGAAATAGGGGGATGAACATAATAATCATGTACTTATCCCTAATGAAGAATCAGGGCACTGATAATAGAATGCACAATCTATATCTATAATTGCCTCCTTCTGTCTGTCTGTCTGTCTGTTTGTCTTGCTCCAAAATTGTGTCACCGTGACAGTGTCCTTACAGTGACAACCGTCGGATTGGCCGCTGGGCTCGGCCTGGCCCCGCCCCTCCACACGGATTGGCCGCTCGGCTTGGCCTGGCCCCGCCCCCCGCATGGATTAACCGTTTGGCCAGGCCCCGCCCCAGCACGCGATGCCCACTAGGCCACGCCCCCCACATGCAATGTCCGCTAGGTCACGCCCCCCGCAAACTATGCCCGCTAGGCCACGCCCCCTCACACTATACCCACTAGGCCATGCCCCCTCACACTATGCCCGCTCGGCCACGCCCCCCTCAAACTATGCCCGCTAGGCCACGCCCCCTCACACTATGCCCATTCGGCCACGCCCCCCTCACACTATGCCCGCTCGGCCATGCCCCCCGCACACGTTGGGCACCTGTACACCTCCCCCCAGGACAACTCCTCCCATTATACTCCTCTTTCCCTAGGACTACTCCTCTCATTATACTTCTCCTATTATAATCCTCCTATTATACTCCTCTCTGAGGAGTGCGCAGCATGGGAGATGGAGCACGATGGGGAGTGCAGCATGGGGGGTGGACCACAATGGGGGGGTGCCCAGAATGGGGGGATGAAACACGATGGGGGGTGCGCAGCATGGGGGATGGAGCACGATGGGG
Organism: Anomaloglossus baeobatrachus; assembly: GCF_048569485.1. Lineage (NCBI taxonomy): Eukaryota > Metazoa > Chordata > Amphibia > Anura > Aromobatidae > Anomaloglossus > Anomaloglossus baeobatrachus. Next base: position 205,194,499 of record NC_134355.1, on the reverse strand, counting down.
GGTGCGCAGCATGGGGGATGGAGCATGATGGGGGGTGCACAGCATGGGGGATGGAGCACAAGGGGGGTGCGCAGCATGGGGGATGGAGCACGAGGGGGGTGCGCAGCATGGGGGATGGAGCATGATGGGGGGTGCACAGCATGGGGGATGGAGCACGATGGGGAGTGCAGTATGGGGGATGGAGCACGATGCGGGGTGCAGCATGGGGGATGGAGCACGATGGGGGGTGCTCAGCATGGGGGATGGAGCACGATGGGGGGTGCAGCATGGGGGATGGAGCATGATGGGGGGTGCAGCATGGGGGATGGAGCACGATGGGGGATGTGCAGCATGGGGGAAGGAGCACGATGGGGGGTGCAGCATGGGGGGTGCAGCATGGGGGGTGGACCACGATGGGGGGTGCACACCTCCCCCCAAAACACACACACACCGCCACACATGCACCGCACAACACACCACACACACACTGGGAACCACAAACACCGCCCTACACAGACACCCACACACACACAGACAATGCTGCACACACACAACACACAAACACTGCGGCACACACAAATATATGCACATACCGCGCAACACACACATTGCAGAAAACATACCTCCCCCAAAACACACACACGCACCCCACACACACACACCCACACAAACCGCGCAACACACACAGAACCACACACACACAACGCTACAGACACACAGCGCTCCACAAACAATGCAACACACAAACAACACCACTTTCACACACCCCCACCCAGAACATGTACAGCGCCCTACACAAACACTTGGCAACTTTACACAACAACATCTATATATATAACAAAAATCATACATTAACTACACAATACGTAAATTCTAGAATACCCGATGCGTAGAATCGGGCCACCTTCTAGTAAGTATATAACTAAGGCCGTGTCCACAGATAAATAATGTAATCTCAAAACACACAATACCTGATTGTAATGCCTCATCTTATAGGTAATATGGCAGTAAGTCAATAGAGGGTATATAAAAATGAATAATAAGACTTATGAAGTAAATCCAACACAGGCAATGAGATTAAACAGTGCAAAAGATGTAAACTGCAGGCCTTTTTTTATACCCTCTAATAACTTACCCTGGCCCAATACACCAGTAAGGGTTGTAATGCCCTGGTGGAAGCCCTGGCCATGACAATTGTAGAATTTTGTACAAAACTCCTAGCAACATTCTGTTGTCCAAACCTAGGTGCATCTTATTGTCAGGTGCATGTTATAGTCCAAAAAATACGTATATTATTTTAGTAGAAAAAAACGACTGTGGAGTAAAGATATCAGGTCAATTTTACTTCACAGTGAATATAAAAACGACATCTAAGCAACAATGGCTGGTGTGTTTTTTACATCATTGTGTTTTCCCTCCAAAAGTGGGAAAAAAGCTGAAAATGGGTTTGAAATCCATACCTATTCTATTTGAGATGGCTATATACTTAACTTGTACTTGGAGTTTTTAATGAAATTATGTTATTGACGTAGCAGTAACTGTACTGATTATTTTAATTTAGTTTTGAATTATGATTTAATAATATTAAATTAGAATATTATTATTGTTGTGGGGGATATATGACTCTTGTTATTTACACAATATTTTAAATATATACATCTTTGATTATTTAAATTTTCTCCACAGAGCATGATATACTTTATTGTAAAATCATCAAAGCTATTGCAGTGGCTGGAAGATGAATCAATGCAGAACGCTTTACAGCCATACACAAGGTGGAATCATGTGGAATATGATCTGGCAATTTTTAACATCAATATGGATGAAGACTATATTCCATGCTTGCAGGGAATTACAAGAGCCAGCTTCTGTGGTGTTTATCTGGACTGGATTCAGTACTGTGCAAAAATGGATACTAAGGTATTCACTGATATTCTAGATGTTTCTACTTTTTTTTACATGCTTAAATATAGTCATCTACCAGTTAGGGGAAGAAGTTCTCCTTTAAATTAAGGATAAAATATATCACTAATAAGGTAATAAGTAATGGCCTTAAGATCACCTACAGATAATGACACTGGATGACATGGTTCTCCTATACAAGCCTTTTTTGATGAGTTTTGTTTAGAATATTTATTCTCTTTGAGTTTTAGCACAATGCTTTATAATTATATTAAATATGATTTTGTGCAATAAAGAAAATAGATAGAGTAGGTGGTTGCTAGAAACAATATGCAATCTAATAGTAGTCAAGCAGGGTCCAAACTATAAAGATATATGCAGTGCCAAAGGGAAGGGCCAAATGGCAAATCTGCATCTGGCAATTCTAGCAAATTAAAGATGAGTCAGTCGGTGGGTCACACAGCCTACTTCTCTATTAACAGCATCTGCATCGTCAGGACTGGTAAAAACTTGAGCAGAGCGCTATTGATTAATTTATAGCATTTCAGTATTCCAAATGCTGCTTAATGCCTATGGCCTCCATGAAGATGACCACACAGCAAACGTCTGGCGGACCAATGACATTATGGCATTGCGCCGCCTGTACTAGCCCAGTGTTCATGCAAGTTAGAACCAAAGACAGAAGCTGCAGTGGATGGGAAACCAGGATTCGGTAAATATAAGGGGTTTTTTTTAGGGTGGTAGAGTCAAGATGTTGGTGGACTTAAGTGACCATATTAATACGTGAGGGGCTGTAAGGCCTTCTTCTTTGTGGAGGCTGTTTTGGCCATCATATTGTGTGGGGGTTGTGAGGGCCAACATATTGTGTGGACGCATTACACTGTGTAGGAGGATTGTGGGGCCATCATACCGTGCGTGCTGGGGATTTGGGCTTATTAATCTGTGTGAGAGGCTTTAGCGCTATCATAATGTGCATGGGGTGTTATGGGAAAATCATACTGACTTGGGGACTGTGTGACCCGTCCCTCTATGTATAGCGGTCGTGGGATTCATCGCACTGTATGTAAAGCTGTGGAGCATCATGCTGTCGGGAGGTTTATCAGACCATCATACTGTCTGGAAGGTTTTAGCCTTACAAAATAAATATGCAAAAAGAACTAGAGGCCATACAAACATATTACATCTTTATTGAATATATAGAGAACAATTTAAAATACAGATTAATACTAGAAGTCCCAGAAATTTCGAGCTCCATAGGGTTCCAATGGTAGAAATGTTTAATGACCCCTCTCTGGGACTTCTAGTGTTAAAAAGTGAGTCAACCATCAGATAACACTACAATTCTGCACAGCAAGAGGTATGTTTAAGTTACATACAGTAGAGAAAATAAGTATTTGATACACTGACAATTTTGCGAGTTTTCCCACCTACAAACAATGGAGAAGTCTGTATTTTTTATCATAGGTACACTTCAACTTTGACAAACATAATCCAAAAAATGTTTACAGAAAATCACAATGTATGATTTTTAAATGATCAATTTGCATTTTATTGCATGCAGTAAGTATTTAATACAATGGAAAAACAGAACTTAATATTTGGTACAGAAACCTTTGTTTGCAATTACAGAGGTCAGATGTTTCTTGTATTCTTGATCAAGTTTGGACACACAGTAACAGGGATTTTGACCCACTCCTCCATACTGATCTTCTCCAGATCTTTCAGGTTTCGGAGCTGTTGCTGGGCAACATTGAGTTTCAGCTTCCTCTAAAAATTTTCCATTGGGTTCAAATCTGGAAACTGGCTAGGCCACTTCAGGACCTTGAAATGCTTTTATGGAGCCACTCCTTAGCTACCATGGCTGTGTGTTTTGGCTCATTGTCATGCTGTGAGACCCAGCAACAACCGATCTTCAATGCTCTTATTGAGAAAAGGAGATTGTTGGCCAAAATCTTGCGATACATGAACCCATCCAGTCTTGATTCAGTATGGTGCAGTCGTTCTGTCCCTTTTGCAGAAAAGCACCCCCCCTAGTATGATGTTTACAATGCCATGCATCATGGCTGAGATTGTGTCCTTTATCTTCCTCCAAAACACGGCAAATGGAGTTGATACCAAAAAGTTCTATTTTCATCTCATCTCACCACATGACTGTGTCTCATGCCTCCTCCTGATCATCCAGATGGTTATTGGGGAACTTCAAACAGGTCTGGACATGTTCTGACGTGAGCAGGAGTACCTTGTGTGCTCTGCAGGATTTGAATCCATGACAGCTGTGACGACATGGGCCCCGAGCATGGCAATTCTAGCAAATTAAAGATGAGTCGGTCGGGGGGTCACACAGCCTACTTCTCTATTAACAGCATCTGCATCTTCAGGACTGTTAAAAACGTGAGCAGAGCACTATTGATTCGTTTACAGCATTTCAGTTATCCAAATGCTGCTTAATTCCTATGGCCTCCATGAAGATGACCACACAGCAAACGTCTGGCGGACCAATGACATTATGGCATTGTGCCGCCTGTGCTAGCCCAGTTTTCATGCAAGTTAGAACCAAAGACAGAGGCTGCAGTGGATGAGAAACCAGGATTAGGTATAAGGTTTTGTTTTGGTTTTTTTTTTAGGGCGGTAGAGTCAAGATGTTGGTGGACTTAAGTGACCATATTAATACGTGAGGGGCCGTAAGGCCTTCTTCTTTGTGGAGGCTGTTGTGGCCATCATATTGTGTGGGGGTTGTGAGGGCCAACATATTGTGTGGACGCATTATACTGTGTAGGAGGATTGTGGGGCCATCATACCGTGCATGCTGGGGATTTGGGCTTATTAATCTGTGTGAGAGGCTTTAGTGCTATCATAATGTGCATGGGGTGTTATGGGAAAATCATACTGTCTTGGGGACTGTGTGACCCGTCCCTCTATGTATCGCGGTCGTGGGATTCATCGCACTGTATGTAAAGCTGTGGAGCATCATGCTGTCGGGAGGTTTATAAGACCATCATACTGTCTGGAAGGTTTTGGCCTTACAAAATAAATTTGCAAAAAGAACTAGAGGCCATACAAACATATTACATCTTTATTGAATATGTAGAGAACAATTTAAAATACAGATTAAAAAGTGAGTCAACCATCAGATAACACTACAATTCTGCACAGCAAGAGGTAAGTTTAAGTTACATACAGTAGAGAAAATAAGTATTTGATACACTGACAATTTTGCGAATTTTCCCAACTACAAATAATGAAGTCTGTATTTTTTATCATAGGTACACTTCAACTTTGACAAACAATCCAAAAAATGTTTACAGAAAATCACAATGTATGATTTTTAAATGATCAATTTGCATTTTATTGCATGCAGTAAGTATTTAATACAATGGAAAAACAGAACTTAATATTTGGTACAGAAACCTTTGTTTGCAATTACAGAGGTCAGATGTTTCTTGTATTCTTGATCAAGTTTGGACACACAGTAACAGGGATTTTGACCTACTCCTCCATACTGATCTTCTCCAGATCTTTCACGTTTCAGAGCTGTTGCTGGGCAACATTGAGTTTCAGCTTCCTCCAAAAATTTTCTATTGGGTTCAGATCTGGAAACTGGCTAGGCCACTTCAGGACCTTGAAATGCTTCTTACGGAGCCACTCTTTAGTTGCCATGGCTGTGTTTTGGGTCATTGTCATGGTGTGAGACCCAGCAACAACCCATCTTCAATGCTCTTATTGAGGAAAGGAGATTGTTGGTCAAAATCTTGCGATACATGAACCCATCCAGTCTTGATTCAGTATGGTGCAATCGTTCTGTCCCTTTTGTAGAAAAGCACCCCCCAAGTATGATGTTTCCAATCCCATGCTTCATGGTTGAGATTGTGTCCTTTATCTTCCTCCAAAACACAGCAAGTGGAGTTGATACCAAAAAGTTCTATTTTCATCTCACCACATGATCTTCTCTCATGCCTCCTCTGGATCATCCAGATGGTCATTGGGGAACTTCAAATGGGTCTGGACATGTTCTGACGTGAGCAGGAGGACCTTGTGTGCTCTGCAAGATTTGAATCCATGACAGCTGTGATGATGTGGGCCCCAAGCGTATGGGGAACCATGCGTCAGGTAGCGGGATTGAGTCACACAGGAGCACTTTATCACTTCAAATGTCCATGCTGTTTATTTAAGCCTGTCATAAGCTGCTGTCATTAAAACATATCCGCAAGGCTTTATACACAGTGTGCCCGTGCCAACATCACAGCCTTTACTCACTGACCTCTCAGCTGTATCCGGGCGAAGATAGATATGGCGGTCTCCACTTGCTGACACCCAGTCAGCCCACAACGCTCTTCTCCTGGGGTTGCTTATTCAGGAGTCTCAGCACTATCCTCACATGGTCTCACCATGTGCTCCATCAGATCCATTTCCTTCCAGGACCCTGGTAGACAGCCATGTGATCACAACCAGACACATGATATCCTCCCAGACACGCCCCTGGGTGGGAGGTATGTGGATGGTCAGTCCCACCCATCACTTCTGACCATTTCATGAATCTAGTTCTGAAACATGTTACCAAACAGACGTGTGGAACCATAAGTCCCAGCGAACACTCCAGGTTCATGGCAGAGGTTCTCTGCGACACATCCCGGCCATGTCCAATATTACCGAGTGCCATCTTACACAGCGTATTATGTTAATAATGGTAATCTTTGAGACTGTGGTCCCAGCTCTCTTCAGGCCATTGACAAAGTCTTCCCATGTAGTTCTCGGCTGATTCCTGACCTTTCTCATAATCATCCTTATCCACAAGGCAAGATCTTGCATGGAGTCCTAGATTGAGTAAGATTGACAGTAAAGTTGTGTTCCTTCCATTTTCTAAGAATTGTGCCAACAGTTGTTACCTTCTCATGGAGCTGCTTGTCTATTTTCCTGTAGCCCATCCCAGCCTTGTGCAGGTTTAGAATTTTGACCATGATATCCTTAGACAGCTCTTTGGTCTTGGCCATGGTGGTGAGTTTAGAGTGTGATTTATTGAGTGGACAGATGTCTTTTATACAAGTAACAAGTTCAAACAGGTGCAATTAATGCAGGTAATGAGTGCTGAGTGGGAGGGCTTCTTACCCCCTTTATGACCCAATCTGTTTTCCCCTTCATGTCTCAGCCAATTTTTTTCAACTCTGACCAGTGTCACTTTATGAGGCTATAACTCTGCAACGTTTCAACAGATCCCATTGATTCCAGGATTATTTTTTCATGACATATTGGACTTCATGTTAGTGGTAAATTTAGGATGATTTTTTTTGTGGTTATTTGTGGAAAAAAAAATGAGAAATTAGTCAAAAAATTTGAAAACTTTGGAATTTTCAAACTTTGAATTTTTATACGATTAAACCAGAAAGTTATAACACACAAAATAGTTAATAAATAACATTTCCCTCATGTCTACTTTACATCAGTGCAATTTTTGAATCATAATTTTTTTCTGTTACAAAGTTGGAGTGGGTTCAAAGTTTATCAGCAATTTCTAATTTTTTCAACAAAATTTACAAAACCATTTTGTTTAGGGACCACATCACATTTGAAGTGACTTTGAGAAGCCTAGATGACAGAAAAATACTTAAAAGTGACACCATTCTAAAAACTGCACTAGAGATGAGCGAACTGGCCGTGGTTTGGCTCGAGTTCGGTTCGCCGAACCGCATAGGAAACAATGGGAGGCAATCACAAACACATAAAAACACCTAGAAAACACCCTCAAAGGTGTCCAAAAGGTGACAAACAACTCCCAAGACAACACAAACACATGGGAAAGTGACAAGGACATATACTCATGCGAAAACAAAAGAGCTGGACAAGGAAAAAGAGGAGGAGACACAGATATAGGCATGGCACGCCCTTCTAAAATCATGTAAAACACCGCAAGATGACTCCAAGCGGAGTCTCCCTTTTTTCCAAAAATTGGGCCCCACACACACCCACCCCTTCAGTGGCAGCACTTGTGCCCCAGTTGTACACTTCACAGGTAGATTTGCATCAAGCACATTCAAAAATACGCCATACTTAACCGTCCCCAGGATGACACCGGGGTAGGTAGCTAAGTCTTTCCTGATCCCAGCTCTGTTCATCTTGGATCATTTTTAAAAATAATGTAAGCAAGGGTTACTCCAAGCGGAGTCTCCCTTTTTTCCAAAAATTGGGCCCCACACACACCCACCCCTTCAGTGGCAGCACTTGTGCCCCAGTTGTACACTTCACAGGTAGATTTGCATCAAGCACATTCAAAAATACGCCATACTTAACCGTCCCCAGGATGACACCGGGGTAGGTAGCTAAGTCTTTCCTGATCCCAGCTCTGTTCATCTTGGATCATTTTTAAAAATAATGTAAGCAAGGGTTACTCCAAGCGGAGTCTCCCTTTTTTCAAAAAATTGGGCCCCACACACACCCACCCCTTCAGTGGCAGCACTTGTGCCCCAGTTGTACACTTCACAGGTAGATTTTCATCAAGCACATTCAAAAATACGCCATACTTAACCGTCCCCAGGATGACACCGGGGTAGGTAGCTAAGTCTTTCCTGATCCCAGCTCTGTTCATCTTGGATCATTTTTAAAAATAATGTAAGCAAGGGTTACTCCAAGCGGAGTCTCCCTTTTTTCCAAAAATTGGGCCACAAACACACCCACCCCTTCAGTGGCAGCACTTGTGCCCCAGTTGTACACTTCACAGGTAGATTTGCATCAAGCACATTCAAAAATACGCCATACTTAACCGTCCCCAGGATGACACCAGGGTAGGTAGCTAAGTCTTTGCTGAACCATGACTTGTTGATCTTGGCTCCTTTTAAAAAACACAGCAAGGGTTACTCCAAGAAGAGTCTCCCTTTTTTCCAAAAATTGGGCCACTCAGACACCCACCCCTTCAGTAGCAGCAGTTGTGCCCTAGTTGTACACTTCACAGGTACATTTGCATCGAGCACATTCCAAATCCACAAGCATTTACTCTCCCCAGGATGACACAGGGGTAGTAAATTCCTTGTGGATCCATGACTTGTTCATTTTGATGAACGTTAGTCTGTCCACATTGTCACTGGACAGACGCGTGCGCTTATCTGTCAGCACACACCCAGCAGCACTGAAGACACGTTCAGAGACAACGCTGGCAACTGGACACGACAAAATCTCCAAGGCGTAAGTGGAGAGCTCTGGTCATTTTTCAAGATTTGAAGCCCAAAATGAGCAAGGCTCCATTTGCAAAGTCATGGCATTGATGTTCATTTGGAGATACTCCTGTATCATCCTCTCCAGCCGTTGACTATGTGTCAGACTTGTTGTCTCTGGTGGCCTTGCAAAGGAGGGTCTAAAAAAATTATGAAAAGATTCAATAAAATTGCTGCTACCAGCACCAGATACGGTGCTACTGGTACGGGTAGACTGTTGAAGATGACGAGACCGTCCCATGTTTGTCAAGTTACAACTGGGAGATTCACTCCCTGCACCTGCATGGTTGTTTGGTGGAAAAGTCGAGCTAAGATCGAGTAACAGCTTCTGCTGATACTCCTGCATACGTGCGTCCCTTTCTATGGCTGGAATTATGTCACAAAATTTGGACTTGTACAAGGGATCTAATAGTGTGGCAAGCCAGTAGTCATCATCACTTCTAATTTTGACAATACGAGGGTCATGTTGGAGGTAGTGCAGCAAGAAGGCACGCATGTGTCTTGCGCAGCCATGCGGACCAAGTCCACGCTGTGTTTGTGGCATAGAGGTGCTAACCGTTCTTACTTCCTCTGACATCTCCCCCCAACATCTTTCAACTGAAATTTGACCAAGGTCTCCCTCATCCGCTGACTCTTCCATGTCCATGGACAGTTTGTCCTCCATTTCTTCATGTTCTCCTGCACCTTCCTCAACATTTCGCCTGCTACCATGCGCCCTTGTTGATCCCTGCCCCCCATGGTCCCATGCCTGCCGCGTTGGTGATGATGAACGTCTGGACCTTGGTGATGTTGTTGTCTCTTGCGCATATGAATCCTCCTGTAGTTCCTCCCCTTCCTGTTGTCCCACCCCCTGACTCCGAATAGTGTTTAGCGTGTGCTCCAGCATGTAAATGACTGGAATTGTCATGCTGATAATGGCATTGTCAGCGCTAAACATATTCACCGCCATGTCGAAACTGTGCAGAAGGGTGCATAGGTTCTTGATCTGAGACCATTCAATCAGGGTGATCTGCCCCACCTCTGCATCTCGTTGGCCAAGGCTATACGTCATGAGCTCGACGGTGCTGCCACAGTCGCTGTAACATGTGGAGAGTCGAATTCCAGCGTGTCGACACATCGCATTTCAGGCGATGAACCGGCAGGCCGAAAGACGTCTGGAGCGATGCAAGTCGCTCTGCAGCGGTGGTTGAACGGCGTAAGTGAGCAGACAGTTTTCGTGCCCTGTTCAGAAGGCCATCTAGGCCGGGATAGTGTGTTAAAAATTGCTGGACAACAAGGTTCAACACGTGAGCCATACAAGGCACGTGTGTCACTTTGCCCAGGCGAAGGGCCACACCCAGGTTTGCAGCATTGTCGCACACGGCCTTACCAGGCTGCAGGTTAAGTGGAGACAACCATTTATTAAACTCAGTCTCCAGAGCTGCCCACAACTCAGCCGCTGTGTGACTCTTATTTCTAACACATTTCAAGCTAAAGACCGCCTGATGCCGTTGTGCTCTGCTGCCAGCATAGTAATGAGGGGTGCGAGATTCCTTCCGCGCAGTTAGAACGCTGGTGGCCTGACCAGGCAGGCTTGGGGCGGAGGTGGAGGACCCAGACGAGGTGGAGGAGGCAGAAGCAGTGGCGGAACTTGGACAGACAGAGGATTGACACACAAGTCGTGGGGACGGCAAGACTTGTGCAGCAGACCCTTCACCATCTATAACCATAGTTACCCAGTGCCCAGTCAACGTCATGTAACGTCCCTGTCCATGCTTACTGGTCCAAGTATCAGTGGTGAAATGCACCTGTTGACACACAGAGTTTCTCAACGAAGCGGTGATGTTGTGTTCAACATGCTGGTGTAGCGCGGGCACACCTTTCTTAGAGAAGTAGTGGCGACTGGGCATCTGGTACTGGGGCACAGCGACAGACATAAGGTCTCTAAAATCCTGTGTGTCCACCAGGCGGAAAGGCAGCATTTTGGTAGCCAAGAGCTTACAGAGGGATAAAGTCAACCTCTTAGCTTTGTCATGGGTCGCAGGAAATGGCCTTTTATTTGCCCACATCTGAGGGACAGAGATCTGGCTGCTGTGTGTAGACGGTGTTGAGTAGGGTGTCCCTGGAAAAATGCAGGTTTGTGAGGAAAGTGCAGGCGTAGACATGATGTTGCCTTCATCCAACGTTGGTGCTATCAATGTCTGAGAGAGCTGTACACACGCACTTGTTTCCCCTTCCAAACCAACTGACGACCTACCAAGCAAACTGCCTGTTGCGGTTACAGTGGTGGAAGTTGTGCGTGGAAAACCAGGTGTGACAGCTGTCCCCACAGTCCTAGAAGATGAAGAGCGCGCGGATGCACTGGAAGGGGCAGGCAATGGATGGTTCGCTCCGCTAGGCCGCATTGCAGCACGGTGAGCTTCCCACTGGGACATATGATATTTATTCATGTGACGATTCATGGAAGAAGTTGTCAAACTGCTGAGGTTTTGCCCTCTACTAACAGAATCACGACAAATTTTACAGATCACATAATTTGGGCGATCTTTTTCTATGTCAAAAAAGGATCAGGCTAGGCAAGGCTTAGAGGGCATGCAACCTGCTGATCCACCCCGACTAGTGCTCAGAGGCAGAGTGGTGGCTGAGGATCCAATTGTAGACTTGCTACCAGTGCTACGACTCTGTCCAGGAAGGCGCAAGGTAACTTCGTCGTCGGTTGCATCCTCCTCCACCGCCTCTGTTGACCTCCTCGAGTGCCTGACTGTGGGTTGCAAGTAGGTGGGATCTAGAACTACCTCATCAATTGTTGTGTTTGCACTCCCCTCACCCTCAGACCGAGCCTCTTCTTGCCCTGACCGAATATTTAAGTTGTCATCCCAATCTGGTATCTGCTTCTCATCGTCATCAGTATGTTCCTCATTGTCTATAACAACAGGTGTTACAGTTTGTGAAAAAGGGTCAACGTTATGCTCAGAAACTTGGTCCTCACGGCCTGAATCAGAGTCACAAAGGTTCTGGGCATCACTGCAGTCCATTTCCTAGTCTGTACTCACTGTAGCTTGGGAGCAGACCTCTGATTCCCAGGCTATAGTGTGACTGAACAGCTCTGCAGACTCAGCCATCTCAGTTCCACCATACTGTGCAGGGCGGATGGAGACTTCAGAGCTGGGAGAAAGCAAGTGTGATTGGGTTGACAACTCAGAGGACTGGTGTTTTTGGATGCGGTAGTTGAGGTGGCGGAGAGGGCACTTGTTGGACCACTTGAGATCCATTCAAGCATTTTCCTTTTTTGGCCATCATCTACCTTTGTTCCAGTTGTTCGTGTCCGTAAAAAAGGGAGCACATCGGATTGTCCACGGTAAGTAGTAGACATCTTACTTTTGCTGGAAGATGGTCTATCTTCAGCAGATGTTAATGGAGCTTTGCCACCTTCCCCACGGACAAACCCTTTTTTTCCTTTTCCAACACGCCTCTTCCCCTTTCACCAGCATCTGTCATTTTGCCACTCATTTTGATTGCGACAAGATTGTGCACTTAAAATGTGGTAGTAAAAATTGAGAGGTGGTGTAGATTGCAGTGGTGGTCTAGCTTTATTAACAGCAGAATAAACAACAATAATTATCCCTGACAATGCAACTACAGCCCTTAAACTGGCAGCATAGTTTGCTAGTATAATGGCTTAGTAACAATGAGTTTGAGTGTGCAATGCAGAGGTGCTGCAAATAGATTTGCACTAGTGGGACACTAATGGAAGTCCAACAGCCACTTTTAGGATGCCACTAAGTTTACTCGGTGTTTGCTAGTATAATGGCTTAGTAACAATGAGTTTGAGTGTGCAATGCAGAGGTTCTGCAAGTAGATTTGCACTAGTGGGTCACTAATGGAAGTCCAACAGCCACTTTTAGGATGCCACTAAGTTTACTCAGTGCTTGCTAGTATAATGGCTTAGTAACAATGAGTTTGAGTGTGCAATGCAGAGGTGCTGCAAATAGATTTGCACTAGTGGGACACTAATGGAAGTCCAACAGCCACTTTTAGGATGCCACTAAGTTTCCTCAGTATTTGCTAGTATAATGGCTTAGTAACAATGAGCTTGAGTGTGCAAAAGGCAGGAGGGTACAGTGGCAGGGTTGTGGGTCTGGGTAGAGGAAAGGAAGCTTCACTTTCTATCCCTCCTAATGGGGAAATGCAGCGAGGAAATCCCTGACCTTAGCTACACAAACGCTGTTATCTTGTGTAGCTGTTAAAATCTGTTTTCACGGACCTGACTGTCACCTATGGCTCTGAGCCTGCTGGTATTAGCCCTTACAAGGGCTAATAGAAACTTCTATCCGTATTCTGTATAGCGCTGTGTGTAGAGCGTACACAGCAGTATGAGAGACAGGAGCTGCGCTAGCAGTGACTGACACCCAGACGCAGAAGGCAGAAAATGGCGTCCAGACGGGCAGATGCCCGTATTTATAATGCAGGGACATGTGACATGGACATCCTATCACACATGCCGTTGCTTCTCTGGCTAAAAGTCCACTTAGCTGTGTGTGTGTCTGGGATTGGCTGACATGCTGGCCCGCCCCACTACACTCGCGCGCTTAGGGAAGGAAGACAAGGAAAAAAAAAAATGGCGATCGTCATTATCCCAGCAGCAGTGATCTGAATGCGTTGTTCCCGCACACTATACGCTGAAATTTCATAATAGTGTGAGTCACAGAGTGACTTACACTATTACAGCGGAAAGCAAGCTAGTAATTAGCTTGGCTTTTTGCTGCTAGAACCGTTCTCGAATGTAACTAGAACTATCAAGCTTTAGCAAAAAGCTCGAGTTCTAGTTCGATCTAGAACGGCCCCCAAAATCACTCGAACCGCGAACTGGAGAACCGCGAACCGCACTCAACTCTAAACTGCACCCCTCATATTGCTCAAAACCACATTAAAGAAGCTTAATAACCCTTTAGGTGCTTCGCAAGAACTAAAGCAATCTGGAAGGAAAAACTAAACTTTTACTTTTTCCTACAAAAATTTTACTTCAGCCCCAAATTTTGCATTTTCACAAGAATAACAAGAGAAAACGCACATTACAATTTGTGGTGCAATTTCTCCTGAGTACGCCATATGTGGTGGAAATCTACTCTTTGGGCACATGGCAGGGCTCAGAAGGGAAGAAGCACCGTTTCAATTTTAGAGAGCAAAGTTGTCTGGAATAGATAGCGGATGCTATACTACTTTCAAAGAGCCTCCTATCTGCCTAAACAGTGGCGCTCCCGCACAAGTGATCCCATTTTGGAAACTAGACCCCTCAAGGAATTTATCTAAATGTTTGGTGAGCACTGTTAACCCTCAGGGGCTTCACAGAATTTTATAACGTTGAGCTGTGAGATTAAAAAAATACATTTTTTCCCACGAACATGTTGCTTTAACGACAAATCTTTAATTTTCACAAGGGTAACAGGAGATAATGCATCATACAATTTGTTGTGCAATTTCTCCTGAGTACGACAATACCTATTATGTGGCCGAACATGACTTTTGAGGTACAGAGGTAAGTGAAGAAGGGAAGAAGCGTCATATTTGAGTTCAGATGTAGTTGGAATGGTTTGCGGGTGCAATGTTACATTGACAGAGCCACTGTGGTGCCTAAACAATGGAGCTCCCAAACAAGTAACTACATTTTGGAAAATATACCACTCACTGAATTTATCTACAGTGCAGCCCAAAAGTATTGGCACCCCTGCAATTCTGTCAGATAATACTCAGTTTCTTCTTGAAAATGATTGCAATCACAAATTCTTTGGTATTATTATCTTCATTTATTTTGCTTGCAATGAAAAACACAAAAGAGAATGAAACAAAAATCAAATCATTGATCATTTCACACAAAACTCCAAAAATGGGCCCACAAAAGTATTGGCACCCTTAGCCTAATACTTGGTTGCACAACCTTTAGCCAAAATAACTGCGGACAACCGCTTCCGGTAACCATCAATGAGTTTCTTACAATGCTCTCCTGGAATTTTAGACCATTATTCTTTGGCAAACTGCTCCAGGTCCCTGATATTTGAAGGGTGCCTTCTCCAAACTGCCATTTTGAGATCTCTCTACAAGTGTTCTATGGATTCTATGGATTCAGGTCTGGACTCATTGCTGGCCACTTTAGTAATCTCAAGTGCTTTCTCTCAAACCATTTTCTAGTGGTTTTTGAAGTGTGTTTGGGTCATTGTCCTGCTGGAAGACCCATGACCTCTGAGGGAGACCCAGCTTTCTTACACTGGGCCCTACATTATGCTGCAAAATTTGTTGGTAGTCTTCAGACTTGATAATGCCATGCACATGGTCAAGCAGTCCAGTGCCAGAGGCAGCAAAGCAACCCCAAAACATCAGGGAACCTCCGCCATGTTTGACTTTAGGGACCGTGTTCTTTTCTTTGAATGCCTCTTTTTTTCTCCCTGTAAACTCTATGTTGATGGCTTTTCCCAAAAAGCTCTACTTTTGTCTCATCTGACCAGAGAACATTCTTCCAAAACGTTTTAGGCTTTCTCAGGTAAGTTTTGGCAAACTCCAGCCTGGCTTTTTATGTCTTGGGGTAAGAAGTGGGGTCTTACTGGGTATCCTACCATACAGTCCCTTTTCATTCAGACACCGACAGATAGTACTGGTTGACACTGTTGTACCCTCGGACTGCAGGGCAGCTTGAACTTGTTTGGATGTTAGTCGAGGTTCTTTATCCACCATCCGCACAATCTTGAGTTGAAATCTCTCGTCAATTTTTCTTTTCCTTCCACATCTAGGGAGGTTAGCCACAGTGCCATGGGCTTTAAACTTCTTGATGACACTGCGCTCCGTAGACACAGGAACTTTCAGGTCTTTGGAGACGGACTTGTAGCCTTGAGATTGCTCATGCTTCCTCACAATTTAGATTCTCAAGTCCTCAGACAGTTCTTTGGTTTTCTTTCTTTTCTCCATGCTCAATGCGGTACACACAATGACACAGGACAGAGGTTGAGTCAACTTTAATCCATATCAACTGGCTGCAAGTGTGATTTAGTTATTGCCAACACCTGTTAGGTGCCACAGGTATGTTACAGGTGCTGTTAATTACACAAATTAGTGGAGCATCACGTGATTTTTCAAACAGTGCCAATACTTTTGTCCACCCCCTTTTTTATGTTTGGTGTGGGATTATATCCAATTTGGCTTTATGACAATTTTTTTTAATTTTGTTCATTGAAGACAAATTAAATGAAGATAATAATACCAAAGAATTTGTGATTGCAATCATTTTCAAGAATAAACTGAGTATTATCTGGCAGAATTGCAGGGGTGCCAATACTTTTGGCCAGCACTGTAGATACTTTGTGAGCACCTTGAACCCCACAGTACTTCAGAGTTCTAAAATGTTGAGTAGTGAAAATGAAAAAATACATTTTTAACCACAAAACTGTTGCTTTAAGCCCACTTTTTTAAATTCATTAGAGTAACAGGAAATAATGGACTTTGTCATTTGTTGTGCAATTTCTCCTGAGTACATTGATACTCCAAATGTGGTTGAAAACTACTTTTGAAACTACTTCTTCACTACAATGTGAAGAAGGGAAGGAGCACCATATTGGAGTTCAGATTCAGTTGGAATAGTTTGTGGGTGCCAAGTCACCTTGTCAGAGCCTCTGAAGTGCTATAACAGCAAAAAAAAACACAAGTGACCTGATTTTACAAATTACACCCCTCAATTAATTCATACAGGGGTGCAGTGAGCATATTGACAGTACACAATTCTATACTATTGGGTGGTGACTGGTGAGCAAAAAAATCATTACATTTTTACCACTAAATATGGTTTTAACCTCAGCTATTCAATTTTCATAAGTGGAACAGGTAATAAATGCCCCATAATATGTTACACAATTTCTCCTGAATGTGGAAATACCCCACATGTGACTGTACAGTACTATTTGGCCGCACCAGGGGCTCAGGAGGGAAGGAGCGCCATTTGATTTTTAGAGCACAGATTTTCCTAGAATAGTTTGCAGACTCCAGTTGCAGAGCCCCCAAGTGCCACAACAGAAGAAACCCCCTAAGGTGACCACATTTTGGAGATTACACCCCTTTGAGAATTCATCTACAGGTGTAATGATGATCCAGTCTCTAGAAAACATCCATGGTGTCAAATGTTGCTGAAGAAAAAAATTGCAAATAAGCCCTTGTCATGCCCAGTACATTGTAGTGCCTGTACATTGTGCCCAGCTTATGTTTCTGGAAACCTGCCATGAATATCTTAACTGTAGCATAGGCACATTGTGGGGCTCAGAAGGAAGCAGGGCATTTAGATTTTATAGCGCAAATTTTGCTGGATTTCTTTGGGGGGGGTTCCATAGCATTTTTCCAGAGCCTTTGTGTTACTGGTAATGTGGAAGCCCCCAATATTTCCATTAACAGATGACAGACTGAATGGGAATGTCATGATCCAGGCCAGCTTTTTACTGCTGCTGGTTACACCCAGCTCTGGCCTGGTCATGTCAGGGGTTAACTTCCCTTGCCTCGTTCTGGATCCCAGGATGCTATATATTGCCTCTCTACCCATGGCTCAGTGCCAGTGATATATCTGTCTTGCTGCGTGTATACTGGTTCTGGTGAGTGTTCTGTTCCCGATCTGTTCTGCCTCCCTGCTACTGTGTCCTGACTTTGACCCTCCCCCGTTCGTCTGCCTGTCCCGGTCCCTCATTTCCCTCTCCTGTCTGTTGTTTGTGTTTCCCTGTGCATACCTGATCTCCCGTTTTTCGACTCGGTTGTGTTTTCTGACCTGATTTTGATCCTCCCTTTGCAGTGACTCGACTTTCCTGGCTAGACTCTGACTGTTTGACTACTCTATTGCCCCCTGGTGGTTCGCCTGTTAACTGCCTGCTGAAGTTACTCTGCTGTACTTCAGCTGCCTTTCCATTACAGTGTTTCCTTGTTTCTCCTTCACTACTCTGCTGCCACCTAGTGGGGATTGGATTATGCTGTACTATGTCTTACTAGCCTTTGTACAGCGTGACAGAGAACTTGTGTTTTTGTGGGGAGTTGAATTCTGTTTTTCGGCAATTTGGGTCCAGAACATTTTGGATAGTTTGCATTTATCCTGTGCTCTACACTGAGCTCTTACATCAGGATTTACCTCTATATCTCTAAAATACATGATTCAGGTGAAACCCCCGGCAGATTCATTCATTAGTGAGGCAGCAGAGTTACTCCGAACTCTGTTTGGCCTCTGTTCAGTGATGTCCATCTTTTCAAAAGTGAACAAAACTATTGATGATGGCACTTTGTGCACCCTAAAAAGACGAGTAAAAAGATGGAATTTTGTAAACATGTTTTTGAGAGATTTTCATGTAATTCCCAGTGTAAGTGCTCAGCAAAGAGCACAGGATAAATATGAGCTGTGCCTTACTGTGATCTTTTTGAGGCAGATTAAACAAATCAACAGCAGTTGAAGAATTGGCTTTATTTATTTTTTAAGCAGTTCACCTTGCTGTATAAGTGATTAAATGGCTTTATTCCTCCAGTCAGTACGATTACAGAAATACCAGAATTTTGAAGGCTATAGTTTTTTTTTTGTGTGTTTTTTTCTGCCAACAGTGCCTATGCCCTCGCAACCACCAGAATATACCTATACATCTTAGGCCGTTAAGTACTTCCAATCTAGGATGTATAGGTACATCCAAAGTTGTGAAGTGGTTAAAGAAAAAAATAACATGTCTCTGAGAACCAGAATTCTTGCTGGTTGTTAGATGATCAAATACTTATTTCATACAACAAAATGCAAATTAATTATTTAAAAATCATACAATGTGATTTTCTGGACTTTTTTTTGGAGTGGGATTTTGTCTGTCACAGTTGAAGAGTACCTACGGTAAAATGTACAGAACACTCCATTCTTTGTAGGTGGGAAAACTTACAAAATTGGCAGTGTATCAAATACACAAGTGCGTCTCAATAAATTAGAATATCATCAAATAGTTAATTTATTTCAGTAATTCAATACAAAAAGGGAAATGCATATATTATATACAGTCATTACAAACAGAAATGAAAACAGCCAATGAAAACCCAAAAGTCATTATCTCAGAAAATTAGAATAACTACCACAAAACACCTGCAAAGGCTTCCTAAGCCTTTAAAATGGTCCCTTAGTCTGGTTCAGTAGGCTACACAATAATGGGAAAGACTGCTGACTTGACAGAAGTCCAGAAAGCAGTTATTTACACTCTCAACAAGGAGGGTAAGCCACAAAAAGTCATTCCTAAAGAAGCTGGTTGTTCACAGAGTGATGTATCCAAACATATTAATGGAAAGTTGAGTGGAAAGAAAAAGTGTGGTAGAAAAAAACAGGATAACCGCAGCCTTGATAGGATTGTTAAGAAAAGGCTATTCAAAAATTTGGGGGAGATTCACAAAAGTTGACTGCTGCTGGAGTCAGTCCTTCAATAGCCACCACACACAGGCGCATCCAGGACATGGGCTACAAGTATCGCATTCCTTGTGTCAAGCCACTCATGACCAATAGACAACGCCAAAAACGTCTTACCTGGCCAAGGAGAAAAAGAACTAGACTGTTGCTCAATGGTCCAAGGTATTGTTTTCAGATTAAAGTAAATTTTGTATTTCATTTGGAAATCAAGGTCCCAAACTCTGGAGGAAGAGTGGAGCGGTCACAATCCAAGCTGCTTGAGGTCTAGTGTGAAGTTTCCACAATCAGTAATGGTTTGGGGAGCCATGTAATCTGCTGGTGTAGGTCCACTGTGTTTTATCAAGACCAAAGTCAGCACAGCCGTCTACTAGGAAATTTTGAGCACTTCATTCTTCCCTCTGCCGACAAGCTTTTTGGAGATGGAAATTTCATGTGTTGTGTTGCTGCCTGTATATGACTGGTCAGCATGATGCAGTCACAACTATCTGATAACACCCACTGGGATATAACAGAATGTAACTCGTTAGGTGCCAAATAGTTTGCTAAAATTTTCCTAAAAAAAGAAACAAAAATGTTTTACTCTGCTGTACTGCCATTATTACATTGTAAGGTTAAAGTCACGAGCGAGTGTGCTGCCCCCACATCACCAGCCGGGCTGCTTGGATCCGGATCCACAGTGGCTCGAGGGGCGTCCGGACCCGGGGGTCGTGCGGCCACTGAAATGAAGGGGGTATTTACAGGGGATGGTGTATTGAGAGTTCGTGACGCCACCTGTGGTGTGTGGTAAGGTGGAGTACCACCGCTGCCGTTGGGGAGTACCCGGAATGATGATGGGGCAGCCAGGTGTTGCAACCCTCCACGGGTAGGGGGGATACCCCAGGACTCAGTAATGGAGTTGAAGAGTGCCGTTGGGGGGTGAAGGGTCAGTTGCGTACTCACTCAGTTCATGAAGCTGACACCGACAACTTGGCAAACCAAAGTTCTGGACACCGCTGCCGCCGAGGGTAGCTAGTTTGGGTCCCGTCCCCGGTGGTGTTGCCTGATGATCTGTGACCTTTCCCTTGGCACTTAGTCTACTTCTTAGTTGGACCCGGTAGCGTAAAACTAATCGGGTTCCGCTCCCCAGTGTGGCTAACTGTGGAAACTTGCTCTCAGGGTTGACGCTTGGGATTTTCCGGACCATTTTGTGGAATGTCCTATCCCCCTTGTTGCGCTAGTACCCCGATTTTGGAGTGGGTGGAGAGCCGATCTTGAAGACTCCGTTCTCGTCGGGTGAATTGTCAGGTTGCCTGAAGCTACTCCCTGACCTAGGGTCCACGTACTCCGTCGTGCCCTGGTCCCAGCCTGGTGATTGTACAAGGCCGCCGGTTGTCCTAATCGACAGTTCCGTGCCCCTTGTCACGAGCCCAGACCACCGTCTGCCACCTAATTACTTTCAAGGAACCCGGCTTCTGACCTCCTCTCTCCTTCACCTCCAACACTACACTGGCCTCCTCCTGACACTCCTGACCTCCCCTTACCAACACCCAAGTGGGTGACCCTATTCCACTCAGGCCGTCCACTGGTGTGTCTGGTGGGTGTGGTGCAGAGTGTTCCTAGGATTTTGTTTAGCTGGTTTTGGCAACACCATAGTTGGGGACTCGTAACCAAGGAGGAGGTGGATATTGTACAGAAGGGCAGATTGCACAATACCCTATGATGACCTGATAGGCCAGGGCGTCACACGAGCAAACTTGTTAGTGTAAGTGCAATGGGTAAATGCACATTCACGCTGTGGCACACACACAAAGACAAAACATAAAATAAAAATAATAAGTAGATACCTTGCAGTAAGTAGATAAATGATGGTTATACTGTATGTAAATAACATAGGGTACTTAGTTGACACTATTTTGATCAAAAGAGATTAAATCCCCTCCCACCACGATAAAGTGTACCCAATTAGGATGGTTCCTAATGACAGGATCTCTACTCACTACGTGCTAGTAGGCCTCAAAATAAATGGCACCAGAGCAGGACTTAGACCAGTGGTGCACCACTAATAGTGGCATGTCCGCTAGGGGGCCTGTGATTTGAGGGGGCCTGATGCTAGCTTCACCTCTCCCCACCTGACAATAACCTAACCTGACAGGTTCAACTGTATTGACTTGATTGATGCGATACAGTTGAAACCAATTATGAAAGAGGAAGCCATCAGCTCCCTCCTTCATCATTCTCCCTGTACATCTGAGCTCTGATGTTTCAGCCCAGTGGATGGAATAATGCCATGATATACACACTCTGCTGAGACCAGAGCAGTATTTTTATTTTTAATCACTGAGGGTCATTATACGGTTTAAAGTACTATGCAAGGGCAATTATACATTTTTCAGGGCTATGTGGGGCCATTATACTATTTAAAGGACTATGTGGGTGTATTATACATTTTGCAGATTTATGTGGGGGCAACTTCACTGTTTGGGGGGCTATGTGGGGTTCCATTATACAGCTTGCGGGGCTATGTGGGGGCCATTATACAGTTTTCAGTTCTATTTGGCACCATTATACTATATGGAGTGCTGTGTGGGGCCATTATACAGTTTGCCGGGCTATGTGGGGGCCATTATACTATTTGTAGATCTATGTGGGGGTAATTATACAAGTTAGATGGCTATGTGGGGGCCATTATACAGTTTAAAAGGCTATGTGGGGGTTGTTATACAGTTTGGAGGGCTGCGTGGAGCCATTATACAATTTAGAAAGCTATGTGGAGGCCATTATAGCTTTGCTGCAAATCTAAATTCCTTGTAAAATCTGTATATTCTTGTGCATTTGAATTTTGGCAGATCCGTTCATTTCTACTTACTATGTATTTCAGAAAGTTTCTACTGATGAAGACTCTTTTTTGGTAACTCTTTCCTTTGGACTGTGCATTTTGGGTAGAAGACTTCTTGCAGCGGCACATCACATGCCTTTCAGGTGACTCTTACATACATGTTGTATATACATCTATTGAATTTGACTTTAAAATGTAAAATATATAGTGTATATATTTAACATTTATTTCGTAGTCTATCAAGTTCAAGCTATAACCTAACGTTGTTCCAGGGGAAGGTAAAAACCTTGTGGGGATAGATGTTGATTGCCCCATATTAGGGGACAATTCCTTCTCAATTTCATATTTGGCAATCAGACTGCATCCTGGATCAAAGTCCCATCACAACGTCCCATCACAAGACAGGCTTCCTTGAACTTTTTTAGTTAATTGACTGTTACAGCATGTTGTGAGAGAGAGAGAGTTTCACAGTAGTTTTCAAGTAAAGAATCTGCACTTGTTATGAATAACTCTTCTTTTCTCTAGCCGTAGAGGATTCCCCTTGTCATTTTTGCAGGCCTACAGTCGTAGCCAAAAGTTTTGAGACTGACACAAAATTTGGTTCTCACACTTGTTTCAGTGTCTCTAAACTTTTGCTGACAAAAAACATCAAGTTTATTATTATAATATTCTCTCTGAGGAACTTCAGACTGTTTTACATTTTGTTGCTGCCTGAATGGATTTCAGCTGATCATTGGGAGGGCCAGGTGCTGGAACCACAGTGATCTGATATGAGGGACCCACCCTACTGATATCGTATCCTTTATAACAGAAGATGAACACCTCTCTTTTGAAGTAAAAATGAAAAAGAGAACATCTGGATTAGTGATTGTCCAATAGGTGAGCGTTACCATGAGTCCTGTGTCATGACAACATTAAAGCATCCTGAGACTATCCATGGGTGGGGTTGCTTTTCATCTAAAGCGGGCTTTACACGCTAAGACATCGCTAGCAATTGCTAGCAGTGTCGAGCGCGATGACACCCGCCCCTGTCGTATGGCCGATATGTGGTGATCGCTGCCGTAGCGAACATTATCACTATGGCAGCGTCACACACACATACCTGCTCTGCGATGTCGCTCCGGCTGGCGAACCGCCTCCTTTCTAAGGGGGCGGGTCGTGCGGCATCACAACGACGTCACACGGCAGCCGTCCAATAGAAGCGGAGGGGCGGAGATGAGCGAGACGTAAACATTCCGCCTACCTCCTTCCTTCCGCATTGCCGGTGGAGGCAGATAAGGAGATGTCTGTCGCTCCTGCAGTGTCACACATAGCGATGTGTGCTGCCGCAGGAACGACAAACAACATCGCTAAAAAGCAGAAAACGATTTTTTATTTCAGGACGACCTCTCCGCGGCAAACGATTTTGCCCTCTTTTGCGATTGTTTCAGATTGCTCTTAAGTTTTACACACTGCGATATCGTTAATGACGCCGGATGTGCGTCACAAACAATGTGACCCCGACGATAAATCATTAACGATATCGTAGCGTGTAAAGCCCGCTTAAGTGAGAAGGCTCACTCACAATTTTTTGTAAGAATACTACCATGAATAAAGATTGATATGTAAACATCCACCAAGAGAAACGTTTCCCAATGATTCAGGAGCAATGTGGTGATGAACAATGCTTTTTGCAGCATGATGGAGCACCATGTCACAAGACAAAAGTGATAACTAAGTGGCTCAGAGAACAAAACATTGACGTATTAGTTACAGAAATTCCCCAGATCTCAATTTGGTCATTCCTCAAAAAAACTGGTGCACAAACAAAAATACTGAAATTGTGATAAATTCCAAGTACTGAATAGACAAGAATGGGCTGTCTTCAGTCAGGATTTGACCCAGAAGCTGATATACAGCAAGTCGGGGCAAATTTAAAATGTCTTAAAAAATGAGTCCGAACTATACATATTGAAGCTTTGCATAAACTTGATGTATTTGTCAACAAAAGTTTAAAAAGTTATGAAATTCCTATAATTGTATTTCAGTAACATTGGACTAAAAGAGCTAAAAACACTGAAGCAGGAAACTGTGAAAAACAACATTTGTGTCAGTTTCAAAACTTTTCGTTATTTCGGTAGGCGTAAAAATATTACTAGAAACATCTCTGTACAGTCCCTTTATATATTTGTATGTGCCGCCCCTGCAGCAGTTGAACCGCTTGGATCCGGGGTTGCTGTGGCTCGAGGGTCTCCAGATGTGGGGACTTGCGACCACTCAAATATAAAGAGGACTATTTACAGGGGATAAATGTTCATGACGCCACCCGTGGTTCGCGGTAAGGGGAGTACCGCCTCTGCCGATGGGAGTACCCGGGGGAGATGGAGTGGGGCAACCAGATGACGTTCAAGCCATGGGTAGGGGAAGACCCCAGAACTCTGGATGGTGCTGGATGAGGGTGAACAGGGCTGATTGAAGTATCCCTCAGGGTGCAGGATGAGGGTGAACAGTGCAATAGAAAGGGAGACACACGTAGCTGGTAAACCAAAGCTCTGCACTCACTATCGCAGCTCTGTGGGGTCGGCTGGTTTCTGTCCCTTGTACTGCAGGTGTTGACCTGGTGATCTGGTGCAAGATCCAAGTGGCTACCAGTGTCCGTGCAAGTGTGTCCTGTGTGTCCTCACTATCCAGCGATCAGCAGAAGGAACCCTCCCAAACCCCAGGCTCTGCAGCAGAAAGTTTAGCTGCCTCAGTCCCCCCAGCTCTGGTGCCTTCCTGCACCCAGGCTGGTCTCATGGGAAGCTCCCTCAGACAGCCTCCAGCTTCACTCTCTCTATGTGTCATGGCTACCTCCTCTTATACCCCATGTGGCACAGTGGTTGCCCTGGAAACCGGAAAGTCCCATGCTTTCTGGATGGCTGACTCTCCCTACCCAGGACCAGACTACTCCCACTCCCACACAAGGGAAGGGCACCTAACTGCATGTAAAGTGTGTGTGATGTCAACACTGGCAAGCCACCTGTCACTTACCCCAGAGGGACACTGCTCCTTAACTGAGTTGCAGTACCCTGTAGCAACCAGGTCTCAGGGGCGCTACATGTACATTGTACTAAGATCACTCCTAAGCCTTCGGTTTTTCAAACCAAATAATCCCAAATATGATATCTAGTGACTTGCTAGCATGCGACAGGATGTGTATGCGCCTCTCAGAATACTAGCAACAGGCCAGGCATGCACCTCCAAGGCATAGAGGGACAGTTCATGCCACATGTTCTGCTTAGATACCCAATAATTGTATGACAGAGAAATCATGGAGGATGCTGGCACGGTCGGCTAAGTACTTCTTCAAAATTTTCCAAATATTTCCCTCCTTGTCAGACTACCCCTGGGACTGGGCACTAGTAGGGTCTCATGAAACTGTCCCAGATCTTTGATAGTGTTCCCCTACCTATGTTGGACCTGGTATGTGTATCCCTCATCCCTCCTCCTTGGTTACCCAAGGAACTATGACCTCTGACGCCAGCTTTGTCAGATGGGAATTTTTGTATTAATTATTCGACTAGGGCCTTCTTCTATTGCACCGTTTTAATAATCCTCCCTGCTTCAGAAAGTAGAGATTGAAAGTTCTTCTTGTAGCGTGAGTTGAGAAGGGTGAACAACAATTAATGGGTTATGGCAAAAATGCGTATTACACGAGCATCACGGGGGTTGCAATGGGTCATAAAGTCAACCTTGTGTACTAGACTTGCAACAGGCAAGACTTCCCTGTACCAACCAGGCGGACAACTCTCCATCTCCTACTCCTCCTCAGCTGGTAACAAACTCTCCTATATCCATGACCTTGTCCTTTTAAGTTGACTTAACCTCCTAGCTCTTACTGAGACTTTGATCCAGCAGTAAGAGACCACCGCCACTGCTGTGCTCTCGTATGATGGCCTACTATTTCCACATACTACTAGACCTGAGAATAGACCAGGTGGAGGTGTTCATCAGCTGCTTTCCACAAATTGTGCTTTTCAGGTTAGCCCTCCTGCACTCTCACTTCCACTTATCTTCCCTTCTTTTGAGGTCCTCACTGTCAGACTTTACATGCCCTTCTCTTTGCAAGTGGTGGTTGTTTATGGCCCTCCAGATCCTCCCCCCTGTCAGTTCCTTGATCACTTTACCACTTGTCTTCCACATTTCTAGCCTGTGACATTCCCACTTTAACATCCCTATTGACAATCTCCTCTCCCCATCTGCCACTCAGCTTTTATCTCTAACTTCCTCTATTGGTGTATCACAACTTACTAACTCTCCTACACATGAAGATGGGAATACGCTGAACCTGATCTTCTCTGAGCACTGCTCAGTGCATGATTTTACTAACTCCCCTCTCCCACTCTCTAACTACAAGAACTGTCTACCCACTCAGGATGTCCCCACTTACCACACTTTTAGGAATATACATGCCATTAATATCTAGAAACTTATGAATAATTTTCAATCACGATTGGTCGCAATCTCCCCCTCTCCTGTCCTGACTCTGTTCTGAAACATTATAGTGGAAACAATATGAAGTACTCTGGATGAAGCTGCACCTCCTACACACAGAGCAACTCAGCAGATACTGAAGCAACTCTGCCACACATTACAAACACATTTTATTGTTATAATTATCCATGCTGAACAGACCGGATAAAGCAGGTGTAGGTATTACTCTATGTAATGCAGGCAACCATCTTCTGTTCCTCTTCTTCAGCATCCTCCTCCTTATTATCACCCAATCCATGCTGAGAAGATCAGATGAGGCTGGATTGGGTAGTATTGTGGCGCCCCAGGACCTGGTCACCACAACAGTGTTGCCCCCTCAAAAGGGTTAATACTGAGCCTGGAGGTAATTGGGGAAATCATTGGCCAGTAGGTACCAACATCCAACGTAGTTTCTCCCTCAGGCCAGCAGAGGGAGCTCTGAACCTGGAGTTCCAGGGAGCATTCCTCAAGTCTGACCTGAGGGAGGAGTTAGTGTTCAGTCTGTGAAGAGAGTCCAGAGAGTGAAGACGCAGAGTGTGCTGTCCTGTGGAACTGGGGCCTGGAGCTGGAATATCTTGGCCCAGTGAAGCAGGATTGGCAGAGAGGCACAGGAGAGAAACAGACATCGGAGTCTGTGGTTGCCAGGGTGTAAAACCCTTCCCTGGCAGCCGAATCCGAAGGGCAGGAGAGCTGCAAGCACCCGGCCCATAAGCAACCTGAAAGTACAGCTGCACCACCAGGGCCCGGTGTGGACTCCAGTAGAGAAGCACCAGAGAGGGCCTGCGCAGCCTACCACACAGGGAGAGGGATGAACCACCGGTCCCAGCAGCAAGAGGGCCATTGCTAACCCAAAGTGCAGGGTACTAGAACAGCAAAGAAAGAGCAGGGAGTAGGCCTCATACTCGACTGGCCAAAGAGATGACCCCAGCTACTTCCAGGCCGGCCGGAGCCCTCTACCACCTGTAACAGTCTCCCAGGACTAACCGTTTGCACAGTAAAAGAGGAGAAGGTAAAGAGACTGTTGTTTGTGTAAAGTCCTTTCACCGCCCTGTCGGCCCTGCATTACACCGCAACTACATCGACACTCACAAGCACAAACAGTGTCCCCGCGGCACCGCTCCACCTGTGGGGAGCAGGACTATCCAAGCTGCCATTCCATCAGCCCCGGAGGCCCCATACAGCAGCGGCGGCTTAATAGCCGCAAACCACAGGTGGCGTCACGACAAATATAAACTTTAATCACCCCAAGTCACCAGCCATATTAATTGACCCCACCAGGGCACGGAGTCAGGCCCAGCCACCACTGACGTCCCCCGGACTAGTCCGGCCCGGCACCGGGTGTCCCATAGCCCTGGAGTGGGCGAGTCAGTATCATCCTGAGTACTTTCTTCCTCAGTCTCCACCTGGTCCACATGAAAAGCTTCCTTTTTAATTGTGAGCAGCGAGCATTTGCGTAGTTACAGAAGCAGGATGGTTAAGCTGAATATGGTGTCTTCACCTCTCATCATCTTGATTGACTCCTCAAAGGTTTGTAGAACCTCACAGCTGTTAGATGTCAAACATCCATGCCCACTCATCGGTTCTTATGGATGACTGACATCTGAGAGGCTGAAGGGAATTCCAACGGGCAAGTTGTAGCTGGTATTTAACTACTGCCCTGTACTGCTCATAAAGCCTTGCCAATATGTGTAATGGAGGATTCTAGTGCATGGTCATGTCAAAAACCAGTTAGTGAGCTGACAAATGAAAGCACTGTTGCAGCACTGTCAGACCAGTGGCGGCTGTAGCTGACTTGCAGAAATGGACACACACATGGTGTACCTTCACAAGTAGCTCAGGCACATATTGTATGGGTGGGTTTTCAGAAACTGCTGAACCACTAAGTTGAGCATGTTGGACAGGCATGATACATGTGCGAGCTTGCCAAGCTTCAGAGCTGCCACCAGGTAATAGCCATTATCACACATGACCATGTCAAGTTGTAGGCTTGACGGTCAGACCCACAGATCTGCCTTTTGTGTTGTAGCTTTCATCAATTCTGTGGTGGTGTGCTATTTGTCACCTAAACAAATTAGTTTCCGCAGAATCTGTTGCCTCTTCACTGAAGCAGTGCTGCAGTGCTTCCAGCTTGCGTCTGATATGGACAACATGTGCAGAGATGGCAGTTCAGAAATGGAGAATGAGGAGGAGGAGGGGGTGCAGAAACTGGTATAGGAGGTGGAGAGGAAACCCTGATGGAATTAGGGCCCGAAATCCTCAGTAGCACTTGTGCCATCCCTGTGTCTGACTCTGTCACAGCCTCAATATGGTTCACCCAGTGTTCCATGAGGAAAACTTAGCATCCCTAGCCACAATCACTTGTACACATGTTGGTTGCTATGTGGACCTTCCCAGTAACTGCATTGGTCAGGGCATGGATGATGTTATGGGACACTTGCTAATGTAAGGTAAGGAATGCACACCGGGAAAAAAGGGGTAGATGGTGACCAAGTATCAAGGTTGCAGATAGTATCAGTGTCTAAAATTTCATGCCTAAGTGGCAACATTTCCAGGTCAAGCAGTCTGAAAATGTGCCTGTTTAATGTTTGCTCCTGTGGGTGGATGGCTGGATATTTTTGTTTGCATAGCTCCAAACTGTTCCAGATTCAGCGGGACTGTACTGATTTAAGGGATCAGTCCCACTGTCCAGTTAGAGCTCTTGTCCCGACTTCTCACTTCTCCTCACTGCTCAGTAGTAGTGATGAGCGAGTATGCTTGTTACTACTCGGTACTCGCACGAGTATCACTGTACTCGGGCTACTCGGCGGGTACCGAGTAATTTTGCAATACTCGTGCTGTACTCGTGGTCTTCATCCCTGCATGTTGGTGCTCTTTTGAGAGCCAGCCCTCATGCAGGGATTGGCTGGCAGACCACTGCAATGCCACAGCCCTGTTAGTTGTGGAATTGCAGTGATTGGCCGGCCTGCACAGCGTGACCGAGCCTTTATACCGGCGGGAGCGCTGTGCTCTGCACACAGCCATCTCATATTCCCTGCTATCCCCGCCCACAGGCGCCTATGATTGGTTGCAGTGAGACACGCCCCCACGCTGAGTGACAGGTGTCTCACTGCACCCAATCACAGCAGCCGGTGGGCGTATCTATACTGTGCAGTAAAATAAATAAATAAATAATTAAAAAAACCGGCGTGCGGTCCCCCCCAATTTTAATACCAGCCAGATAAAGCCACACGGCTGAAGGCTGGTATTCTCAGGATGGGGAGCTCCACGTTATGGGGAGCCCCCCACCCTAACAATATCAGTCAGCAGCCGCCCAGAATTGCCGCATACATTATATGCGACAGTTCTGGGACTGTACCCGGCTCTTCCCGATTTACCCTAGTGCGTTGGTAACCTCAGTGACAGCTCAGCTGATCGCGCTACTCACCGCCGCTCCAGTCAGCTCCATGCAGCAATTGAGGTGAGTATAGCGATCAGCTGCTGTCAGTCAGGTAACTCACGGCCACCGCTGGATCCAGCGGTGCCGCGATTAACCTCAGTGACAGCAGCTGATCGCTATACTCACCTCATTAGCTGCGTGGAGGTGACCGGAGCGGCGGTGAGTAGCGCGATCAGCTGAGCTGTCACTGAGGTTACCCGCGGCCACCGCTGCATCCACCGCTGCATCCAGGTAACCTCAGTGACAGCTCAGCTGATCGCTATACTCACCTCATTAGCTGCGTGGAGGTGACCGGAGCGGCGGTGTATTCTGCAGCTCCTGTCACCTGCATGTAGCAGAGCTGGACGCGACGCTGGAGGACCGTGGATTACGCCGGACAAGGAGGGTTTGTCGGGGTTAATAAATTGGTGATGAGGGACTTTGTTAGTGTTTTTTATTTCTAATAAAGGATTTTTCGGGTGTGTGTTTTTTAACTGTAATTTACAGATTAATCATGGAAGGAATCTCGGGGAGACGCCTGACATGATTAATCTAGGATTTAGTGGCAGCTATGGGCTGCCATTAACTCCTTATTACCCCGATTTGCCAACTCACTAGGGTAAATCGGGAAGAGCCGGGTACAGTCCCAGATCTGTCGCATATAATGTATGCGGCAATTCTGGGCGGCTGCTGACTGATATTGTTAGGGTGGGGGGCTCCCCATAACGTGGAGCTCCCCATCCTGAGAATACCAGCCTTCAGCCGTATGGCTTTATCTGGCTAGTATTAAAATTGGGGGGACCGCACGCCGTTTTTTTTAATTATTTAATTATTTATTTCACTGCACAGTATACACACACACACCGGCTGCTGTGTTTGGGTGCAGTGAGACACCTGTCACTCAGCGTGGGGGGCGTGTCTCACTGCAACCATCATAGGCGCCGAAAAGCAGGAAAACAGGGATTACGAGATTGTTTAATGAGCGGCCGGCTTTTTCAAAAGAGGAAAAGCCGCCGGAGTTTAGTGAACAGCCGTGCAGCGCCGCAGCAGTGATCGGGGAACGGTAAGTAAGAGAGAGGGGGGAGAATGACCGACAGACTGTGAGAGGGGGACAGACAAGACAGAGAGAGACAGACAGAGCGAGACCGACCGACGGGAGATAGAATGAAAAAAAAAATGACCGGCATCGTTAGTAAAAAGCACAAAACATGCGTTTTGGACATCGGAGTGCCACACAATGTTTTACGTAAAATCTTTCATGTATTAATCTCAAAAAGTAACATACACCAGCTCTATCTCACTATTGGGTATGTGCCCTTAACATTTCCGCCATGAAAATTCATTTTGGTGTCATTTTGGAAGGTTTTCTGGTGAGTCCGTAAAAATGGCGTAAAACGCGGACAAAATTGTTCACAGCTGTGACTTTTGAGTGATAAATGCTTCAAGGGGTCTTCCCCATGCTGTTGCCATGTCATTTGAGCACTCTTCTGAGACTTTTGGGACATTTTTAGGGTTTCTACATGCTGCCGGGGGTCATTTCACAAAAATACTCGGGTCTCCCATAGGATAACATTGGGCTCGGTGCTCGGGCCGAGTACACGAGTATCTTGGGATGCTCGGCCCGAGCCTCGAGCACCCGAGCTTTTTAGTACTCACTCATCACTACTCAGTAGCTCTTCCTCTTCAGGTGGCGGGGCTGTCATCTCTGCAGTGCATAAATTAAATTAACAATTCTTCTTAATAAACATCTTGTTGGTAGGCAGAAGCTCTACCACTGAACCTCTAACCAGAATAAGAGATAAGAGGATTTGATAATATTGACTAGTACTGCAGGCAGTGAATCAAAAAGCAGATATTCAGCTACATAGAGATATATCTGAACACAGAAGTGTATCTCTATGTCCTGCATTCTAAAGACAAAGAAAAAGTCAGATTTTTTTGTTCCTATAAAATTACTAAAAAAAAATGTAATTGTTTTTTCTTATTCCCCCTAGAGGTTTTTTGTCTTTTTATAAAATTACTAAAAAATATTTAAAAAAATGCAATAATGTCATTTTTAATGTGCTTTTTAAAAATATATTAAACATGTCGCGGGCGGAGGGGACGCGCTCGCCACGCTCGGGTTCGGGGCTTCTGCTGCTGCTGCTCGGTGGCTCGAGCGGTGGACCGGACCCAGGGACTCGAGCAGCGCTCCTCACCCGTGAGTGAAAAGGGATGATTTGGTTAGGGAGATTATTCGTGACGCCACCCACGGGACGTGGTGATGATGGCACCACCGCTGCTGGTAACGGGGATCCCGGGAGAGATGGTAGGGAGTAGCTAGGATGTTGTTCCCTCCGTGGGTAGGGGGGGTTGGTGATCCCGGGGCCCGGTGGTGTAACGGGGAGGCTGGATGGCTGGGGTGCAGGGTTGCAGGGACAGCGCGGCGCGGTGCCGGACGGCACTGGTGTACTCACTCAGACAATCACTGACAGAGTCTCTAGTAAACTAAAACGGCCGGATGGACGGGTCCCGCAGCCGGCTGCAGTGTTGTTGTGCTCTCCCCGGACTGATGGTGGCTGTCTTTCCTTGCACCTGTTAGAAGTGTTCTGACTCTTGTGGTTGCCCACTGGTAGTCCGCTCCCCGGCGTATAGGTGCCGTAGGAGCCCGTTTTGCCTGCAGGCGCTGGCCCTTGGATCTCTAGCCTGTGGCGGTGGCTGTATATCCTCACGGTGTGAGCGGTTGCCTTCTGTCGGGACTTGGTTGTTGGGGAACCCCTGGGGTTCCTGTCACACTCGGATTTGACTATTGACGGCGGCTCCAAGCCTGGTCGGGGTCCGATGGCCCTGCCTGTGTGCTTAGCTTAACTCCGCTCCCCGGTTTGGTACCGGTGGGCCACCACCCAGCCCCGGTCCTTACGGCTTTGCAGAGTTCCACCAACTCCTGCAGACGGCCACCACCGTCTGCCAACCTTGCTGTCAGTGACTGGGCTCCCAGGCACACGCAGATTCCACTCCTCTCACTTTCAACTCCTAAACTCATCTGACTCCTTTTCCCGCCTCCAGGCCTGTGAACTCCTCGGTGGGTGGGGCCAACCGCCTGGCTCCGCCCCACCTGATGTGGACATCAGGCCCTGGAGGGAGGCAACAAGGGTTTTTGTCTGACTGTTGTAACTAGGGTGGGGGGTGTGTGCATGTTGTTATGTATGTGACTACCTGGCTAGTCCAGGGCGTCACATTCCCCCTTGGTAAAATGCAGACCGTCCGCGGGCTGCCCGTCCATCACCGGTTTTATTTTTGTTTCTGTAAAAGATAAATAACATCTAACATTCAACATAAGTATTTTTCAGTTCTTCCCTTACGGGAGGCACGGTACTTTAACGTTACAACGGTAAACATTTTCATTAAAACGGACGGGTTCGTGGTCATCCTCTCTCCCACCCAAATAACCTAAACCTTGGTGCTGCCCCTAAGAAACAGGCAGCACCCCTTTATCCCAGTCCAGGTCCAGGTTACCCGATCGGTAACGGGAACGGTGTCTCGCACCCGGCTGTCACTTCAGGGGACCCCACATCCAGGGGGACCCCTGACCCCCAGAGGATGGCCACCGGTCCTGGTGGTGGCCGGGCCCCAGCCTCCTCTGCTGCGGGCCCTTCCTCCAATCTGCCTCTCCGGAGGTGGCACGGAACGGAAAACCAGCCCACAAATTATTTACAGGCCCACAAGTTCATGGGTGGCCTGCCAGTTCTCGGCAATGTTCATGAGCAGTTTCTCATGTGGGCGGTAAAAACACAGAGTCCCTCGGGGACAACTTGTCTTAAAACGGACAGCAATCTGGTGAAACTTCGATTTGATTAGTGTTCATTTAACGGTCATTCATTCAGCTATTTACACAATTAACATACAGCACCCCTAGATGGTAGTTTCCCTGTACCTAAGTGGGGGTCGACCTAGGTTGGGGCGCGTGGACCTTCTGGGCCCACTGTCATCAGTGGAGGGCAAGGGGACAGAGGAGACAGTCAGTTCCTCTTCCCTGATGGCAGGTATAGTGAGTGGAGACCCAAGGGGAGGGGGTATAGGTGCGTCCTTTGGCGGCTCACTGGCGGGCCTTTCCGTCTCCATTTCTTCCACGTGTTGAGGGAACATTTTCACCGGAACAATCACCGTACCGTTTTGCATAGGCCAGTCTGCTGGAAAATCACCCATCACTGTGTGGATCACCTTCTTCTCCTTTTTCCCGCTCGACGTGGGAACCGGAACTTTGTTTGTCACTCTCAAGGGGTGAGGACATTTCTTCAGGTGGTCCCTGGAAACCGTAGTGGCAGTCCTCCCCTGGTCACGACTGATCAGATAAGCCTTCTCATTCTCCCATTCAGTGGGCTGTATGACATACGGGGTCCTTTCCCACTGGTCATCCAGCTTATGGGTCCGTCTCTTCCGCTTCAGCACGACATCTCCCGGCTCAAAGGGGACGGCTGACGCTCGCTTATTGAAACGTTGCGCTTGTTTCTCCCGGCTCTGACCGAGATTCTTCTCCACATACTCCTGGACTTGTCGGTATTGGATTTGCCACCGAGTATCCCAGCCAGCAGTCGAAGGAAGGGCCTCAGGAGCTTCCAAGCCCATTTCTAAGTCCACCGGCAGCCGGCCCGGTCAGGCTCTCATCAGATACGCCGGGGTGCATTTGGTAGAACTACAGGGGATGTTGTTACGAGGGGGACCCGGGGAAGCGTGCCAAGATGGGAAATGGACAGCTTCCGCCGGTCAAGGTCCACTGTGCGGTGTAAGGGACCACTGCTATGGTGGGTGAAGAGTGAGCGGGTTGCTGCTAGCGATCGTTTGGAATGTCACAGACAATCTATGTACACCGGTCTGCCCTAACCCGTGAGGGTTGTATGGCACGGATCTCACGGCTCGGTGTACCTGTTGCATGGGGAAGCACAGAGGTGTCCACGCACGTGTGCCAGTGGAAGTCACGAGAATATGGCACGAGGGTAGCACAGAGGTACCAACGCACGTGTGCTTTCAATAACCAGGTGAGTCCGGTGGAGACTTGAGGAGCTCACCTGGGACAGGAACACGGCCTGTTGAAGGGGATACTGCCGGAGCAGCAAGGCAGGAACACGGCCTGCAAACCAGATGCTGCCTAAGCAGCAAGGGCCAAGCCCACAAAAGACAGTAATGCCTGAGCAGTGGCGTGGCAGCACACTGCCAGACATCCAAACATAGAAGGACAGTCGCGCGCCGCCATGATCGCAGGGGGAGCTTTTAAGGAGGTGTAGCTCCACCTAAGGGTGGGCGCGAGGCGGAGATGATGGGCTTAACCCAATCAGGGTCCACGACGTCCCAGCCTGGCCAGTCAAGATTCACTACGTCACCAGCCTTGTCATCAAGCCGTGTGACATCAGTGGGCGAATCAGGACCCACCACGCATTGCACATGCTCACCCTCCTGCCTCTGGGAAATAGAGGCGGGATCCTCGGTCTCACAATGTGCAGATATAACGGGAGTCTCACTACTTCCCTGAGCAGCAAACCTCTGCACATTGCGCAACCTCGCAGACCTTCGGGGCCGCTGAGCAGGAGGACCCGTGGCAGGCCAGGAATGGGAGACCGCTTCACTCCTTGTAACAGGAGAACCACTAGGTGTCACCCTTCTGCTGCCTCTCTGAGAAGGTATCTCCTGCACACTGCGCAGTCTGGCAGACCTTCGGTGCTGCTGAGCAGAAGTGCTCGTGGCAGGCAAGGAATGGGAGACTGCCTCAGTCCTTGCCTCAGGAGAGCCACGAGGTGTAACAGGATGTTATTGTACATGTCTACCAGATCAGGCAGCTTTTATGGCCACAGGTTCCGCTCTTCCAACGGTATCACCTTGAGGAGATCCAGGACCAGGTGGTTCATCTCACACATCCCATTAGTCTGGGCATGGTATGACGTGGTCCTGATTTTCTTGAAACACCTCTGCTTTAAAGGCTGAACCCTAGTCTGTAAGTACCCTCTCCGGGTATCCGTGCGGTCGACAGAAGTAGGCCTGGAATGCCCTGGCTGCGGTACGGCCAGTCAAATCTTTGACAGGAACAACCACCATGAATCTGGAGTAGTGGTCAACGATGGTCAAGGCATAGGTATATCCATTCCGGCTGGGTGTGAGCTTGACATGGTCCAATGCAACCAACTCCAGCGGTTGATGGGTGATGAGGGGCTCTTTGGCTGACTTCATCCTTCCTTCTCAGCGCACAGGGGCCGCACTCTCGGCACCAAGCCTCCACAGACTCTCGCATCCCACTCCAATAGAACCTCTCTCTCAACATCTCCAGCTTTCTCCAGCCGAAATGCCCAGCGCCATCGTGATAGGCTCGTAGGACCTTGGGCACGCTGGCCTGAGGGACCACCAGCTGACAAACCTTCTCGTGAGTCTTCGGGTTGATCAGCCCTCGATACAGCTTCCCCTCGTGCAGGTACAGCCGGGCTCGTTCTTTCCACAGTCGCTGGGCCTCAGGGGGCGCTGCTGGATCCATTCGGGAGGAGGCTTGTTCAATCATGGTCTTGACCAATTGGACGGCAGGTGCTTGGTCTTGGGCTTCTCGCCATCCCTTACTGGGTAGCGGGTCCAGGTTCACCTGTTGTTGTTTTACATGTAATTTTTCGACTAGTGGCCGATGGAACGCGGGCAACTCAATTTCTTCGAGGTCATCATCTTCCGACCCCCCATCCGGCAGGTGGGGCATCTGGGACAACGCATCCGTGTTGGTGTTCTTGCGGCCGGCTCTGTATTTGATGGTAAAGTTGTAATTAGACAGTCTGGCCACCCACCGCTGTTCCAGAGCGCCAAGTTTGGCCGTGTCCAGATGGGTCAACGGATTATTATCCGTGTAAGCCGTGAACTTTGCCGCTGCGAGATAATGTAGGAACCTCTCGGTGATTGCCCACACCAGGGCCAGGAACTCAAGCTTGAAGGAGCTGTAATTTTCGGGGTTCCTTTCCATGGGCCGGAGTTTTCTGCTGGCATAGGCGATCACCTTTTCTCGCCTGTCCTGGACCTGGGACAGGACTGCTCCCAAGCCCACATTGCTGGTATTGGTGTAGAGGGCGAACGGGAGGCTGTAGTCGGGGTATGCCAGGATCTCCTCTCCCGTCAAGGCCGTCTTCAGCTGGTGAAAGGACTCCTCATGCTTCTTCTCCCACACAAACGGAGATCCAGGGGACCTGCCACCCTTGGTCTGTCCCACGAGCAGGTCTTGCATGGGGGTGGCCATCTTCGTGTACCCCTTGATGAAGCGACGGTAATAGCCCACCAGGCCCAGGAACTGTCTCACCTCTCTCACTGTGGTCGGTCTCGGCCAGTCCTGAATAGCAGTGATCTTCTCGGGATCTGGGGCGACACCTTCTACGCTCACCACGTGTCCGAGGTACTGTACCCTAGGCTTCAGTAGGTGGCACTTGGAGGGCTTCAGTTTCATCCCATACTTGGCTAGGGATGCGAACACTTCAGCCAGATGTTCCAGGTGGGCCTCGTACATCTGGGAGTATACGATCACATCATCTAGATACAGCAAGACCGTTTCGAAATTGGGATGTCCCAGGCAATACTCCATGAGCCGTTGGAAGGTTCCAGGGGCATTGCACAGCCCGAACGGCATGCTGTTAAACTCGCAGAGTCCCATGGGAGTGGCGAACGCAGTCTTCTCACGGTCCTCTGGTGTGACCGCCACCTGCCAGTATCCGCTGGTAAGGTCAAGGGTAGAGAAGAAGTTAACTAGAGAAACGAGGGAGATGAGGCAACAACCATGTGTGAAAAATTCCATATTTATTCATAACAATCACATGTAAATAAATAATTACAATATATATCGATAGGAAAAGGTCAGACAATGCAGCAGGAATAAATAGGGGGAGGTAAAAGGTGTGTGTGGGGGCATCCCTTGCCAATCAGAACCAGCCACAATAGGAAGGTATGAGAGACTGCATGCCACCAAGTGCAGTAGGGTTAACCCATGAGGGGAATTTATTTGAAAAGTGGCGGGGTAAAACCCAAATGGGAAAGGACCGTGTAATTATGTGTCCTATATAGAATAGAAAATATTATGGACACACAACGGGTGGTCACCCATGTATATAAGAACTCCCAGCAGGACCTCAGAAAAAAACGCAGTATAAATTGGACTGATGGGATGTGCAGAGCTAGGGGCAGGGGAAAAAGGGTTTCCCAAAAATAGTGTGATTTTGGTCGTCCAAACCCCATGCACCACACAGCTCAGACGATCCAAAATTAAGAGGAAAGTTCCAATCATATAACTGTATGGGAGGTAATGCAAAGAGGAGCTATAGGGGTACATATACAGGTATTATACACTAACCGAGGTGAGCTTATGTATAGTTCCCCATTAGGATTTTCCACAGCCACAGAAGGAGGTTTATATAATGCCGCCGGGGCTACAACAGACGCTGAGACAAAAAAATAATTTCAGCATAAGTATGCATGCAGTGAATCATAGCCTGGAGCGCCGTGCGGTCATGGGGAAACCACATATAATAAGGAGAGGGCAGAATAATAATACCTGGTGGCTGGTTCGGAGGGCAAGGAACATGCTCCTGACAGCTGTTTCGCAGCGCAGGAGGACCTCCTTTGATAAAGCCAACGCTGCGAAACAGCTGTCAGGAGCCTGTTCCTTGCCCTCCACCAGCCACCAGGTATTATTATTCTGCCCTGTCCTTTTTATATGTGGTTTCCCCATGGCCGCACGGTGCTCCAGGCTATGATTCACTGCATGCATACTTATGCTGAAATGACTTTTTTGTCTCAGCGTCTGTTGTAGCCCCGGCGGCATTATATAAACCTCCTTCTGTGGCTGTGGAAAATCCTAATGGGGAACTATACATAAGCTCACCTCGGTTGGTGTATAATACCTGTATATGTACCCCTATAGCTCCTCTTTGCATTACCTCCCATACAGTTATATGATTGGAACTTTCCTCTTAATTTTGGATTGTCTGAGTTGTGTGGTGCAAGGGGTTTGGACTACCAAAATCACACTATTTTTGGGAAACCCTTTTTCCCCTGCCCCTAGCTCTGCACATCCCATCAGTCCAATTTATACTGCGGTTTTTTTCTGAGGTCCTGCTGGGAGTTCTTATATACATGGGTGCCCACCCGTTGTGTGTCCATAATATTTTCTATTCTATATAGGACACGTAATTACACGGTCCTTTCCCATTTGGGTTTTACCCCGCCACTTTTCAAATAAATTCCCCTCATGGGTTAACCCTACTGCACTTGGTGGCATGCAGTCTCTCATACCTTCCTATTGTGGCTGGTTCTGAATGGCAAGGGATGCCCCCACACACACCTTTTACCTCCCCCTATTTATTCCTGCTGCACTGTCTGACGTTTTCCTATCGATATATATTGTAATTATTTATACATATGATTGTTATCAATAAATATGGAATTTTTCACACATGGTTGTTGCCTCATCTTCCTCGTTTCTCCAGTTATTTACGTTTTTTGGAGTAGGCAAATCCTTATGGGGCACCACTGAGTGGTCCCATAAGTTGGTATTCTACTATGGCCAATTTCTTGCTATTAGAGAAGTTAGCAGTTCTCAGCGCAGCTAGCGACTCTTCGATACGGGGGAGAAGATAGGCATCTTTATGTGTTATCTGATTGATCTTCCGGTAATCCACACACATTCTCATGGTGCCATCCTTCTTCACCAGCACCATTGGGGCTGCCTAGGGACTACAACTATCCCGAATGACCCCTGCCTCCTTCATGTTCCTCAACATGTCTTTGGCGCATTAATAATGTGCTGGCGGGATGGGCCTATAACTTTCTTTAATGGGTGGATGTATGCCTGTAGGTATATGATGTTGAACCCCTTTAATCCTCCCAAAATCTAATGGGTGCTTGCTGAAAACCTGTTCATACTCTTGCACTACCCTGTATACCCCCTATTTGTGATGTGTGGGTGTGGTTTCAGTGCCTACTTGTAGTTCCTAACTGTTCAGGGGGTATATGGTTACTGGCAGGGGATGCTGAGGTAGGAGGGGCGGCTTCATGAATGGTGTGAGGGTTGAGGGTAAGCAACTTGGCAAGAGTAGCGTAACGGGGAAGCCTAACTTCCTCCTCTCCACAATTCAGCACTCTTACAGGCACTCTCCCCTTTTTGACGTCAACCACTCCTCTGGCCGCCATCACCGTGGGCCAGTGTTCAGAAGGCGTGGGTTCCACCATCGCCGGGTAGTTGCGCCCCTGGGGGCCTACTGCTGCCTTGCACCAAATCATCATCTCGCTTCGGGGTGGCACTACCAAGGGGGCCACATCCAACACCCTTACACCACCAATCTCTCCACCAGTTGAATTCACTTGTTGCCGATATAGGAGGGCCCGGATCTCACGCTGCACAGCCCTCTGTCGGCCTTCTCCCGCTGTGGCGGCCAACTGCTGCAACAGACTCAGCACCTCACTCATACAATGCTCCATCACATTGGTCCCTAGGATCTCTCCTGACACAATAGAAACTAGTCCAATATATAGAGAAAAGAATGTGTCATACAAGGAGGATCATCATAAAAAATATTATTTTATTTTACAAAAATGACACAAGAAACAACTTGACAACACAATTAAAAACATTTAAAAAGCAAAAAGCTATAGTTAACACACATGGTCCAACTGCCCTCGTACAAAGAAAGTTGTGCAATATAAACCCCCACTCTAATGCAGCAATATACAAATCAATAGAAGCAGACCTGTTGTCTAAAGCTGGTGTCACACTAAACGACAGCGACAACGACGTCGCTGTTACGTCACCATTTTCGGTGACGTAACAGCGACCTTGTAAGTCGCTGTTATGATCGCTGCTTAGCTGTCAAACACAGCAGAAGCAGCGATCATAAGGTCGCTGTGCTACATGTTCAGAGAGCAGGGAGCCGCGCTTAGCGCTGGCTCCTTGCTCTCCTGCAGCACACATCGGGTTAATTAACCCGATGTGTGCTGCAGCTACATGTCACAGTGCAGAGAGCAGGGAGCCGCGCGCACTGCTTAGCGCTGGCTCCTTGCTCTCCTTGCTACAGTATACATCGGGTTAATTACCCGATGCGTACTGCAGCCACATGTCACAGTGCAGGAGCCGGCACTGGCAGCAAGAGCGGAGGCTGGTAACCAGCGTAAACATCGGGTAACCAGGGAAAGGTCTTCCCTTGGTTACCCGATGTTTACGCTGGTTACAGCTTACCGCAGCTGCCAGTGCCGGCTCCTGATCGCTTCATTTCGTCGCTCTCTCGCTGTCACACACAGCGATGTGTGTGTCACAGCGGGAGAGTGACGACCAAAAAATGAAGCTGGACATTCAGCAACGACCGGCGACCTCACAGCAGGGGCCAGGTCGTTGCTGGATGTCACACACAGCGACGGGACGTCGCTGCAACGTCACAGAAAATGGTGACGTAGCAGCGACGTCGTTGTCGTCGTCGTTATGTGTGACACCAGCTTAAAACAACCAAGGTGGGACAGTAGCAAGCAGGAGGTCACAGATTGAAAAGAAATGATTGTCTTAAAGGAATTACCTTGAGATAACACCCATGGACAAGAGAACACCACAATTAACATCTGTTAAATAAAGTCAAATAATTCTCATTAGCAGAACAGGGTTTGAACAAAAAAAAACCTGCTCAGACAATGAGACCTCCTGAAGCTGAAAGTGAGAATCAGACAACCTATATGGGAGCCTGCATGGATAAAGTAAGAAAACCTGCAAGCAGGGGGGAGGGAAGGAACCACCCCACACGTATCGTCACCTCGTGGATGACTTCATCAAGGGCACAGAAGAAGTGGAGTCCACCATCTCACAGTGAAGCATAAATAGCAAAAATAAAGAGCAAACACTCACCACCTTTGTGTGTGTGCTGTGTAGGAGGTTCCCTGAGTCATTCATTGTCTGGCTGCAGTTGAGGCGGCGCATATGCAATAAGCACAGCTCTAACCAGCATGTGTCAATTAACCAAGTACATACAAGTACATACAGAACTTGCTAATCCATGCATACTCACTCCATATAATGAAATTTTAACTTGCGCAATGTGAGGCAATGGCCCTGGAACACTTAAACATTGTTATGTGTGTCAAAAAATTTTAATTGTGTTGTCCACCTTTCTTGTGTCATTTTTGTAAAATAAAATAATATTTTTTATGGTGATCCTCCTTGTATGACACATTCTTTTCTCTATATATTAGACTAGTTTCTATTGTGTCAGGAGAGATCCCTCTGAGTGAAGCGGTGCCCTCCACATTTGTTAGTACTGTTTCAATTTTTTAGGGTCTTTTTACCCTTTCTGGAGTGTGGCACGTCCTCCTATACTTTTGTAGATCTCTATTGTAGAGTTTATGGTCTAATACTGTTTCCTCACCTACCCTTTGTGTGTGCGCTTTTACAACTATGGATTTAAATGCCAGGGTATTGGCCTGGCAGAACCAAACAGAGGATGTTTTTGGGTGTGACATTCCATCCATCACTGACCCGGATATTGTGACTGGTGATCTTGATTTTAATAAATTTTCTACTGAATTAATTGGCTAACATAGAAATTGACAAAAACCCATTGGAATATTAGGTGTTTAAATGAATACAGGAAATTGCAAATTATACCTAGAGGACTGAGAGTCCAAATTTTCCCAGCTTGGGAGGCGGACCCCATATTTAAAGGTAAATGGGAGGAAGGTCTAGCTAGATGTTCCTTTATCCTCATTGATTTACATGATCAGGCCCTATTATCCAAACTAAAGGATGAGATCAAGTCTATAGAATCCAAATTGGAGAAGTGTGATCAGCAGAATATTGTTCAACCATTTCAAATGAAACTTAAAAGTATTATAGATATTTTTGAAAAAGAGGTTATCAAGGGCAAACAAAATAAGTTGAAACGGGATAAAGGAGACTTCAATGCCAACAGGATCTATAAGTGGTCCCATTTTGGG
Organism: Anomaloglossus baeobatrachus; assembly: GCF_048569485.1. Classification (NCBI taxonomy): domain Eukaryota; kingdom Metazoa; phylum Chordata; class Amphibia; order Anura; family Aromobatidae; genus Anomaloglossus; species Anomaloglossus baeobatrachus. The sequence goes on along the minus strand of NC_134355.1, from coordinate 205,151,327 downwards.
AGCAGGAGATCACATAGGCAGGAAGCCTTCCCAACCTCTAATGCCCCATTACCATCCTCTTCGAGTTATTTTTTTATCCACCGAGTCCAGCGACCCAGAAGGCGCACCAGAAGAGGTAAATGCAAGTGCAGAAAATCCAAGGGGGAGGAGAAGACGGAACAATTGGTCCCCGGCGTACAGACGGTCAACACGACAAACGAGGAGGCGGTAAACAGTGACCCGATGGCAGGTAACTTGCAAATTATCAACCTCTCCTCATATGTCTTGTCCCCCGTTGAAGCCAGATTACTCTCCATGGGCCTCTCTTTTTCTCCTACAAATAATTTGGATAAGTTCACTCTCACAAAGGATTTGTACTTATTTTGTAGGCAGCTTGCTTTCAAGCTCCTACACAGTCAACCTTCATTGATGGACTCCCTGCCTATGGATAAGAGAGCAGCCTTCCAGGACCTCATGGACCTATTAGAAGAGAATGAACAGGTCACAGGTAAGCAGCGGCCCTTTTCTGGGAGACTTCCATCCCAGGCCACGCCCTCCTTTATGCTTTTCCCAGCCTTACAGATTTTTTGGGAAAAAACCTATGAGGATATTCAACAGATGGCATTAAGATTAAATTCTGGGGGAAATTTAACAATGCGCGAACGTAAAATACTTAACAATCTGAAGAATAATAATGAATTTATAATCAAAGAGGCTGATAAAGGGGGCAACCTTGTTTTGTGGCACATTGATATGTATTTGAAAGAGGCCAAACGTCATTTGAGTAACCATTCTTGTTATCAGGTGTTGCCCTCTAATCCAGGAGTGTCTTTCAAAAAACAGTTGGATAGATTGCTCGAGACTGCCTTTGGATACAACATTATTTCCAAGCAAGAAAGAAACTTTATGTTGATCAAGTTGCCCATTACCCCGACACTCTACTTTCTCCCGATAGTTCACAAGAACATCGTTGAGGAACCAGGTAGGCCTATTGTGTCAGGGATTGGGGGCCTCTTTGAACGCCCATGTATCTATCTGGACCAGTTTCTCCAGCCATTGGCACTTTCACTTGACTCCTATGTTAGGGATTCCACACATCTTATCCAATCATTGGAACGTATTTCATTTCCCAAAATTGCTCTTTTGGTAACAATGGATGTGGAGTCTCTATATACGAGTATCAAACATGATCTGGGGCTTGGAGCAGTGTCTTTCTTCCTTAATCAGCACTCCTCGGGAGACCACTTGCATGACTCCTGTTGGACCTTCTCCAAGTGGTTCTGGAGAAGAGCTATTTCATGTTTGACCACACCTACTACCGGCAGACATCGGGCACCGCTATGGGTGCCAGATGTGCGCTGGCTTATGCTAACATTTTTTTAGGTTGGTGGGAGATGACTTGGGTATATACCCTTGAGCCATTTAAGCAGCATGTTTTAAAATGGTTCCGTTACATCGATGACATCCTGTTCCTTTGGACGGGCTCTGTCGTTGATTGCGAAAGCTTCATCGCATCGCTTAATGTCAACAGTTGGAATATTAAACTCACTTCCTGTATTTCAGATTGTTCTGTGGAGTTTCTGGATCTGAAGATTGATTTGGCAGAAACGTCGGTCAGCACTTCGCTGCATCGCAAGTCCACTGCAACTAACAGTGTCCTGCACTTCCACAGTTTTCATCCTTCACATGTGCGGAGAGGAATTCCAAAAGGACAGTTCCACAGGATTAGACGGAACTGCAGGGAAGTGCAGGATTTCAAGAAACACGCTTGGGACCTTACTCAACGACTTAGAATTAGAGGCTACCCATGGAGAACCATCTCGGATGCTTTCAGTCAGGCCAAGACAGCCAAGAGGGAAGACCTATTGAAAACCAAGCAACGGGAAAAAGGAAATATGGTCAATTTGGTCACCACATTTAACACCCAATGGGACGATATACACGCGGTCCTCAAACATAATTGGGGCATCCTACTGAGTGATCAAAAATTGAGACCCTTAATTTCCTTACAACCTAAGGTTATTCCGAGGAGAGCCAAGAACTTTAGGAACATCTTGACAACTAGCCACGTGAATATCGTCCCATCGGGTGTTAAATGTGGTGACCAAATTCCAACCAGGAAAATTGGTACAGGTTCTGTGCTAAAAGGCACTTTTCCTTGTGGGTCGTGTTCCGTGTGCCCATTCATGATTGCATCTGAAAACCTTTCTGTACCTGGTTGTTCAGAGAGCTTAAAAAGTCCACGGTACTTTAATTGTCGGTCCAAAAACCTTATTTATGCTCTTGTGTGTGGTTGTCCAAAGATTTACATCGAGCAGACCACACAAGAGCTACGCAGACGTCTCCAGCAGCACATTTCCAACATTTCCACAGCTCGCACTGATAAAGAAAAGGGGAAATGTCTAAGTTCTGTTGCTTCCCATTTTTTGGATGCACATCGGGGCCGACCTTCGAGCCTTAGGGCCATTGTCATTGATTTGGTTGCCTCTAATGTTAGGGGGGGGATATCTCTAAGCTCCCTCTTTGTAAAGAGTCCAGATGGATTTACCAACTGGACACTGTTGTGCCAAGGGGCATCAACGAAGAATTACTCTTCACAGGTTTTTACAGGAATCTGTAACTCACAGCCTTTTTTTTTTTTTTTTTAAATATCTTTTATAGTGGTCACCTACATGTACATGATGGGCTAAACTTTTTTCAAAATTGTAAGGGGTTGTAACAACCATTATGTACATGTAACCATATAGCAATCCTTATAGTTGTGGTTGGTATTCCTTTGTATTCACTTGTGAATTGCCTTTGATAACTAAATGCTCATCTGTTCTTTGCTTTTATACCGGTTTCTACAATTTGTCATTTATACTCATATTTTCCATGCTAGTGTTTATATGCTGTGTCATTCATGTTTTCTTTGTCCTGGGTGCAGTTGAGCAACGCTTGTAGTTTATTTTACTTCCACAGTGACCTCTGTTCAAGGTTTTTCTCTAGCTGCGTCATTTTGTGTGCCTTAGCGCATGTGTGGTTATTTTTTTTCCCATGGTTTCAATAACACTTAATCTAGCGTCCGTAGTAATCTTGCATTGATTCTTCTAATAGTGTTTATTTGCGCATGCGCATTGTTTCATATTTATACATATGTCATGTATAATCATTTTTCTAACTATGCGGTCCACTGATTTTTAAGCATTTAATTATGTGCCCTGTTCCTTCTACATTTAGCAATGTGTGTTCTGGCAGCTATATGGCGGTTTTTATCGCCTGTTGCTTAGCGCTACTGTGCGCATGCGCATATTATATAAAAGGGAAAGAGGAAAGAAGAAGAAAAAAGGGAGAAAAGGAAAAAAAAAAATAATAATAGGAAAATTTTCATTCACAATAAAGTAGTGCTGTAGTTACTCTGCGTTTGCATACTTTTTGACACACATAACAATGTAATGTTTAAGTGTTCCAGGGCCATTGACTCACATTGCGCAAGTTAAAATTTCTTTATATGGAGTGAGTATGCATGGATTAGCAAGTTCTGTATGTACTTGGCTAATTGACACATGCTGGTTAGAGCTGTGCTTATTGCATATGCGCTGCCTCAACTGCAGCCAGACAATGAATGACTCAGGGAACCTCCTACACAGCACACACACAGGTGGTGAGTGTTTGCTCTTTATTTTTGCTATTTATACTTCACTGTGAGATGGTGGACTCCACTTCTTCTGTGCCCTTGATGAAGTCATCCACGAGGTGACGATACGCGTGGGGATGGTTCCTTCCCTCCCCCCTGCTTGCAGGTTTTCTTACTTCATCCATGCAGGCTCCCATATAGGTTGTCTGATTCTCACTTTCAGCTTCAGGAGGTCTCATTGTCTGAGCAGGTTTTTTTTTTTTGTTCAAACCCTGTTCTGCTAATTAGAATTATTTGACTTTATTTAACAGATGTTAGGGGTGCTTCACACATAGCGAGATCGCTACCGAAATCGCTGCTACGGCACGGTTTTGGTGACGCAACAGTGACCTCATTAGCGATCTCGCTGTGTGTGACACTGAGCAGCGATCTGGCCCCTGCTGCGAGATCGCTGCTCGTTACACACAGCCCTGGTTCGTTTTCTTCAAAGGCGCTCTCCCGCTGTGACACACAGATCGCTGTGTGTGACAGCGAGAGAGCGACAAAGTGAAGCGAGCATGGAGCAGGAGCCGGCATCTGGCAGCTGCAGTAAGCTGTAACCAGGGTAAACATCGGGTAACCAAGGTGGTTACCCGATATTTACCTTAGTTACCAGCCTCCGCAGCTCTCACGCTGCCTGTGCTGCCGCCTCCGGCTCTCTGCACATGTAGCTGCAGTACACATCGGGTTAATTAACCCGATGTGTACTGTAGCTAGGAGAGCAAGGAGCCAGCGCTAAGCAGTGTGCGCGGCTCCCTGCTCTCTGCACATGGAGCTGCAGTACACATCGGGTTAATTAAACCGATGTGTACTGTAGCTAGGAGAGCAAGGAGCCAGCGCTAAGCAGTGTGCGCGGCTCCCTGCTCTCGCGGTTATGATCGCTGCTTCGGCTGCTGTGTTTGACAGCTAAGCATCGATCATAACAGCGACTTACAAGGTCGCTGTTACGTCACAGAAAATGGTGACGTAACAGCGACCTCGTTGTCGCTGTCGCTTAGTGTGAACCAGCCCTTAATTGTGGTGTTATCTTGTCCATGGGTGTTATCTCAAGGTAATTCCTTTAAGACAATCATTTCTTTTCAATCTGTGACCTCCTGCTTACTACTGTACCACCTTGGTTGTTTTAAGGACAAGTCACACTAAACAACTTACCAGCGATCCCAACAACAATACAACCTGATAGGGATAGCTGGTAAGTTGCTAGGAGGTCGTTGGTGAGATGTCACACTAAGCGACGCTCCAGCGATCCCACCAGCAACCTGACCTGGTAGGGATCGCTGGAGCGTCGCTACACGGGTTGCTGGTGAGCCGTCACACAGGCAGATCTCACCAGCAACCAGTAACCAGCCCCCAGCCAGCAGCGCCGCGTGGAAGCGATGCTGCGCTTGGCAACTAAGGTAAATATCGGGTAACCAACCCGATATTTACCTTGGTTACCAGCGCACACCGCTTAGCGCTGGCTCCCTGCACACCTAGCCACAGTACACATCGGGTTAATTACCCGATGTGTACTCTGCTATGTGTGCAGGCAGCAGGAGCCGGCTTCTGCGGACGCTGGTAACCACGGTAAACATTGGGTAACCAAGAAGCCCTTACCTTGGTTACCCGATATTTACCTTCGTTACCAGCGTCCGCCGCTCTCACACTGCCAGTGCCGGATCCCTGTTCCCTGCACTCCTAGCCACAGTACACATCGGGTTAATCTCATTAAAAATGAGATTTTTAGTTTATGAATTGGCCAATGCATATAAGCCCGGAAACCAAACGGCAAGGTAAATCTCAATATTCCGGGTCCCTAACTAAAATGCCACTATCTAGGTTAAAAACATCCTTGTCTGGGCAGCTAGACTAAACTAAAAATCTCATTTTTTCATATAGCAGTAATGCAGTACCAGAGTTCCCTTATACATTGATGGCATTTAGTGTGCGGCTGTATCCATTTTGTATTTGCTAGGTTTTTTTCAGCTGGCACCTATACACACTTGTAGGATGTGCAGGTCAGTCTTTTGAAATATTTGCAGTGAGTTTTTTTCTGGCTGAGCACTCCGCCCTATAAACCAGGCTGTGTTCACAATCCTTATACCAGGAGTCCTAGCTGCCCTGACATGGAGGTTAGTCCAGATAGTGGCATTTCTAGTTAGATTTTTAGTCTAGCTGCCCAGACAAGGATGTTTTTAACCTAGATAGTGGCATTTTAGTTAGGGACCCGGAATATTGAGATTTACCTTGCTGTTTGGTTTCCGGGCTTACATGCATTGGCCAATTCATAAACTAAAAATCTCATTTTTTCATATAGCAGTAATGCAGTACCAGAGTTACCTTATACATTGATGGCATTTAGTGTGCGGCGGTTACCAGATCTCAATCCCATTGAAAACCTTAAGAGGGAGTTGAAAGTCCGTGTTGCCCAGCGACAGACCCAAAACATCACCGCTCTAAAGGAGATCTGCATGGAGGAATGGGCCAACATACCACCAACAGTGTGTGCCAACCTAATGAAGACTTACAGAAAACATTTAACCTCTGTTATTGCCAACAAAGGATATATAACAAAATATTGAGATTCATTTTTGATATTGACCAAATACTTATTTTCCACCATAATTTGCCAAAAAAAATCAGACAAGGTGATTTTTTTGGATTTGTTTTCTCATTTTGTCTCTCATAGTTGTGGTCTACCTATGATGTCAATTACAGGCCTCTCTCATCATTTTAAATGGGAGAACTTGCACAATTAGTGGCTGACTAAATACGTTTTTTTGTTTTTTGTTTCCAATATCAATCCCATCAAACCATCTTCCCCTATTTATACACCTCGATAGTGGCTCTATGGCCAAGTTAAACAGTAAGGGGGACATCAGGCACCTATGTCTAGTCCCCTTCATTAGCGGGAAGGCCTTAGATAGAAATTCTGGAGTGCGAACTCTTGCCTGTGGGTTAGCATGTAGGACACTCACAAATTCACGAAAGGCCCCTCGTAGGCCAATATGATCCAATACCAGTTCTAGCCATGACCATCTGACATTATCAAATGCATTTTCAGCATCCAATGTGATCATAGCTGGAACTCTCCTTACACCATCCCCTCTCCCCTTTAATCGTGTTGATCACCAGCATCACCTTCCTAACATTTGTTACCACTGACCGTCCTTTCACAAAGCTTGTTTGGGGAGAATCAATGATATTCAGTAGAACCATCGCCAGCCTATTAGCCATCAATTTAGACAATATGTTAAGGGCCTAATTTATTAATGATAATGGCCGATAGCTAGAAGGGTCCTCCAAATTATTCCCCCCTTTAGGTATACGTTTTATATTTGCTGTGTTGAGGAATGGTATTTCCTCCCACTTCAAAGTTCCATTAAATACATCCGCAAGGACAGGGGCTACTTGTTCCTTTAAGATTTTATAAAAGTCTCCGCTTAAACCGTCTAGACCCAGTGCGTTAAATGTGTTTAGTTCCCCTATAACCCCCTGAACTTCTTCCATCGTTATTTCCAAGTTTAAGTTATGCAGTATCTCCTCCAACAGCTTAGGAATTTTAATTACATTCAACCAGTCCCTCCCTCACTCCCTCTGTTCCTCCGTGTATAAGCCGGCATAAAAGTATTCCAGAATGTCATTGATTTCTTTAGGATTTTTTGGTCTTACTCCCGTCGTGTCTAAATAACGTGGTTATGTGTGTCATCGTTCATCGACCCTTAGCGAGACTTGCCAGAAAGGAAGGAATGGGGAATGAGGGGGAAAGGGAGGGAAAGGGAGGAGGGAGATACAGAGATCATCCTGCATCAACCTTCCTGTGTAACCAGGTACACTTATCAGGAAAATAGATGTTCACCAAATCCAATAACGCTTTTCCAGTCCTCTGCCTCACTTGTTTGATCATCTTCTTTCAATTGCGACCGTTTCCACCTCTCCTCCTTGCTGAAGCACTCACGGTTCGCCGCTGCTCCTTCGGGCTGGGTGGGTGGGTGCCCGGTTGATCCCAATGCAGGCCAGGTCTGTCCCTCCAGACAATAGTGTCTGAGAGAACCCTTTGCCTTCCACACTTGTAGAGTCACTCATCCTCCCTCTTTCCTCCAGTGCAACTCCAGCCCCTCCAATCAAACAATAGTCCTCTGCTTCCAGGGGGTCCCGAAATGTCCATATGACCCCATCATCACCTTCAATATGGCAGAATACAATAGTTGGAATTTGGCTCTTTTGCGATAAAGAGCTGTGCAAACCTTGCTGAATGCTTTCCTTTTCCGAGTCACCTCTACAGAATAGTCCCCAAAGAGTAAGATCTCGTGCCCTTTAAGTTCCAGGGGTTGTCTCCTATTTCTGAAGGTATGTAGGATCTCCTGCTTGTCTATATATTCACGGTATTTTATGATGACCTGTCGTGCTCTCTGTAGCTTACCTGGCTTGATTGTAGCCCTATCTCCCCTCCCCCTTTCTGACTCTCTCATGGGGCCCACTCTGTGTGCTCTTTCCAACCAACATCTGTGGTTCAGGCCTAGTACTTGTGGCAGATCCACTTCTCATAGAACATCCAGGTGCCTAGCGGTCACGGATTCTGGCAGTCCCACCAACCTCACATTACTCCTCCTGGACCTATTCTCAAGATCGTCTATCTCCTCCTTCATTGCCTGGGCAGATACAGCTAGGTCTTTGAGCTGGCCCTCCATCCTGACTACAGCATATTCCGCCTCTGACACTCTCTGTTCCATCTCTGTCAGCTGGGTATCATGTTGCGCCACAGCCTCCTTTATGGTTGACAAAGCCACTTTCACCGATGAGGTTAGTGCCTCCCTGGTGTCATTCGTCAGATGCTCCGCCACCTCCTTGGCTAGCCGGGGGTAGTCTATTTCCCTACCCAGTGGCTGACTGTGCCTCACCGCCCTGCGCACTCTTCTTACTACCCGGCTCACCCACTGTACGCTGCTCACCCACTGTACGTTGCTGTTCACTCTCCCACCTCTCCTCCTGCAGCGTGTCCGGCGCCATTTTGGATGCCATCTCCGGACCATCCGGCCTGTCTTTGCAGGCTTTTCTTGGAGTGCCTCCACTCTTCAGCAGGTACCGCTCCATACACCGCCATTGGCTGCACCATATCATCTCCCGCCTATCGTTCCTCAGTGATCTGTGCACTCTAGAGTCGGTTTTTGGTTTAGGGGCAGTCCGGATCTCATTCTCCTGCTTCTTCACATCTCAGTGCCGAAACCGGAAGTCCTTAACTCTACGATATTAATTGTACACTTATTTTTTTTAAAAACCCTGGGAGGTCAATATCACTATTACACCTATAGATGAATTCCAGGGAGAAGTAATTTTCAAAATGGCCTCCATATACATTAGATTGTAAGAGAAACATGTTGATATCAGACGGTTCAGCCGACATTAGTCTAAAGTTTATGGGGCTTTAAGATGGCTATGCCTCTAATAATGTAAAGCAAATAGAATAAATTATATACAATAGTTAAATAGAATTAATAATAATTAAAAAATAATTTAAATTGTCAAAAATTCTCCCTTTTAGTTTGGATGCATTTCTTCATGGATTACATACCTTATTTAAGGGGCATTACCAAATATCCAAAGAAGTAGAATGGGTGTTTGCTGACATGGATTTATTACACACGGTTGTTTCTCCAGCAATTCGAATGGCCTTGAAACTGCATCAGGTATGTGTCTAATATATTATAAAATGCTATAAAAGAATCTAATAAAATACTGCTAACTTTATTATGTTATACTTATGTTATATCGCTGTCTTCAAAAGGTTATGGACAGGACTGACTGAACATTACTGTGAATGTATAATTTTTTATTTAATTTTGAAAAACAAGGAAAACCGGTGTACAATATTGTGAATAGGAGGATAAAAGTTATTGGAAAGCAAGTCTATGAAAGTCAAAAGATGGAAGAATGTCATACTCATAGGAGCAGGAGGCTCCTGAGATAGGTTGAAGAACATCAATTTAGTTGAAGACAGAGATGCAGGACTAGGAATACAAATCATGTAGGCAACAGTGTTAGCCAAAGTTAACCAGGCAAAAGTTATATTTGGGCCCCGCCGCCCCCCCAAAACAATATATATTAGGTGGGGTCACAGAAGAGCATATGTCACAACTTTACAGCCCTTACAAAGTGATTTTCCTCTTATTGAAACCTGTAGATTCCCCTTTCATTGCACCCATAAGGTATGATGCAAAAGTGACCGCAAAAACTGTGTAATATTCCCACAGTGAAGTTTTCCACAATACCCTCCACATGCACAGTATGATGAATTTACTGTACCACCGTCAACTTCTCCATACGTAAAGTATGGTGCTCCCAACACAGTATGATCCTCTACTGTGACTCCCACACAGCCCTCCATGCAGTATAATGGGTCTACATACAGTATAATGGCCCCTACACCTCTTCACACTGTATAATGGCCCCCTCTAGCCCTCCACACAGTATGATCAACCCTACAAAAACTTTCACATTGTATAATTGCTTGCATACAGTATAATTCCCCCCCCAAATAGCTCTCTATAAAGTATAACTCATAGCCCTCTAAATAATATAATGGCCCCCACATAGCCCTCCAAATATTATAATGGCCTCCACATAGCCCTCCAAATATTATAATGGCACTCACATAGCCTTGCATATAGTATAATGGGCCTCACATTGCTTTCGATATAGTATAATGTATAATGCACTCCCCATATTCCTCCATATCATATAATGCATCCTATAGTCCTCCATATAGCATAATGCACCCCATCATAGTCCTCCATATAGTGTAATGCACCCCCATAGTCCTCCATATAGTGTATTGCACCCTCATAGTCCTCTATATCACATAAAGCATGCCCATGGTCACCATATAGATCCTCCATGTAGTATAATGCAGCCGCCATGGTCTTCCAAATTGTATAAGGCATCACCCATAGTCCTCCATATCACATAAAGCATGCCCATGGTTACCATATAGATCCTCCATATAGTATAATGCATCCGCCATGGTCTTCCATATTGTATAAGGCACCGCCCATAGTCCTCCATATAGTATTATGGCCACCGGTGTACTCATTGATGTAAATAAATAAATATTCACCTCTGCTCATTCCAATGTTGTCCCAGTCTCCGTAGCATCCTGGTATTCTGCGCACCTCAGTACAGCGGGTGCTCTATAGTAACATCATTGCTCTTGTTGCAGTGACACCTTTCTGTAACGGGATAATATAGTGAATAAGGTGGAACAGGATTCCTAAATTGGCCCTACGGCTAAGGACATTGAGCTGACCCTTATCCCAATGGTAGACTTTGTGGTAGTCAGCGTCGAGCCTCCAGTGTGACCCTGTCTCCTATCCAGGCCCTATCCAACTTTGTCCCCACCACCTAAGGGAATGACCCGGTGGAGCCCAAACACCAACCAATACAGAACCAAGATGGGGGTAAACAAAAACTCACTCACACCTAAAACCTCCTCCAGGAGATAACCAAAGGTGCATAGGTAAAATATAAAGAAAAGAAGGAAGGAAAAACGACTCATAACAATCAAGTCAGATCGTAAGAGATCTCAACAGAAAGCAACAGACCTTTCCACTCTGCTCCTGGGCTAGCACCAACTAAATTGAACAACCAGCAACCTCTTCAGGAAGCAGAGGGATTATATACAGGCTGGAAAAGATCAAATAGCCGACTGAGAGAGACTGCTGCAGCACAGAAAGGAGTTAACTATTAAGTTCCCAAAAGAAATTAACACCGTTGAAATGTGCATGGTGTAAGATTGTGCTAGAGAGCTCTGATCTTGTGCCTGTCTTGATACATGTGACACTTTCTGTCCCTGAGCTCTAGATACCAAAAAATGAGAATTCTACAACTATTGGAAAATTATTACAAAAGAGCTATTCTTTTTTTTTTTTACTACTTTATGATTTTTTTTCACTATTTAATAATAGCAAAACTGTACGTTTGGTATCTACAAACTTGTACTGATGGGGGAATCATATAATTTCACCGCATTTGGAATTTTTTTCCCGTTTCTCAGTACAATATGGGGCAGAAGGAATGGTGTAATTCAAAAGTACAACTTATCCTGCAAAAAACAAGCTCTCATATGTCTACATTGCTGTAAAAATAAAAAAATTATGGCTCTTGGAAGAAGGGGAGGAATAAATGAAAACAAAAAACAGAAAATTGCCGGGGGTAAGGGGTTAAACATCTAGCCTGTTCCTGCGTCCAAAAAATATGAAGAATTTATCAACGGTTTGGCAAAACTTCTTTGTAATTGTTTAATTTATTTTGCGAATAGTAATCCTGTTAAAAATCCCCCAAAAATTATACTTTTTTCACTGCTAATTGAGAACCCATTGCTTCTTCACTTTCTCGTTTTTCTGACACAAACTTGTCACTTATCGTTTGAGGCATCTGAGTTGAAAGGATATTGTTTTTCCATCTTGTAGAGTATTCACAAAGTGAATACATATATACAAAACTCAAAAGCTCCTTCGCAACTGACAAGTGGCAAAATGGTATTAACTAGACGTATTACACAACCACTTGTGCTAACCTTCATGAATCCTATTATAAACTCCTAATGAGGTGGTACTTCCCATCAGTAAAACTTCATGGAACCTTCAAAAATGGAAAGAAGGGGAACATACTTCATACATTTTGGGACTGCTTTTTAATTAGGTCTTTTTGGGAGTAGGTTTATAACCCCCTTGCAGAAATAAGAAAAAAAAGTGTTTCCCTTTTCACCACAACTAACCCTTTTTTCATTAGATCCATTGTTATTCATAAATTTCTTGCTGCTAAAAGTGTAATTGCAACAAGATAAAAAGAACTAGACATCCCAAATCAACAAGCCATTTAATAGGCTGTTTATACAGGCAGACCATGTAAACAATGAGCACTTAATGATTTGTAATACATTCGTGGCCAAAGGTTTTGAGAATGACCATGCCATATTATTACAATCACGTTCTTATAGCCCAGAATGAAATTAATAATTTGCTTATTTGCCTATTTATGGAAATGTAAAGCATTTAGAAAAGTAATATTTTTACGTGTGTAACAGAGTCAGTTTACTTGTCCAGAAGAATTTGAGGACCCAGCCGCGCTTTATGAAGCAATCAAGATATTTGGAGAAAAGATTGTAATTTGTGATGAAGAAGATCCTGCATGGAGATCTGCTATTTTGTCTAACAAGAAAGAATTGCTGACTTTGAGACATATTGTTGAAGATGGAAGTGATGAATACAGTGTCATCATGCTTCACAAAAGCTACCTCAATTTCAAAGTTATCAAGGTACATATAAAATGCATTTTTTTTAGACAAATAGTGTTTTCCATACCGTGTTAGAGATATTACAAAAAAGACCAAAGACCAAAGGGAAAAGGGCTGTAAAATCATTGTCAATCCCCAAAAATCTCTTATATTACCCTTAAAGTAGGATTAAGTATCTGGAAAAACTCCATCATAATGACCACTCGAATGGTGTGTACACACACAAAAAGGAGTACAATTTCCATAAAATATAATAATCTTTATTAGAAAAATAGAGTGAAAACACTAATAAATACAGAATAGTATTACATCAATTGTGAGGATAAAGGAGGACCTCTACCAAAACATCACCCCCCACAATAGTGTGTGTGTGCGCTCAATAAGAGCATATAATAATGCCTGTGACAATCATGCAGACAGAAAAGGTCAATATATCCTAGGATTAGATAATAAACTGCTGCTTTGGATGCACAGAGGCTCCAGAACTGGCCTCCGTCCTGCTGAGGAAGCAATAGCGATACGCGTTCGGGATTGGTTGCAGTTCCTCTTCCCCCCACTGTGTGTGCTCTTGTGCTCCTTCTGTCCCTGTATGGGTAAGTTATATTAGATACTCCATTTGGTGTTACTCTTTTGATTAGTATATAGGTACCTACCCTTGGCCAGTTCTGGAGTCTCTGTGCATCCAAAGCAGCAGTTTATTATCTAATCCTAGGATATATTTACCTTTTCTGTCTGCATGGTTGTCACAGGCATTATTATATGCTCTTATTGAGCGCACACACACACTATTGTGGGGGGTGATGTTTTGGTAGAGGTCCTCCTTTATCCTCACAATTGATGTAATACTATTCTGTATTTATTAGTGTTTTCACTCTATTTTTCTAATAAAGATTATTATATTTTATGGAAATTGTACTCCTTTTTGTGTGTGTACACACCATTCTAGTCGTGTTAGAGATATTGTCTCAACAATAACTACATTCCTAACTCATTTAGACTGCTGTTGTGTACATCAGTGTTTATGAAATGTGTATTGCAGTAAGATGTGCTTTGCTTAACTCTTTAAGAGACGTGCGTGTTTCCCCCCCTTCCTCCAGAAGTGTTATTCCAGTCAGGGACATCCAAAAATCAACTCCAACCTGTTTTTAAAATCCATTTGGATTGATACCTTTATGATCGCCTGTTATCACGAGTACATGCTTTGGCTGGGTACACATTACACAATTTCTAAGTGCTAAGCTGTCTATATAATGTGCATACTGAATTCACCACTAGAATTCCTGATCTCACTCACAACAGTAGTTTCCTTTCAAGCAATATTCAAATTTCTGCAAAAAAAGGTTTTAGGTTTCAGTCAAACGGCTGTATGGCTCATCCGAGGATCTCATCTGTTGGGAATATCATCAGAGATGGTGCTGTTCCCGAGAGTGTTTATGGGCTCCCTCTGGTGGCTAGTGCTGATAGTGAGTCTGATTCTGCATCTGTCGCTCAGACAGGTGCAGGGGATGATTGCTATTCCAGGAAGCCTATGTGGCGCCCAGGACAAGCCAGGTCGTCACAGGTACTGCAACAACACACCCCACACCCCGGTTAAGCACATCAGCCGCACACACAAAATCCTTGTTGCCTCTCTCCAGGGGCTGATGTCCACACCAGGTGGGGTGGAGCCAGGCGGTTGGCCCCTCCCACCGAGGAGTTCACAGTCCTGGAGGCGGGAAAAGAGTAGAGTTGGGGAGTTGAGTTTGGAGAGTGGAGCAGACTGACCGTGTCCGGGTACGTGGCCCAGGCACCTACGAGCAAGGTTGACAGACGGTGGTGACCGTCTGCAGGCGAGGCCGATTGACGCACAACTGTAAGGACCGGGGACGGGCGGTGGCCCGCCGGTACCGGACCGGGGAGCGAAGAGAGGCCAGCACCATTCGGCAGGGCCTACGGACCCCGACCAGGCTTGGAGTCGCCGTTAAACCGGTCAAATCCGTCAGTGACGGGAACCTCCGGGGTTTCCCAGCAGCAAAGACCTGACTGAAGGCAACCGCTCAACCGTGAAGGGAAATACAGCTACCGCCCCAGGGCCAGCGCCTGCGGGCAAAAAGGGGCTCCTCCGGCAAATATACTGCTGGGGAGCGGGTTACCGGTGGGAAGCCATCGGGGCTGAGAACACAACACTGGTGCAGGGAGAGACAGTTACCGCCAACCTACCGGGAGTGACCGTCGCAGCCGTCTGTGGGACTCGTCCATCCAGCCGTTTGTTTTAGCAGAGACTCCGTGTACGTTACTGGCTGAGTAAGTACCACCGTGCCATCTGGCACAGCGCTGCCCCGCGACCCTGCACCTGGCCAAGCCCCGCAATCCACCCTACAGTCAACAACTCCGGGCACCGGGACTACCAAAATCCCCCTACCCACGGAGGGGAGAGAAACATCCCAGCTGCTCCCTGTCATCGCTCCCGGGATCCCCATACAGAGCATCGGTGGTGCCCCAACCTCACCACACACCGTGGGTGGCGTCACAAACCGACATCCCAAACCCCAACAGACCACCCCTTTCACTCACGGGCGAGGAGCGCCGCTAGAGGTTCCGGGATCCGGCCCACCGCTCGAGCCACCGAGCAGCAGCAGCAGCCGGACCCGAGCCGCAAGTGCGGAGTCGAGCAGCGCACCCCCCCGTGACAACTTGGCATCACAAACAGGATCTTACCGCTCTGCCATCTGGTAGAAGTGCACCTTGTGTCCCGCCGGAGGGTCCGGCCGAAAATTTTCAGAAGCTGCCATCTTGGGCGCGAAAATTCCCCGCTCGAGCGTCTTCCCGAGTAGTGGAGGCGCGAAAGCCGAAGCTCCGCCCCTGAAGAGGAGGTGCCAAACAGAAACCAAGGGGGCACGGATGGCGTCTGGCCGCATGTAGACCGCGACTATAAAAGCAGGGACGCCAGAACCCTGCAGCCATCTTTTGGTTCCTGGAAGAGGCCACCGCAGCGATGCACCGTCTGACCAGCAACACCGTAGCCCCCGCGCCCAGTACTGCGGCGTGGATGGAGGTCCGGACCGCTCAGCTGCATAGCCGACTGCAGATCCGAGTGCAGCTCCTCTTGGAGGAGGGGAAAGCCGACATGGCGGATGTGGTGGCGGCCATACGGAGACGCGAGGTGGAGGAAGTTTCGGAAGAGCGGGTAAGCGACCCAGGCCCCTGTATCCCTATAGGGTCGGCCATCGCGGCTGAGGAGCCCGGTCTACACCCGCTCGCCCTGCTGCCTCCCCTGCTGCCCGTGTTGGCTGCTGCTGCCCCGCCACTAGGCCTGCTACCACCACAACCGGTAGCGGTACCCTGCCAATCCGCCCAGGCGGACCGACCTGCAGCCGAGGCCCGTGACCGTCCGGAACCGCTCCCCTGGAAGATACCAAAAGCCGAGCTCATTAGCGGAGATGTCCCAGAGGCACACGCAGTGACCGTGCCTAGGCCTGAACCGACTCCGGAAGCTTGCCCCGTGCAGAAAGAGACAGAGGTCAAGCGGGAGAGGATCCCTGTACCCATCCCCCACGCCTCGGCTGAGGCTGCGCCGGGTCGTTGCTGTGAGTCAGCGCCCCAGGCCATGACACCGCGGGACCTCCCACCCTGAACGCCAGTAATAGGCAGCGTAAAGGAGGTCTCGCGGGGCCCAACCCGTGCGCATGGGCCCGCAATAGCCCCTTACTGGGACAGGGAGCCGACACCGCTGGGCCAAGAAATCGCGGAGAGGGAGAAAAGGAAGGCGGAGCTGGTAGCCCGCACAATAAGAGAGAAAGAGAACTTCCGCAGGGCCACTTTCCGGGTGCGGGGTCCAAGGTACGAAGGGCAAGTGAGGAGGTTCGACGTCCGTAGGGGATACGGCTTCATTTTCGAACCGGGCCTGGAGGCCGAAGTTTTTATAGCCCGGAGGGACGTAAATGACCACCTACCGGAGGATCACCCAGGTCGCAACTTGTTCCCCGGCGACCTTGTCACCTATACCCGGCACTGCGGGGAGAGGGGCTGGTTTGCCCTGGACGCTAGGCTGAGAGGAGGCTAAAAGTCTCAAGCACCAACCCAGCCCCCTCCCCCCACCAGGTGGAGTGGATCTGGAGTGATGGCAGCGGTCCTCCGCCACAAGTTGTCCCCGTTGGGACCACCTGCACTGTTGTATGTTGTTGAATGTATAAGAATGTAACTGAATGATAAGAAAAGGAATCAACCGTTGTTTATCTGATTGCACTGTGATTGAACCGGCCGTTGCCGGCAACTAGTCCCCGAAGGGACCTTCTGCAACCGTTGCGTAAGGGGACTACTTACGGACAAGCCCGAGAACTTGCAGGGCAACTACAAACTTGTGGCATGTAAATAAAAATGTTGGCTTGTTACCGTGACCGCCTCCGGAAAGGCTGATTTGGAGGATGGGCCTGGAGGAAATGGATGGCCCAGGCCCGCCACTACCGTAACCGGTGGCAATCCTCCAGGGGTTCAGGGGTCCCCCATGGACGCGGGTCCCCTAAAAGAGACTGTACCCGCTTGGGCAATTGGTTCTGGACTGGGGCAAGGGGTGCTGCCCATTTTCTTAGTGGCAGCATCAGGGCCAGGTTGTTTGGGCAGGGAAGAGCGGAAGCCGTTGCCGTTAATAAAAATGTTAGTAATTTTTAAGAAAAGTGCCTCCCGTTATGGGAAGTTTTATGAAGTGATGCTTGTGTTTTACATGTTTTTTCTACTTTTCAGTTGTGAAAATAAAACCGGTGATGGACAAGCAGCCCGCGGATGGTCTGCTTTTAACCAAGGGGGAATGTGGTGCCCTGGACAAGCCAGGTCATCACAGGTACTGCAAAAACACACCTCACACCCCGGTTAGGCACATCAGCCGCACACACAAAATCCTTGTTGCCTCCCTCCAGGGGCTGATGTCCACACCAGGTGGGGTGGAGCCAGGCGGTTGGCCCCTCCCACCGAGGAGTTCACAGTCCTGGAGGCGGGAAAAGAGTAGAGTTGAGGAGTTGAGTTTGGAGAGTGGAGCAGACTGACCGTGTTCGGGTACGTGGCCCGGGCACCTACGAGCAAGGTTGGCAGATGGTGGTGACCGTCTGCAGGCGAGGCCGATGGACGCACAACCGTAAGGACCGGGGACGGGCGGTGGCCCGCCGGTACCGGACCGGGGGAGCGAAGAGAGGCCAGCACCATTCAGCAGGGCCTACGGACCCCCGACCAGGCTTGGAGTCGCCGTTAAACCGGTCAAATCCGTCAGCGACGGGAACCTCCGGGGTTTCCCAGCAGCAAAGACCCGACTGAAGGCAACCGCTCAACCGTGAAGGGAAATACAGCTACCGCCACAGCTGCGGGCAAAAAGGGGCTCCTCCGGCAAATATACCGCTGGAGAGCGGGTTACCGGTGGGAAGCCATCGGGGCCGAGAACACAACACCGGTGCAGGGAGAGACAGTTACCGCCAACCTACCGGGAGTGACCGTCGCAGCCGTCTGTGGGACTCGTCCATCCAGCCGTTTGTTTTACCAGAGACTCCGTGTACATTACTAGCTGAGTAAGTACCACCGTGCCATCTGGCACAGCGCTGCCCCGCGACCCTGAACCTGGCCAAGCCCCGCAATCCACCCTACAGTCAACAACTCCGGGCACCGGGACTACCAAAATCCCCCTACCCACGGAGGGGAGAGAAACATCCCAGCTGCTCCCTGTCATCGCTCCCGGGATCCCCGTACAGAGCAGCGGTGGTGCCCCAACCTCACCACACACCGTGGCTGGCGTCACAAACCGACATCCCAAACCCCAACAGACCACCCCTTTCACTCATGGGCGAGGAGCGCCGCTCGAGGTTCCGGGATCAGGCCCACCGCTCGAGCCACCGAGCAGCAGCAGCCGGACCCAAGCCGCAAGCGCGGAGTCGAGCAGCGCACCCCCCGCCCGCGACACCTATGGAATCCAGCCTGGGGGAATAAAGGAAGGCAGTTTTTGTCTAGCCTTTGCCGGTGATATTTGTTTCTACTCCATGAGAAAATGTCCTGAATTTTGTCCTCCAGCTTTAAGGCTTTTGCCTTTCCTTGTAGGTTCTGTTTTTGCCTTATTTTCTGCTCCTTTTTGGATTCTCCAGGAATGATTTTTGCAGTGGCTTTTTCATGCCTTTGCATCGGTTCTGTTTCCATGTCATCCTGGTCTGCAGTTATGTCTGATAAGTATTTTTGTTTTTTCCTTCTGAGATTTAATTAGTTCTCATGCACCTTTTTATTTCTTGCATGTGAATAAGAGCTCTCCCTGCACTTTGTTTGGAGGACGATTTATTCCCAGCAAGAAAGGGAGTTTTGCTCCCAGTCTGATCTAGAGTTTGTATTTTTTGTATCTCATGTGTTTGCACAAGAGTTCCTGATATAGTGGTAGGTGTTGGTATTTTAAGGTTTTTACTGGCTGCAACCAACAAATCTATCCTATCCTTTTGTATGTAGCTAGCAGGGCCTCACTTTTGTTGCGTTTTGGATCCGTTTTTGTTAACAAAAATGCAGGTCACCCACATTGTTCTTACACTGTCCTTCCATATCCATAGAAGAACAGCTCTTGTCAGAGGCAGAGCTCTTTTTTTGAGCACACAAAGTAGTGGCATTTTGTATTGCCTCTTGTTTACAAGCCCTGGTTTTTTTCCTCCCGCTATTTTTGGGTCACAGTTTGGCTTGGGCCATGCATATCAGTCACAGTACTTAATTGCTAATGGGCTTGCCAAATTCAAGCAGTAGTACTAGCATTTTGTGCTACCTGATACACTAAACGCACCAGTCTTGTTTCCCCAATATTTAGGGGGTCACAGCCTGGCTTATTCCGTCCACATCAGCCATGTTAATACGTTCCTAGTGGGCTTGCCAAATTCAAAGCAGTAGTACTAGCATTTTGTGCTGCCTGATACACTAAACGCACCAGTCTTGTTTCCCCAATATTTAGTGGGTCACAGCCTGGCTTATTCCGTCCACATCAGCCATGTTAATACGTTCCTAGTGGGCTTGCCAAATTCAAAGCAGTAGTACTAGCATTTTGTGCTGCCTGATACACAAAACGGACCAGTCCTGTTTTTCCAATATTTTGGGGCTCACACATCTTGTCTTGTGACATCCACATCAGCCACATAAATATGGTGCTAGTGGGCTTGCTAAATACAAAGCAGTACTACTAGCATTTGGGCTGCCTGGTACAAAGAACTCACTGGTATTTTTCCACAATATTTTTGGGATCAAAGTTTGCTTTGCTTGGGCCATCAACATTTGCAAATATGTCACCAAAACTCAAAATGACAAAAAAGCCAGTTGTTAAGGGACAGGTATGTGGATGTGGGTGTGGTGTTGTCACTGGTGGGCGACAAGGCACTGTATCTGTGTCAAGTCAGAAGAAACTTGATGCATCCACAATATTCCTTGCCAAATTTCCCAGTCTGGAACGTAAATGTGTGAGGAAGCCAGAAGAGCAAGAGCATATCCTCTCTTGGATGGCAGACAAGGTCTCTTTGCATTTCTCAAATAGCAACAAATCTTCAACAATCACACAGTCTACTGTGGATAGACAGAAAGCTGGCCCATCCAATCTTCAACCTGGTCATCATTCCTCCCCCCATCATCAGTCACAGGAGACATATGACCCCAAGCTTGGCGACTCTAGTGCGGGCGTCACACGAGACGCTATATATCGTGCGATATGTCAGCGGGGTCACGTCATAAGTGATGCACATCCGGCATCGTTTGATACAGTTAGGTCCAGAAATATTTGGACAGTGACACAATTTTCGCGAGTTGGGCTCTGCATGCCACCACATTGGATTTGAAATGAAACCTCTACAACAGAATTCAAGTGCAGATTGTAACGTTTAGTTTGAAGGTTTGAACAAAAATATCTGATAGAAATTGTAGGAATTGTACACATTTCTTTACAAACACTCCACATTTTAGGAGGTCAAAAGTAATTGGACAAATAAACCAAACCCAAACAAAATATTTTTATTTTCAATATTTTGTTGTGAATCCTTTGGAGGCAATCACTGCCTTAAGTCTGGAACCCATGGACATCACCAAACGCTAGGTTTCCTCCTTCTTAATGCTTTGCCAGGCCTTTACAGCCGCAGCCTTCAGGTCTTGCTTGTTTGTGGGTCTTTCCGTCTTAAGTCTGGATTTGAGCAAGTGAAATGCATGCTCAATTGGGTTAAGATCTGGTGGTTGACTTGGCCATTGCAGAATGTTCCACTTTTTTGCACTCATGAACTCCTGGGTAGCTTTGGCTGTATGCTTGGGGTCATTGTCCATTTGTACTATGAAGCGCCGTCCGATCAACTTTGCGGCATTTGGCTGAATCTGGGCTGAAAGTATATCCTGGTACACTTCAGAATTCATCCGGCTACTCTTGTCTGCTGTTATGTCATCAATAAACACAAGTGACCCAGTGCCATTGAAAGCCATGCATGCCCATGCCATCACGTTGCCTCCACCATGTTTTACAGAGGATGTGGTGTGCCTTGGATCATGTGCCATTCCCATTCTTCTCCAAACTTTTTTCTTCCCATCATTCTGGTACAGGTTGATCTTTGTCTCATGTGTCCATAGAATACTTTTCCAGAACTGAGCTGGCTTCATGAGGTGTTTTTCAGCAAATTTAACTCTGGCCTGTCTATTTTTGGAATTGATGAATGGTTTGCATCTAGATGTGAACCCTTTGTATTTACTTTCATGGAGTCTTCTCTTTACTGTTGACTTAGAGACAGATACACCTACTTCACTGAGAGTGTTCTGGACTTCAGTTGATGTTGTGAATGGGTTCTTCTTCACCAAAGAAAGTATGCGGCGATCATCCACCACTGTTGTCATCCGTGGACGCCCAGGCCTTTTTGAGTTCCCAAGCTCACCAGTCAATTCCTTTTTTCTCAGAATGTACCCGACTGTTGATTTTGCTACTCCAAGCATGTCTGCTATCTCTCTGATGGATTGTTTCTTTTTTTTGCAGCCTCAGGATGTTCTGCTTCACCTCAATTGAGAGTTCCTTAGACCGCATGTTGTCTGGTCACAGCAACAGCTTCCAAATGCAAAACCACACACCTGTAATCAACCCCAGACCTTTTAACTACTTCATTGATTACAGGTTAATGAGGGAGACGCCTTAAGAGTTAATTGCAGCCCTTAGAGTCCCTTGTCCAATTACTTTTGGTCCCTTTAAAAAGAGGAGGCTATGCATTACAGAGCTATGATTCCTAAACCCTTTCTCCGATTTGGATGTGAAAACTCTCATATTGCAGCTGGGAGTGTGCACTTTCAGCCCATATTATATATATAATTGTATTTCTGAACATGTTTTTGTAAACAGCTAAAATAACAAAACTTGTGTCACTGTCCAAATATTTCTGGACCTAACTGTATATCGTAGCGTGTGACAGCTACGGTGAACGAGCAAAAATACTCACCTTATCATTGCTCATTGACACGTCGCTCATTTTCAAAAAGTCGTTTCTTCTTCTCTGCGCTGGTTGTTCATCGTACCCGGGGTAGCACACATCGCTCTGTGTGACACCCCGGAAATGATGAACTGCACCTTACCTGCGTCCCACCGGCTATGCGGAAGGAAGGAGGTGGGTGGGATGTTTATGTCCCGCTCATCTCCGCCCCTCCGCTTCTATTGGCCGGCCGCTGTGTGATGTCGCTGTGACGCCGAACGTCCCACCCCCTTCAGGAAGAGGATGTTCGCCGCCCACAGCGATGTCGCTCAGCAGATAAGTGCATGTGACGGGGTTTTAACGACTTTGTGCGCCACGGGCAACTAATTGCCCGTGACGAACAAACGACGGGGGTGAGTACGATCGCTCGTGTGATCGCACAATAGATCGTATCTGTGACGCCTGCATAAGGATCTGTTTTGTACGTATCCTTTGGTTGTTTCTGGCCTCGCACCATGTAGTAATGAAAAGGGACATGAGGAGGTGACGTGCATTGATGCGCCAGTATTTGAGGACCTACGGCCAGAAGAAAGCCACTTAGAGGAACCTGATTTACTGTCTCCAAAGGTAGAGGCTGGTGATGATGACACTCAGTTGCCATCATGTCAGCCTAAAATCTGAATTGGGAAGGAGGATGAGATGGAAGACGAAGTGGTCGATGATCAGTCCACTGATCCGACCTGGCCCGTTGACATGCATAGTCAGCACAGCAACACAAAGGAAGATGGACATGTAGCACCAACACAGGCATCAAGGGGTAGTGGTTTGCCCAGAGTGAGAACTGGGTCAACTGTTCCGAAGAGCACCCCCACTGTGGCCCAAGTCAGGGTAAGGGGGTATTCAGCCACTCTTTGGAAGTTTTTTTCTGAAAGTCCTTCAGAGAAAAACATTGTAATCTGTAGCATCTGCCATACCAAGTTGAGCAGAGGCCAGGGCAATGGCAACCTGAGCACCACCAGTATGCAGAACTACATGGCAGTCAAGCACCCCAGTAGGTGGGCAGAACACCAGGGTACCAAATTTGTGTCTGCGGGTCAAACCACTGCCATGTCACCTGTGCTACATCTTTCACAATCTGCTATCTAGGAAGTAGGCGCTCCTACATCCTGCCCACAAGCTGTGATTGCACAGAGACAGCAAACATCAACCACATCCACTTCCTTGTCTCAGCGAAGCATCCAGTTGCCTGTGCCTGAGATCATGGAAATACCAAGCCACGCACTCACAGGCACAAAACCTAAACTCGCACATTGCCAAATTGCAGGCCGTGCAGATGCTACTGTTTAGGCTTGTGGGAACACAGTGTCTCTTGGCTGTGGCTGCCACACGATACAATGTTCCCAACCGCCACTGTTTTGCCTGGTGTGCCATCCCCGCGTTACACAAGCACGTGTTAAACAATCTCAACCGTGTTCTGACCACTGCCAAAAGAGAAAGAAGCCAGCACATCTGAGAGTGGCATGCATGAAATAAAGTGTAAATTCACAGATTTATTCCAACTGTACTATAATACAAAATGAGATTTTTAGCAAAATATTGATCAATTTTTTGGGCCACTCCTGCCACGTCATGGCAAATCTTAATAGGGGGGTCCTACTCTATATTTTTTATTTCATTGTGCCATGTGGCATCCTAGATAAATTAAAAGCAGAACCATAAGAGCAACAAATACCTGTGACCTTTATATAACTGCTTCCATGTAGCAAAAAGAGGCAACTGCGGATAAAAGGCAGCCCAGGTCCAAGCATGTGCAGCACATGCCATACACACCAGGACAATGTCAAAACTGACCTTCACAGTGCCAGACCAGCAACCATAAATAAAGGCAGACCAGACCCAAGTATGGTGCTTAATTAGCAAAGCATGTGGAAAGGGTGAGGTGGCTGAATGTGAACTGCCACCAACAGGAGGAATGTTTGCAAACCAACATCAGGCGTGCATGGCGTGGTGGTGGTCAGCCACCGGACCATTGTAACAAGTAAAAAGAGAAAGAAGCCAGCACATCTGAGAGTGGCATGCATCAAATAAAGTGTAAATTCACAGATTTATTCCAACTGTACTATAATATGAAATGAGATTTTTAGCAAAACATTGATCAATTACACAGGCACGTGTTAAACAATTTCAACCATGCTCTGACCAACGTCGTAACTGGGAATGTCCACCTAACATTAGACACGTGGAGAAGTTGTTGTGGACAGGAACGATACATATCTGTCTCGGCACACTGGGCGAACCTGGTGAAGGCTGGCACAAAGTCGCAAACTGTAACATCACACATCCTACCCACGCCAAGAATAGAAGGCCCAACTTCTATCAGGGTTTCTGCCTCATCATATGCCACTTCCTGTCTCCCCTTCTCCCCCTGCTCCTCATCCTCCGCTAAATTACCCTCCCCATCACTGCCAAGCTGGGAGCTGTGCAGCAACGCATCAGCAAAATGGAAATATGCTCTGCTGAAGCTGATCTGTTTAGGTCAGAAACCACACACTACAGCAGAGCTGTGGCAAGATATAAAAGAGCAGACCGATTAGTGGCTCTCCCCACTGCACCTCCAACCTGGTCTGGTCGTCTGCGATAATGGGCGTAACCTAGTGGCAGTTTTAAAGGTCAGCAAGCTGGTACATGTGCCATGCATGGCTCACCTACTGAACCAAGTTGTTGAGAAATTTCTCCAAACATACCCTGACTTCCCGTACCTACTTGAGAAGGTGCGCCAAATTAGTGCCCATTTCTGCCATTCCTCTACTGCTTTTTCTAGTCTTGCAGAGCTGCAAAGCACTTGAATTTGCCAAGTCACCCACTCATGTGCAATCTGCCCACATGGTGGAACTCTACATATCATCATGTTGGCAAGGTTTAGTGAGCAGCAGTGGGCAGTAGCTGAATTCCAGCTTTAACATGTCTGACAGACTGAGAGTCAGCCACTACATGTTACAACTGTGGAGTGGGTGTGGATCGCTGACATTTGTGAGGTTCTTGAGAACTTTTAGTACTGCACCAAGCTCATGAGATGTGATCAGGCTATTATCAGCTTAACCATCCCGCTGCTGTGTCTGTTGAAACAATCACTTTATAATCTCAAAGTGGAAGCTTTGAGTGCCCTTCATGTTGCTATGGAGCCAGATTTCCCAATGGGTAATACTACCCAGCCTAGCCAATATTCTGTGGCAACCTTGGGTGATGATGAAGAGGATGAGAAGGATGAGGAGAGAGAGGACTTGTTTTTCTGTGCTACCAAGGGGACTCCCAAAACTACACAGGGAACTCTCAACCCTAGCTTCATGTTTGTCTAGGATGGATTGGTTGGAGGTAGGGGAGGAGGAGGCGAGTGAGCATGAGGAGAGGATTGATATTGTGACACAGAACCTTTGCCTGTTTGCAGCTTGGCCCACATGGCACAGTTCATGTTTAATTGTCTGTGGCAAGACCCTCACGTGATACACATTTTATCCAACAACCTCTACTGGTTGGCCACCTTTCTGGACCCACGGTACAAGGAGAAATTTCTTTCTCTCCTTTTAGAGTCACAAAAGTGGTGCACAATGGAATCTTTCAAGAAGGTCGTTGTAGATCAGTTGCTGAAAACATCACCCTCAGACAACACTGCCAGCATTGTGACTGAGATAGGGGATACATATTCAATAGAAATTTAATTTCAGATACGATAGCTGGCCAAAAAACATCCCTGGATTGTCCCACATTGTGACTGAGATAAGGGATACATATTCAATAGTAATTTACAATGACTGTTGATGAACGACTGATTGCCCCCTAAAAACTTGAACTGAGGGCTACAACTACTACAGTAGTCCTGTGTAGATAATGTTTGTCATGGGAGGCCCTTGTCATGGTGTCTTCCTGCATATATGACACAGCCCCCAGGAGTAATTTTTTGAAAACCGATGCACATTCTGCACTGGACCCAGTACTAGAGTATCAGCAAGTCTTCTCTTCCTGTACATTCTAGCAAATATTACCAATAAATATCCAATAAACCCATCATGAAGGGGGGACACCATATATTCTTTGTCCATTCATTTGCACAAGTAATATATTTGAGCTTGTCATCCAGTTGACTAATGCAGCTGCTTTATTTTTTCTGCTGCAGAGTTCAGCCAAACCTGAGGCTCGCAGGCTGCAGTCACTGCTCCCTTCTTGCACTCCATGTTGCTTCCCTTTCTCTGTAGTCTCTGCCCTTAAATGAGCAAGTGAGGGCCTACGATATGAATAAGCGAGAGCACTCTCAAATGTACAGAAGAGGGGACTCTAAAATTTACAGAGGAGGGCACTGCCAAACATATGTTACAGGGCCACCTGAGGGCTCTTACCAAAGCCAGGTTTTCTTACACCTGCAAGCCCTCTGAATACTTGAATTTAGGGCTGCAGAATGACATGGAGGAGGAGGAGAAGGGTAAAGCCCAACTCTACAATGGGCGCATTGTAAACTGCTATGGAATATGTATTCCACTGTCTGAGTCTCAATGAGGGAGGGACCGCCCAAATGTATAAGTAAGAGCAATCCCTCCCAAACGTATGTTACTGGGCCACCTCAGGTCCCTCACCGAATTCAGGTTTCCTGACTATTGCAGGGACTCTGAAAATTTGAATTTAGGGCCGCAGAATGACATGAAGGAGGAGGGTAAAGCCCAATGCTACAATCTGCTACAATGCTAAACTTGAAACGGAACCTGAAAACGCACCTGTTCAGAAATGCCTACAATCTACAATGAACTCGCTGCCGCCCGACCACCGTGCGCAGCTGCCGCCCGACCACCGTGCGCAGCTGCCGCCCGACCACCGTGCGCAGCTGCCGCCCGACCACCGTGCGGAGCTGCCGCCCGACCACCGTGCGGAGCTGCCGCCCGACCACCGTGCGGAGCTGCCGCCCGACCACCGTGCGGAGCTGCCGCCCGACCACCGTGCGGAGCTGCCGCCTGACCTACACCCCACCTATTGTCTCCTCCCCATAATCCTATAGAATGTAAGCCCGCAAGGGTAGGGCCCTCTTCCCTCTGTACTAGTCTGTCTACTGTAACTTGTATACGTATTTTGTATGTAACCCCCTTCTCATGTACAGCACCATGGAATTAATGGTGCTCTATAAATAAATAATAATAATAATAATAATAATCTGCTTATTGTAAACTGCTATGGAATTCTACTATCCCAAATATCTGAGTCTCAATGAGGGAGGGACCAGCCAAAAGTATAAGTAAAAGCAGTCCCTCCCAAACGTATGTTAATGGGACACCTCTGGGTCCTCACAAAATTCAGGTATCCTGACACCTGCAGGCCCTCTGAATACTTGAATTGAGGGCTGCAGAATGACAGGGAGGATGTCATGTCCCCCCCAGAGTCCGCTCCTGCGACTTCTGCTTCGATCGCCAGGTGACGCAGTGTTCCTGCCATGGATAGTGCTCGTGATGGGAGAGGAGTCGGTGCCCGTGGCTCTGCTGAGCACAGGCTCCGCTCATCCACTAGGCTGGGTTTCCCTGGAACCTGCAGTACCACTGGCTGACTGTAGGTGGCGTGTGTCTTCCAGCTGAAGTTGCCATCATTCACCTGCAGCCAATGGGAAGACACCACACCCTTCTTATTCCCCCTCCTGTCATGTGACCACTGCCAGAGATACTTTGAATTCCTGGTTCCTGTGCTGTTTGTATTTTGATTCCTGTGCGCTGACCTTGCTTGTGTTCTGACTACCCTTCTGCCTGTCGTTTATGTACCTCGCTGCCCAATCCGGATTTGACCTCTGCTTCGCTTGCTGATTACATCCTTGCCTGCCGATTCTGACCCTGTTCTGTAATTCCTGGTTTGACCCTACCTGACAACTACTCTCTGGACTGCTGCCCGCTGAGAGGTTCTGGCCATGACTGAAGTGAGCTGCGCGATTAGTGGTGATGTCACACAGGTGAGTTCTCCATTTGCGGCTTACTTCAGTTGCAGCCTGATTTGTGATCACAGGTGGAAGACTCTAGCTGTGACTGCAAATCACCCGAGTGACGTCACCGCTGATAGCGCGGCTCACTTCAGTCACTCGGTTGATTTGCTGTCATGGGTGGAGGACTCCAGATGTGTCCACGGCTAATCTGACTGATGTCACCGTTGACCGTGCGGCTCACTTCAGTTGCTGTGTGGAGCTCAAAGCGAGCAGTCTTGTTCTATGGCGCTCACTGTGAGCGTCAGATGTAGCAGTATTGGAAGCGTCATGGGACCTCATGTGGATTACGTCGGACATGCAGGGGCGTTATTGGAGTTAATAAAAAGGGTGCTTTTTTGTTTTTTATTTCAAAAAAGGATTTTTGGGGTGTTTGTTTTTATTCACTTTCACTTACAGATTAATGATGGGGAGTGTCTCATAGATGCCTGGCATCACTAAACTAGGACTGAGTGACAGCTATGGGCTGTTATTAACTCTGTATTACCCTGATTGCCACCACACCAGGGCAATCAGTAAGATCTGGGTAAAGTGCTGGGACTGTCACATCTAATGGATGGTCAATTCTGGGTGGCTTCTTTTTTTTCAATTATTTATTTATTTTACTGTACGATATAGACCCACCCACTGGCGTCTTTGATTGGTTGAAGTCAGACAGCTGTCACTCGGCATGGGGGCAAGTCTGACTGCAACCAATCACAGACAGCCGGTGGTCGGGAGTAGCAGTGAATATGTATGAGCCTAATAAGCGGCCCCGGAAGAAGAATGAGAGGCAGCGGGAGCAGTGTAACAGCCGCGCCACGTGATCGGTGAGTATAAAACGCTTGGAGAGATAGAGAGAGACAGAGAGATCGAGACAATGAATTTATCCTGGAACAATGTGGGTGACCTGCATTTTTGTTGACAAAAACAGAAACAAAATGTGACGTGCGCACATAGCCTAATGCCACAACCAAGATGGCTTCAACATTACTGTGATTGGTTAAGAAGCCAGCATGTTTAGTGGCTGCAAATCAGGCGCCAAAACTCCTGTGCAGAACATACGAATATCACGAGGCGAGTACACAAAAACACGCAATGTAATGAGTAACCCGAATACCGTACTATCGATGCGAGTAGCGAATAGTAACGATAAAACTCGCTTATCACTAAATATGGTGTAGAAATTTTTGCACCAAATTTGCATCTCTTGGCCCAAAAATGCAAAAAAAACTGTTTTGAAAATGTTTCTGTGCATTTTTTCGCCACAAGGTTCAAATTTGGTACCATAATCTCTGCACTAGATTTTAGCATCAAAATTTGCACCTCCTGGTAAAAAAACGCAGGTGAGGTCACTCAATTTACTGAGGTTACCTGAGGTCAGGTTACTTGCGATCACAGGTGGAGGACCGTGGGAATCTCCAGCTATGGCTGCAAATAACCTATGTGATGTCACCGCTCATCGCGCAGCTGATTCTCTGTCTGAAGCCCACAGCAGGCGGTCATGTTCTTTGGCTGCCCCCATCCCTTCAGATGTAATAGAGCGGTAATCATCGTGGGCACTTGTGTGGATTACTTCGAACCTGGGTATTTTGAGTGTTAATAAATTGGAGAAAGATGGTGTTTTTGTGTATTTTATTTTAAATGTTTTTTTGGTGTTTTGGTTTATTTCTTTTCACTTACAGATTAGTATTGGGGGATCTCATAAATACCTCCCATTACTAATCCAGGGCTTACTAGCAGCTGGAAGCTGGTATTAACCCCTTATTACTCCGATTGCCACAGCACCATGGTAATTGGGAAGAGCTGAGTAAATTTCCAGGATTGCCACATATAATGGATGCAACAATCGTGCTGCAGGCTGCTTTTTTTAGGCTGAGGTGAGCCCACTAAACATGGGTCTCCCCAGCCTAAGAATACCAGCTCCAGCTGTCAGCTGTGTATCAAAATTGGAGGGACCACACACCATTTTTTAAAATTATTTATTTAAATAATTATTTTAAAAATGCATGCCGTTTCTTTTATTTTGATACACTGCCAAGATAAGAGCAGCGGCCTGTAGCTGTATGGTTTATCTGTGCTGGGTGTTAGAATATGGGAGGACCCTATTTTTTCTTATTTTTACTCTAATCTACAATGACCCGCAGACAGGATCTGTTTTTGCAAGTGGTATGACACGCTGTCACACAGGCTGGGGGCAATGTCTGACTGCAACCAATCATAGACGCCAGGACTGCCAATGGGCGGGGTAAGCAGTGAATATGTATGAGACTAATGAGCTGCTTGAAAGCAGTTACAGCTCAGTAAGGTTAGCAAGCTTGCTTTATTTTTATTTTATTTATTTTATTTCCCAAGTTGCCGAATCTGGATCATTGGCTGGAGATCCTTGAGATACTTTTGAAACCACGTGTATGTGGACTTTTACAGTCCGGATCCGCCCATCACTACTTCTGACAAACTTTGTTCTGCTTAATTAAAAATTGCTGAGTGCTGACATTACAAGTTAACAGAACTTAACCAAACAGGACTGCGGAGGTAGCAAGTAACTCCAGCAGAGCCCTGCTCAGGCATCTTCGTGTGTGACAAACAGTTGTCTGCCAAAGCGTCAACCCCGAGTAACATTTTGTCCAAACGTTGCATTGTACCATATTAACCACAGAAGCTACAGCAACATATATTATGCCCTACTATGTGTCTACTTAACACAAAGCAAATTCTTTGTAGACTGGAGAAAAAAAAAAAGAGTGTGGCTTGCTTTGTCTCCTAACAAAATCTTCTAGATGCCATTGTCTCTTATTTAAATGTTATAATGTTCCATAAATTCACAAGTATAATAATCCTCATTTCACATCTTCCAACAGGAAGGTAGTGACAAAAAGATGGCCTTGAATATTTGTAGCAAAAAAATAAATCCAGTTGCTATAGAAACAATATTAACTTTGACAAGTACACGTGCAAATTTTAGTAGGGAAAGGCTATGTCATTTTGAAATTGTGATTAAGAAAAGTTAACTCTGTCAGATGAAGAGTGGAACTTCAGCAAAAACGTTTCAAAGGCGTTTTGTTTTTGCAGGATAACACAATGCCATAAAGACTCATATTGACCTGCAGAAACACAATGAAATCTGCCTAAAACTTGTTGATCTTCCACCATATTCTCCTAAAGGGGGCTTTACACGCAGCGACATCGCTAGCGATGTCGCTCGTGAAAGCACCCGTCCCCGTCGTTTGTGCATCACGGGCAAATCGCTGCCGTGGCGCACAATATAGCTAGGAGCCGTCACACATACTTACCTTCATAGCGACATTGCTGTAGCCAGCGAACAGCAGGGCAGGCGTCCAATAGAAGCGGAGGGGTGGAGAGCAGCTGCATGGAAGTCATGCCCACGTCATTGCCGGAGGACGCAGGTACGGTGTTGTTCGTCGTTCCTGGGGTGTCACACGTAGTGATGTGTGTTGCCTCAGGAATGACGAACAACCTGCGTCCAGAACAAGGAACGACATTTGGGAAATGGACGACATGTCAACAATCAACGATTTGGTGAATATTTTCCATCGTTAGCAGTCCCTCATACGTGTCACACGCAATGACGTTGCTAACAAGGCCAGATGTGCGTCACGAATTCCGTGACCCCAACGACATCTCGTTAGCGATGTCGTTGTGTGTAACGGGGCTTTAACTTGGCCCTATTTGATTATTATCTCTTACAAAACTCAAAAAATCATTGAAAGAATAAAATTCTATGACAAATGAAATGATAATTAATGCTGTGCATTCAGGGTTTGCAAAATAGGATAAAAAAATTTAAAAGGAATAGAATTACTTTTTGATTAATGTATTTTATAGAGTTAAAGGTGATTATGTAGAAGTAAGTAGTATTACTTTAAAAACTTAATTTGTTTTCAAATTTTTCTATGCTAGATCAACTCAATATTCCCTGACATATAAAGTAGCATGCAAACGTTTGGGAACCCCTCGTCAAAAATACTGCTATTATACACAAATAGGCACGTTAAAGAAGAAATGATCTCTAAAGGCATAAAGTTAAAGATGACACATTTCATTTGTATTTTTACACAAAAAAAATTCATCTTTTACATATTAAAAATTTCAAAAAGGAAAATGGGACAAAGCAAAAGCTTTGACACCCTTGATGATTTGTGTGCTCAGATGACTTTGACCGAGGTTTCAGACCTTAATTAGCCTGTTAGGGTTATGGCTTGTTCACTAGCATCGTTAGGAAAGGTCAGGTGATGCAAATTTCACAACTTTATAAAAACCCAGCCTCTTCTAACCTTGTGCCAAAAACCAGAAGCCATGGGTTCTTCTAAGCAGCTGCCTAGCACTCTGAAAATGGAAATGGTGGAGTCCCACAAAGCAGGAAAAAGCAATAAGAAGATAGCAAAGCATTTCAAGTTGACCTTTCCTCAGTTCGAAATGTAATTAAGAGATGGCACTTACCAGGAACACTGGAGTTCAAGATAAGGTCTGGAAGACCAAGCAAAATTTCTGTGATAGCTACTGGTAGGATTGCTAAAGAGTCAGGCAAATCAAAACTCCCATGTGACTGCAAAAGACCTTCAGAAAGCTGGAGTGGTGGTAGTTTGATCTACTGTTCAGAGACACCTGAAAGAGCATCTAAAGAAGCCTGATTCATTTTTGAAACAAGTTCTGTGGACCAATGAGGTTAAAATAGAACTCTTTGGCCACAATGATCAAAGATATGTGTGGTGAAAAAATGGCACAGAATTTCATGCAAAGGACATATCGCCAACCATGAAGCATGGGCGTGGATTAATCATGCCTTGGGGTTGTGTTACAACCAATTCCACTTGGAACATTTCACAAGTGGAGGAAATAATTAATTCGATGAAATTTCAACAGATTCTTGATGCAAAGATAACACCATCTGTAAAAAAGCTGAAGTTGAAAAGATGAAAAGAGGATGGCTTCTACAAATGTCTAATGATAATAAGCACACATCAAAATCCACAATAGACTACCTCAAAAGAGACAAGCTGACAGTTTTACAATGGCTCTCACAGTGCCCTGATCTGAATATCACTGAAAATCTGTGGCTAGACCTCAAAAGAGCAGTGCATGCAAGACAGATTTCAGAGAACTGGAAGACTTATGCAAGAAAGAACGGATAAAAATCTCTAAAACAAAAATTAAAAGACTCTTGGCTGGCTACAAAAAGCAGTTACAAGCTGTGATACTTGCCAAAGGAGGTGCTATTAGGTACAAACCATGCAGGGTGCCCAAATGTTTGCATCAGCCTGTTTTCCTTCTTTTTGTTAATGTAAAAATGTAAAAGTTGAATAGATATATTTTTGTTACTTAAAATACAAAGTAAATGTGTCATCTTTAACTATAAGTGTTGTGAATACATTTGAATTAGATTCCAGTTTGGAGCTCCCTCTTGTGGTCAGTGCTGGTAATGCAGCTGACTTGCTGAGTGGGAACTGGACAGCTGAGTAGGATTTGCAATCAGGCCATTTGGTTTGGGCCTACATAACTATGTAGCTTCCTTTTGTTCCTTGCCGGTGCTCAATTGTATTTCCTGTGTTCTAAGAACTTCCTGAAACCAGCCCTGTTCTCTTTGTCTACCAGAACTCCTCTCAGTTAAGTTGGTCTTGTACCTTTTGCATATAGTTTTTCACTTTCTTGTGATTTTGCCTGTGTGGAGTTCCTGATGGAATTGGATTATTCCCTGCCGGGAGTATCTGTGTACCTTGCTCCATGTTCTGATATCTACAGTTAGGTCCAGAAATATTTGGACAGTGACACAATTTTCGCGAGTTGGGCTCTGCATGCCACCACATTGGATTTGAAATGAAACCTCTACAACAGAATTCAAGTGCAGATTGTAACGTTTAATTTGAAGGTTTGAACAAAAATATCTGATAGAAATTGTAGGAATTGTACACATTTCTTTACAAACACTCCACATTTTAGGAGGTCAAAAGTAATTGGACAAATAAACCAAACCCAAACAAAATATTTTTATTTTCAATATTTTGTTGCGAATCCTTTGGAGGCAATCACTGCCTTAAGTCTGGAACCCATGGACATCACCAAACGCTGGGTTTCCTCCTTCTTAATGGTTTGCCAGGCCTTTACAGCCGCAGCCTTCAGGTCTTGCTTGTTTGTGGGTCTTTCCGTCTTAAGTCTGGATTTGAGCAAGTGAAATGCATGCTCAATTGGGTTACGATCTGGTGAGTGACTTGGCCATTGCAGAATGTTCCACTTTTTTGCACTCATGAACTCCTGGGTAGCTTTGGCTGTATGCTTGGGGTCATTGTCCATCTGTACTATGAAGCGCCGTCCGATCAACTTTGCGGCATTTGGCTGAATGTGGGCTGAAAGTATATCCCGGTACACTTCAGAATTCATCCGGCTACTCTTGTCTGCTGTTATGTCATCAATAAACACAAGTGACCCAGTGCCATTGAAAGCCATGCATGCCCATGCCATCACGTTGCCTCCACCATGTTTTACAGAGGATGTGGTGTGCCTTGGATCATGTGCCGTTCCCTTTCTTCTCCAAACTTTTTTCTTCCCATCATTCTGGTACAGGTTGATCTTTGTCTCATCTGTCCATAGAATACTTTTCCAGAACTGAGCTGGCTTCATGAGGTGTTTTTCAGCAAATTTAACTCTGGCCTGTCTATTTTTGGAATTGATGAATGGTTTGCATCTAGATGTGAACCCTTTGTATTTACTTTCATGGAGTCTTCTCTTTACTGTTGACTTAGAGACAGATACACCTACTTCACTGAGAGTGTTCTGGACTTCAGTTGATGTTGTGAACGGGTTCTTCTTCACCAAAGAAAGTATGCGGCGATCATCCACCACTGTTGTCATCCATGGACGCCCAGGCCTTTTTGAGTTCCCAAGCTCACCAGTCAATTCCTTTTTTCTCAGAATGTACCCGACTGTTGATTTTGCTACTCCAAGCATGTCTGCTATCTCTCTGATGGATTTTTTCTTTTTTTCAGCCTCAGGATGTTCTGCTTCACCTCAATTGAGAGTTCCTTAGACCGCATGTTGTCTGGTCACAGCAACAGCTTCCAAATGCAAAACCACACACCTGTAATCAACCCCAGACCTTTTAACTACTTCATTGATTACAGGTTAACGAGGGAGACGCCTTCAGAGTTAATTGCAGCCCTTAGAGTCCCTTGTCCAATTACTTTTGGTCCCTTGAAAAAGAGGAGGCTATGCATTACAGAGCTATGATTCCTAAACCCTTTCTCCGATTTGGATGTGAAAACTCTCATATTGCAGCTGGGAGTGTGCACTTTCAGCCCATATTATATATATAATTGTATTTCTGAACATGTTTTTGTAAACAGCTAAAATAGCAAAACTTGTGTCACTGTCCAAATATTTCTGGACCTAACTGTATTGTGTTTTGTCATGCTTGGTACAATATTCAGTCCCCTCTCTATATCAAGGTTTTTCTTAGATCCCAGTAACACCAGAGTACTGATATAGCAGGGGAGAGCCTGTTCAGGCTCAGTTTTTTTCCATGTCAGGCGTGCTGGTATTTATTAAAGTTTTTACGGCTGCAGTCAGTGCCCTTTCCTATTCTTTCCAATACAGATAGTTTTGGGCCTCATTTTTGCTTACTCTGTTCTCTGGCTACGTATTGTGTTTTCCTATATCAACGTAATCTTTACATGTGGGGGGCTATCTATATCTTTGGGGACTACTCCGAGGCAGATTAGTTTTTCTACATTTCTCTCTGTTAGAGTATTTAGTTCTCCGGCTGTGTCGAGATGACTAGGTCATCGTAGGCTCATCCCACGGCTACTTCTAGTTGTGTGTAAGTATTAGGTCTGCAGTCCGTTAAGTTTCCAGCCACTCTGGTTATTTTCTGGGTTCCGAGTTATTGCTCTTTTTCTGATCCTCCTCAGTCACTGGATCTTAACATGTATGTGTTTTAGAGATCATTTCATCTCCAACTTGCTTAACTGTTCACAATAAGTATTACTCACAGCAAGTTGGGCTGTCTGTAGGTCCCTACACTAAATATAAAAATAGCAACAAAAAGAGGACAATGTCCTCCAAAATTTAAGTATTACTCACAGCAAGTTGGGCTGCAGTGTGTACATCGCCCAGGCCAAAATCTAATGCTCTACCAGGATACAGCTAAACCCCCACTAATGTGGAAGCGTCACAGGTGCAGGAGAAGCAGATCTGCTTCTCCTGCACCTGTGACGCTTCCACATTAGTGGGGGTTTAGCTGTATCCTGGTAGAGCATTAGCTTTTGGCCTGGGCGATGTACACACTGCAGCCCAACTTGCTGTGAGTGATACTTAAATTTTGGAGGGCATTGTCCTCTTTTTGTTGCTATTTATATATTTAGTGTAGGGACCTACAGACATGAGGTCCCGTGACGAGGGTGTAGGCTTACGTTTTATGGACATAAATACCAACAAAAACCTCATATTTTTTTGTTTGTACAGGATACAGCCAGGCCCCTTTCTGTTGGGCCTTGCATTGTAGAGTGTCTGTCTGTGCATGATACACAGTGGGGTACGGCTTGGCAGCCCGCCTGATCTAATAGAAGGGCGTCACCTAATAGGCTGCGGGCTTGTGACTGTGCCATCTGCATGTGAACAACGCTCTATGCAAGCCACTTGTGTGCAGTTTTATCATCTAGCATTCGCCTCCCCTCCATTTCACGGAGGTGTGTGTGTGTGTGTGTGATCTGCTTCTCCTGCACCCGTGACGCTTCCACATTAGTGGGGGTTTAGCTGTATCCTGGTAGAGCATTAGCTTTTGGCCTGGGCGATGTACACACTGCAGCCCAACTTGCTGTGAGTAATACTTAAATTTTGGAGGACATTGTCCTCTTTTTGTTGCTGTTCACAATAACAGTAATTTTGACCAAGGGTGCCCAAAGTTTTGCATGCTACTGTATGTACACACATAGCAGCCAGACTTGTGATATATAATTGTATTATACTATTTCAGGTAAATAAAGAATGTGTAAGAGGACTTTGGGCTGGACAACAACAGGAACTGATTTTTTTTCGGAATCGGGATCATGAGAGAGGCAGCATACAAAACAACAAACATGTTTTAAGAAATTTAATCAACTCCTCCTGTGATCAGCCCCTGGGTTATCCTATATATGTATCTCCACTGACCACATCTTACCTGGGGACACACAATCAACTCAAAGAATTATTGGGAGGACCAGTTAATCTTGAAATTTTTACTTCATGGTTTCAAGCAAAATGGCTCATGTAAGTAAGAAAAAAATATTAAATGCTAATTAAACCGTTCTTGTACCATAAAGGATGTAAGAAATGTATCGATTTCAACTTATTTTCATGCATTGTTTATTCCAAAAATAGCTTTTCAGTTATTATTATTATTATCATCATTTTTATTACTATTAGTATTATTATTATTATTAATAATAATAATAATAATAATTTTTCTTTATATAGCGTCAATACATTCCGCAGCACTTTACAATTCAAAGGGGACATTTTGCAGACAATATCATAAGTCACAGAGTAACACCATTCAACAGATACCAAGAGGGGTGAGGGCCCTGCATGCAAGCTTACAATCTATGAGGAAATAGAGGAGGTAGTTAACAGTAGTCATTTTATGTCTTAAAAAAGGTATCCAAATCCATACTTACACCATAACCAAGACCAAATACAAGATCAAGGGCAAGAAAGGGGTACGACCACGGTACCGTGAAGAATCAATCTAGGATATCCTGGATAGGGATTTATTAAGTCTACGTGTTTTAGAGTAAAACCCCCTACTATAGGACCAAATCATATTATACATATATATACTGAAGATCAAAATTAAAATTAGAGAACAATGTATGTTCACTTGCTTTTTCAGAAATAATGTAATCTACATTGATCAACATTTGAAGGTTTTTTTGTAAGGGGTACATCATGCCACTAGAACAATGTTTTCAAAAAGGTGCAAAGATTATCCACATAGAACCTTTATTTTGCCCAAAACGTGATGATCATAATTAGAGAACTGCAATGATTGTACTACAGAGAAAGATTACAACTATATTTTCTGAAGTTAATAACAGTCACCAATCAGTAAAAAGTTTACAGGCCTTTGCTTTAAATGACTTCAGCACATCTGCAGCCACACAATATCACTAGTCTCTCACACTGCTCTCGTGTGATTTTGGTCTACTGTTCTTCCAATGTCTTCCACAGTTCTTTGACTGTTATGGGTTTCTTGGCCATAACTTTGTCACCAAGGATTTTCCAGAGGTTTTCTATTGGGTTTAGGTCAGGACTCTGGGTTTGCAATTTCAATGTTTCAATGTTTTCTGTTTCAAGAAACTGCTGTACCCATTTTACTGTGTGACAAGGGGCATTGTCCTGTATGAAAATTGATGGCTGATTGACTGATGAATGCAAGTAAAGCCCGCTTTACACGCTGCAATGTATCTTACAATGTGTCGGTGGGGTCACATCGTAAGTGACACACATCCGGCATCGTAAGGTACATTGCAGTGTGTGACAGGTACGTGCGATTGCGATTGAACGGTAAAATGTTCATCGCACGCACATCGTTCATTTCTCTAGAATGGAACGTCAGATTGTTCATCGTACCCGTGGTAGCACACATCGCAGTGTGTGACACCCCGGGAATGATGAACAGATCTTACCAGCATCCTGCGGCTCCCGGCCAGCAATGCGGAAGGAAGGAGCAATGCCCCCTGGGAAATATTAAAACAAGAAAGCCTGCGGAGACACCATCACATGTTTATCAACGCTGGCAGGAAACTAGCCAGGTCTTTCACCGGCAAGAAACAACCACGGGAAGGGCAGTCTCCAGTCAAAAAGACCACCTATGCCAAACATGGTATCCATCCACAGACAGCTGTTTCGGGGTATTTGCCACTCATCAGAGGGGAGTAGGAAACTGGCTAGTGGGAGCAATGCCTAGTAGAAGACTACATAAGCAAGGATGGTTGACCTTAGGGAGATCAACAGCCAACACCACGAAGACACCATCCCGTGTTTCGCAATGCAGTGAATCTAAAGCAATGCCCACTGGGAAATATTATCTGTGGATGGATACCATGTGGGGTGTTGGATGTTGATCTCCCTAAAGTCAACCATCCTTGCTTATGTAGTCTTCTACTAGGCATTGCTCCCACTAGCCAGTTTCCTACTCTACACTGATGAGGAGCAAATACCCCGAAACAGCTGTCTGTGGATGGATACCATGTTTGGCATAGGTGGTCTCCTTGACTGGAGACTGCCCTTCCCGTGGTTGTTCCTTCCCGGTGAAAGACCTGGCTAGTTTCCTGCCAGCGTTGAGAAACATGTGATGGTGTCTTCACAGGCTTTCTTGTTTTAATATTTCCCAAGGGGAATTGCTCTAGAATCACTGCGTTGAGGAACACGTGATGGTGTCTCCGCGGTGTTGAATGTTGATCTACCTAAGGTCAACCATCCTTGCTTATGTAGTCTTCTACTAGGCATTGCTCCCACTAGCCAGTTTCCTACTCTACACTGATGAGGAGCAAATACCCCGAAACAGCTGTCTGTGGATGGATACCATGTTTGGCATAGGTGGTCTCCTTGACTGGAGACTGCCCTTCCCGTGGTTGTTCATTCACGGTAAAAGACATGGCTAGTTTCCTGCCAGCGTTGAGACACATGTGATGGTGTCTCCGCAGGATTTCTTGTTTTAATATTTCCCAGGGGGCATTGCTCTAGAATCACTGCGTTGAGAAACACGTGATGGTGTCTCCGCGGTGTTGGATGTTGAGCTCCCTAAGGTCAACCATCCTTGCTTCTGTAGTCTTCTACTAGGCATTGCTCCCACTAGCCAGTTTCCTACTCCACACTGATGAGGGGCAAATACCCCGAAACAGTTGTCTGTGGATAGATACCATGTTTGGCATAGGTGGTCTCCTTGACTGGAGACTGCCCTTCCCGTGGTTGTTCCATCCCGGTAAAAGACCTGGCTAGTTTCCTGCCAGCGTTGAGAAACATGTGATGGTGTTTCCGCTGTGTTGGATGTCGATCTCCCTAAGGTCAACCATCCTTGCTTATGTAGTCTTCTACTAGGCATTGCTCCAACTAGCCAGTTTCCTACTCCACACTGATGAGGGGCAAATACCTCGAAACAGCTGTCTGTGGATGGACACCATGTTTGGCATAGGTGGTCTCTTAGACTGGAAACTGCCCTTCCCGTGGTTGTTCATTCCCGGTGAAAGACCTGGCTAGTTTCCTGCCAGAGTTGAGAAACGTGATGGTGTCTCCGCAGGCTTTCTTGTTTTAATATTTCCCAGGGGGCATTGCTCTAGAATCACTGCGTTGAGAAACATGGGATGGTGTCTCCGCGGTGTTGAATGTTAATCTCCCTAAGGTCAACCATCCTTGCTTATGTAGTCTTCTACTAGGCATTGCTCCCACTAGCCAGTTTCCTACTCCACACTGATGAGGGGCAAATACCCCGAAACAGCTGTCTGTGGATGGATACCATGTTTGGCATAGGTGGTCTCCTTGACTGGAGACTGCCCTTCCCGTGGTTGTTCCTTCCTGGTGAAAGACCTGGCTAGTTTCCTGCCAGCGTTGAGAAACATGTGATGGTGTCTCCGCGGTGTTGGATGTCGATCTCCCTAAGGTCAACCATCCTTGCTTATGTAGTCTTCTACTAGGCATTGCTCCAACTAGCCAGTTTCCTACTCCACACTGATGAGGGGCAAATACCCCGAAACAGCTGTCTGTGGATGGACACCATGTTTGGCATAGGTGGTCTCCTTGACTGGAGACTGCCCTTCCCGTGGTTGTTCCTTCCCGGTGAAAGACCTGGCTAGTTTCCTGCCAGCGTTGAGAAACATGTGATGGTGTCTCCGCAGGCTTTCTTGTTTTAATATTTCCCAGGGGGCATTGCTCTAGAATCACTGCGTTGAGAAACACGTGATGGTGTCTCCGCGGTGTTGGATGTTGATCTCCCTAAGGTCAACCATCCTTATTTATGTAGTCTTCTACTAGGCATTGCTCCCACTAGCCAGTTTCCTACTCCACACTGATGAGGGGCAAATACCCCGAAACAGTTGTCTGTGGATAGATACCATGTTTGGCATAGGTGGTCTCCTTGACTGGAGACTGCCCTTCCCGTGGTTGTTCCATCCCGGTAAAAGACCTGGCTAGTTTCCTGCCAGCGTTGAGAAACATGTGATGGTGTTTCCGCTGTGTTGGATGTCGATCTCCCTAAGGTCAACCATCCTTGCTTATGTAGTCTTCTACTAGGCATTGCTCCAACTAGCCAGTTTCCTACTCCACACTGATGAGGGGCAAATACCTCGAAACAGCTGTCTGTGGAT
This sequence comes from Anomaloglossus baeobatrachus, assembly GCF_048569485.1. NCBI lineage: Eukaryota > Metazoa > Chordata > Amphibia > Anura > Aromobatidae > Anomaloglossus > Anomaloglossus baeobatrachus. Next base: position 205,109,689 of record NC_134355.1, on the reverse strand, counting down.
GGACACCATGTTTGGCATAGGTGGTCTCCTTGACTGGAGACTGCCCTTCCCGTGGTTGTTCCTTCCCGGTGAAAGACCTGGCTAGTTTCCTGCCAGCGTTGAAAAACATGTGATGGTGTCTCCGCAGGCTTTCTTGTTTTAATATTTCCCAGGGGGCATTGCTCTAGAATCACTGGGTTGAGAAACACGTGATGGTGTCTCCGCGGTGTTGAATGTTGATCTCCCTAAGGTCAACCATCCTTGCTTATGTAGTCTTCTACTAGGCATTGCTCCCACTAGCCAGTTTCCTACTCTAAACTGTTGAGGGGCAAATACCCCGAAACAGCTGTCTGTGGATGGATATCATGTTTGGCATAGGTGGTCTCCTTGACTGGAGACTGCCCTTCCCGTGGTTGTTCATTCCCGGTGAAAGACCTGGCTAGTTTCCTGCCAGCGTTGAGAAACATGTGATGGTGTCTCCGCAGGCTTTCTTGTTTTAATATTTCCCAGGGGGCATTGCTCTAGAATCACTGCGTTGAGAAACACGTGATGGTGTCTCCGCGGTGTTGGATGTTGATCTCCCTAAGGTCAACCATCCTTATTTATGTAGTCTTCTACTAGGCATTGCTCCCACTAGCCAGTTTCCTACTCCACACTGATGAGGGGCAAATACCCCGAAACAGTTGTCTGTGGATAGATACCATGTTTGGCATAGGTGGTCTCTTTGACTGGAGACTGCCCTTCCCGTGGTTGTTCCTTCCCGGTGAAAGACCTGGCTAGTTTCCTGCCAGTGTTGAGAAACATGTGATGGTGTCTCCGCAGGCTTTCTTGTTTTAATATTTCCCAGGGGCATTGCTCTAGAATCACTGCGTTGAGAAACACGTGATGGTGTCTCCGCGGTGTTGGATGTTGATCTCCCTAAGGTCAACCATCCTTATTTATGTAGTCTTCTACTAGGCATTGCTCCCACTAGCCAGTTTCCTACTCCACACTGATAAGGGGAAAATACCCCGAAACAGTTGTCTGTGGATGGATACCATGTTTGGCATAGGTGGTCTCCTTGACTGGAGACTGCCCTTCCCGTGGTTGTTCCTTCCCAGTGAAAGACATGGCTAGTTTCCTGCCAGCGTTGAGAAACATGTGATGGTGTCTCCGCAGGCTTTCTTGTTTTAATATTTCCCAGGGGGAATTGCTCTAGAATCGCTGCGTTGAGAAACACGTGATGGTGTCTCCGCGGTGTTGAATGTTGATCTCCCTAAGGTCAACCATCCTTGCTTATGTAGTCTTCTACTAGGCATTGCTCCCACTAGCCAGTTTCCTACTCTACACTGATGAGGGGCAAATACCCCGAAACAGCTGTCTGTGGATGGATACCATGTTTGGCATAGGTGGTCTCCTTGACTGGAGACTGCCCTTCCCATGGTTGTTCATTCCCGGTGAAAGACCTGGCTAGTTTCCTGCCAGCATTGAGAAACATGTGATGGTGTCTCCGCAGGCTTTCTTGTTTTAATATTTCCCAGGGGGCATTGCTCTAGAATCACTGCGTTGAGAAACGCGGGATGGTGTCTCCGCGGTGTTGAATGTTAATCTCCCTAAGGTCAACCATCCTTGCTTATGTAGTCTTCTATTAGGCATTGCTCCCACTAGCCAGTTTCCTACTCCACACTGATGAGGGGCAAATACCCCGAAACAGCTGTCTGTGGATGGATACCATGTTTGGCATAGGTGGGCTCCTTGACTGGAGACTGCCCTTCCCGTGGTTGTTCCTTCCCGGTGAAAGACGTGGCTAGTTTCCTGCCAGCGTTGAGAAACATGTGATGGTGTCTCCGCGGTGTTGGATGTCGATCTCCCTAAGGTCAACCATCCTTGCTTATGTAGTCTTCTACTAGGCATTGCTCCAACTATCCAGTTTCCTACTCCACACTGATGAGGGGCAAATACCCCGAAACAGCTGTCTGTGGATGGAAACCATGTTTGGCATAGGTGGTCTCCTTGACTGGAGACTGCCCTTCCCGTGGTTGTTCCTTCCTGGTGAAAGGCCTGGCTAGTTTCCTGCCAGCGTTAAGAAACATGTGATGGTGTCTCCGCAGGCTTTCTTGTTTTAATATTTCCCAGGGGGCATTGCTCTAGAATCACTGGGTTGAGAAACACGTGATGGTGTCTCCGCGGTGTTGAATGTTGATCTCTCTAAGGTCAACCATCCTTGCTTATGTAGACTTCTACTAGGCATTGCTCCCACTAGCCAGTTTCCTACTCTACACTGATGAGGGGCAAATACCCCGAAACAGCTGTCTGTGGATGGATACCATGTTTGGCATAGGTGGTCTCCTTGACTGGAGACTGCCCTTCCCGTGGTTGTTCATTCCCGGTGAAAGACCTGGCTAGTTTCCTGCCAGCATTGAGAAATGTGATGGTGTCTCCGCAGGCGTTCTTGTTTTAATATTTCCCAGGGGGTATTGCTCTAGAATCACTGCGTTGAGAAACACGGGATGGTGTCTCAGCGGTGTTGAATGTTGATCTCCCTAAGGTCAACCATCCTTGCTTATGTAGTCTTCTACTAGGCATTGCTCCCACTAGCCAGTTTCCTACTCCACACTGATGAGGGGCAAATACCCCGAAACAGCTGTCTGTGGATGGATACCATGTTTGGCATAGGTGGTCTCCTTGACTGGAGACTGCCCTTCCCGTGGTTTTTCCTTCCCGGTGAAAGACCTGGCTAGTTTCCTGCCAGCGTTGAGAAACATGTGATGGTGTCTCCGCGGTGTTGGATGTCGATCTCACTAAGGTCAACCATCCTTGCTTATGTGGTCTTCTACTAGGCATTGCTCCCACTAGCCAGTTTCCTACTCCACACTGATGAGGGGCAAATACCCTTAAACAGCTGTCTGTGGATGGATACCATGTTTGGCATAGGTGGTCTCCTTGACTGGAGACTGCCCTTCCCGTGGTTGTTCCTTCTCGGTGAAAGACCTGGCTAGTTTCCTGCCAGCGTTGAGAAACATGTGATGGTGTCTCCGCAGGCTTTCTTGTTTTAATATTTCCCAGGGGGAATTGCTCTAGAATCACTGCGTTGAGAAACACGGGATGGTGTCTCCGCGGTGCTGAATGTTGATCTCCCTAAGGTCAACCATCCTTGCTTATGTAGTCTTCTACTAGGCATTGCTCCCACTAGCCAGTTTCCTACTCTACACTGATGAGGGGCAAATACCCCGAAACAGCTTCTGTGGATGGATACCATGTTTGGCATAGGTGGTCTCCTTGACTGGAGACTGCCCTTCCCATGGTTGTTCATTCCCGGTGAAAGACCTGGCTAGTTTCCTGCCAGCGTTGAGAAACATATGATGGTGTCTCCGCGGTGTTGGATGTCGATCTCCCTAAGGTCAACCATCCTTGCTTATGTAGTCTTCTATTAGGCATTGCTCCCACTAGCCAGTTTCCTACTCCACACTGATGAGGGGCAAATACCCCGAAACAGCTGTCTGTGGATGGATACCATGTTTGGCATGGGTGGTCTCCTTGACTGGAGACTGCCCTTCCCGTGGTTGTTCCTTCCCAGTGAAAGACCTGGCTAGTTTCCTGCCAGCGTTGAGAAACATGTGATGGTGTCTCCGCAGGCTTTCTTGTTTTAATATTTCCCAGGGGGCATTGCTCTAGAATCACTGCGTTGAGAAACACGTGATGGTGTCTCCGCGGTGTTGGATGTTGATCTCCCTAAGGTCAACCATCCTTGCTTATGTAGTCTTCTACTAGGCATTGCTCCCACTAGCCAGTTTCCTACTCTACACTGATGAGGGGCAAATACCCCGAAACAGCTGTCTGTGGATGGATACCCTGTTTGGCATAGGTGGTCTCCTTGACTGGTGACTGCCCTTCCCGTGGTTGTTCATTCCCGGTGAAAGACCTGGCTAGTTTCCTGCCAGCATTGAGAAACATGTGATGGTGTCTCCGCAGGCTTTCTTGTTTTAATATTTCCCAGGTGGCATTGCTCTAGAATCACTGCGTTGAGAAACACGGGATGGTGTCTCCGCGGTGCTGAATGTTGATCTCCCTAAGGTCAACCATCCTTGCTTATGTAGTCTTCTACTAGGCATTGCTCCCACTAGCCAGTTTCCTACTCCACACTGATGAGGGGCAAATACCCCGAAACAGCTGTCTGTGGATGGATACCATGTTTGGCATAGGTGGTCTCCTTGACTGGAGACTGCCCTTCCTGTGGTTGTTCATTCCCGGTGAAAGACCTGGCTAGTTTCCTGCCAGTGTTGAGAAACGTGATGGTGTCTCCGCAGGCTTTCTTGTTTTAATATTTCCCAGGGGGCATTGCTCTAGAATCACTGCGTTGAGAAACACGGGATGGTGTCTCCGCGGTGTTGAATGTTGATCTCCCTAAGGTCAACCATCCTTGCTTATGTAGTCTTCTACTAGGCATTGCTCCCACTAGCCAATTTCCTACTCCACACTGATGAGGGGCAAATACCCCGAACCAGCTGTCTGTGGATGGATACCATGTTTGGCATAGGTGGTCTCCTTGACTGGAGACTGCCCTTCCCGTGGTTTTTCCTTCCCGGTGAAAGACCTGGCTAGTTTTCTGCCAGCGTTGAGAAACATGTGATGGTGTCTCCGCGGTGTTGAATGTTGATCTCCCTAAGGTCAACCATCCTTGCTTATGTAGTCTTCTACTAGGCATTGGTCCCACTAGGCAGTTTCCTACTCCACACTGATGAGGGTCAAATACCCCGAAACAACTGTCTGTGGATGGATACCATGTTTGGCATAGGTGGTCTCCTTGACTGGAGACTGCCCTTCCCGTGGTTGTTCCTTCTCGGTGAAAGACCTGGCTAGTTTCCTGCCAGCGTTGAGAAACATGTGATGGTGTCTCCGCAGGCTTTCTTGTTTTAATATTTCCCAGGGGGCATTGCTCTAGAATCACTGCGTTGAGAAACGCGGGATGGTGTCTCCGCGGTGTTGAATGTTAATCTCCCTAAGGTCAACCATCCTTGGTTATGTAGTCTTCTATTAGGCATTGCTCCCACTAGCCAGTTTCCTACTCCACACTGATGAGGGGCAAATACCCCGAAACAGCTGTCTGTGGATGGATACCATGTTTGGCATAGGTGGTCTCCTTGACTGGAGACTGCCCTTCCTGTGGTTGTTCATTCCCTGTGAAAGACCTGGCTAGTTTCCTGCCAGTGTTGAGAAACGTGATGGTGTCTCCGCAGGCTTTCTTGTTTTAATATTTCCCAGGGGGCATTGCTCTAGAATCACTGCGTTGAGAAACGCGGGATGGTGTCTCCACGGTGTTGAATGTTAATCTCCCTAAGGTCAACCATCCTTGCTTATGTAGTCTTCTTTTAGGCATTGCTCCCACTAGCCAGTTTCCTACTCCACACTGATGAGGGGCAAATACCCCGAAACAGCTGTCTGTGGATGGATACCATGTTTGGCATAGGTGGTCTCCTTGACTGGAGACTGCCCTTCCCGTGGTTGTTCCTTCCCGGTGAAAGACCTGGCTAGTTTCCTGCCAGCGTTGAGAAACATGTGATGGTGTCTCCGCGGTGTTGGATGTCGATCTCCCTAAGGTCAACCATCCTTGCTTATGTAGTCTTCTACTAGGCATTGCTCCAACTAGCCAGTTTCCTACTCCACACTGATGAGGGGCAAATACCCCGAAACAGCTGTCTGTGGATGGACACCATGTTTGGCATAGGTGGTCTCCTTGACTAGAGACTGCCCTTCCCGTGGTTGTTCCATCCCGGTGAAAGACCTGGCTAGTTTCCTGCCAGCATTGAGAAACATGTGATGGTGTCTCCGCAGGCTTTCTTGTTTTAATATTTCTCAGGGGGCATTGCTGTAGAATCACTGCGTTGAGAAACACGTGATGGTGTCTCCGTGGTGTTGAATGTTGATCTCTCTAAGGTCAACCATCCTTGCTTATGTAGTCTTCTACTAGGCATTGCTCCCACTAGCCAGTTTCCTACTCCACACTGATGAGGGGCAAATACCCCGAAACAGTTGTCTGTGGATGGATACCATGTTTGGCATAGGTGGTCTCCTTGACTGGAGACTGCCCTTCCCGTGGTTGTTTCTTCCTGGTGAAAGGCCTGGCTAGTTTCCTGCCAGCGTTAAGAAACATGTGATGGTGTCTCTGCAGGCTTTCTTGTTTTAATATTTCCCAGGGGGCGTTGCTCTAGAATCACTGGGTTGAGAAACACGTGATGGTGTCTCCGCGGTGTTGAATGTTGATCTCTCTAAGGTCAACCATCCTTGCTTATGTAGTCTTCTACTAGGCATTGCTCCCACTAGCCAGTTTCCTACTCCACACTGATGAGGGGCAAATACCCCGAATCAGCTGTCTGTGGATGGATACCATGTTTGGCATAGGTGGTCTCCTTGACTGGAGACTGCCCTTCCTGTGGTTGTTCATTCCCTGTGAAAGACCTGGCTAGTTTCCTGCCAGTGTTGAGAAACGTGATGGTGTCTCCGCAGGCTTTCTTGTTTTAATATTTCCCAGGGGGCATTGCTCTAGAATCACTGCTTTGAGAAACACGGGATGGTGTCTCCGCGGTGTTGAATGTTGATCTCCCTAAGGTCAACCATCCTTGCTTATGTAGTCTTCTACTAGGCATTGCTCCCACTAGCCAATTTCCTACTCCACACTGATGAGGGGCAAATACCCCGAAACAGCTGTCTGTGGATGGATACCATGTTTGGCATAGGTGGTCTCCTTGACTGGAGACTGCCCTTCCCGTGGTTTTTCCTTCCCGGTGAAAGACCTGGCTAGTTTCCTGCCAGCGTTGAGAAACATGTGATGGTGTCTCCGCGGTGTTGGATGTCCATCTCCCTAAGGTCAACCATCCTTGCTTATGTAGTCTTCTACTAGGCATTGCTCCCACTAGCCAGTTTCCTACTCCACACTGATGAGGGGCATATACCCCGAAACAGCTGTCTGTGCATGGATACCATGTTTGGCATAGGTGGTCTCCTTGACTGGAGACTGCCCTTCCCGTGGTTGTTCCTTCCCAGTGAAAGACCTGGCTAGTTTCCTGCCAGCGTTGAGAAACATGTGATGGTGTCTCCGCAGGCTTTCTTGTTTTAATATTTCCCAGGGGGCATTGCTCTAGAATCACTGCGTTGAGAAACACGTGATGGTGTCTCCGCGGTGTTGGATGTTGATCTCCCTAAGGTCAACCATCCTTGCTTATGTAGTCTTCTACTAGGCATTGCTCCCACTGGCCAGTTTCCTACTCTACACTGATGAGGGGCAAATACCCCGAAACAGCTGTCTGTGGATGGATACCCTGTTTGGCATAGGTGGTCTCCTTGACTGGTGACTGCCCTTCCCGTGGTTGTTCATTCCCGGTGAAAGACCTGGCTAGTTTCCTGCCAGCATTGAGAAACATGTGATGGTGTCTCCGCAGGCATTCTTGTTTTAATATTTCCCAGGGGGCATTGCTCTAGAATCACTGCGTTGAGAAACACGGGATGGTGTCTCCGCGGTGTTGAATGTTGATCTCCCTAAGGTCAACCATCCTTGCTTATGTAGTCTTCTACTAGGCATTGCTCCCACTAGCCAGTTTCCTACTCCACACTGATGAGGGGCAAATACCCCGAAACAGCTGTCTGTGGATGGATACCATGTTTGGCATAGGTGGTCTCCTTGACTGGAGACTGCCCTTCCTGTGGTTGTTCATTCCCGGTGAAAGACCTGGCTAGTTTCCTGCCAGTGTTGAGAAACGTGATGGTGTCTCTGCAGGCTTTCTTGTTTTAATATTTCCCAGGGGGCATTGCTCTAGAATCACTGCGTTGAGAAACACGGGATGGTGTCTCCGCGGTGTTGAATGTTGATCTCCCTAAGGTCAACCATCCTTGCTTATGTAGTCTTCTACTAGGCATTGCTCCCACTAGCCAATTTCCTACTCCACACTGATGAGGGGCAAATACCCCGAACCAGCTGTCTGTGGATGGATACCATGTTTGGCATAGGTGGTCTCCTTGACTGGAGACTGCCCTTCCCGTGGTTTTTCCTTCCCGGTGAAAGACCTGGCTATTTTTCTGCCAGCGTTGAGAAACATGTGATGGTGTCTCCGCGGTGTTGGATGTCGATCTCCCTAAGGTCAACCATCCTTGCTTATGTAGTCTTCTACTAGGCATTGCTCCCACTAGCCAGTTTCCTACTCCACACTGATGAGGGGCATATACCCCGAAACAGCTGTCTGTGCATGGATACCATGTTTGGCATAGGTGGTCTCCTTGACTGGAGACTGCCCTTCCCGTGGTTGTTCCTTCCCAGTGAAAGACCTGGCTAGTTTCCTGCCAGCATTGAGAAACATGTGATGGTGTCTCCGCAGGCTTTCTTGTTTTAATATTTCCCAGGGGGCATTGCTCTAGAATCACTGCGTTGAGAAACACGCGATGGTGTCTCCGCAGTGTTGGATGTTGATCTCCCTAAGGTCAACCATCCTTGCTTATGTAGTCTTCTACTAGGCATTGCTCCCACTAGCCAGTTTCCTACTCTACACTGATGAGGGGCAAATACCCCGAAACAGCTTTCTGTGGATGGATACCCTGTTTGGCATAGGTGGTCTCCTTGACTGGTGACTGCCCTTCCCGTGGTTGTTCATTCCCGGTGAAAGACCTGGCTAGTTTCCTGCCAGCATTGAGAAACATGTGATGGTGTCTCCGCAGGCTTTCTTGTTTTAATATTTCCCAGGGGGCATTGCTCTAGAATCACTGCGTTGAGAAACACGGGATGGTGTCTCCGCGGTGTTGAATGTTGATCTCCCTAAGGTCAACCATCCTTGCTTATGTAGTCTTCTACTAGGCATTGGTCCCACTAGGCAGTTTCCTACTCCACACTGATGAGGGGCAAATACCCCGAAACAGCTGTCTGTGGATGGATACCATGTTTGGCATAGGTGGTCTCCTTGACTGGAGACTGCCCTTCCCGTGGTTGTTCCTTCTCGGTGAAAGACCTGGCTAGTTTCCTGCCAGCGTTGAGAAACATGTGATGGTGTCTCCGCAGGCTTTCTTGTTTTAATATTTCCCGGGGGGCATAGCTCTAGAATCACTGCGTTGAGAAACATGTGATGGTGTCTCCGCGGTGTTGGATGTTGATCTCCCTAAGGTCAACCATCCTTATTTATGTAGTCTTCTACTAGGCATTGCTCCCACTAGCCAGTTTCCTACTCCACACTGATGAGGGGCAAATACCCCGAAACAGTTGTCTGTGGATGGATACCATGTTTGGCATAGGTGGTCTCCTTGACTGGAGACTGCAATTCCCGTGGTTGTTCCTTCCCGGTGAAAGACCTGGCTAGTTTCCTGCCAGCGTTGAGAAACATGTGATGGTGTCTCCGCAGGCTTTCTTGTTTTAATATTTCCCAGGGGGAATTGCTCTAGAATCACTGCGTTGAGAAACACGTGATGGTGTCTCCGCGGTGTTGAATGTTGATCTCCCTAAGGTCAACCATCCTTGCTTATGTAGTCTTCTACTAGGCATTGCTCCCACTAGCCAATTTCCTACTCCACACTGATGAGGGGCAAATACCCCGAAACAGCTGTCTGTGGATCGATACCATGTTTGGCATAGGTGGTCTCCTTGACTGGAGACTGCCCTTCCCGTGGTTTTTCCTTCCCGGTGAACGACCTGGCTAGTTTCCTGCCAGCGTTGAGAAACATGTGATGGTGTCTCCGCGGTGTTGGATGTCGATCTCCCTAAGATCAACCATCCTTGCTTATGTAGTCTTCTACTAGGCATTGCTCCCACTAGCCAGTTTCCTACTCCACACTGATGAGGGGCATATGCCCCGAAACAGCTGTCTGTGCATGGATACCATGTTTGGCATAGGTGGTCTCCTTGACTGGAGACTGCCCTTCCCATGGTTGTTCCTTCCCAGTGAAAGACCTGGCTAGTTTCCTGCCAGCGTTGAGAAACATGTGATGGTGTCTCCGCAGGCTTTCTTGTTTTAATATTTCCCAGGGGGCATTGCTCTAGAATCACTGCGTTGAGAAACACGTGATGGTGTCTCCGCGGTGTTGGATGTTGATCTCCCTAAGGTCAACCATCCTTGCTTATGTAGTCTTCTACTAGGCATTGCTCCCACTAGCCAGTTTCCTACTCTACACTGATGAGGGGCAAATACCCAGAAACAGCTGTCTGTTTATGGATACCCTGTTTGGCATAGGTGGTCTCCTTGACTGGTGACTGCCCTTCCCGTGGTTGTTCATTCCCGGTGAAAGACCTGGCTAGTTTCCTGCCAGCATTGAGAAACATGTGATGGTGTCTCCGCAGGCTTTCTTGTTTTAATATTTCCCAGGGGGCATTGCTCTAGAATCACTGCGTTGAGAAACACGGGATGGTGTCTCCGCGGTGTTGAATGTTGATCTCCCTAAGGTCAACCATCCTTGCTTATGTAGTCTTCTACTAGGCATTGGTCCCACTAGGCAGTTTCCTACTCCACACTGATGAGGGGCAAATACCCCGAAACAGCTGTCTGTGGATGGATACCATGTTTGGCATAGGTGGTCTCCTTGACTGGAGACTGCTTTTCCTGTGGTTGTTCCTTCCCGGTGAAAGACCTGCCTAGTTTCCTGCCAGCGTTGAGAAACATGTGATGGTGTCTTCTCAGGCTTTCTTGTTTTAATGTGTCTTATTAAATTTGCATGAATGACTAGAGGAAAAACTGCATGAGCTACCAGGGAAATAGTTTTTATATTTAAAATAATTTAAAATTTCTGGTGGAATTTATAGAGAAATAATCCTTTTCTAGGAAAATCAAATATTTGTATGAGCATATAATTTGTGCACACACATACCAGATGTATACATATCTGAAATAATGTCAGCTAAAATCCCCAACAAATTTTGAATTATAAAATATACATGTATGACTAGACATACCAGACAGGTGAGTATGCCTAGAGTGCAGAATATGATCAAAAATCCATTGGGATTAGTAGAATATGAAAACCTTGTGAATAACTAGAAGAATAGAAATGTGTATGCCTACATAGGTTATTGACGTTCAGAACCATGGGAAAAAAGACAAGGTGCATACACACATAGACAACTTAAGTTCAAAGCATGAGGAAAAAGCAGTACACATGTACATAAATGTAACAAATTGAAAGCAAAATAGTAGTAGGAAAAGAAAAAGGAGTAGCTCACGAATGTACTCTACAGAGCCACAGGTGCATAGAAGTGGCTGGCATCCACTGAGTAGATAAATTGTCCATCACCTTTTCATCCTTAAAATGTACCATATTTTATTCAAAATTCACATACAAGTTCCCATTAAAACATATGGGTCCCCATTTCACAGGCTACACTGGCCCCTGACTTATGCGTTTTAGAACAAGTTCTTAGTGAATACATTGACCCCACATATAAATAACATACTTATTCTTGTCACAAGTTGATGCAGTAATAAATGGATTAACATATTCGTATTTAGTCTTCATATTAAAATCAAGGTGCAGTATCTAAGCATTGAATAAGGTGACAACCCAACATATTATTTTGCTAGTCTTAAATATTTATCATGCACTGTATAGTTATATAGCAATACATCTACCAAAAAAGATTGTTAGTCCTAATAAAAGTATAACATGTCACTACAGTAATTTAACCCTGCCACGTAACACGTGTTTAATTCTACCAAAAGCCTCCATATGAAGGAGGGTGTTCCCAATTACCACCTCTTATGGGCTTATTGATCCTTTCTATACTCTTGACTCTCAGACTGCTCATATTGCCTTTGTGCATGTTTAGAATTTGTTTAGATAGCCATGAAATAGATCATCGGGCAGAAGATGACTCAAGATTGGACACAGAAATGTGCTGTTATATTATTTTTTTTATGAGACATGTAGTTGTCACAATAACTTTGGGATAGCAGGGAATCGGGGCTCTTAAGCTGCCCCTGAAGCTATGGGACAATATGCTATTTCTAACCTCAGAGATTCTCTTAATGGTGGAGAGGCCTGAGTCTCCTTCTTCTGCTCCTGACAAGTCCTGACAGTCGGCGAAGTTTGAGCAAAACTCTAGGTGACAATACCCCACTTTCTAAGACAGGCCTCTCTCTCAGAATGGAGATGGTGGAATGTCCTGATCAGGTGCACAGCATGGATATCTGAGGCTGGTACCCAAATCCTCTAAACGGGGCCATAACCTCACCAATGAACCAAATACTGTAAAGATCAGTGAACGAAGCAAGAATCAATGATTTTGGACACGTAAAATTCTAATGACCCATGGACTAAAACCAGAAGCGGAGGTAAGGGAAGAGGGGGTACCGAACCTATATATTTCTTTAACAGAGATCTATGAAAAATAATATGAATCTTGTAAGATGCCTGTAACGCCAGGCGGACAACTACCGGATTAATTGACTGCTGTGATTTTGTACAAACCAATAAACCGTAGTCCTAACTTTAGTGGAGGTATCATTTTTGTAGATAACCACACCAGATCTCTCACACACAGGTCCAGACCAGCCACATGTCCACAGTCAGCTCCATGTTTATACTTAGAACCCAGATCACACAAATGGTGCTGAACCCTCTCCCATGTAGACGATAATGTTGAGACCAATTTGTACCCCCAGGTATCCTTGATCAGTGCCCCTCTGAAATGTACAAAACGGGGGATGATGACCATAGACACAAAAAAAGGAGATAACTAGAAGATTCATGGTGGCAATTATTGATCGCAAATTTGTTGAGAAGGAAGGAGCATCACTCTTCCTGATTATCTGAAACAAAAGAATGCAAGTATTGCTCCAAATTCTCATTCATGCATTCTGTTTGCCCATTGGGCTGAGGGTGGAACACCGACATATGAGATAGTTTAATCCCTAACCGGGATCAGAATGCTTTCCAAAACTTGGCAATAAACTGAGTTTCTCTATCAGAGACAAAATTAGAGGGCACTGCATAGAGTTTGATAATCTCACAAATAAACACCTGGGCTAAAATCTTAGAATTAGGTAATGATGGTAAGGCAATAAAATGTGTCATCTTAGAAAACCTATCCACCACCACCCAAAAGAACATATTATCAGCATCAGAAAGTAAATCCATAATAAAGTCCATGAAAATGTTTATCCAAGGTTGACTATGAACATTCAAAGGCTGCAAGTATCCTGAAGAATGAGCGTGAGATGCCTTCGAGCATGCACAGGTAGCACACGCAGACTGTTATGATTAAGGGACCGAGGAGGATTAAAAAATGCAGAATCCCAAATGGTAACAGAGTGGCTGGAACCTTTACGGATTGTAGACGTAATCCTGACACACAACTAGAAGTAGCCGTGGGACGAGCCTACGATGACCTAGTCGTTTCGACACAGCCTGAAAACTAAATATTCTCACAGATAGAGATATAAGAAAGCTAATCTGCCTCGGAGAAGTCTCCAAAGATAGATAGCCCCCCACATGTAAAGGCTACGGTGATATATAAAAACACAATACAAAGGTAGAAAAGACAGATTCAGCAAAGGTGAGGCCCAAACTATCTTTATAGGAAAGGATAGGAAGGAGCAACTGTCTGTAAAAAACCCTAATATATACCAGCATTTCTGATATGGAAAAATCCTGAGGTCACACAACCTCTCCCCCACTGTATCAGCACTCTGATGTTACTGGGATCCAAACACACTAATAAAGATGAGGGACCGAATTAATACCAAGCATGGCAAACATAATACCTTGCAGAATCATGGAGCTAAGTATATACAGACACTCCCAGCAGGGAATGATCCCATTCCACCAAGAACTCCACACCGACAAAATAGGAATCAAGCATTAGTATCAAAGCAGAAAAAAACACCAAGAAAGTGGAAAACAAACAGCATAGGTACAAAAACCACTTATCTCAGAGGTGTTCTGGTAGTGACCAAAGCTAGTTAGGGAATGTCTTTAACACACAGGAGACCATTGAGTGCCGGCAAGTAGCAAGAGAACACTACTCAGTTAAATAGCCCAATCTCACCCTGATTGCCAGTCCTCCACAGGTTTGTGGCTTTCACTCCACACATCAACTGCACCGCCAGCACTGACTGCAAGAGGGAGCCCCAAACTGGAAAACATATTCACAACAGTACCCACCTTGAAGAGGGGTCACCAAACCCTCACTGGAAACCTCGGGTTTGTCAGGATGGGCTCAATGAAAAGCACGGATCAAGCGATCAGCATGTATGTTGGAAGCAACTACCCAAGAATTATCCTCCTGACCATAACCTTTCCACTTGACCAGATAGTGGAGCTTCTGTTTAGCAATACGGGAATCCAAAAATGTTTCCACTACATATTCCAGATCCCTCTCGACCAACACAGGATCAGGAGGCGCAGCCATGGGCACTACCGGTTCAACATACTTTTTCAATAAAGACTTATGAAAGACATTGTGAATCTTGAAAGTCTCTGGAAGAGCCAAACAGAAAGAAACAGGATTAATTACCCTCGAAATTTTATAAGGTCCAATAAACCTTGGCTTAAATATCAGAGAAGAAACTTTCATAGGAACATGTCTGGAAGACAACAAGACCAAGTCCCCTACCTTAAACCGGGGACCCACAGTCCTACGTCGGTTGGCAAACTGTTGGGCATTTTCCTATGAGTTGGACAATTTATCCACCACTTGATCCCAAATATGCTGCATTTTCTCCACTGCCGAATCAACACTCGGGCAGGTGGAAGCCTCCATCTGCCCCGAAGAAAACCGAGGATGAAACCTGAAATTGCAAAAAAAAGGAGACATAAAAGTGGCTGAACTAGCTCTATTATTAAGAGCAGACTCAGCCAAGGACAAAACAGAAACCAAATCATCCTGATCAGCCGACACAAAACATCGTAAATAGGTTTCAAAGTCTGATTTGTCCTTTCAGTTTGTCCATTGGTCTGAGGATGAAACGTTTTGGAGAAGGACAACTTAACTCCCAGCCTAGAACAAAAAGCTCTCCAAAATCTAGACACAAACTGGACTCCCCTATCGGACACAACATTCTCAGGAATACCATGCAAATGAACACCTGATGAAGAAACAAAGGTACCAATTTCGAAGCTGATGGCAATTTAGGCAGTGGCACCAAATGAATCATTTTGGAAAATCTATCACAGATTACCCAAATAACCATCATCTCCTGAGAAACAGGGAGATCAAAAATAAAATACATAAAGATGTGAGTCAATGGTCTCTTAGGCACCGGCAATGGCAATAATAGTCCACTAGAACGAGAAGACGAAGACTTGGATCTAGAAAAGATCTCATAAGACTGCACAAAAGTCATCACATCACGAGAAAGAGAAGGCCACCAAAAGGACCTACTCACCAAATCCCTGGTGCCAAAAATCCCAGGATGACCAGCCAACACAGAACAATGAACTTAAAACATCACTCTACTCCATTGGTCAGGAACATACAATTTCTCTCCAGGACATCTTTCAGGCTTGTGCTTCTGAAATTCCTCAAGCGCAAGTCTCAGATCAGGTGAAATCGCAGAGAGAATCACTCCCTCATGCAGGATGGTAGCAGGCTCAGTCACATGCAGAGAATCAGCAAAGAAACTCCTAGGAAGGGCATCCGCCTTAATATTCTTAGTACCCGGAATATAAGAGACCACAAAATTAAAGCTTGTGAAAAAAAGACTTATCTAGCCTGCCTAGGATTCAAACTCCTGGCAGATTCAAGATAGATCAAATTCTTATGATCAGTAAGTACTACAATTTGATGTCTCGCCTAGAGATGAGCAAGCCTCTAGAGGCTCGAGTTCGGTTGAATTCGTCAAATGGACGCCGCGTTCAAGTTCGGTTCGGCGAGCCGTTCGACGAACCTCTCGAACTCCAGTGAAAACAATGGGAGGCCATCACAAACACATAAAAACACATTATAAATGTACACATACAGTTAATAAACATTGCCATAACACTTACCGGTCACCACGATGCGTCCTGCACTCTGTCTCCTGCCGCTATTCCTTCCGATGATCGCTGCGTCCTCGCGGTAACTAACACGGATGATGGGACCTATCGTGATGTCAAAATAGCATGTGACCAGTCACCTGTCTGTTATCTCATTGGCTACAGACTGGTCACATGGCTTTGACGTCATGCTAGGACCTGTCAGTGCATCTCTCCAGTACGCGGTGATCATTTGTGTATCTCCGTGTACCGGCTACATGCTCTGGCACACGGTCGGGTTCCTGGTCTGCTTCCCCGTTCCGTTATTCACTGGCTGCCACAGCCGGTCAATAACGGAGATCACCATTGCTATAGCAATGCGCCTGTCAGTGGTGACGTCACCGCTAACAGCACGAAGCCTCTGATCACTCATAGAGTGAAAAGACTGCACAGGAAGCAGCAACGTCTTCTTTCAATGCAGCGCTGCTGATGTAGCAGAGCTGCATGTGTTGAAGGAGAAAGAGGACAGAAGAGCAGGATCGTGGAGGGATAAGAGGGAGTAATAAACATGGAGTCTCTAATGTGTCTGTGTATTTATTTCTATTAAAGTATTTTTTCTCTATGTTTCTCTATTTTCTCTTTTTTTTAACCCTTTATTGGAGATTCTTAATGGCCGAGTCAAACTTGCCTGACATTAAGAATCTCTGGCTTAATACTAGCTAGAAAAACAAAGCTAGTATTAACTCATGATTACCCAGCAAGCCACCCGGCTCCAGGGCTGTTGGAAGAGTTGGATACAGCGACAGATGATGGCACTTCTATGAAAGCGCCATTTTCTGGGGCGGCTGCGGATTGCAATTCGCAGCAGAGGCTCCCAGAAACCTCGGGCTAACTTGTGCTGCGGATTCCAATCCCCAGCTACCTAGTTGTACCTGGCTGGACACAAAAATATGGTGAAGCCCATGTCATTTGTTTTTTAATTATTTCATGAAATAAGTGAAATAATTAAAAAGAAAGGGGCTTCCCTATATTTTTGGTTCCCAGCCGGGTACAAATAGGCAGCTGGGGGTTGGGGGCAGCCCGTACCTGCCTGCTGTACCTGGCTAGCATACAAAAACATGGCGAAGCCCACGTCATTTTTTTGGTGGGCAAAAAACTCCTGCATACAGTCCTGGATGGAGTATGCTGAGCCTTGTAGTTAGCAGTTGCTGTCTGCTCTCCTGCATTTGTTAAGGGATGGGATACAAGTGATCCCTTTTCGATCTGACCGTTGTTCAAAATTAAAATATCGTGTGTGCACAACGAGAAAGAATAATAATTAATTAAATCAATTATAAAACTCCCTCACACGACAGAAGCTGAGGCAAAACTGAAATCTTTATTCTTGGACAGCTAGACCACGAAGTAAAAGGGGTGTAAACAAAAGTTTTAGTCCAATCAAGTATCGTAGTTCGGGGCTTCATGACGTATAGGATCTGCATATCCTATCTTTGATTGGACAGTCCAGACTCCAGGAATTTCTTTTGTCCATCTGTCTCGGGTGCAAACAGGATACGGCAGCCATCTTTGAGAATACATGTGCTGATATATATATATATATATATATATATATATATATATATATATATATATATATATATATTGTTTTAAGGGAGAATACACTGAATATGCAATATACCTATATAAACGTTTAGTAAAAGAGTAAAAGAGAACAAAGACATGCATAGATATGTGTTAGTTTACATCTTACTAAACTATATACCTGAGTCTATGAAATGGCTGAATTAAGTATTTCTGGATACTCAATTCTCATCCCCAACACATACACTAGTGAATGGAGCAGGCTGAGCCTTGTCGTTCTGCAGCTGCTGTCTACTCTCCTCCATACAGAGATTACAAAAAAATTATGTGGGCTTCGCCATATTTTTGTATGCTAGCCAGGTACAGCAGGCAGCTACGGGCTGCCCCCAACCCCCAACCTGCCTATTTGTACCCGGCTGGGAATCAAAAATATAGGGAAGCCCTTTTTTTATTAATTATTTCATGAATTTCATGAAATGATTAAAAAACAAATGACGTGGACGTCGCCATATTTTTGTGTCCAGCCAGGTACAACTAGGCAGCTGGGGATTGGAATCCACAGCACAGGTTGGCCTGCACTTTCTGGGCCCCTCTGCTGCGAATTGCAGTCCACAGCCGCCACAGAAAATGGCGCTTTCATAGAAGCGCCATCTTCTGGCACTGTATCCAAGTCTTCCAGCTGACCTGGTGACGGGTGGCTCGCTGGGTAATAATGGGGTTAGGGCTAGCTGTATATTATCAACTGGCCCTAAGCCCGAAATTCATGGTGTCACGCCAATATTAGACATGGCCACCATGAATTTCTAGTACCAATAAAAACTACCACAACACACAGAAAAATATTTTTATTATACATAAAACACAACACAATTAGTGACTCCATCTTTATTGAAATAAAGAACCCCCCTCCGCAGTAATCCTGGGTCAAGGGTCCCGCGCCGTCCAATCCGGATCCAATATCATCTGATCGGTTTTCTGGAAGGCAAAGCGATCAGATGATGTGTCAGGTTCAAGGGCCTGAATCACATGACACAGCAGCTGATTGTATAAACGGCTTTTATACAATCAGCTGATGCATCAGTGCAAACAAAACAAACTACACACTTCAGTGCAGACTCCTGTCCGACAGCATCAGCTGATAGTTTAGCCGGGCGGTAAGAAGCCGACCTCACCGCTTGACTTATAGTGTCAGCTGATGCCGTCAGGTGACCGCATCAGCTGATCATCGCCAGATCTGAGAAAGAGAGAGAGAAAGAAGAGAAAGACAGAGAAAGAAGAGAGAGAGAAAGAGAAAAAGAAGATAGAGAGAAAGAAGAGAGAAAGAAAAGATAGAGAAAGAGAAAGAAGAGAGAGAGAAAGAAGAGAGAGAAAGAAGCGAAAGAGGAGAAAGAAGAGAAAGAGAGATGGAGAAGAGAGAGAAAAAGAGAAAGAAGAGAGAAAGAAGAGAGAGAAAAAGAGAGAAAGAAAAGAGAGAAGAGAAAGAGGAGCAAGAAAGGAGAGAGAGAGAAAGGAGAGAGAGAAAGGAGAGAGAGAGAAAGGAGAGAGAGAAAGAAAGGAGAGAGAGAAAGAAGAGAGAAAGAAGAGAAAGAAAGGAGAGAAAGGAGAGAAAGAAAGGAGAGAGAGAAAGGACAGAGAGAGAGAGAAAGGAGTGAGAGAAAGGACACAGAGAGAGAGAAAGGAGAGAGAGAGAGAGCTCACAGCTGATGTCCGGCTCCTCCCCTCAGTGCATAATTAAATTATAATTTTAAATATATTATAAATATAATTTAAAATTAAAAATAACAAAAAAAAATCTTTACTGGGTCTAGAACTCACAACCTTATGCTTCTTAGGTGAGTGCTCTATCCACTCAGCTATTGCTTCTAATATCAAAGACAGGCAGATTTGGTAATCTTGAAGTCTGGATTGCTGAAGTCTCAGCTGACCACGTGATTCACTTGATTGCTACGTGGAGCTCATACAGAGCACTCGTGTTCTGTAGCAGAGATGACAGTGTCGTGTGGATTACATCGGACCTGGAGGGGTATTGGAGGATTTTAATAAAAATGGTGAAACTGTGTTGTTTTTGTCTTTTATGACAACGACAAGACAGCCCTAGCTCCGATCTCCGAGGCATCGATCTCCACCTGAAAAGGAATAGACACATCAGGCTGCCGCAAGATCGGAGCAGAAGTAAACCTCCTTTTCAGCTCCTCAAAAGACAAGACTGCCTCTGAAGACCAATTCACAACATCAGCTCCCTTCTTGGTCAAATCAGTCAATGGCTTGACAATACTGGAAAAATTGCCTATTAATTTACAATAGAAATTAGCAAAACTTAAAAACTTCTGAAGGCTTTTCAAAGAAGTAGGCTGTACCCAATCATGAATGGCCTGGACCTTGACCGGATCCATCTCAATAGAAGATGGGACAAAATAAACCCAAAAAAGAGACCTTTTGTATGCCAAACAGACATTTAAATCCCTTGACATAAAACGCATTGTCCCTGAGAACCTGAAATACTGTCCAAACCTGTTCAACATGAGAATCCCAGTCATGAGAAAAAAAAATCAAAATGTCATCCAAATAGACAATCAAAAACTTGTCCACAAAGTCCCGGAAAATATCATTCACGAAAGATTGAAAGATTGAAGGGGCATTAGTGAGCTGAAAGGGCATCACTAGGTACTCAAAATGCCCCTCAGGGGTATTAAACGCCATCTTCCCTTCATCACCGTCCTTAATGCGAATGAGATTATATGCTCCCCGAAGATCGAGTTTAGTAAACCAACTAGCATCCTTCACTCTAAAAAACAGGTCGGAAATAAGAGGCAATGGATACTGATATTTAACCGTGATTTTATTAAGGAGACGATAATCAATACAGGGCTGCAATAAGCCATCCTTCTTGGCCAGAAAGAAAAAAACGGCGCCCAAAGGTGAAGATGACGGTCTGATGTGACCCTTCTCCAAAGACTCCTTAATGTAAGTCCGCATAGCAACATGTTCAGGTACACATAAATTGAAAAGCCGTCCCTTAGGAAATTTACAACCAGGCACCAATTAAATAGCACAATCACAGTACCTATGCGGAGGCAAAGACGAAGCCTCGGTCTCATTAAACACATCCATGAAATCCGCCAAATAGTCAGGGACCTTCTGTGTCTGAGATGAAATAGACAAAACAGGAGTATCACTATGCACACATTGGCAGCCCCAACTAGTCACAGATAAAAAAAGGCCAATCAAGAACTGGATTATGGGCTTGCAACCAAGGAAATCCCAGTACCAAAATGTCATGCAAATTATGCAAGACCAAAAACTTACAAACCTCCTGATGGTCAGGTGCCCGCATCAACACCTGGGTTCAAAATTGGGGCTTATTTTCCATTAAAGGAGTAGTATCAATATGCATCAAAGGGATAGGAGCATGCAAAGCCTCCATAGGAAAACCACAACGCTCAGCAAACCCAAAATCCATCAAGTTCAGGGTAGCTCCTGAATCAATAAAAGCCATAGCCGAAAATGATGATAGGGAACAGATCAAAGAAACCGACAAAAGAAATTTAGACCGTAAACCGCCCAAAGTAAATGAACGGGCAAATTGTTTCTCGCGCTTAGGGGAGACAGAAATAGTATAAGAGGCGTCTCCACAGAAGAAACATAGCTTACAATGCCATCTAAAATCCTACTGTTCCACCCTAGAAAGAACCCTATCACACTGCATAGGCTCCGAAGAGAGTGCTCTGAGAGCGACACCTCTGCTGTTAGGGCCAGGTGGACAGGCAGACCCAGGAGGTGGATCCACTGGGCTGAACACCTCACCGAGGGCAAGGTGCCCGGTAGCCGGAGCACTAGCAGGACAGTCCGTTCAGAGGAGTGGAGTGAAGAAGTCCCTGGGACCACGGGGTCTCTGATGGTAGTCCGGGTGACGGAGCTCAGGTTCGAAGGCCGAGATGACGCCAGGCAGAGTCCGGAACCAATGGAGCGAGAAGGCGGGTCACCACAGGGATCGGAGATGGTAGGAACTGACGGGATGGCAGGCCGTCACCATTCGGGGTTCGGGTATCGTCAGGACCGGTTGGCGAGGCAGGAGCGGCTCTACGAGAGAGATAGGTGAGTATATCACAAGACACAAGGAGACCTGACTCCTAGCTTAAAAAACATGAAGAACAGGCCACGCCCACTTGGAAAGGATCCCCCTATATACCCAGTACCTGATCCTTCAATATCCTGTTGGAGGACACTGGCCCTTTAAGAGAGGGTCAATGACCGCGCGCGCGCGCCCTAATGCGCATGCGCGAGGCCCGGGTGCCAGAAGCCAGGGCAGGGAGCGGTGAACAGGAGGCAGGAGAGCCGGGCTGGAGCAGAGCTGCCGACGGGCGCCGGGAGCGGGGACCGGGCCGCCGGGGGACCGCAGGTGATGGGGCCTGGAAGCTGTGGAGCGAGGGACGCCTGGCAGAGGAGCCGGGGAGCGAGGCAGGGAAGCCGGGGAGCAAGGCAGGGGAGCCGGGGAGCGTGGCAGGGGACCCGGGGAGCGTGACAGTACCCCCTCCCCCACGCCCCCCTCCCCGCAACCGGGACAGGAAGGCACGTATCAGAGGAGTACCCACATTCTCCCGGGGTTCCCAGGACCTATCCTCAGGACCATACCCTGCCTAGTCCACCAGGAAGAACTGTCGGCCCCGTACGGTTTTCATGGCCACGATATCCCTTACCGCATAGATGTCGTCATCAGCAATAGGAGGAGGAGCCGAACTGGCAGCAGCGGAGAAGGAACCAAGGACAACCGGCTTGAGCAGGGAGACGTGGAAGGAGTTGGGTATCCTCATCGTGGCCGGGAGCTGCAGCTTGTAGGAGACCTCATTTTTTTTGCTGAGGACTTTAAACGGCCCGATGTAGCGAGGACCCAGCTTGTATGATGGTAGCTTCAATCGGACGTACTTGGAAGCAAGCCAGACCAGATCTCCTGGAGAGAAACACGGAGGATCCAGACGCCTTTTGTCTGCGTGTCTCTTCATCCGCAGGGAAGCACGTCCAAGGGACGTCTTGACAGAGTCCCAAATTGTTGTAAAGTCACGGACTACAGCATCAGCAGCAGGGACATCCGAGGAAGAGGATACAGGTAATGGGACGGAAGGCTGAAGTCCGTAAATGACATGGAAGGGAGAGCTGGAGGAGGACTCACTGACGTGGTGGTTATGGGAGAATTCAGCCCAAGGAAGAAGCGTGGACCAGTCGTCATGATGGGCGTTAACGTAGTGACGTAAGAAGGAGGTCAAGATCTGATTGACTCGTTCCACTTGGCCATTCGACTGAGGATGGTAGGCTGAAGAAAAGTCCAGAGTCACTCCCAGATGTTTGCAGAGGGCCCTCCAGAAGCGGGAGGTAAACTGAGTTCCTCTGTCGGACACAATGTGAGATGGAAAGCCATGCAACCGGAAGATGTGCTGTATGTAAGCGTCAGCGAGTTCCTGGGCAGAGGGCAGTCCAGCCATAGGGACGAAATGAGCCATTTTGGAGAACCGATCCACCACGACCCATATGACTGTGTGTCCGGAGGACAGGGGCAAGTCCGTAATAAAGTCCATTGCAATGTGTTGCCACGGAACGGAGGGTATAGGCAGAGGCAGAAGACGACCATATGGAAGGTGTTTGGGCGTCTTGTTCCTGGCACAAGAGGAGCAGGCTGAGACAAAAGAAGGGATGGCCACCAGTAGTGACGTACAATTGTACTCCATGTTTTCTTCTGACCAGCATGGCCGGCTATTTTCGAGGCATGGCCCCAGTGCAACACTTTTTGCCTGTCAGTCTCAGAGACATAGGTCTTCCCGGGCGGTATCTGGGCCAGGGTGACAGGAGCCACCGGAATGATCTTACTAGGGCAGATGATGGGCTGGGATGTCTCCTCCTCCTGCTCCATGGGCATGAATGACCTGGACAAGGCATCTGCTCGTACATTCTTGTCCGCGGGTCGAAAGTGGAGCTGAAAATCGAACCTGGCAAAGAACAAGGACCACCTGGCTTGCCGTGGGTTCAGTCGCTGGGCGGACCGCAGGTATTCCAGGTTCTTGTGGTCCGTGTAAATGATCACGGGTACACTGCTCCCTCCAGAAGGTAGCGCCATTCCTCCAGAGCCAGTTTGACTGCCAATAGCTCTCGGTCACCGATGGTGTAGTTGCGTTCAGGCGCTGAGAAGCTCTTGGAGAAGAAACCGCAAGTAACCATCTTCCCGGAGGAGGACTTCTGCATGAGCACTGCTCCGGCTCCCGAGGAGGAGGCATCCACCTCCAAGGTGAACTGTCGGTTTAACTCAGGACCGTGGAGCACAGGGGAAGAAGCAAATGCCTGTTTCAGGGAGCCAAACGCGGCGTCGGCCGCAGGTGACCAGTCCTTTGGATTAGCCCCCTTCTTGGTCAAGGCGGAGAGAGGTGCAGTCAGAGCAGAGAAGTGAGGGATGAACTGACGGTAATAGTTTGCGAATCCCAGAAAGCGTTGGATTGCCTTCAATCCGGAAGGAGGTAGCCAGTTGAGAATGAAAGAGACCTTCTCCGGGTCCATCTGCAGACCGGTATCGGAGATTACGTAACCCAGGAAGGGAAGAGAAGACTGCTCGAAGACACACTACTCGTACTTGGCGTACAGACGATTCTCTCTCAGTCTTTGTAGTACCAGCTGCACGTTCTCTCTGTGGGTCTGGAGGTCCGGAGAGAAGACCAGGATATCATCCAGATACACCACCACACAGACGTAGAGAAGGTCCCGGAACACGTCGTTCACCAATTCCTGAAACCCTGCTTGTGCGTTACAGAGGCCGAAGGGCATCACACAGTATTCATAGTGCCCATCGCGAGTATTGAATGCGGTCTTCCATTCTTCCCCAGAGCGGATGCGGACCAGGTTATAGGCACCCCGAAGATCCAACTTGGTAAACACACGAGCTCCTCTAAGCCGATCAAACAATTCGGGGATGAGCGGCAGGGGGTGTTTATTTTTCACGGTGATCTGGTTCAATCCCCGGTAGTCAATGCATGGGCGTAGGTCGCCCTCTTTCTTCTTAACGAAGAAGAAGCCTGCTCCAGCAGGAGAGGAGGATCTCCGAATGAATCCCCTTGCCAGGTTCTCCGTGATGTAGGCAGACATGGCCCTTGTTTCAGCAGGAGACAGCGGATATATCCGTCCTCGAGGTGGTGTTGTTCCCAGGAGTAGGTCGATGGCACAGTCATAAGGACGATGTGGCGGAAATACCTCTGACTCCTTTTTATCAAAGACGTCCGCGAAGGACCAATAGGCCGAGGGCAGTCCCGGTAGGGACTCCGGAACCGGAGGTCGTCGGATGGGCTGTATAGTCTTCAGACAGTTCTCGTGGCAAGAGGAGCCCCATCGGGTGATTTCACCAGTACACCAGTACACCAGCTGACTGACGGTTCGTGTGTCCGTAACCAGGGGAGTCCCAGCAGGATTTGATGGGACATGTGTGGGAGGACGTAGAGAGCGATGTTCTCGGTGTGCAGGGCACCGATACGTAGTTCCACCGGCTTGGTGATCCACGAGATGGTGTCAGAGAGGGGTCTCCCATCTACAGAGGCAATCACGAGGGGTTTGTCGAGTGGAGTAACAGGCACCTGGTACTTGTCCACCGTGGCCTGCTGGATGAAATTGCCTGCTGCCCCGGAATCGAGGTACGCCTCGGCCGTGAACCGCGTCTCTCCTGTTGTCAATTGAACAGTCCACGTAACCGGGTCTGAGAGAGTCCCAGCACCTAGGGTGGCCTCTCCTACCAACCCTAGGCTTTGGAGTTTCCCGGCCTCTCTGGACAGGAGCGTAGAAGGTGTGTGCCCTCTCCGCAGTAGAAGCAGAGGCCCTTGGCGAGCCGTTCTGCTCGGCGTTGTTCGGACTGCCGCAAACGGTCAATCTGCATGGGCTCGTGGACAGAGACACCAGACGACGCTGACTGAAGTACGGCGGGCTTCTGCGGAGGAGAGGAATGCCGTATCGGATGTCTCTCACGGGACACCTCTTTGGATCGTTCCTGGAATCTGAGGTCCACGCGGGTGGCTAGTGCGATCAGGGCATCCAGGGTGGAAGGAACATCGCGGCCTGCCAGCTCGTCCTTAATACGGCTGGAGAGTCCTTCCCAGAAGGCGGCGGTGAGGGCTTCATTGTTCCATCCCAATTCTGAGGCCAAAGTGCGGAAGCGGATGGCATACTGCCCTACCGTCATGGTCCCCTGACGTAGCCTGAGGAGTGATGAGGCGGATGCAGCGGCACGTCCGGGTTCATCAAAGGTGTTTCTAAATGCCTGCAGGAAGTCCTGGATGTTAGTGGTCACAGGGTCCTCCTTTTCCCACAAGGGGTTCATCCAGGCAAGTGCCTCACCCTCTAGATGGGACATCACAAACGCCACCTTGGCTTGGTCGGAGGCAAACAAGTGCGGAAGCAGCTTGAAATGGAGGGAGCACTGGTTTAAGAATCCTCTGCAGGTCTTGGGATCTCCGGCATATCGGGGTGGAGAGGCCAAGCGGAGTTTAGAAGCTTCCGAGGTAGCCGCCACAGGAACCGTGGCCGTGGACTGTGCAGTAGCAACCTGAGACGCCATGGACGTGGCAGATGCTTGCAGCGTGTGCAGGCGGGTATCTACAGAGGACTTGAAGGCCAGCATGCGGGACTGGGTCTCGCGCTGTCGTACGAGTTCCTGCTGCAGGGTGCCCAGCTGGGCCGCTAGTGCTTCGGCGGGATCCATGGCCTGTTCTTACTGTTAGGGCCAGGTGGACGGGCAGACCCAGGAGGTGGATCCACTGGGCTGAACACCTCACCGAGGGCAAGGTGCCCGGTAGCCGGAGCACTAGCAGGACAGTCCGTTCAGAGGAGTGGAGTGAAGAAGTCCCTGGGACCACGGGGTCTCTGATGATAGTCTGGGTGACGGAGCTCAGGTTCGGAGGCCGAGATGACTTCAGGCAGAGTCCGGAACCAATGGAGCGAGAAGGCGGGTCACCACAGGGATCGGAGATGGTAGGAACTGACGGGATGGCAGGCCGTCACCGTTCGGGGTTCGGGTATCGTCAGGACCGGTTGGCGAGGCAGGAGCGGCTCTACGAGAGAGATAGGTGAGTATATCACAAGACACAAGGAGACCTGACTCCTAGCTTAGAAAACATGAAGAACAGGCCCCGCCCACTTGGAAAGGATCCCCCTATATACCCAGTACCTGATCCTTCAATATCCTGTTGGAGGACACTGGCCCTTTAAGAGAGGGTCAATGACCGCGCGCGCGCCCTAATGCGCATGCGCGAGGCCCGGGTGCCAGAAGCCAGGGCAGGGAGCGGTGAACAGGAGGCAGGAGAGCCGGGCTGGAGCAGAGCTGCCGACGGGCGCCGGGAGCGGGGACCGGGCCGCCGGGGGACAGCAGGTGATGGGGCCTGGAGGCTGTGGAGCGAGGGATGCCTGGCAGAGGAGCCGGGGAGCGAGGCAGGGAAGCCGAGGAGCGAGGCAGGGGAGCCGGGGAGCGTGGCAGAGGACCCGGGGAGCGTGACATCTGCACGCATTGTTTTACGTTCACGTAAATGTATCAATCTGAATGGCAAATGACATAGAGGCATCGAGACCAGAGGGGACAGGAAAGCCCACCATAACATCCTTTACAGGCTCTGCCAACCCCTTCCGAAAAAGAGCCGCAAGAGCTGCATCATTTCACTCAGTAAGGACCGCCCACTTACGAAATTTCTGACAGTATATCTCTGCAGGTTCCTGACCCTGGATCAAAGCCAATAAAGTTTTCTCAGCTTGATCAATAGCATTAGGTTCATCATATAACAACCGTAGAGCCTGAAAAAAAAAATCCACATCAGCAAGAGCAGGATCTTCAGGCGCCAGGGAAAAGGCCCAATCCTGGGGGTCACCATGCAGCAGAGAGATAACAATCTGAACTCGCTGCCTGGAAGACCCTGAGGACTTTGGTTTCAAAGCAAAAAATAACCTACAATTGTTCTTGAAGTTCATAAATTTAGACCGATCCCCAGAGAACAAATCCGGTAAAGGTATCTTAGGTTCTAACGCAAGTGTCTGGGCAAGATAATCGGATATATCCTTAACCTGAAAAGTAAGCTGATCAACTCGACCAGCTAATTGTGTGACATCAATAACAGCACAAGATCCTCCATAGCACCCAGAGATAAAAAGGAAAAAACACACAAGAAAAAAAAAAATCTGACACACTTTTTATTTTTTTCCCTTCTTTTGAGTACCCTGGAATCTAGGTAAGGCCGGTGGTACTGTTATGATTCAGGGACCAAGGAGGATCAAAAAATGCGGAATTCCAAAAAGGTAACAGAGTGGTTGGAAACTTAACGGACTGCAGACCTAATCCTGACACACAACTAGAAGTTGCCGTGGGGCGTGCCTACGATGACCTGGACGCCTCGACAAAGCTGGAGAACTAAATAATCTCACAGATAGGGATATAAGAAAGCTAATCTGCCTCAGAGCAGTCCCCAAAGATAGATAGATAGCCCCCCACATGTAAAGGCTACGGTGATATAGAAAAAACAATACAAAGCCAGAAAAGACAGATTTCAGCAAAGGTGAGGCCCAAACTATCTTTATAGGAAAGGATAGAAGAGCAACTGTCTGAAGCCGTAAAAACCCTATTATATACCAGCACTTCTGATATGGAAAAACCCTGAGGTCACACAACCTCTCCCCTACTGTATCAGCGCTCTGATGTTACTGGGATCCAAAAACACTAATACAGATGAGGGACTGAATTAATACCAAGCATGACAAACACAATATCTTGCAGAATCATGGAGCTAAGTATACAGACACTCCCAGCAGGGAATGATCCCATTCTACCAAGAACTCCACACAGACAAAATAGGAATCAAGCCTTAGTATTAAACCAGAAAAAACACCAAGAAAGTGGAAAATAAACAGCAGAGGTACAAAGACCACTTATCTGAGAGGAGTTCTGGTAGTGATCAGAGCTGATTACAGAATGTCCTTAACATACAGGAGACATTGACCATCGGCAAGTAACAAGAGAAAACTACTCAGTTAAATAGCCCAATCTGACCCTGATTGCCAGTCCTCCATAGGTGGGTAGCTTTCACTCCACACATCAACTGCACCACCAGCACTGACCACAAGAGGGAGCTCCAAACTGGAAAACGTATTCTTAACACTCCAGTGTATTAAACTTCGCTTTCCACTCATTCCCCTGTCTGACTGGATCAGATTATAAGACCCCCTAAGGTCTAGTTTAGAGAACTATTTCAAACTGGCAATCTGATTAAATAGGTCAGGAATAAGTGGCAGAGGATACGGATTGCAAACCATTATCTGGTTGAGCTCATGAAAGCCCAGTCACGGCCGTAGTCCATCATCCTTCTTTTTAACAAAGGAGAAACCAGCAGCCACCAGAGATGAGGATCACCTGATGTGCCCTTTAGCCAGACGCTCATGTTATTTACTCCTTAAGAGCTAATCTCTCATGGCCTGACAAATTATACAAAAAAGAGACAGTTTGCACTCTGGCATATCTTGTAACTAGGTACCTACTCTATACTGAAGTCTCTCTCTGGGTTTAAAAACCTCCTGTGTGTGGGCAAGTAGGAACTTGCTATAATGAAAAAAATCACCTGTGGCTGGTGGGGGAGATGTGCACAGTCAGAAGGTATGACCCCTATTAATCTAGACAAGAAGCCTGACGGCACTTCAAAAACTGCAATGTGAACAGGTGCCTAACTGAACATGAAATAAAATCACACAAAAAGAGACAATTTGCACTTTGAAATGCTAAAGCATGAAAACCATGAATGTAAGAATATAGATATGCATTACTGCTAAAGGAAATCTAAGAAAAAATTAGTTAGCATACAAAAACGGCCATTTTTATATCTGCCCAGTCACCACATCACAGAATATCTTGTAACTAGGTACATTCTCTATACTGAAGCCTCTCTCTGGGTTTAAAAACCTCCTGTGTATGGGCAAGTAGGAACCTTGCTATAATGAATAAACTCACCTGTGGCTAGTGGGGGAGGGGTGCAAGGTCAGATGGTATGCCGTGATGAGGCGACTGGGCAGATGTCAAAATGGCCATTTTTGTCTACTAAATGTCTCATTGTTTCTTAGATTTCCTTTACCTGGAAAGCATTTCTATATTCTTACATTCATTGTTTTCATTTGTAATTTTATATCATGTTCAGTTATGCACCTGTTCACATAGCAGATTTGGGAGAGGTATTTTGTCTAGATTAATGGAGGTCATACCTTCTGACTGTGCACCCCTCCCCCGCCAATACTAGAGTCCCACATGGCTCTATTCTCTTCCCATCCACAGGGCTTCATCTCCCCACTGAACATAGTTCCTTCAGCACTGTTCTTGTGACTACCCTTTTGCCCGAGTCTATGTCAAATTCTCTCCTAGCCGGTCCTATTGGAGTTAGTTGCAACCCAGGAGTCCTCTTCAGAGCCACAGACTGCTACAGTTTGGGCAAGGAAATTTCACTAAACTCGGCTGCATCAGAGACCTCTCTCCCACTTGCTCCATACGTCCTGGGGGTGATCCTGAGGGTCTAGCTGAATTACAGGTCTGGGTCACTCCACGCTAGACTTCCCACAGGTGCACCTTGCTGTTTGTCTTATATCTCTACTTCTTCTTACACTAAAATGGAGTCAGCCTGTTGTACTTGCTGAACTCCTCCCTGTGGGATGTCCCCACAACATGTTAACTGCATCATGCCTAACAAGATGCCAGGGAGTAGTACATAAAATCAGCCACTAGATAATCAATATATTACACTCTGCTACACATACACAATGCAATCCACATATACAATGCAATCAACAATGCCTTCACGGCAGTACGGACCGTAGGTCACCCTCTTACACATCCATAGACATAAAAATATATAATTCTTTCCAAGGAATATCTCTTGCTAGATTAATACATTGATTAGAATCCCTTGAAGAGCTAGTGAGGTTAAATACATGAATATGGATAATATTATCAAGATAGGTCCTGGGTTCAAATCCCACCAAGGACAACATCTGCAAGGAGTTTGTATGTTCTCCCCGTGTTTGCGTGGGTTTCCTCCGGGATCTCCGGTTTCCTCCCACACTCCTAAAAACATGCTGATAGGGACTCTAGATTGTGAGCCCCAGTGGGGACAGTATATATATAAAGATAAATTATTATTATTATTAGTGGCAAATTTGGACAATAGGGGACCTATTCCTGATATAGGCCGAACAGAGTTGTTTGTGAATTCCTTGTGAGTTTGGGGAAGGTGGTAGAAAAAAGGCATATTGGGATTGTTAATGTGAAGGAATTTCTTTTCAGAATTATTGAAGATAGAAGTAGCACCAGTGATCAGAGCATTGTATCTATTAAGAGCCTCCAGAAAAAGTTGTTTGAAGACAACCTGATAATATAGGGGATCAGATAGTATCCTGAGAGCCTCTGTGATGTAGTCAGTTCAGTTCTGAATAACTATCCTTTCCCCTTTGTCAGTCGGTCAATTGATAATATCATTTATGTTTTTATTATGGTGTTCACAGAAGAGGTTAACTTGTGTGACAGTTTTATAGATCGGCGATACCAAATATGTGTACTTTTTTTGTTTATTTTGTTCTTACATAAATAAACATATCTATTGGTATTTTAAATAAAAAAAAATGTATTTTATTTTCTGATTTTTTTTATATTTTTATATTTCTTTTCCACATTTTTCACTTTTTTACCTAGTTCCTATATGAGACATTAAGTTTTATTAGCCTAATCAGTGGTATAATGTATTGTAATGTACCAGCATTGCAATACATTATATCTGTCAGTGTGACAGTGACAGAAGCCTCTCAGACCATACTGCTGGCATGGTCTAACAGGCTTGCCATAGCCAGGAAACCTGAAGGCCATCATTTGACCTTAGATTACCATGGCAAAAATTGGACCCGTGTGATCATGTCGCTGGGGTCCTTATTGGGTGGAACAGAGAGTACACTCCCACTCACTGCCTCCTAAATGCTGCGATAGCTATTAATCACAGCATTTAGGGTGTTAAAAGCTAGGGGCAGTACAGGGGCTGCTCCTGGCTGTGAGAGCCGGGACTCAGCTGTCACATAAGCCGATCTCACATTGGGGATCCTACATGCGCAGCTCCAGTGCACACACGACTGTCAGGACGTACCAGTACGTCACCACAAAATAGGACATACCAGTACGTCCATGGTTGTGAAGGAGTTAAAATTTGCTATTTGCTGCTAAGGGACTACTGAGGCAAGTAGGGACAGTAGCATTGGTGATGTAATCACAAATCATTTACAGTATTGTGCAAAGATCTTGCCAAGTGTATAAAAAATCTGCAAAGTAAGAATGCTTTTAAAATAGAAATGTTAATAGTTTATTTTCATCAATTATAAAAATGCAAAGTGAATGAACAGTAGAGATGTAAATCAAATCAATATTTAGTTTGACCACCCTATATTGTATGACAAAAACACTAACCAGGTTGCAACAAGGAATGGAGAAAGAACAGATATTTATACCTGTTCATATCCACACTGAAGGTGTTGGGAACTCTTAATAGCAATGTTACATGCAGCAGGATGTGGAAGATGTGAAGGACAGGAGGAGGACCAGCAAGAGTTAAATGTGGAGATGGACATTGAGGCACAGGCAGACGATG
Source organism: Anomaloglossus baeobatrachus (assembly GCF_048569485.1). NCBI lineage: Eukaryota > Metazoa > Chordata > Amphibia > Anura > Aromobatidae > Anomaloglossus > Anomaloglossus baeobatrachus. Next base: position 205,077,569 of record NC_134355.1, on the reverse strand, counting down.
AGGCTGATAGTGTGAAATTGATGACAAAGACACTGTCAATGACTAACCATCACATGTGGGCCCTCTATCATGCTAACCAGCACAGCGATACTCATTTGTTTGTGGACGACTGACACGCATATCATTAGCATCAAATTGAGGGATGACTATTAAGGTACCGTCACACTAAGCGTCGCTCCAGCGATCCCACCAGCAACCTGACCTGGCAAGGATCGCTGGAGCGTCGCTACACGGGTTGCTGGTGAGCTGTCACACAGGCAGATGTCACCAGCAACCAGTGACCAGCCCCCAGCCAGCAGCGCCGCGTGGAAGCGATGCTGCGTTTGGTAACTAAGGTAAATATTGGGTAACCAACCCGATATTTACCTTGGTTACCAGCGCACACCGCTTAACTCTGGTTCCCTGCACTCCTAGCCAGAGTACACATCGGGTTAATTACCCAATGTGTAGTCTGGCTATGTGTGCAGGGAGCAGGGAGCCGGCACTGACAGCGTGAGAGTGGCAGACGCTGGTAACGAAGGTATATATCGGGTAACCAAGGAAAGGGCTTCTTGGTTACCCGATATTTACATTGGTTACCAGCGTCCGCAGAAGCCGGCTCCCTGCTTCCTGCACATTCAGTTGTTGCTCTATCGCTGTCACACACAGCGATGTGTGCTTCACAGCGGGAGAGCAACAACTAAAAAATGGTCCAGGACATTCAGCAACAATCAGCGACCTCACAGCAGGAGCCAGGTTGTTGCTGGATGTCACACACAGCAACATCGCAAGCAAGTCGTGCCTCAGCAGCGATGTTGCTAGCGATGTTGCTTAGTGTGACGGTACCTTTAGACAGCCACGCTTTTACAAGTTTAATTGCAAAAAAAACAAACAACAAATTGGAGGATTTTTTTTCTGACTTCTGAAAAAAACTTGTAAAAAGACATGTGATCTGTGCATATTGGCTGTGCATAAACACCAGTACAGCAGGCATCTGCCTGCAAAAGGAGCATCTTGGATCATTTTTTTTTACAGTTTAGAAAGTCTGTCAAGGCATTTATATTATATGGTCTGTTGGTTATGACCATATACAGTCATGGTCAAAAGTGTTGGCATGCTTGAATTTCCAGAAAATGAACTATTTCTCCCAGAAAATTATTGTGTCGCGGGCGGGGAGGACGCCACTGCACTGCGCTCGCTTACGCTCGGGTCCGGCGCTGCTGCGATGGCTGCTCGGTGGCTCGAGCGGTGGGCTGGATCCGGGGACTCGAGCGGCGCTCCTCGTCCGTGAGTGAAAGGGGTGGTTGGTTTGGGGAATTTAGTCCGTGATGCCACCCACGGGTTGTGGTGAAGATAGGCACCACCGCTGATGATGATGGGGATCCCGGGAGTGATGGTAAGGAGCAGCTGGGATGTTGTTTTCCCTCTCCGTGGGTATGGGTCTGTGGTCTCGGGGCCCGATGATGAGATGGGGAGGCAGGGTTGGTGAGGTGCAGGGTTGCAGGGACAGCGTGACGTGGTGCCGGATGGCACAGGTGTACTCACTCAGCAAGAAAGGTACAAAGTCCTTGGTAAACCAAATGGCTGGATGGACAGGTCCCACAGCCAGCTGCAGTGTCTCTCCCTGGACAGGTGATGGCGGCTGTCTTTCCCTGCACCTTGATGTTCTCCTTCTGACTACTATGGATTCCCAACGGTAGTCCGCTCCTCGGTGTATGGGTACTGGAGGAGCCCGTTTGCCCGCAGGCGCTGGCCCTTGGGTCTCTAGCCTTAGGCGGTAGCTGTATACCCTCACGGTGTGGGCGGTTGCCTTCAATCGGGACTTTTGCTGTTATGAAACCCCTGGGGCTCCAGTCACATTCGGATCTGACTATTGACGGCGGCTCCAAGCCTGGTCGGGGTCCGATGGCCCTGCCTGTGTGTGCTGGCTTCACTTCGCTCCCCGGTCGGTACCGGTGGGCCGTCGCCCGACCCCAGTCCTACGGTTCCGCGTTGCTCCACCACTCCTGCAGACGGCCACCACCGTCTGCCAACCTTGCTGTCAGTACCTGGGCCACTAACCCAGACACCCAAGTGCTCACTCCTCTAACTTCAAACTCCAAACTCTATCTCTCCACTCCTCACTTCTAACTGACACTTTTCCCGCCTCCAGGCCTGTGAACTCCTCGGTGGGTGGGGCCAACTGCTTGGCTCCGCCCCACCAGGTGTGGACATCAGACACTGGAGGGAGGCAACAAGGGTTTTTGTTTGGCTGGTGTCCCTGTCTAATGGGGGTGGGGGTGTTTGTGTGTTATCTGTGATGACCTGGCTAGGCCAGGGCGCCACAATTGCAAGTACATCTTTTGTTATACACGAGCTTATTTCCTTTGTGCGTATTGGAACAACACTAAAAATAACAGGAACAAAAAGCAAACTGGACATAATTGCACACAAAACTCCAAAAATGGGCAGGGTGTATTACCCTCAAATTAATATTTGATTGCACACCCTTTGAAATAAATAACAGCAATCAATTGCTTCCTAATACCATCATCAATAAGCTTTGCAAACTTCTCAACTGGAATTTTGGGCCACTCTTCTTTTGCTCTTTTGCAAACTGCTACAAGTCGCTCATATTTGAAGGCTGCCTTCTCCCAACAGAAATTTTAAGATCACTCTACAGGTGTTCAATGGGATTTGGATCCGGACTTATTGCTGGACACTTTGGAAGTATACAACACTTTGTTTCCATCAATTTCTGGGGGCTTTTTGAAGTATGTTTGGGACCATTATCCTGCTGGAAGACCCGTGACCTAGGACGCAAACAAAGCTTTCTGACACTAGACACTACATTGTGACCAGAAATCCTTTGGTAATTTTCATATTTCATTATGCCTTGCACAAAGTCAAGGGTACCCAGTACCAAAAGTAGCAAGACAACCCCAAATCATCTTTGAACCTCCACCATATTTGACTGTAGGTACCGTGTTTTTTTCTTTGTAGGCCTCATTCTATTTTCAGTAAACAGTAGAATGATGTGCTTTACTAAATGTTCTCATCTATCCATAAAATGCTTTCCCAGAAGAATATTCGCTTACTCAAATACATTTTCACAAACTGCAGTCTAGCCTTTTTTATATCTTTGTGGCAGCAGTGGGGTCCTCCTGGGTCTCCTGCCATGGTGTTCATTTCTTCCAAATGTTGATGGATAATTCGCACTGACACTGATGTATCCTGAGCCTGCAAGGCAGCTTGAATTTATTTGGAACTTGATTGGGGCTGGTTATCCACCATCCAGACTATCTTGTGTTGCTATCTTTCATTAATTTTTCTGTGCTGTCCACTTCCAATGAAATTAGCTAAAGTGCCATGAGTTGTAAACTTCAAGGCTTTCATAGACTTTTATTGAGATGTAACCTTTTTCTCGCTCCATTAAACACTGGATCTGCTGGTAGATCACAAACTTCCAGAGACCGACAGGAGTGACATTGAAAACAGATGGAGACGCCAGAGGGTGAGTTTAAGACCAGGTACTTAGATTTAAAGCACGACTCCAGCAGTGAAATTTAATAAAATGCTGGAATGGTGCTTTAAAGGAGATAACGGAGTCTTATACACATCCTTTTAAGGTAACTGTAGGCTTTTCCAGACCTGCAGTTTGCATTTAATCAAATTTTCTTGAAACGTTTGCCAAAGATGGCAAATTTGAATTTCAAATGATTTGCTTATCTTTAATGGAAGCCCATGCTATTACTCTCACAGCCCATAGTTGTTATGCTGAAGGTAATGCCAGAGGAGGTTTGTAAACTGCAGTTATTGAGTCAGCACAGCATTGGTGATTTCCATGTGTGCCGCCCCCGTGTCAGCAGCCGGGCTGCTCGGATCCGGATCCGCGGTGGCTTGAGGGGTGTCCGGACCCGGGGGTCATGCGGCCACTCAAATGAAGGGGGGTATTTAAAAGGGATAGTGTTTAGAGTTTGCGACGCCACCCGTGGTATGTGGTAATGTGGAGTACCACCGCTGCAATTGGGAGTACCCGGGGACGATGGAGTGGGGCAGCCAGGTGTTAGAACCCTCGACGGGTAGGGGAGAATGCCCCGGGACTCGGTGATGGTGTCTGGGGAGTGCCAATGGGTGTGAAGGGGGTGACTTTCGTACTCACTCAGTCCAGTAAACTGACACCGACAACTGGATAAACCAAAGTCCTGGATACCGCTGCCGCTGAGGGGAGCTAGTTCGGGTCCTGTCCCCAGTGGTGCTGCCTGGTGATCCGTGACCTTCCTCCTGGCACTAAGTTCACTTTTCTGTTGGTCCCGGTAGTATGGAACTAGTCGGGTCCCGCTCCCCAGTATGGCTAACTGTGGGCGCTTGCTCTCAGGGTTCAAGCTTGGGATTTTCTGGACCGTTTTTGTGGAAATTCCTATCCCCCTCATTGCACTAGTACCCCGATTTTGGAGCGGATCTTAAAGGCTCCGTTCTCGTTGGGTAAATTGTCAGGTTGCCTGAAGCTACTCCCTGACCTAGGGTCCACGTACCCCATCATGCCCTGGTCTCAGCCCAGTGATGGTACAAAATAGGATAACTGAAGTGAGCACTAATATATATTATGAGTGCAAGCCAAAAAATACATAGTACATAAAGATAAGGCTGCACATCAAAGTTAGATAATAGTATAATGCTATAAGCATACCAAAAAACATTGAAGCATACAATGAAAAATGCCACTTGCTAACTTGAAAGTGTGAATAATGAAATGCATACCTGCCATGAATATTAGGAAAAAGGAGATATTTAGCAATCACATTGATCAATGTAACTGAGCCCCAAAACCTCGTCAAGGTATATCTCTATATTGGGGTCCCTAGCTCTATGACCCTAACTGTGTGTCATCTCATTGCAATTAAAAACTGCTATGGCAGGTATGCATTTCATTATTCACACTTTCAAGTTAGCAAGTGGCATTTTTCATTGTATGCTTCAATGTTTTTCGGTATGCTTATAGCATTATACTATTATCTAACTTTGATGTGCAGCCTTATCCTTATGTACTATGTATTTTTTGGCTTGCACTCATAATTAGAGATGAGCGAACCGGTCGTGGTTCGGCTCGAGTTCGGTTCGCTGAATGGAGGTCTCGTTCGAGTTCGGTTCGGCGAACCGGTTTGGCGAACCGCTCGAACCGCATAGGAAACAATGGGAGGCAATCACAAACACATAAAAACACCTAGAAAACACCCTGAAAGGTGTCCAAAAGGTGACAAACAACTCACAACATAACACAAACACATGGGAAAGTGACAAGAACAAATTCTTATGCTTAAAGGGAACCTGTCATCAGAAATTTAGCTATAAACCTAAAAGTTCCTCCTTCTGCAGCTCCTGGGCTGCATTCTAGCAAGGTTCCTCTAGTTTTTCTGGCCCTTTTTGTACCAAAATAAACACTTTATAAAGTTGTACCTTTTCGTATGTAAATTTCGTAAATTGTCCATGGGGGCAGGCTGCCTGTTGTCCGTTACTGTCCTCCTGCCGATTTACACCGCCCCCGAACGCTGAATTTCAAACCTCAGGACGCTGCCCCTGGGCGCCCGGGGTCCCGCGTATGCGCTGCGCGACTGTAGCGGGACTGTGCACTGCATGCACATGTGACCGCTGGTGACACTTTGCGCGGGCACGAGGTTATGGGCGGCGCTGTGAGTGTCATCAGCAAGTGCCGCCCATAACCTCGTGACCGCACTTTCCCCTCTTCCTCCAGCGTTCTGCGCAAGCGCTCGCTGGCCAGATGACTTACGTCACCTCCTTCCCATCTTGCCCTGCAGCAGGAAATAGATGGGAGGAGCGGATGGAGCAGGACACCATAGCTAACGGGGAGACGCGGCGAGCATCTGAGAGGAAGAGGAGAAAGTGCGGTCACGAGGTTATGGGCGACACTTGCTGATGACACTCACAGCACCGCCCATAACCTCGTGCCTGCGCAAAACATCACCAGCGGTGACATGTGCACGCAGTGCACAGTCCCGCTACAGTCGCACAGCGCATGCGCGGGACCCCGGGCGCCCAGGGGCAGTGTCCTGAGGTTTGAAATTCAGCGTTCGGGGGCGGTGTAAATCGGCAGGAGGACAGTAACGGACACCAGGCAGCCCGCCCCCATGGACGATTTACAAAATTTACATACGAAAAGGTACAACTTTATAAAGTGTTTATTTTGGTATAAAAGGGGCCAGAAAAACTAGAGGAACCTTGCTAGAATGCAGCCCAGGAGCTGCAGAAGGGGGAACTTTTAGGTTTATAGCTAAATTTTTGATGACAGGTTCCCTTTAAACAAAACAGCGTTACAAAGAGGATGAGACACAGATATAGGCATGGCATGCCCTTCTAAACTCATGTAAAACACCGCAAGGTGACTCCAAGTGGAGTCTCCCTTTTTTCCAAAAATTGGGCCACACAGACACCCACCCCTTCAGTGGCAGCACTTGTGCCCCATTTGTACACTTCACAGGTAGATTTGCATCAAGAACATTCTATAATACGCCATTTTTAACCGTCCCCAGGATGACACCGGGGTAGGTAGCAAAGTCTTTGCTGATCCCAGATCTGTTCATCTTGGCTCCTTTTAAAAAACACAGCAAGGGTTACTCCAAGCGGAATCTCCCTTTTTTCCAAAAATTGGGCCACACAGACACCCCATCAGTGGCAGCACTTGTGCCCTAGTTGCAAACAGGATGTTTTGATTTGCATCAAGCACATTCCAAATCCTCAAGCATTTACTCTCCCCAGGATGACACAGGGGTAGTAAATTCCTTGTGGCTCCATGACTTGTTCATTTTGATGAACGTTAGTCTGTCCACATTGTCACTGGACAGACGCGTGCGCTTATCTGTCAGCACACACCCAGCAGCACTGAAGAAACGTTCAGAGACAACGCTGGCAGCTGGACACGGCAACATCTCCAAGGCGTAAGTGGAGAGCTTTGACCATTTTTCAAGATTTGAAGCCCAAAATGAGCAAGGCTCCATTTCCAAAGTCATGGCATCGATGTTCATTTGGAGATACTCCTGTATCATCCTCTCCAGCTGTTGACTATGTGTCAGACTTGTTGTCTCTGGTGGCCTTGCAATGGATGGTCTAAAAAAATTATGAAAAGTTTCAATAAAATTGCTTTTACCAGCACCAGATACGGTGCTGCTGGTACGGGTAGACTGTTGAAGATGACGAGACCGTCCCATGTTTGTCAAGTTACAACTGGGAGATTCACTCCCTGCACCTGCATGGTTGTTTGGTGGAAAAGCCGAGCTAAGATCGAGTAACAGCTTTTGCCGATACTCCTGCATACGTGCGTCCCTTTCTATGGCTGGAATTATGTCACAAAATTTGGACTTGTACCGGGGATCTAATAGTGTGGCAAGCCAGTACTCATCATCACTTCTAATTTTGACAATACGAGGGTCATGTTGGAGGTAATGCAGCAAGAAAGTGATCATGTGTCTTGCGCAGCCATGCGGACCAAGTCCACGCTGTGTTTGTGGCATAGAGGTGCTAACTGTTCTTTCTTCCTCTGACATCTCCTCCCAACCTCTTTCAACTGAAATGTGACCAAGGTCTCCCCATCCGCTGAGTCTTCCATGTCCATGGACAGTTCGTCCTCCATTTCTTCATGTTCTCCTGCACCTTCCTCAACATTTCGCCTGCTACCATGCGCCCTTGTTGATCCCTGTCCCCCATGGTCCCATGCCTGCCGCCTTGGTGATAATGAACGTCTGGACCTTGGTGATGTTGTTGTCTCTTGCGCATATGAATCCTCCTGTAGTTCCTCCCCTTCCTGTTGTCCCGCCCCCTGACTCCAAATAGTGTTTAGCATGTGCTCCAGCATGTAAATGACTGGAATTGTCATGCTGATAATGGCATTGTCAGCGCTAAGCATATTCATCGCCATGTCGAAACTGTGCAGAAGGGTGCATAGGTCCTTGATCTGAGACCACTAAATCAGGGTGATCTGCCCCACCTCTGCATCTCGTTGGCCTAGGCTATACGTCATGACGTATTGCACCAGGGCTCGACGGTGCTGCCACAGTCGCTGTAACATGTGGAGAGTCGAATTCCAGCGTGTCAGCACATCGCATTTCAGGCGATGAACCGGCAGGCTGAAAGACTTCTGGAGGCATGTGTGTCACCTTGCCCAGGCGAAGGGCCGCACCCAGGTTTGCAGCATTGTCGCACACGGCCTTACCAGGCTGCAGGTTGAGTGGAGACAACCATTTATTAAACTCAGTCTCCAGAGCTGCCCACAACTCAGCCACTGTGTGACTCTTATTTCCAACACATTTCAAGCTAAAGACCGCCTGATGCCATTGTGCTCTGCTGCCAGCATAGTAATGAGGGGTGCGTGATTCCTTCTGCGCAGTTAGAACGCTGGTGGCCTGACCAGGCAGGCTTAGGGCGGAGGTGGAGGACCCAGATGAGGTGGAGGAAGCAGAAGCAGTGGCGGAACTTGGACAGACAGAGGATTGACACACAAGTCGTGGGGACGGCAAGACTTGTGCAGCAGACCCTTCACCATCTATCACCATAGTTACCCAGTGCCCAGTCAGCGACATGTAACGTCCCTGTCCATGCTTACTGGTCCAAGTATCGGTGGTGAAATGCACCCATTCACACACACAGTTTCTGAAGGAAGAGGTGATGTTGTGTGCGATATGCTGGTGTAGCGTAGGCACACCTTTCTTAGAGAAGTAGTGGCGACTGGGCATCTGGTACTGGGGCACAGTGACAGACATAAGGTCTCTAAAATCCTGTGTGACCACCAGGTGGAAAGGCAGCATTTCGGTAGCCAAGAGCTTACAGAGGGATAAAGTCAACCTCTTAGCTTTGTCATGGGTCGCAAGAAATGGCCTTTTATTTGTCCACATCTGAGGGACAGAGATCTGGCTGCTGTGTGTAGATGGTGGTGAGTAGGGTGTCCCTGAAAAAATGCAGGTTTGTGAGGAAAGTGCAGGTGTAGACATGATGTTGCCTTCATCCAATGTTGATGCTATCGATGTCTGAGAGAGCTGTACACACGCACTTGTTTCCCCTTCCAAACTAACTGACAACCTACCAAGCAAACTGCCTGTTGCGGTTACACTGGTGGAAGTTGTGCGTGGAAAACCAGGTGTGACAGCTGTCCCCACAGTCTTAGAAGATGAAAGAGCGCGTGGATGCACTGGAAGGGGCAGGCGGTGGATGGTCCGCTCCGCTAGGCCGCATTGCAGCACGGTGAGCTTCCCACTGGGACATATGATATTTATTCATGTGACGATTCATGGAAGAAGTTGTCAAACTGCTGAGGTTTTGCCCTCTACTAATAGAATCACGACAAATTTTACATATCACATGATTTGGGCGATCTTTTGGTATGTCAAAAAAGGACCAGGTTAGGCAAGGCTTAGAGGGCATGCGACCTGCTGAGCCACCCCGACTAGTGCTGAGAGGCAGAGTGGTGGCTGAGGATGCAGTTGTAGACGTGCTACCAGTACTCCTCCTCTGTCAGGAAGGCGCAAGGTAACTTCGTCGTCAGTTGCATCCTCCTCCACCGCCTCTGTTGACCTCCTCAAGTGCCTGACTGTGGGTTGACAGTAGGTGGGATCTAGAAGTTCCTCATCAAGCGTTGTGTTTGCACTCCCCTCCCCCTCAGACCGAGCCTCTTCCTGCCTTGAACGAATATTTAAGTTGTCATCCCAATCTGGTATCTGCATCTCATCATCATCAGTATGTTCCTCATTGTCTATTAGAACAGGTGTTTCAGTTTGTGAATAAGGGTCAACATTATGCTCATGAACTTGGTCATCACGGCCTGAATCTGAGTCACAAAGGTTCTGGGCATCACTGCAGACCATTTCCTTTTCTGTACTCACTGTAGCTTGGGAGCAGACCTCTGATTCCCAGGCTATAGTGTGACTGAACAGCTCTGCAGACTCAGCCATCTCTGTTCCACCATACTGTAGAGGGCGGATGGAGACTTGAGAGCTGGGAGAAAGCAAGTGTGATTAGGATGACAACTCAGAGGACTGGTCTTTTTTGGATGCGGTAGTTGAGGTGGCGGAGAAAGCACTTGTTGGACCACTTGAGATCCATTCAAGTATTTTCTTTTTTTGGCCATCATTTACCTTTTGTTCCAGTTGTTTGTGTCCGTAAAAAAGGGAGCACATCGGATTGTCCACGGTAAGTAGTAGACATCTTACTTTTGCTGGAAGATGGTCTGTCTTCAGCAGATGTTAATGGAGCTTTGCCACCTTCCCCATGGACAAACACTTTTTTTCCTTTTCCAACACGCATGTTCCCCTTTCCACCAGCATCTGTCATTTTGCCACTCATTTTGATTGCGACAAGATTGTGTACTTAAAAGTTGGTAGTAAAAATTGAGAGGTGGTGTAGATTACAGCGGTGGTCTAGCTTTATTGACAGCAGAATAAACAACAATAACTATCCCTGACAATGCAACTACGGCCCTTAAACTGAAAGCACAGTTTGCTCTTAGAATGGCTTAGTAACAATGAGCTTGAGTGTGCAATGCAGAGGTGCTGCAAATAGATTTGCACTAGTGGGACACTAATGGAAGTCCGACAGCCACTTTTAGGATGCCACTAAGTTTCCTCAGTGTTTGCTGGTATAATGGCTTAGTAACAATGAGCTTGAGTGTGCAATGCAGAGGTGCTGCAAATAGATTTGCACTAGTGGGACACTAATGGAAGTCCAACAGCCACTTTTAGGATGCCACTAAGTTTCCTCAGTGTTTGCTAGTATAATGGCTTAGTAACAATGAGCTTGAGTGTGCAATGCAGAGGTGCTGCAAATAGATTTACACTAGTGGGACACTAATGGAAGTCCAACAGCCACTTTTAGGATGCCACTAAGTTACCTCAGTGTTTGCTAGTATAATGGCTTAGTAACAATGAGCTTGAGTGTGCAAAGGGCAGGAGGGTACAGTGGCCGGGTTGTGGGTCAGTGTAGAGGAAAGGAAGCCTCACTTTCTATCCCTCCTAATGGTGAAATGCAGCAAGGAACTCCCTGACCTTAGCTACACAGACGCTCTTTTCTGTAGCTGTTAAAACCTCTTTCCACGGACCTGACTGTCACCTGTGGCTCTGAGCCTGCTGTTATTAGCCCTTACAAGGGCTGAAAGAAACTTCTATCCCTATTCTGTATAGCGCTGTGTGTAGAGCATACACAGCAGTATCGGAGACAGCAGGTGCACCTGCGGTGACTGACACCCAGACGCAGAAAGCAGATAATGGCGTCCAGACGGGCAGATGCCCGTATTTATAATGCAGGAACATGTGACATGGACATCCTATCACACATGCCGTTGCTTCTCTGGCTAAAAGTCCACTTAGCTGTGTGTGTGTCTGGGATTGGCTGACATGCTGCCCCCCCCCCCACTACACGTGCGCTTAGGGAAGGAAGACAAGGAAAAAAAAAAATGGCGATCGCCATTATCCCAGCAGCAGTGATCTGAATGCGCAGTCCCCGCACACTATTCGCTGAAATTTCATAACAGTGTGACTTACACTATTACAGCGAAAAGCCAGCTAGTAATTAGCTTGGCTTTTTGCTGCTAGAACCGTTCTCGAACGTAACTAGAACTATCGAGCTTTTAGCAAAAAGCTCGAGTTCTAGTTCGATCTAGAACAGCCCCCAAAATCACTCGAACCGCGAACTGGAGAACCACGAACCGCGCTCAACTCTACTCATAATATATATTAGTGCTCACTTCAGTTATCCTATTTAGTATTATGAAGTTTTTTCTGAATGTGAACACAGCTCCGCACCTTTCGGACATGTTTTTTCCATCTCCTATATAAGAAAGTCCTTGGTTACCCCTCTCCACACATAGCAGTTTTTAATTGCAATGAGATGACACAGAGTCATAGAGCTAGGGACCCCAATATAGAGATATACCTTGACGAGGTTTTGGGGCTCAGTTACATTAATCAATGCGATTGCTAAATATCTCCTTTTTCCTAATATTCATGGCAGGTATGCATTTCATTATTCAGACTTTCAAGTTAACAAGTGTCATTTTTCATTGTATGCTTCAATGTTTTTCGGTATGCTTATAGGATTATACTATTATCTAACTTTGATGTGCAGCCTTATCCTTATGTACAGTGATGGTACAAGGCCGCTGGCTGTCCTCCTAGACAGTTCCGTGCCCCTTGTCACAATCCCCTGCGACCTGGGGTCCAGCTCCTACTAGGTCCAGACCACCGTCTGCTACCTAGATAGCTTCCTTAGAGCCCGGCTTCCAACACTCTACTCTCCTCTGACTCTCCTGCCATCCTGACCTTCCCTAACCAACCCCCCAAGTGGGCGACCCTATTCCACTCAGGCCGTACACTGGTGTGCCTGGTGGGTATGGTGCAGAGTGTACCTAGGATTTTAATTAGCTGATGTAGGCAACACCATGTAGTTGAGGACCCATAACCAAGAAGGATGTGGATATTGCACGGGAGGGCAGATTGTACAATACCCTGTGACGACCTGATAGTCCAGGGGCGTCACATTCCCCCTTGATTAAACGTAGCTCATCCTTGAGCTACAGGACATCAGAGGTTTAATTTTTTTTTTCTTTTAAACTGCAAAAATAGAAAAAGAACATTTTTATTTACAAGTTTCATCCCACATTAGGGGGGCTGGGTATTTGAACGCTACGTAACTTAGAGTTCATCATTCCAACGATGGAACGCTACCGGTTTAGTTAGTAGCGGAGGCTCAACCTGCTCCGTTGCAGCCTCTTACTGCAACAGTCCAGTCTTAATGTCCCGGATCCCATAAACCCGCCACCCAAGCAACCTGACCCACTGCAAACCTATTGTGGGTCCGTGACCAGGTTAAGGTCCCGGGTGTTGTAATAGACGACTTTGGTGGGCACAGGAGGTGTAATTTTTTACAATACACAACTCTGTGTTTGTCACAATGAGTCCCATGACCATGGTCCATATTTACTATAAACATTGATGCATAATTGTAATGGAGTCCATGCATCGGGTGTACACATTATAAAATCTTCTCGTTAATCAGGTAACTTTTCTCTGTTCATTCAAATCTTGTTGATTAAACACTTATCTTCTAACATTTTCTCTATATGAAAAACCATAAACTTTGAAAAATAATAAAAGAAACACAGACACCTAACAGTTCTGCAATGACATTTACATATCTTACTGGTACCGCTCACTGGAAGGCTGGTAAACAACGGTGGCGGTTGGCACAACCCGCTCATCAACCATAGCGAGCCGCTTCACATCTAGGGCGTACCAGCCCCGCTAACTCCAATGCCGAGTGTAGATAACCACCTATCAAAGCTCCAGGTTACAGCCTGGGTGGTCCCTCAGGATATGATGCTCTATATCTCTCCGAGGGACAAACACTTCTTCCGAGAGGCTCGCTTCCCAGAGGAAACCCCACCCTTTGTCGAGGTTGAAACGCTTCACATGGCCCCTGCGCCACGGCCCTCTGACACGGAAGGTAGCCTTCCTCAAGTGCTCCTTTTCTCTCTGGGCATGGGCAACTATCTCCCATTACCTCTGGTCTTGATTCGTCATCTCCGGTTTAAGCTTTGGGTGTTGTCGTTCCCAGTAGGGGGCATCAGCGTCCGGCCTCGGCTCACTAGCTGGCACTGGCTTTAAGTATGCTGTTGCAGCCACAACAGCCGTTGGGATGCCGCGCGGTGGTGGAACCGGCAGCTCTTCAGGCTCCACCTCCGCTACATTGGGTAGATGTACCGACTGCTCCTCAGCCGGGGTTGCAGAGTCCGGGTGCTCCGCCTCTAAGAACGGGCCTGGTGATGCGGCTGGGTCTGGTCTGGCCGGTGTTGGGGTGACCGCTGTCATGACCGGGTCGGAGGGCGGACGAAACCGGGGATCCTGCAGCTGCATCTTCATATACAGGTGCTGAAGGTTCCTCTGCCATGGTGGGAGCAGGCAGCTAGGCGTCCGCCGGGGATAGGGTTGGTGGCGGCCGAGTGCTCACCGGGAGCGGGGGCGGTCCAGATCCCTCAGCCACATCGCCCGGATTGGGGCAATCATGAGGGACTGGGTAACCGCTTACCCTCTCTTCACGTGGGATCTCAACCTCACGGGCTCGCACCGCCATCGCCAGGCTCCTCATCTCTTCCCTCCAGTGGTCCAGTATAAATAGGAACTGCATCTGCATTCTCCTGCAAAGCTGCTCCGTCTCTTCCTCAATCCAGGTCGCGGTCCCGGGAACAGCACATTCTGGTGACCAGCTCCGCTCCGCCTTCTTGCCTCTGCGCTGTCCAGGAATGTTATGGCAGAATCCTGGCATCCCTGCTTCTCTTCCGCTGCTGCTGCTACATGCCATCACGCCCCCTCGGTTTTCACTCAGCACTTTCTTCAATTTTGTGGCCCTCTGGGAACTTCTGGTTCTGGCCTCACTCTCAGGACGAAGGGCAGGGCTTCGGCTTCGCGCGCTTTCGATGTAGAAGACGGCGTTTTGGCGCCGGAAGATGGCGGAAATGGTGGGAAACGGAGATTTTGATTCACGGTTTCGAATTCTAAGGTGCACGTCACCCAGGTAAGTGGGTCCTGTTTGTATCCTGTTTGTGACGCCAGCAATTTGAGGTGTGCCGCCCCCATGTCAGCAACTGAGCTGCTCGGATCCGGATCCCCGGTGGCTCGAGGAGTGTCCGGACCCGGGGATCATGCGGCCACTCAAATGAAGGGGGGTATTTACAGGGGATAGTGTTTAGAGTTCGTGACGCCACCCATAGTATGTGGTAATGTGGAGTACCACCGCTGCACTTGGGAGTACCCGGGGGCGATGGAGTGGGGTAGCCAGGTGTTAGAACCCTCCACGGGTAGGGGAGAATTCCCCAGGACTCAGTGATGGTGTCTGGGGAGTGCCTTTGGGTGCGAAGGGGGTCACTTTCGTACTCACTCAGTCCAGTAAACTGACACCGACAACTGGATAAACCAAAGTTCTGGATACTGCTGCCGCTGAGGGGAGCTAGTTCGGGTACTGTCCCCAATGGTGCTGCCTGGTGATCCATGACCTTCCTCCTGGCACTAAGTTCACTTCTCTGTTGGTCCTGGTAGTATGGAACTAGTCGGGCCCCGCTCCCCAGTATGGCTAACTGTGAGAGCTTGCTCTCAGGGTTCACGCTTGAGATTTTCTGGACCGTTTTTGTGGAAAGTCCTATCCCCCACGTTGCGTTAGTACCCCGATTTTGGAGCGGATCTTGAAGGCTCCGTTCTCGTCGGGTAAATTGTCAGGTTGCCTGAAGCTACTCCCTGACTTAGGGTCCACGTATCCCATCGTGCCCTGGTCCCAGCCCGGTGATGGTACAAGGCCACCAGCTGTCCTGCTCGACAGTTCCATCCCCCTTGTCACGATCCCCTGCGACTGGGGGTCGAGCTCCTACTCGGTGCAGACCACCGTCTGCTACCTAGGTGTTTCCAAGGAGCCCGACTACTGACCTCCTCTCTCCTTCACTTACAACACTCTACTCTCCTCTGATTCTCCTGACACTCCTGACCTCCCCTAACCAAGCCCCCAAGTGGGCGACCGTATTCCACTCAGGCCGTCCACTGGTGTGTCTTGTGGGTGTGGTGCAGAGTGTATCTAGGATTTTAATTAGCTGATGTAGGCAACACCATGTAGTTAGGGACTCATAACAAAGAAGGATGTGGATACTGCACGGGAGGGCAGATTGTACAATACCCTGTGACGACCTGATAGTCCAGGGTCGTCACACGTGTACCTGAGTCTGTAACTTCACGTGATCTGCAATTTTATGGCTGAGTGACTGCTGTTCCTTAATGATTCCACTTTTCAATTATACAACTTAGTTGATCATTAAATATTTTGATATGAAAATTTGAAGTATGATATTGAAATTGTTGAAGTGAGATTTTAGAAAATGTATTTATTGCAAACATAATATGATGTATTATCTTATTCAATGTATAAAAAACAATAAAAAGTTACTAAAATATGGCTGAAAGATCATAGTTGCCATGATGATAAATCATTTATCTTCCATGTCACTTTACGCAGGTGTGGCGCCCTGGTCTAGCCAGGTCGTCACAGGTACTACAACATGCACCCCCACCCCGAGATAGGCACATCAGCCAGACACAAAATCCTTGTTGCCTCCCTCCAGGGGCTGATGTCCACACCAGGTGGGGTGGAGCCAGGTGGTTGGCCCCACCCACTGAGGAGTTCACAGTCCTGGAGGCGGGAATAGGAAAGGAGATCAGTTAGGGAAGTGGAAGAGTAAGGAGTAAAAGTGGTAGTAGAGGAGCAAACTGACTGTGTCCGGGTACGTGGCCCGGGCACCGAGAGCAAGGTTGGCAGACGGTGGTGGCCGTCTGCCGGAGAGGCAGATCAACGCGGAACCGTAGGACCGGAGACGGGCGGTGGCCCGCCAGTACCGAACTGGGGAGCGAAGTGAAGCCAGCCCAAACCGGCAGGGCCTACGGACCCCGACCAGGCTTGTAGTCGCCATTAAATCGGTCAAATCCGTCAGTGACCGGAACCCCAGGCGTTTCCTAACAGCCAAGACCCGATTGAAGGCAACCGTCCAACCAGCAAAAGGAAATACAGCTTCCGCCACAGCTAGAGTTCCAAGGGCCAGAGCCTGCGGGCAAAAGTGCTCCTCCGGCACATATACACGCTGGGGAGCGGGTTACCGGTGGGAAGCCATCGGGACCGAACATACACAAAGGTGCAGGGAAAGGAAGCCACCATCAACCGTCCGGGAGAAACCACAGCATCCAGCTGCGGGACCCGTCCATCCGGCCGTTTGGTTTACCAGAGACTTTGAATGAGTACTACCATGCCATCCGGCACTGCGCTGCGCACTCCAAGCGACCCTGCACCTTGCCGACCCTGCCTCCCCGACACCTCACCGGGCCCCGGGATCACCAACCCCCTACCCACGGAAGGGAGAAAAACATCCCAGCTGCTCTCTACCATCACTTCCGGGATCCCCGTCAATAGCAGCGGTGGTGCCCAACCTCACCACAACCCGTGGGTGGCGTTACGGACCAAATCCCCAAACCGAACTACCCCCCTTTCACTCAAGGGCGAGGAGCGGCGCTCGAGTCCCCAGATCCGGCCCACCGCTCGAGCCACCGAGCAGCAGCAGCGCCGGACCCGAGCGTGGTGAGCGCAGCGCCCCGCCGCCCGCGACAACTTGGCGTCACGAACAGGATCTTACCGTTCTACCGGCTGGTAGAAGTGCGCCTTGTGTCCCGCCGGCGGTGTCCGGACGAAAAATTTCAGAATCTGCCATCTTGGGCGCGAAGATTTTCCCGCTCGAGCGTCTTCTCGAGCAGTAGAGGCGCGAAAGCCGAAGCCCCGCCCCTGAGGAGGAGGTGCTGAGAAAAGACCAAGGGGGGGGTGGATGGCATCCGGCCGCATGTAAGCCGAGGCCATAAAAGCAGGGACGCCAGGACTCTGCCGCCATATTTGGTTCCTGGAAGATACCGATGCCAGCATGTACCGTCTGTCCGGTAACCCCGCAGTCCCCGAGCCCACGCCCAGCACCGCAGCGTGGGTGGAGGTCTGAACCATTCAGCTGAGCAGCCGCCAGCAGGTCCGAGTGCAGCTCCTCCCGGAGGAGTGGGAGGCCGACATGGCGGATGTGGTGGCGGCCATACGGAGACGTGAGGTGGAGGAAGTCTTGGAGGAGCGGGTAAGCGACCCACGCTCCTGTGCTACCACAGGATCGGTCGTCGCGTCTGAGGGGCCCGGTCTGCGCCCCGCTCACCCTGCTGCCTCCCCCGCTACCCGTGTTGGCTGCTCACGCCCCGCCACTATGCTCGCTACCCGCACAACCGGTAGCGGAACCCTGCCCGTCCACCCAAGCGGACCAACCTGCAGCTGAAGCCCGCAGACGCCCCGAGCCGCTTCCCTGAAAGTACCCGGGCATCATCCGTCTACGAAGACTTACCGGTGGCACCGGAAGTGACCGTGCCCAGTCTCGTCCCGGCTCCGGTGATCCGTCCCTTGCAGGAGGAGGTGGAGGTCAAGCGGGAGAGGACACCTGTTCCCATTCCCCATGCCTCAGCTGAGGCTGCGCCGGATCGTTGCTGCAAGGCAGCGCCCCAGGCCATGTCACCGCGGGATCTTCCACCGAGGGCGCCAATAGTGGGCAGTGTAGTGGAAGTCCCGCGGGGCCTGACATACGCGCAGGGGCAAGCAGCAGCCCCTTATTGGGACAGGGAACCGACCCCGCTGCGCCTAGAGATTGCGGAGAGGGAGAGGCGGAAGGCTGAGTTGATAGCCCGCACAATCCAAGAAAAGGAGAACCTCCACAGAGCCACCTTCCGGGTACGGAGCCCGATCCACGAGGGGCAAGTAAGAAGATTTGACATCCGCTGGGGGTATGGATTTATTTTCGAGCCGGGCCTGGAGGCCGAGGTGTTTGTGGCCCACCGGGACGTTAATGCCCATCTGCCAGAGGGCCACCCGGGCCGTAACTTGCTCCCAGGCGATCTCGTAACGTACACGCGGCACTGTGGAGAGAGGAGCTGGTTTGCCCTGGATGCCAAGTTGAGAGGAGGCCAGGAGGCCCAAGAACCGGCCCAGTCCCCTCCTCCGGCCTGCGATGTTGATCTGAAGTAAGGCAGCGGTCCCTCCGTTGCACCGTTGTCCCCGTTGGGACCACCAGTACCGTTACCTGTTAAATGACTGTGAATCAACCGAAGTTTTTACCTGATTGGCACTGTGATTGATCCGGCCGTTGACGGCAAGTAGTCCCCGTAGGGACCCTTTGTACCGTTGCATAAGAAACTGCTTATGGACATGCCTGAGAACTTGCAGGGCACCCACAAACTGGTGGAAATGTAAATATGTTGGGCATGTTTCCGTTGCCGCCTCCGGAGAAGCTGATTTGGAGGATGGGCCTGGAGGAAAGAGATGGCCCAAGCCCGCCACTACCGCAACCGGTGGCAATCCTCCGGGGGTCAGGGGTCCCCCATGGACGTGGGGTCCCCTGAAGTGACAGTCGGGTGCGAGACACCGTACCTGTTCCCGCTCGGGCAGCCTGGATCTGGACTGGGGTCAAGGGGTGCTGCCCATTTTCTTAGGGTCAGCATCAGGGCCAGGTTGCTTGGGTGGGAGAGCGGAAGCCGACCGTTATTAATAAAAATGTGTTTGTAACATTAAAGTACCGTGCCTCCCGTTAAGGGAAGATTTATAAATATGCTTTGTTGAATGTTTTCACATGTTTTATATCTTTTGCAGTTGAAAAATAAAACCGGTGATGGACGGGCAGCCCGCAGACGGTCTGCATTTAACCAAGGGGGAAAGTGGCGCCCTGGTCTAGCCAGGTCGTCACAGGTACTACAATATGCACCCCCACCCCGAGGCACATCAGCCAGACACAAAATCCTTGTTGCCTCCCTCCAGGGGCTGATGTCCACACCAGGTGGGGTGGAGCCAGGTGGTTGGCCCCACCCACTGAGAAGTTCACAGTCCTGGAGGTGGGAAAAGGAAAGGAGATCAGTTAGGGAAGTGGAAGAGTGAGGAGAAAAAGTGGTAGTAGAGGAGCAACCTGACTGTGTCTGGGTACATTGCCCGGGCACCGAGAGCAAGGTTGGCGGACGGTGGTGGTCATCTGCCGGAGAGGCAGATCAATGCAGAACCGTAGGACCGGGGACGGGCGGTGGCCCACCGGTACCGAACCGGGGAGTGAAGTGAAGCCAGCACAAACTGGCAAGGCCTGCGGACCCCGACCAGGCTTGGAGACGCCATTAAATAGGTCAAATCCGTCAGAGACCGGAACCCCAGAGGTTTCCTAACAGCCAAGACCCGATTGAAGGCAACCGTCCAACCAGCAAAAGGAAATACAGCTACCGCCACAGCTAGAGTTCCAAGGGCCAGAGCCTGCGGGCAAAAGGGCTCCTCCGGCACATATACACGCTGGGGAGCGGGTTACCGGTGGGAAGCCATCGGGACCGAACATACACAAATGTGCAGGGAAAGGCAGCCACCACCAACCGTCCGGGAGAAACCACAGCAGCCGGCTGCGGGACCCGTCCATCCAGCTGTTTGGTTTACCAGAGACTTTGCATCCATTTGTGGCTGAGTGAGTACTACCGTGCCATCCGGCACTGCGCTGCGCAGTCCAAGCGACCCTGCACCTTGCCGACCCTGCCTCCCCGACACCTCACCGGGCCCCGGGACCACCAACCCCCTACCCATGGAGGGGAGAGAAACATCCCAGCTGCTCCCTACCATCGCTCCCAGGATCCCCGTCAATAGCAGCGGTGGTGCCCAACCTCACCACAACCCGTGGGTGGCGTCGCGGATCAAATCCCCAAACCGAACTACCCCCCTTTCACTCACGGGCGAGGAGCGCTGCTCAAGTCCCCGGATCCGGCCCATCGCTTGAGCCACTGAGCAGCAGCAGCAGCAGCGCTGGACCCGAGCGTGGTGAGCGCAGCGCCCCGCTGCCCGCGACACAGGCAATAATAGCACAACGCTTCTTTTTTTTTCTCTGTTATTATCTCTACAGGGACCTAAATCTGCAACCTAACAGCATACCTGTCTATGCTCAAAAAATGATCAAAGATGCATTAATTTCTTATAATTCTCTTAAAAGGGTTCTCGTGCAATGTAATAATGTGTCACCAATCACATATTTCAAATAACAGCCCTAGTCATGGGTCAGGACAAGCTGCAGTCTGAAGAAACACCGCTCCCAATATCTTCTGACAGAGGAACTGTATCTTAAAGCACCACTTCAGAGGGTTTTTTTTTTGTTTTTATTTTTATCACTGGAATTGTATTCCAAATTCATGTGTTTGCCCCTAGTAAAATACGTTCGCTGTTCCCAGCAGCACTCCGATCCCATTCCGCCATCTTGTGACTGAAGCTTCTGACTGAGCGGAAGTCAAAGCTAGTGGTCACAAGCTTGTTAATATAAGTCTATGTGAGCCTTTCTCTGCCACTCATTTACATTGAAAAGTGAAATCCAGCTCACCCAGAAAATTCTGGGGCCATCTGGCAGGGCACAGGCAGCAGAAGACGACTGGCACAACATCAATAATGGTGTCTAGTAAGTATACTACTAGGGGAAGGGAACTTACATTAGTGATACCAATCCGGCTGTAAAATAAAATGAAAAAAAAACAACAACTTGAGTGGTGCTTTAAGCACATATATAGGAGCTGCTGGAGAAGTGACTGACATGAGATTGAGCTGATTGAGCACAGAGAACTGAGACTGGAAAAAAAATCCTTTGTGCTCAGTCAGTGAGGTAAGTGTGCTTATGACCCACTTCCTGTCAGTTGAGGTCTTAGTATCTACAAGTTCATCTCAGTAAATTAGAATATCATCAAAAAGTTAATTTATTTCAGTAATTCAATACAAAAAGGGAAACACATATATTATATAGAGTCAATTGTTATGATCTGGTAACCGTGGACGATCACGAGAATCCCATTAATAAGGAAAAAACAAAAACACAGGAGTAGTTGGAAACTGAGCAGACCACAATCCCCTATCTATCAGGCAACACTAGAAGTAGCAGTGGGATTTTCCTAACACACCTAGACACCTCATCACCGCCGGAGAAACTCGCCACACATCAAAGATAGAACTGAGGAACCCTAACCTGCCTTGGAGCAGTCCCCAAAGGAATAGCAAGCCCCCAACAGGCAACAACGGTGATGTAAGAAAACCAAATACATAAATAGAAAATATAGATCACCAAGGGTGAGGCCCGACTTACTAGATAGAGCAGGACAGGACAGATAACTGATTGTGGCCAGCAAAAAAACCTGCAAAAAATACCAATCTCCTTATAGGAAAAAGATCTGAGACCACTCCCACTATATCAGGTACTCTTGTGCTAGACACGTTAAACAGAACTGCAGATATAATGGGAAGAAACAAAATCACAGAACAAATAATATTCTAAAGTGCAAATACTCCAAACATGAACAGGAAGGAAGCTCCCTTTCTTGCTGGAGGAACTGCCCTGCTCACAAAAGCAGAAAAACAGATTTTCACATACAAGAAACCAAACACAGAACCAAATGGAATAAGCAGAAACACATTTAAGTGAAATCCAGCAATTAAGCACAGAAACAGTAAACTTATCTGGAGTAGATTCAGGCACCAAATAAATGGGAAAAACAGAAGGGAAAAATCCCAGCCATCTTCAGAAGCAGGCAGGAACATTTATCACTGGCGACCGCCAGGCACAAAATCCTCTCCTAAATCAACTAGGCTGATCTGCAATAGGACTTCCTGGATTCCCAATTAATTCCATCACCTGTCTGAATCACAGATTCAAACTCTGATTCATTACCATTCCTGGCCACCAGAGGGAGCACCCACTTGGATGACATTCACAACAGTCATTACACACAGAGTGATGTATTTCATGTGTTTATTTCTCTTAATGTTGATGATTATGGCTTACAGCCAATGAAAACCCAAAAGTCATTATCTCAAAGATTAGAATATTATATATGACCAACTGAAAAATAAGATAAGCTCAGAAATGTTGGCCTAATGAAAAGTATGTACAGTAAGTGCACTCAATACTTGGTCAGGGCTCCTTTTGTATGAATTACTGGATCAATGTGGGGTGGCATGGAGGCGATCAACATGTGGCACTGCTGAGGTGTTATGGAAGCCCAGGTTGCTTTTATAGCAACCTTCAGCTCGTTTGCATTGTTAGGTCTGGTGTCTCTCATCTTCCTCTTGACAATACCTCATAAATTCTCTATGTGCTTTAGGTCAATCGAGTTTGCTGGCCAATCAAGCACAGTGATACTGTGGTTATTAAACCAGGTATTGGCACTTTTGGCAGTGTGGACAGATGCCAAGTCCTGTTCAAAATGAAATTTCCATCTCCAGAAAGCTTGTTGGCAGAGGGAAGCATGAAGTGCTCTAAAATTTCCTGGTAGATGGCTGACTTTGGTCTTGATAAAAAACACAGTGGACATACACCAGCAGATGACATGGCTTCCCAAACCATCACTGATTTTGGAAACCTCACACTGGACCTAAAGCAGCTTGGATTGTGTGCCTCTCCATTCTTCCTCCAGACTCTGGGACTTTTATTTCCAAATGAAATGCAAAATTTACTTTAATTTGAAAACTACACCTTGGACAATTGAGCAACAGTCCAGTTCTTTTTCTCTTTGGCCCAGGAAAGACGCTTCAGGCGTTGACTATTGGTCATGAGTGGCTTGACACAAGGAATGTGACAGTTGTAGCCCATGTCCTAGATACGTCTGTGTGTGGTGGCTCTTAAAGCACTGACTCCAGCAGCAGTCCAGAGATTCAGCAGTGAATCTCCCCCAAATTTTTGAATGGCCTTTTCTTAGCAATCTTATCAAGGCTGTCGTTATCCAAGTTGCTTGTGCACTTTTTTCTACCACACTTTTTCCTTCCATTCAACTTTCCATTAATAGGCTTGGATACAACACTCTGTAAACAACCAGCTTCTTTAGCAATGACATTTTGTGGCTTACCCTGCTTGTGGAGTGAATCAATGACTGCCTTTTGGATATCTGTTTAGTCAACAGTCTTCCCCATGATTGTGTAGCCTACTGAACCAGACTAAGGGACCATTTTGAACTCTTGGGAAGCCTTTACAGGTGTTTTGTGGTAATTATTCTAATTTTCTGAGATAATGAATTTTGGGTTTTCATTGGCTGCAAGCCATAATCATCAACCTTAGCAGAAATAAACACTTGAAATAGATCATGTTGTGTATAATGACTCTATATAATATATGTGTTTCCCTTTTTGTATTGAATTACTGAAATAAATTAACTTTTTGATGATTCTAATTTATTGAGATGCACTTGTATGTTACTTCAGACTACAGAACATCTGTGTCTGTGATGGGCTGCTGTTTGAAATATGTGACAGATGACCATTTTATTACATTCTTGGAGAACCCCTTTAAAATGAAAGCTTTACTATAATCAGTTGTAATAGGAAAAAAAAACATTTTTTCTAAATGATTTTCTAAAATCTTCCTTAATTTTTTTAGATGTTTTGTACAATTAATGCATAAGCAATGAAGTTAATTGTTTTGTGAATTTAGAAGTGTTTTACTTGTTTATTTTAGGATGAAAAAAGATTATGACAGAAGCCATAATAGTGGAAGCATTAATGAAGAAGTTGACTGTGAAGGAGGTTTGTCATCAGTAACCATTAACTCAGAAAGCAATGCCAGTGAAAGTTTAAGAAAATCATCAAATGCTTGTCATAAAGACTCAAGGGCTAAATCATTGGAAAATAAAGTTCATCAAACAAAAGGTAGAACTTTTATTTTTTTTAAGAAATACAGTGTAACAGAAAGCATAGACACTCAGCATATACAGTACATGTATAACCAAATAATGACATTTTATTCAGTGACAAAATCTTCTGAAATATAAAAACACCTAATGTACCGTATATAACACAAGTGAGTACACCCCTCACATTTTTGTGTATATTTTTTTTTTAGAGCTTTTCTTGGGCCAACATTGAAGATATGACACTTTGATACAATGTAAAGTAGTCAGTGTACAGCCTGTATAACAGTGCAAATGTGTTGTGCCATCTAAATAACTGAACATACAGCCATTAACCCCTGCACCCCCAAGCGATTTTCCATTTTTCATTTTCATTTTATCCTCCACTTCTTCCGAGAGCCCTAACTTTTTTATTTTTCCGTCAATTATGCCATATGAGGACTTATTTTTTGCAAAAGAGTTGCACTTTTGAATAAAATCATTAGTGTTACCACATACCGTACTGGAAAAAGGGAAAAAATTCCAAGTGTGATTAAATTGCAATCAAAGTACAATTGCACAATTGTTTTGGGGGTCTTTTATTCACAGTGTTTACTATATGGTAAAACTGATGTGTCCATATGATGCCTCACATTGTTATGAGTTTGTAGATACCAAACATGTATACTTTTATGATTTTTTTAACCCTTTAGGTAAAAATAAGTTTGTCCAACAAAAGAATTGCGCTTTTGGCGCCATCTTCCGAGACCCGTAAAGTTCTAATTTTTTGTGATCTGGGGCTCAGTGACGGCTTATGTTTTGCGTCTTGAGATGAAGTTTTTAATTATATAAGTTTTGTGTGGATGCTATGTTTTGATCGCTTATTATTGCATTTTTTAAAAAATTTGTGGCAACCAAAAAATGTAATTTTGGTGTTCGGAATTTTTTTTCTCGTCACACCATGTACCAATCAGATTAATTGATCTTATATTTTGCTAGATCGGGCATTTATGAGTGTGGTGATACTAAATATGTGTATATTTTTATTTTTTAACTGTTTTATTGTCAATGGGGCGATTGGGTGGCGATTTGAACTTTGTTTTTTTTATTTCTTTATATTTTAAAAACTTTTTTTAATTATTTTACTAGTCCCCCTAGGGGACTTTATCACTGCACGATCTGATCTCTTGTTCATTTCTGCTTATCCAAGCTGCACACCTTGGATCAGCAAAAATGCAGCGTTCCTGTGAGAGCCGACACTCACAGGAAGTGAGTCATGGTAGCATCAGGGGTCATCATCAAGGCATCCCGTGATCATGTCTAGGGGCACCGATGGCTGTGGGGAACAGTGTGAATACCGCTGATCTGATCAGCCGACATGTGCAGCTAAATGTCCACCGGCACAAGATAGCCGGCTAAATCCCGTTTATAATCTCTACTGTAAAAGCAGGACTTAATGTGCACCGGCGGGGAGAGCATCATTCCCCACCACCATCGGGGAATTGTCATGACAGCTGGAGGTCATCTAATGACCCCTGTCACTGTCATGATGTACTTTCTGTGAACGCCGCATTTCTGCTGTTCAGAGCAGTACTGAAGCATCGCTCTAAACAGCAGAAGTGATCGGAGTCTATGAGCTTCAAGTCCCCTAATGGGACTAGTAAAAAACAAAAAAAAAGTGTTAAAAAAAAAGTTTTAAAAAATATGAAAAATAATAAATCCCACAAAAGTTCAAATCACCCCCCTTTTTTCACATTGAAAATAAAACAATTTATTAAAAATAAGAATACACATATTTGGTACACTGTTTTAGAAATTCCTAATCTATCAAAATCTAAAATCAATTAATAGCATCAATTTTTATGCTCACAGGGAGGGACAGATATCGATCACTGGCCTACAGGAGCAAACTGAATCAGGCCTCCGGGACTTCACTAAAGCCACCATAGGTGGCGATAGGCACAAACGCTGGTAGGCAGCCGACATAAGGCAGCCCCAGGGAATCAACGGTACCTCAGCAGCTAATGCCACAAATACAATACAATCTCTGGTTGTAGAAACAGCAGCAGCTAGTGTTGTGTATTCGGCTGGGATGGATGGATGTGGCAGCATGGATACTTGCAGCAGCAGCAGTGGATATTGTGGTAGGCGGCCAGCGTGGATAGTTGCAAGAACAAACTTGTAACACACTGAAACACAGATATGAATCAGCCACAGCTTACAGCAGCAGCACAAAGGACCTGAGAACTAGCAACATATAGAATTCTTTGCCCAGGCACCTCCCTTAAGGAAGGGGAAGGTAGATTAAATACCTAATGCCTTTCAGTCGAGCTGAGAGGCACTTCCGGGTCAGGGCATACTGGCCCCGTATGAAAAGGGGCATGTTGTGTGCACAAACCCTGGGAGACAGCAGCATGGACTGGACACAGCAGCAACTGCAGGGTGGCTGGAAAGGTAAGAGAGCTGGTGTCCCTGCCGGGGAAGGGGTGCAGGACAGTGTGGTGATGTTGGAATGGTCATTACTAGAGTTGAGCGTGGTTCGCGGTTCTCCAGTTCGCGGTTCGAGTGATTTTGGGGGCTGTTCTAGATCGAACTAGAACTCGAGCTTTTTGCTAAAGTTTGATAGTTCTAGTTACGTTTGAGAACGGTTCTAGCAGCAAAAAGCAGGGCTTTTTACAGCTACAGTGTACAGGGATCCATCGCTGGCAGCCTGCCAGAAGCTGGTAACTAAGATAAACATCGTGTATCCAAGCAAAGCGCTTTGGTTAGTAACCCGATATTTATCCTAGTTACGTGCACAGGGAGCCGACACTTCCCCGCTCAGCTCGCTCTGCCCCCTCCTGCACTCAGCATGTACACACACACACACTCACACTCACCTGTCCCCAGCCATGCAGTCCACGACACTGACGTCCTCAGCGCCACATGACCCCGCTAGGCTCCACCCACTTCGCACTCCGCCGCCCGCACACATGGCCCCGCTAGGCTCCACCCACTTTGCACTCCGCCGCCAGCACACATGGCCCTGCTACGCTCCGCCCACCTGACACTCTGCACACATGGTCCCACTAGGCTCCGCCCACCTGGCACTCTGCACACATTACCCCACTAGGCTCCGCCCACCTGGCACTCTGCACACATGGCGCTGCTAGGCTTCGCCCACCTGGCACTCTGCACACATTACCCCGCTAGGCTCTGCCCACCTGGCACTCTGCACACATGGTCCCACTAGGCTCCGCCCACCTGGCACTCTGCAGACATAATCCCGCTAGGCTCTGCCCACCTGGCACTCTGCACACATTACCCCACTAGGCTCCGCCCTCCTGGCACTCTGCACACATGGCCCCGCTAGGCTCCGCCCACTTGGACTCTGCACACATGGCCCCGCTAGGCTCCGCCCACTTGGAGCTCTGCACACATTACCCCGCTAGGCTCCACCTACCTGGCACTCTGCACACATTACCCCGCTAGGCTCCACCCACCTGGCACTCTACACACATGGTCCCGCTAGACTCCGCCCACCTGGCACTCTGCACACATGGTTCCGCTAGGCTCGCCCACCTGGCGTTCTGCACACATTACCCCGCTAGGCTCCGCCCACCTGGAACTCTGCACACATGGTCCCGCTAGGCTCCGCCCACCTGGCACTCTGCACACATGGTCCCGCTAGGCTCCGCCCACCTGGCACTCTACACACATGGTCCCGCTAGGCTCCGCCCACCTGGCACTCTACACACATTATCCCGCTAGGCTCCGCCCACCTGGCACTCTGCACACATTACCCCGCTAGGCTCCACCCACCTGGCACTCTGCACACATAATCCCGCTAGGCTCCGCCCACCTGGCACTCTGCACACATGGTCCCGCTAGGCTCCGCTCACCTGGCACTCTGCACACATGGTCCCGCTAGACTCCGCCCACCTGGCTCTCTGCATACATTACCCCGCTAGGCTCCGCCCACCTGACACTCTGCACACATGGTCCCACTAGGCTCTGCCCACCTGGTGCTCTGCACACATGGTCCCGCTAGGCTCCACTCACCTGGCACTCTGTACACATTACCTCGCTAGGCTCCACCCACCTGGCACTCTGCACACATGGTCCCGCTCGGCTTACCTGCAGTGATGAAGTCCCGCCCTCCCGACCTCAGCGCTGTCTCTGTCCTCCATGGCCGCCGCTTGTCACATCACCTTCTCTCGCTTCCGACCCGAGACTGACTAGCGGTGACGTCACGGGCCGCTCGCAATACTTGGCTGTGAAGGCGGCGGTCATTGAAGTCAGTAACAGGTGCTGTCAGCAGTGCAGGAGATCAGCTCAGGTAATGTACCTCGCTAACAGCAGCACTTGTCATGCCCTGAAGTGACCTGAGCTGACCCATTGATGTTAGCTCAGGTCACTGCATTGCTCTCCCAGCCAATGGGGAACATCCTGCTCTTCATTGACTGGGACAGTGTGGATCATCATGGGAACCCCTTGGATTACGGCAGACCTGGATTTGTTTTTCTTTCTAATAAATTGGTTAAAGAGGAAATGTGTTGGCCAGTGTTTTTTCAAATAAAAATGTGTTTGTCGTCTATTTTTTTTTATTACTGACTGGGTTGGTGATGTCGGGTATCTGATAGACGCCTGACCTCACCAACCCCAGGGCTTGATGCCAGGTGACATTACATCTGGTATTAACCCCATATATTACCCCGTTTGCCACCGCACCAGGGCACGGGATGAGCTGGGGCGAAGCACCAGGATTGGCGCATCTAATGTATGCGCCACGTCTGGGGCGGCTGCGGCCTGCTATTTTTAGGCTGGGGAGAGTACAATAACCATGGACCTTCCCACCCTGAGAATACCAGACCACAGCTGTCCGCTTTACCTTGGCTGGTGATCCAATTTTGGGGGGACCCCTACGTGTTTTTTTTTTAAATTATTTATTTAATTTAAAATAACATCGTGGCGTGCCCTCAGTTTTGGATTACCAGCCAAGGTGAAGCTGCCAGCTGTAGTCTGCAGGCTGCAGCCGTCAGCTTTACCCTAGCTGGCTACAAAAATAGGGGGAACCCCACGTCATTTCTTTTTTCATTTTTTTGGCTAAATACAAAGCTAAGCACCCCTTAGTGCCACATGAAAGGCACCAAAGGGTGCAAAATTACAAAATGCAGGAGAGCGGGACATTATGTGTCTTTCTGCCATTATAATGACAGAAAAGACTGATATGAAGTGTACAAGCACAAGAAAATCACCAGAACGGTCTACGCTGTGAAAAGCAGTAGAAAATGGCACTGGAGTGAACATGTGACCGCCTCATGTAGGATGAAGCTATAGATCCTGGGTAAATTTATGTATTTTCCCTCCTTCAGTTTTTTGGCAGTACGCCAAAAAAACGGAAGGCACACGGATGACAAACAGATGACATACGGACTGTCTGCGGAACGGAAACGGATGCCACACGGATGCACCCGTGAAAAAAACGGACTGTTTTTTGCAGACCGCAAAAATGGATCGGTCGTGTGAATGTAGCCTTATTCTGATCTGCCATTTATAAACAGCAGGCAGAAATAAGTGAATAGCGCCCCCCAGCGTCAGAAAATCTCCGGGG
Organism: Anomaloglossus baeobatrachus; assembly: GCF_048569485.1. Taxonomy (NCBI): domain Eukaryota; kingdom Metazoa; phylum Chordata; class Amphibia; order Anura; family Aromobatidae; genus Anomaloglossus; species Anomaloglossus baeobatrachus. The sequence goes on along the minus strand of NC_134355.1, from coordinate 205,047,770 downwards.
TTTCAGGGGTAGCTGAGACCCTTAAGATCATGATTCAGGACGGTTTTTCCGGTCCCCGCTCACGTGATCACAGGTATACACCATATACCGATGATCACGTTATAGTAAATGACAGCGTTGGTAAAAAATTATTTATCTCCCATCTGGCATGAACAAACATAATAAATCTCCTCCCCGGTCCCCCGGTGTCGCCAAAGTGCCCCCCCTGAACCCCTTCCAGAAATCCAAGATGGCCGCGCGCACAGAAGCGCGCCGGCCGCATTCACCCTACTCCTCTGATTTCTGTCGCATGTGCCATGACACATGCGACAGAAAACTCTTCCCTAGGCCCTGCCAGGTCACCCCCTATAATCCCACCGGTGTTCCCCGGTGTCCCACGGTACCTGTGCAGCGTTGATCCCCCGCGGCCCTCTCCAGAGCGGCTGTCAGCTCAGCTTCCTGTGTTCAGACACAGTGAGTGGTGGTTATGCATCTGTAAGCTAAATGGGCGGCACGGTGGCTCAGTGGTTAGCATTGCAGTCTTGTTGTGGCTCAGTGGTTAGCACTGCAGTCTTGCAGTGCTGAGGTCCTGGGTTCAATTCCCACCAAGGACACCATCTGCAAGGAGTTTGTATGTTCTCCCTGTGTTTGCAAGGGTTTACTCCAGGAACTCCGGTTTCCTCCCGCACTCCAAAGACATACAGATAGGGAATTTAGATTGTGAGCCCCAATGGGGACAGTGTTCCCAATGTATGCAAAGCGCTATGGAATTAATAACGCTATATAAATGAATAAATTATTATTATTACTGCAATGCCCTGCTCATGAGGTAAGGAACATAGTTGATCAGGAGAGCTATATACTACATTTCCAAAATGGAGGTATTTAATTTTATAGTTGCCCTGCTGAACGACTACCAAACATGAGAGTCCGTTATACGCCACAAGAAAACACATCTAAATAGTGAGCTCTGTTGTTTAGTATTCATTCAGCTGGATAACTGGACTTAAAGGGGTATTCCATCTCCAAGATCCTATCCCCAATATATAGTAGGTGGAATAGCAATAATATCAGCAAATACCAATATTTGGAAATGTAGAATAGTTCTCCTGATTAGGCATGCCCTTACCTCATGAGCAGGGCATTGCAGCTTTGGTAGCAACCGTTACGACATGGACTCTGCTGCTGTGGACCTGGGGAGAGTGAGTGCAGATTCATTGCACCCACACTCCTCACATGGAGGGTCTGCACTCCTAGAAAATGGGGGATACGTTCCCTGAGTGTCTCCCCCCATATTCTAGATGGTCCAGAGTCGTCGTGGGACCCCTTTATTTTTTTCCTTACAATAAATTGGTGAAAGAGGGAATGTTTTGAGGACTGTTTGTTCAAATAAATTTTTTTTGGCGATTTCTTTTTGTTAGTACTGACAGTTTATGATGTTGGGTATCTAATAGACGCCATGACATCACAAACTGCTGGGCTTGATGTCAGGTGACTTTACAGCTAGTATCAACCCGATTTATTACCCCGTTTACCACTGCACCAGGGCACGGGATGAGCTGGGGTGAAGCGCCAGGATTGGCGCATCTAGTGGATGTGCCACGTCTGGGGTGCCTGCGGCCTGCTATTGTTAGGCTGTGAAGGCCCAATAACTATGGACCTTCCCACCCTGAGAATACCAGACCACAGCTGTCCGCTTTACCTTGGCTGGTGATCCAATTTGGGGGGGACCCTACTTTTTTTTGTAATTATTAATATTTATAAAATAATTATAAAAAAAGAGCCTGGGGTGACCTCCACATTGGATCCCCAACCACGGTAAAGCTGCCAGCTGTGGTTTTCAGGCTACAGCCGTCTGCTTTACCCTAGCTGGCTATCAAAAATGGGGGGACCCAACGTCATTTTTTTTTAACTATTTTTTAAATAAAAAAAAATAATGGGCTTCCCTGTATTTTGATTGCCAGCCAAGGTAACGCCAGGCAGATGGGGGTGGCAACCCATAGCTGTCTGCTTTATCTGCGCTGAGAATCAAAAATACCGCGGAGCGCTACGTCATTTTTTTTAAAGATTTATTTTTACAGCACTGTGATATCCAGCAATCAAAATACAGGGAAGCCCATTTTGTTTTTAGTTATTTAAATACATATTTTTTTTAATTATATATGGGCTCCCGCTGCATTTTATGTATTGCTAGCTAAGGGTAATCCAAGCAGCTACTGCCTGCTAACCCCTACTGCTTGGTGTTACCTTCATTGGCAATGGAAAATCCAGGGAAGCATTTTTTTTTTTTTGCCAAAAAACTACAAAAAAATGACGTGAGCTTCGCCATATTTTTGTATGCTAGCCAGGTACAGCAGGCAGGTACGGGCTGCCCCCAACCCCCAGCTGCCTATTTGTACCCGGCTGGGAACTAAAAATATAGGGAAGCCCCTTTTTTAATTATTTAATGAATTTCACAAAATAATTAAAAAAAAAAAAACGATGTATTCTTCGCCCCATTTTTGTGTCTAGCCGGGTACAACTAGGCAGCTGGGGATTGGATCCGCAGCACAGGTTAGCCCGAGCTTTCTGGGCCCCTCTGCTGCGAATTGCAGTCCGCAGCCGCCCCAGAAAATGGCGCTCTCCTAGAAGCGCTATCATCTGGCGCTGTATCCAACTCTTCCAGCTTCCCTGATGCCAGTGGCTCGCTGGGTATTAATGATTTCAGTTGATAATATACAGCTAGCCCTAACCCCATTATTACCCAACAAACCACCCTTCACCAGGTCAGCTGGAAGAGTTGGATACAGCGCCAGAAGATGGCACTTCTATGAAAGTGCCATTTTCTGAGGCGGCTGCAGACTGCAATTCGCAGCAGAGGGGCCCAGAAAGCTCAGGCCAACCTGTGCTGAGGATTCCAATCCCCAGCTGCCTAGTTGTACCTGGCTGGACACAAAAATATGGCGAAGCCTACGTCATTTGTTTTCTAATTATTTCATGAAATTCATGAAATAATAAAAAAAGGGCTTCTCTTTATTTTTGGTTCCCAGCCGGGTACAAATAGGCAGCTGGGGGTTGGGGGAAGCCCGTAGCTGCCTGCTGTACCTGGCTAGCATACAAAAATATGGCGAAGCCCACATAATTTTTTCAGGGGGCAAAAAACTCCTGCATATAGTCCTGGATGGAGTATGCTGAGCCTTGTAGTTCTGCAGCTGCTGTCTGTCTGTATGGAGGAGAGCAGACAGCAACTGCAGAACGACAAGACTCAGCATGCTTCATTCACTAGTGTATGCAGGAGAGCAGACAGCAGCTGCAGAACTACAAGGCTCAGCATACTCCATCCAGGACTGTATGCAGGAGTTTTTTGCCCACCAAAAAAATGACGTGGGCTTCGCCATATTTTTGTATGCTAGCCAGGTACAGCAGGCAGGTACGGCTGCCCCCAACCCCCAGCTGCCTATTTGTACCCGGCTGGGAACTAAAAATATAGGGAAGCCCCTTTTTTAATTATTTAATGAATTTCAGAAAATAATTAAAAAAAAAAAACGATGTATTCTTCGCCCCATTTTTGTGTCTAGCCGGGTACAACTAGGCAGCTGGGGATTGGATCCGCAGCACAGGTTAGCCCGAGCTTTCTGGGCCCCTCTGCTGCGAATTGCAGTCCGCAGCCGCCCCAGAAAATGGCGCTCTCCTAGAAGCGCTATCATCTGGCGCTGTATCCAACTCTTCCAGCTTCCCTGATGCCAGTGGCTCGCTGGGTATTAATGATTTCAGTTGATAATATACAGCTAGCCCTAACCCCATTATTACCCAACAAACCACCCTTCACCAGGTCAGCTGGAAGAGTTGGATACAGCGCCAGAAGATGGCACTTCTATGAAAGTGCCATTTTCTGAGGCGGCTGCAGACTGCAATTCGCAGCAGAGGGGCCCAGAAAGCTCAGGCCAACCTGTGCTGCGGATTCCAATCCCCAGCTGCCTAGTTGTACCTGGCTGGACACAAAAATATGGCGAAGCCTACGTCATTTGTTTTCTAATTATTTCATGAAATTCATGAAATAATAAAAAAAGGGCTTCTCTTTATTTTTGGTTCCCAGCCGGGTACAAATAGGCAGCTGGGGGTTGGGGGAAGCCCGTAGCTGCCTGCTGTACCTGGCTAGCATACAAAAATATGGCGAAGCCCACATAATTTTTTCAGGGGGCAAAAAACTCCTGCATATAGTCCTGGATGGAGTATGCTGAGCCTTGTAGTTCTGCAGCTGCTGTCTGTCTGTATGGAGGAGAGCAGACAGCAACTGCAGAACGACAAGACTCAGCATGCTTCATTCACTAGTGTATGCAGGAGAGCAGACAGCAGCTGCAGAACTACAAGGCTCAGCATACTCCATCCAGGACTGTATGCAGGAGTTTTTTGCCCACCAAAAAAATGACGTGGGCTTCGCCATATTTTTGTATGCTAGCCAGGTACAGCAGGCAGGTACGGCTGCCCCTAACCCCCAGCTGCCTGTTTGTACCCGGCTGGGAACCAAAAATATAGGGAAGCCCGTTTTTTTAATTATTTCACTTATTTCATGAAATAATTAAAAAACAAATGACGTGGGCTTCGCCCCATTTTTGTGTCCAGCCAGGTACAACTAGGCAGCTCGGGATTGGAATTCACAGCACAGGTTAGCCCGAGGTTTCTTGGCGCCTCTGCTGAGAATTGCAGTCCGCAGCCGCCCCAGGAAATGGCGCTTTCATAGAAGCGCCATCATCTGGAGCTGTATCCAACTCTTCCAACAGCCCTGAAGCCGGGTGGCTTGCTGGGTAATAATGAGTTAATACTAGCTTTGTTTTACTAGCTAGTATTAAGCCAGAGATTCTTAATGTAAGGCTCGTTTGACCCGGCCATTAAGAATCTCCAATAAAGGGTTAAAAAAAAGACACCACACAGAGAAAAAATACTTTAATAGAAATAAATACACAGACACATTAGAGACTCCATGTTTATTACTCACTGTCAGCCCTCCACGATCTATTGTCTTCTGTCTTTCTCGTTCAACAAATGCAGCTCTGCTCCATCACTGCTGCATGGGGGAAGACCTGCTTCCGTGCAGCCTTCACTCCGTGAGTAATCAGTGCTGCTGGCTGTTAGCGGTAACAGCGGTAACGCTGACAGACACGTTACCATAGCAACGGTGCTCCGATCATGTGATTCCCGGAGCCGTGGTTAGCGGTGACGTCACTGCTAACTGCGTTGCTATGGCAACGGTGATCTCCGTTAATGACCGGCTGTGTCAGCCGGTCCCTAACGGAACGGGGAATCAGAACGGGGAGTCGACCATGTGCTAGAGCATGTCGCCAGTACCCGGCGATACACAAACGTGCACCGTGTACCGGAGAGTGCAATGACAGGACCTAGGACAGGACATGACGTCAAAGCCATGTGACCAGTCTGTAGCCAATGAGATAATAGCCACGTGACTGGTCACATGGCTATTTTGACGACGTCACGGAAGGTCCTGTCAGTGCTGGTTATCGGGAGGACGTAGCGATCATCAGAAGGAATAGTGACAGAAGACAGAGTGCAGGACGCATCGCGGGCACCGGTAAGTGTTATGGCAATGTTTATTAACTGTATGTGTACATTTATAATGCATTTTTATGTGTTTGTGATTGCCTCCCATTGTTTCCTATTGGTTCGAGTGGTTCGCCGAACCGGTTCACCGAAACGAACTCGAACGGGACCTCGGTTCGGCGAACCGAGCTCGAGCCGAACCGCAGATGGTTCGCTCATCTCTAGTTATTACAGTAAACTCCCCTTATACCCCCCTTTTGACAGGAAGGTGGGCATTAATATTCTCCCTTGGCTCCCATGACCTCTCCTTAGGACCAGACCACCTCAAGTCCACTAAGAAGTAGGTTTTACCTCTCAACCTTTTCACAGCGAGGATGGCTTTTACCTCCAAGGTGTTTTCGTCACTCACTGGAGTAGGCGAGGTACCTGGATCCCTGTAGTAATGGTTCAGGATGACAGGTTTGAGGGGCAATACATGGAACGAGTTGGGGATGTGTAGGGAGGCCAGGAGCTTAAACTTGTAGAACATTTTATTAATGTGCTGGAGCACTTCGAAGTAACTTATGAAGCGGGGACCCAACTTGTAGGAAGGCACCTTGAGATGGATGTATCTGGAAGAGAGCCATACCTTGTCTCCAGGTAGGAACAAAGGAGAGCCAAGGTGTCTCTTATCTGTATGCTTCTTCATGCGGATGGAGGACTGCTCCAGGGAGGACTTAGCCTCTATTTAGATGTCGGAGAATGTCTTGATGAAGGAATTGGATGCAGAATTTCTGGAGGATAATGCCACTGGGAATGGGATTTTGGGTCGCTGACCATACACTATGTGAAATAAAAACTTGGAGGAGGATTCACTGACATGATTGTATTATGAGAATTCAGCACAAAGAATGAACTTGACCCAGTCACTATGATGCTCATTGACAAAGTGCCGCAGTAATCTGGATCTGATTCACCCATTCCACTTGGTCGTTGGACTGCAGATGGTAGGCTGACAAGAAGTCCAAGATAAATCCAAAAGATTGCAAGTTGCCCTCCAGAACTGGGGCGTAAACTGGGCACCTCTGTTAGACATGATGTAGAGTGATAGAATGTGGAGTCGGAAGATGTGCTGGATGAAGTGCTCAGCGAGCACTGATGCAGAGACCAACTCAGTCAGTAGCATGAAATTGGTCATTTTTGAAAACCTGTCTACTACCACCCAGATGACGGTGCTGCAGGAGGACTTCGGAAGGTCCGTGATAAAGTCCATCGCAATATGCTAAGAAGGGGCAGATGGCACTGGTTGAGGAAGCAGTCATCCAGCAGGAAGTTTCTTGAAGGTCTTTTTGTGGGCAAATGAGGGACAGACTGAAACAAATTCCACAACATCTTGTCGCATTGTTGGCCACTGATAGTTCCAAGTGACCAGGTGAAGGGACTTCTTCTTTCCAGCATGACCGGCCAGCTTGGAGCAATGACCCCACTGAAGAACTCGCTTCCTGTCTGCTTCAGCATGAACATCTTACCAGAAGGGACTCGAGACACGTCTTTAGGAGCATCGTGGAAGGCTCAATAATATGAGGCTCCTCCTCTTGGTTGGCTGACAAAAAAGACAGAGACAGCGCTTTTACGTTCTCAGATGGATGGAAATGGAGATTGAAGTTGTAGTGGCTGAAGAACAATGACCAATGTGCTTGGCACGGATTCAACCAACTAAGCTAACTGTAGGAATGCAACGTTCTTGTGATCGGTGTAGATGACAGGATGCACTGCTTCCTCCAGCAGATATTACTATTCTTCCAGAGCCATCTTGATTGCTAACAGTTCTCATTTGCCAATTGAATAGTCTGCAGGAGAGAAGGCTCTGGAAATAATCCACAAATTAACGTCTTAACTGCAGCAGACTTCTACATGAGGACCGCACCTGCATCGGAGGATAAAGCATGTACTGTACTTACAGGATCAACTGCTTGCTAGTCTCTGGTCTATGCAGTGCCAGGCCAAAGAGAAGGCCGGCTTGAGAGCGACAAATGCATCTTCCGCTTTTGAAGTCTGCACCTTAGGATTCACCCCCTTGCGGGTCAAAGCTGACATGGGAAGAATCCAGGACAAGAACTGAGGGATGAACTGCCAATATTAATTAGCGAAACTGATGGAACTGCTGGATTGCTTTCAAACCGTTGGGCTGAGGCCACTTAAGCACCGCCGATACCTTGTCTGGATCCATCCTCAGGCCGGTGTCCCAAATTATGTAGCCTAGAAAAGGCAGGGAACACCACTCAAAGAGGAACGTTTCGTATTTGGCATAGACAATTCTGCCTTAGTCTCTGCAGCACCTGGTGAACATCTCTTCTGTGTGTTGGCAGATCGGAAGAAAATACTAAGATGTCATCCTTGTACACTACCACACACAAGTAGAGCAAATCTCAAAAAATATTTTTCCTGGAAGACTGCTGGAGCATTGCTGAGCCTGAATTACCTGATTATTCATAGTGGCCTTCATGGGTATTGAAGGCCATCTTCCATTTGTCACCCGACAGTATCCTAATGAGGTTGTATGCCCCACGGATGTTGAGTTTAGAGAAAATCCTGGAACCTCTGAGCCTGTCGAACAATTCGGGTATACGTGGAAGTGGGTATTTATTCTTTACTGTAATTTAATTCAGACCTCTATAGTCTATACATGCTCTTTAAAGTGCTCTGACATGGCTTGGGTCTCAGCCTGAAACAGAGGGTAGATTCAACTGTGAGGAGGAGTAGAACCTAGAAGAAGGTCAATAGAACAGTCATACGGTCTACGTGGTGGCAAGGTCTTAGCCTCATTTTTATCATAGATGTTTGCGTAGGCCTAGTAGGTAGACAGAAGCTACGGAAAATTAGATTAGCAGGTGGCTGGGCAGATTTCACGGAAACAAGACAACTTTCATGGCAGGAATGGCCCCACCTGAGTACTTCTCCAGATCTCCAGTCCAAAACCTGTTCATGCTTCCGAAACTTTGGCAGACCCAATAACAGTGGATACAACATTCCCAGTAACAAGTGAAAAGCGATTTTCTCCATATACAGCATTCCCACAAGAAGGTCAACTTTCTCGGTGTTGAACTGGATGGCCTCAGGCACAGGCTTTCTATCCACCATCAGCACAAAAATGGGAGCTTGAAGGTGATGTATGGGAATCCAATACCTATTGCTTGCTGTAGGAAATTCCCATTGGCATCAGAGGCCACCAAGGTCATCTCGGAGAACCGGGAGTCGCCACTAGTTACGGGAGTCGCTACTACTGTCACTTATAGGGGTAAACAGGACTTGCTATCACCTAGGGTAGCTTCTCCTACCGACCTCAGGATGGTGTAATGCCTGCCTGGACCCACACACTCAGACGGGCTTTAATGGACAGGCTAGAGGGAAGCCCCTCACCAAGCAGGACACCTAGAACCCTGAAACCCTTTAACCCCTATACAGGGATTTGGAATTACGCAGGGCCCCGGTGAGCACTACCTGTGGAAGGCTGCAGTCCGATGACAGTAGTAGTCAGGCAGGGTCAAACCGGGAAATGCAAAACAGGGACAGAATCACGCAGGTAAGGACGTAATCAAAAAACAAAGCAGAGGTCAAATCTGGATAGGGCAGCGAGGTACATAAACAGCAGGCAGGAGGGTAGTCAGGAAACAAGCAGAAGTCAGAACACCAGAATCACTAAACAGAACAGGGCGGGACAGGAATCAGGAATACAGAACTATCTCTGGCAGTGGTCAGCAGACAGGAGGGGAAATAAGAAGGGTGTGGTGTCTTCTCATTGGTTGTAGCTGAATGATTGTAGCTTCAACTGGAAGACACACGCCACCTACAGTCAGCCAGTGGTACTGCAGATCCCAAGGAAACCCAGCCCAGTGGATGAGCGGAGCCTGCGCCCACCAGCGCCGCTGGCATCGACTCCTCCTCTCCCATCACCAGCACTATCCACGGCAGGAACACGGCGTCGCCTGGTGATCGAAGTAGAAGTCGCTGGAGCGGACTCCGGTGGTAATGGGTAGATTCCCGAATTCTAAGGACAGATGCGAATCAGGTGCGTGGAACTTCTGCTGTAGGAACACACCTCACTTGTGCAATGAATCTCACGGCGACACTTAATCTACCTCCATTGGCTAGGAGAAAGCCGCAGAAGTTACTGACAATCCTTCCCAGAATACTGCCACTTGTGTTTCTTTATTCCAGCCCAGTTCGGAGGACAGGGTGCAGAAATAGATGCCATATTGGCCTACAGTACAGACCAAAAGTTTGGACACACCTTCTCATTCAAAGAGTTTTCTTTATTTTCATGACTCTGAAAATTGTAGATTCACATTGAAGGCATCAAAAGTATGAATTAACACATGTGGAATGAAATACTTAACAAAAAAGTGTGAAACAACTGAATTTATGTTTTATATTCTAGGTTCTTCAAACTAGCCACCTTTTGCTTTGATTACTGCTTTTTGCACTGTTGGCATTCTCTTGATAAGCTTCAAGAGGTAGTCACCGGAAATGGTTTTCACTTCACAGGAGTGCCCTGTCATTTTTAATAAGTGGGATTTCTTGCCTTATAAATGGGGTTTGGACCATCAGTTGTGTTGTGCAGAAGTCTGGTTGATACACAGCTGATTGTCCTACTGAATAGACTGTTAGAATTTGTATTATGGAAAGAAAAAAGCAGCTAAGTAAAGAAAAACGAGTGGCCATCATTACTTTAAGAAATAAAGGTCAGTCAGTCCGAAAAATTGGGAAAACATTGAAAGTGTCCCCAAGTGCAGTGGCAAAAACCACCAAACGCTACAAAGAAACTGGCTCACATGAGGACCGCCCCAGGAAAGCAAGACCAGGGGTCACCTCTGCTGTGGAAGATAAGTTTATCCGAGTCACCAGCCTCAGAAATCGCAGGTTAACAGCAGCTCAGATTAGAGACCAGGTCAATGCCACACAGAGTTCTAGCAGCACACACATCTCTAGAACAACTGTTAAGAGAAAACTTTGTGCAGCAGGCCTTCATGGTAAAATAGCTGCTAGGAAACCACTGCTAAGGACAGGCAACAAGCAGAAGAGACTTGTTTTGGCTAAAGAACACAAGGAATGGACATTAGACCAGTGAAAATCTGTGCTTTGGTCTGATGAGTCCAAATATGAGATCTTTGGATCCAACCCCCGTGTCTTTGTGCGACGCAGAAAAGGTGAACGGATGGACTCTACATGCCTGGTTCCCACCGTGAAGCATGGAGGAGGAGGTGTGATGGTGTGGGGGTGCTTTGCTGGTGACACTGTTGGGGAGTTATTCAAAATTGAAGGCATACTGAACCAGCATGGCTACCACAGCATCTTGCAGCGGGATGCTATTCCATCCGGTTTGCGTTTAGTTAAACCATCATTTATTTTTCAACAGGACAATGACCCCAAACATACCTCCAGGCTGTGTAAGGGCTAATTGACTAAGAAATAGAGTTATGGGGTGCTACGCCAGGTGACCTGGCCTCCACAGTCACTAGACCTAAATCCAATCGAGATGGTTTGAGGTGAGCTGGACCGCAGAGTGAAGGCAAAAGGGCCAACAAGTGCTAAGCATCTCACCTGTTCTCGGCACTGCTGTCCCTGCTGCTGATGTCTCTAGCGATGCTACTGCTTCCAGGTCCATGGTGCAATGAATATGCATAACCATAATGAGCAGGGGTCAGAAGCAAGTGACAGCAGTGCCGAAGATTTGAGTGCTGGATACAGGTGCTCCCATATCTCTGTGGTAAGCTTGGTTTTGCTCCGTTATCTCTGTAGTAAGCTTGGTTCTGCTCCCTTATCTCTGTAGTAAGCTCGGTTCTGCTCCTTTATCTCTGTAGTAATCTTGGTTCTGCTCCCATATCTCTGTAACAATCTCGGTTCTGCTCCCTTATTTCTGTAGTAAGCTTGGTTCTGCTCCCATATCTCTGTAGTAAGCTCGGTTCTGCTCCCTTATCTCTGTAGTAAGCTCAGTTCCGCTCCCTTATCTCTGTAGTAAGCTCGATTCTGCTCCCTTATCTCTGTAGTAAGCTCAGTTCTGCTCCCATATCTCTTTAGTAAGCTCAGTTCTGCTCCCATATCTCTGTAGTAAGCTCAGTTCTGCTCCCATATCTCTGTAGTAAGCTTGGTTCTGCACCCTTATCTCTGCAGTAAGCTCAGTTCTGTTCCCTTATCTCTGCAGTAAGCTTGGTTCTGCTCCCTTATCTCTGTAGTAAGCTCCGTTCTGCTCCCACATCTCTGTATTAAGCTCAGTTCTGCTCCCATATCCCATATCCCATAAAACATTCGTGACGCTGTTTTCTGTAGCGTGAGATGTGTGTAGCACGATGTATATACAGTCATGGCCAAAAGTGTTGGCATACTTGAAATTGTTCCAGAAAATGAAGTATTTCTCCAAGAAAAGTATTGTAATTAGATGTGTTGTTATACATGTTTATTTCCTTTCTATGTATTAGAACAAAAAAAACTGAGGAAAAAAGGCAAATTGGACATAATTTTACACAAAACCCAAAAATGGGCTGGACAAATTTGTTGGCACCTTTCCAAAATTATAGGTTAACAACTTTGTTTCAAGCATGTGATGCTCGTTTAAATTCACCTGTGGCAAGGAACAGAGATGGGCAATCTGAAACCAGATAAAAAGGGGTGAAGTTGACTCAATCTATACATTGTGTGTCTTCTGTGTGCAACGCTAAGCATGGATGACAGAAAAAGGAGAAGAGAACTGTTTGAGGACTTGAGAACCAAAATTGTTGAAATGTCAATAATCTCAAGGTTACAAGTCCATCTCTAGTGATCTTGATGTTCCTTTCTTCAACATAATCAAGAAATTTATGACCCATGGCACAGTAGCTAATCTCCCTGGACGTGGACGACAGAGAAAAATTGTTGAAAGGTTGCAACGCAGGAATGCCTGGATTGTGAATAAACAGCTCCAATAAAGTTCCAAAGAAATTCAAGCTGCCCTGCAGGCTCAGGGTGCATCAGTATTAGCGCTAACAATCCATTGACATTTGAATGAAATGAAACACTAAGGCAGGAGACCCAGGAGGACCTCACTGCTGACACAGAGACATAAAAAAGCTAGACTGCAGTTTGCCAAAATGTACTTGAGTAAGCCAAAATCCTTCTGGGAAAGTCTTGTGGACAGATGAGACCAAGATAGAGCTTTTTGGTAAAGCACATCATTCAACTGTTTACTGACAATGGAATGAAGCCTACAAAGAAAAGAACACAGTACCTACATTCAAATATGGTGGAGGTTCAAAGATGGTTTGGGGTTGTTTTTGCTGCCTCTGTCACTGTGTGCCTTGATTGTGAGCAAGGAATCATAAAAACTGAAGATTACCAAAGGATTTTGCTTAGCAATGTTGTGACCAGTGTCAGAAAGCTGGGTTTGCGTTTTAGTTCATGTGTCTTCCAGCAGAACAATGACCCCAAACATACTTCACGAAGCACCCAGAAATGGATGCAAACAAAGCGCTGGAGAGTTCTGAAGTGGCAGCAATGAGCCCGGATCTAAAGGGTGCTTTACACGTTAGTTATCACTAAGGAGATATCGTCGGGGTCACGGTGGTTGTGACGCACATCCAGCCTCGTTAGCGAGATCACAGCGTGTGACTCCTCTGAGCGACCGTAAATGATCACAAAAGAGGGAAAAATCGGTGGTCATGGAGAGGTCGCTCTAAAACAAAATATCGTTTTCTGCTCAGTAGCGATGTGGTTTGTCGCTTCTGCGGCACCACACATCGCTGTGTGTGACACCGCAGGAGCGACAACCATCACCTTTCTTCTGTCCACTGGAAAAGGAGGAAGGAAGGAGGTGGACGGCATGTTCCGGCTGCTCATCTCCTCCCCTCCTTTTCTATTGGGCGGTGGTTCAGTGACGCTTCTGTGACGTTGCTGTGACGCTGAACGAACCGCCCCCTTAGAGAGGAGGTGGTACGCCGGTCAGAGCGACGTCGCAGAGCAGGAATGTGCGTGTGATGCTGCCATAGCGATAATGTTCTCAACGGCAGCGATCACCACATATCAGCTGTACAACGGGCAGGGCCGTATTTGCTACTAGGCACCCGTGGTCCCATGCCTAGGGCGGCACGTTGCGGGGGGCGGCACTTTCTGGCAGCAAAAAAAAAAAATATATATAATTTTTTTTTTTTTACATCCCCGCCCCCCGTCCCTCCCTCCGTTACACTGGGTTGTGTTCGGGGGAGGAAGGGTGAGAGCGAGGAGAGGCGCACTTCTGTCTATTTAAATACATGGCGGGCGCCAGGCATAGTGAGCTGATTAACCCCGGAAGTTCCATCGCCTGCACTTCCGGGGTCAGAGGCGCGCGGGCGTGACATTCAGCTCACTGCCCCGTGCTGCAGCGTCCAATGCTGCAGACGACACACGCCGCGGAGGAGGACGCGTCTGAAGCTGGAGCCAGCCAGAAGAGGAGCCAGCCAGAGCAGGGCGGCGGGCACCGGAGCAGGTAAGGCAGAGCCTAGAATGTATGGGCACCTTACAGGTTAGTTGATGATCGTTGCGATGCCTCTTTTTGTCCACTATAATCATGCAAGGGGAGGCTGGGGGGAGAGAGGCTGAGGCTGGGGGAGGCTGGGAAGAGAGGGAGGCTGGGAAGAGAGAGAGGCTGAGGCTGGGGGGAGGCTGGGAAGAGAGGCTGAGGCTGGGGGAGAGGGAGGCTGGGGGGAAAGAGACGCTGAGGCTGGGGGGAGAGAGAGGCTGAGGCTGGGGGGAGAGAGGCTGAGGCTGGGGGGGAGGCTGGGGGGAGGGAGAGGCTAAGGCTGGGGGGGAGGCTGGGGGGAGAGAGAGGCTGGGGGGAGAGAGAGGCTGAAGCTGGGGGGGAGGCTGGGGGAGAGAGAGGCTGAGAGGAGAGAGGCTGATGCTGGGGGAGGCTGGGGGGAGAGGGAGGCTGGGGGGGAGGCTGGGGGGAGAGAGAGGCTGAGGCTGGGGGGAGGCTGGGGAGGAGAGAGAGAGGCTGAGAGGCTGAGGCTGGGAGGAGAAAGGCAGATGCTGGGGGAGGCTGGGAGGAGAGAGGCTGATTCTGGGGGAGGCTGGGAGGGGGAGGCTGATGCTGAGGGAGGCTGATGCTGAGGGAGGCTGATGCTGGGGGAGGCTGGGAGGGGGAGGCTTGGAGGAGGGAAGCTGATGCTTAGGGAGACTTGGAGGAGGGAGGCTGAGGGAGGAGGGAGGCTGATGCAGGGGGAGGCTAGGAGGAGGGAGGCTGATGCTGGGGGAGGCTAAGAGGAGGGAGGCTGATGCTGGGGGAGGCTGGGAGGAGGGAGGCTGATGCTGGGGGAGGCTGGGAGGAGGGAGGCTGATGCTGGGGGAGGTTGGGAGGAGGGAGGCTGATGCTGAGGGAGGTTGGGAGGAGGGAGGCTGATGCTGGGGGAGGCTGGGAGGAGGGAGGCTGAGGCTGGGGGAGGCTGGGAGGAGGGAGGCTGAGGCTGGGGGAGGCTGATGCTGGGGAGGCTGGGAGGAGAGAGGCTGATGCTGGGGGAGGCTGGGAGGGGGAAGGTGAGGCTTGGAGGAGGGAGGCTGATGCTGAGGGAGGCTGATGCTGGGGGAAGCTGGGAGGGTGAGGCTTGGAGGAGGGAGGCTGATGCTGAGGGAGGCTGGGAGGAGAGAGGCTGATGCTGGGGGAGGCTGGGGGGAGGGAGGCTGATGCTGGGGGGGAGGCTGGGGGGAGAGAGAGGCTGGGGGGAGAGAGAGGCTGAGGCTGGGGGGAGAGAGAGGCTGAAGCTGGGGGGGAGGCTGGGGGGTGAGAGAGGCTGAGAGGAGAGAGGCTGATGCTGGGGGAGGCTGGGGGAGAGGGAGGCTGGGGGGGAGGCTGAGGGGAGAGAGAGGCTAAGGCTGGGGGAGGCTGGGGAGGAGAGAGAGAGGCTGAGAGGCTGAGGCTGGGAGGAGAGAGGCAGATGCTGGGGGAGGCTGGGAGGAGAGAGGCTGATTCTGGGGGAGGCTGGGAGGGGGAGGGTGAGGCTTGGAGGAGGGAAGCTGATGCTTAGGGAGACTTGGAGGAGGGAGGCTGAGGGAGGAGGGAGGCTGATGCTGGGGGAGGCTAGGAGAAGGGAGGCTGATGCTGGGGGAGGCTAGGAGGAGGGAGGCTGATGCTGGGGGAGGCTGGGAGGAGGGAGGCTGATGCTGGGGGAGGCTGGGAGGAGGGAGGCTGATGCTGGGGGAGGTTGGGAGGAGGAAGGCTGATGCTGAGGGAGGTTGGGAGGAGGGAGGCTGATGCTGGGGGAGGCTGGGAGGAGGGAGGCTGAGGCTGGGGGAGGCTGGGAGGAGGGAGGCTGAGGCTGGGGGAGGCTGATGCTGGGGGAGGCTGGGAGGAGAGAGGCTGATGCTGGGAGAGGCTGGGAGGGGAAAGGTGAGGCTTGGAGGAGGGAGGCTGATGCTGAGGGAGGCTGATGCTCGGGGAAGCTGGGAGGGTGAGGCTTGGAGGAGGGAGGCTGATGCTGAGGGAGGCTGATGCTGAGGGAGGCTGATGCTGGGGGAGGCTGGGAGGAGGGAGGCTGATGCCGGGGGAGGCTGGGAGGAGGGAGGCTGATGCTGGGGGAGGCTGGGAGGAAGGAGGCTGATGCTGGGGGAGGCTGGGAGGGGGAGGCTGATGCTGAGGGAGGCTGATGCTGAGGGAGGCTGATGCTGGGGGAGGCTGGGAGGGGGAGGGGGAGGCTTGGAGGAGGGAAGCTGATGCTGAGGGAGACTTGGAGGAGGGAGGCTGAGGGAGGAGGGAGGCTGATGCTGGGGGAGGCTGGGAGGAGGGAGGCTGATGCTGGGGGAGGCTAGGAGGAAAGAGGCTGATGCTGGGGGAGGCTGGGAGGAGGGAGGCTGATGCTGGGGGAGGTTGGGAGGAGGGAGGCTGATGCTGAGGGAGGTTGGGAGGAGGGAGGCTGATGCTGGGGGAGGCTAGGAGGAGGGAGGCTGAGGCTGGGGGAGGCTGGGAGGAGGGAGGCTGAGGCTGGGGGAGGCTGATGCTGGGGAAGGCTGGGAGGAGAGAGGCTGATGCTGGGTGAGGCTGGGAGGGGGAAGGTGAGGCTTGGAGGAGGGAGGCTGATGCTGAGGGAGGCTGGGAGGAGGGAGGCTGATGCTGGGGGAAGCTGGGGGGGTGAGGCTTGGAGGAGGGAGGCTGATGCTGAGGGAGGCTGATGCTGAGGGAGGCTGATACTGGGGGAGGCTGGGAGGAGGGAGGCTGATGCTGGGGGAGGCTGGGAGGAGGGAGGCTGATGCTGGGGGAGGCTGGGAGGAGGGAGGCTGATGCTGGAGGAGGCTCATGCTGGGGGAGGCTGGGAGGAGAGAGGCTGATGCTGGAGGAGGCTCATGCTGGGGGAGGCTGGGAGGAGACAGGCTGATGCTGGGGTAAGCTGGGAGCAGGGAGGCTGATGCTGAGGGAGGTTGGGGGGAGAGAGGCTGATGCTTGGGGAGGCTGGGGGGAGAGAGGCTGATGCTGGGGGAGAGGCTGCTGCTGGAGGCGGGGGGAGAGAGGCTGCTGCTGGGGGAATGGGAGAGAGGGGCCAATGCTAGAGACAGAGGACAAGGGTTGAGGGATAGAGCAATGACAATATCGATGGGGGGGAGTGTCAGAATAAGAGGGGGCAGCATTGGGAGCTCATTATGGAGAAGGGGCAGCATGTGTGGGCTCAGTATGGAGTGGAACAATGTAGGGGAGTCAATATCAAGAGTGGGGTAGTGTGTGAGTGTGTGTGTGTGTCTCAGCATAAGCGCTAGTGTGGTGGTCTTAGTATGATGAGTGGGGCAGCATGGAGGTGTCATTATGGAAAAGAGGAAGGCAGCATTAGGAGCTCATGGAGAGGGGCAGCATGCACGGGACACTGTGAGGAGGGGGCAGCATGCATGGGACATTGTGAGGAGGGGGCAGCATGCATGGGACACTGTCAGGAGGGGGCAGCATGCATGGGACTCTGTCAGGAGGGGGCAGCATGCATGGGACACTGTCAGGAGGAGGCAGCATGCATGGGACACTGTGAGGAGGGGGCAGCATGCATGGGACATTGTGAGGAGGGGGCAGCATGCATGGGACATTGTGAGGAGGGGGCAGCATGCATGGGACACTGTGAGGAGGGGGCAGCATGCATGGGACACTGTGAGGAGGGGGCAGCATTCATGGGACACTGTGAGGAGGGGGCAGCATGCATGGGACACTGTGAGGAGGGGGCAGCATGCATGGGACACTGTGAGGAGGGGGCAGCATGCATGGGACACTGTGAGGAGGTGGCAGCATGCATGGGACACTGTGAGGAGGGGGCAGCATGCATGGGACACTGAGGAGGGGGCAGCATGCATGGGACACTGTGAGGAGGGGGCAGCATGCATGGGACACTGTGAGGAGGGGGCAGCATGCATGGGACATTGTGAGGAGGGGGAAGCACGCATGGGACACTGTGAGGAGGGGGCAGCATGCATGGGACACTGTAAGGAGGGGGCAGCATGCATGGGACACTGTGAGGAGGGGGCAGCATGCATGGGACACTGTGAGGAGGGGGCATCATGCATGGGACACTGTGAGGAGGGGGCATCATGCATGGGACACTGTGAGGAGGGGGCAGCATGCATGGGACACTGTGAGGAGGGGGCAGCATGCATGGGACATTGTGAGGAGGGGGCAGCATGCATGGGACACTGTGAGGAGGGGGCAGCATGCATGGGACACTGTGAGGAGGGGGCAGCATGCATGGGACACTGTGATGAGGGGGCAGCATGCATGGGACACTGTGAGGAGGGGGCAGCATGCATGGGACATTGTGAGGAGGGGGCAGCATGCATGGGACACTGTGAGGAGGGGGCAGCATGCATGGGACACTGTGAGGAGGGGGCAGCATGCATGGGACATTGTGAGGAGGGGGCAGCATGCATGGGACATTGTGAGGAGGGGGCAGCATGCATGGGACATTGTGAGGAGGGGGCAGCATACATGGGACACTGTGAGGAGGGGGCAGCATGCATGGGACACTGTGAGGAGGGGGCAGCATGATGTGAGCACAATGTGCAGATCATATTTCATAATTGAGGAAGGTGTGGTGGGTATAATTTATAAGGGAGGGCAGAGTGTAGTTTATTAGGGGCAGTGTGACAGTCACAGTATAGAAGTGGGGACGGTGTGGTGGGAATATTTTATACTCATGCTATGTTTTGATGTGCCTGTGGTGATCCCCATTGGGGGGGGTTAGTGCCCTTCGTTTCTCATTGATACTTTTTCAAGTGTTTTACAGAGTAGATCTGCCTTAAACAGATGTCGTGTGCGAAAACTCAGTTTTACATTGTCACTAAGGGGCGCGACCACTTAAAGTGCCTAGGGCAGCATGAAGGCAAAATAGAGCCCTGATGACGGGGGTGGGTGCTATCGCGCACGACATCGCCAGCAAATGCTAGCGATGTTGCAGCGTCTAAAGTACCCCTAAATCCCATTGAACACCTGTGGAGAGATCTTAAAATTGCTGTTGGGAGAAGGCACCCTTCAAATATGAGAGACCTGGAGCAGTTTGCAAAAGAAGAGTGGTTCAAAATGCCAGTTGAGAGCTGTAAGAGGCTTAATGATGGTTATAGTAAGCGATTGATTGCAGTTATTTATTCCAAATGGAGTGCAACCAGATATTAATTTGAGGGTGCCAACAATTTTGCCCTGCCTGGTTTTGAACTTTTTTTTGTGTGAAATTATGTCCAATTTTCTTTTTTTTCCTTTGTTTGTGATCCAATACACACAAAGGAAGTAAACATTTGTATGACAAAAGCTGTAATTGCAATCATATTTTTGGAGAAATATTTCAGGGTGCCAACACTTTCGGTCATGACTATAGCTCGAATTGTTTTCATTAACCTTATCTTACTAAAATAGTAATGAAACATTGAATTATTTATCTTCTGTATTTTTCAGCAAAAAGAAAATATAGGAGTCAATCAGCTTATACACATTCATCATTGAACCAAATAGATGCTGTGCCGAGCCTTACTGGACCAAATATGGAAAAATGCCATAATACTTGTACAGATAAATATAAAGATGTCAAGAGACTATCTTCAAGCCATCATTGCTTAACAAATTCTGCTCATTCCCATTATTCTCCCACTGGTGTTTCTCCTACTTCAGCGGCAATCAACATTCATGAACACACTAGAGGGCTCCATCAGTCCAGCCAAACATCATCTACCAATTCTACATTGAGCCTTCTATTTGGAAAGAAAGGATTTTCAAGTGCATTAGTTTTGTCTGGCCTTTCAGCTGCTGATGGAGATAACACAGCTGACACGCTGTCCTCAAGCAGTGTCAATTTAGTGGTGTGCTCACATTCTAAAGTGGCACATCAATCCACAGAGGTGAGTTAAAGGCGTCATTTCTTACCTTTTAACATTTGTTATATTTGATTACCTTGTTCATTTGTTTCATCAGTTCTATATACCATTTTTTTCGGACTATAAGACGCACCGGACCATAAGACACACCCTGGTTTTAGAGAAGGAAAATAGGAAAATAAAATTTTAAGCAAAAAATGTGGTCATGACACACTTATGGGGCGAGGATCTGCTGCTGACACACTATTATGGGGGTAATGTCCCCAAATTCTCTAGTAAGGTACCCCATCCTGGTAATGATTCTCCTGCCTTGTATATAATCCCCATCCTTATATTTATTTTTATATATTATATATATATATATATATGTGTGTGTATGTATGTATGTATGTGTGTGTGTGTGTCCCTCATCCTGCTATATGTGCCTCATCCTGCTATAGGTCTCTCATCCTGCTATAGGTCCCCCATCATCCTGCTATATGTCCCCCATCATCCTGCTATATGTCCCCCATCATCCTGCTATATGTCCCCCATCATCCTGCTATATGTCCCCCATCATCCTGCTATATTTGCCCCATCATCCTGCTCATATTTGCCCCATCATCCTGCTCATATTTGCCCCATCATCCTGCTCACATGTGCCCCATCATCCTGCTCACATGTGCCCCATCATCCTGCTCATATTTGCCCCATCATCCTGCTCATATTTGCCCCATCATCCTGCTCATATTTGCCCCATCATCCTGCTCATATGTGCCCCATCATCCTGCTCATATTTGCCCCATCATCCTGCTCATATTTGCCCCATCATCCTGCTCATATTTGCCCCATCATCCTGCTCACATGTGCCCCATCATCCTGCTCACATGTGCCCCATCATCCTGCTCATATTTGCCCCATCATCCTGCTCATATTTGCCCCATCATCCTGCTCATATGTGCCCCATCATCCTGCGGAACACACATAAAAAAAATAAACATTTATATTCACCTTTCCTCGCTCCACGCAGCGTCGCTCCTCCTCCGTCTATGCCGGCAGCGCTGTGTGGAGCTGGCCACGCTCCCTGCTGCACCGCGATCTCCTTCTGTCTGTGCCGGCGATGCTGTGTGAACACGTGCGCACAGCGATGACGTCATCGCTGTGAGCCCCGTTAGTCTCTACACAGCGCGGCCAGCAAACAGGAGGACATCGCGGTGCTGCGGGGAACGGTGAGTAATGTGCACTGATTCACTGCACCCCGCGCTGATGATGATGCGCGGGGAGCAGTAAATACAGCCGCACATGATCACTCCTGGCTGTAGTTGCCAGGGGTGATCACGGCTGGCTGTTTACTTCACGCGCGTCCCCGCTCATCACCCCGCCCACCTGTCAGCGCTGAGAGATGGGCGGGAGGATGGGCGTGCATATGTAATGAGCGGGCCCACGTGGTTACGGCAGGCGCTGCTGCTGCCTGCTCGTGCCCCCGATGACCCGCTCCACCGCAGCACCCTCATTCCCCGCAGCCATGCCTTGCATTCAGACCATAAGACGCACCCCCCACTTTCCCCCAACATTTGGGGGAAAAAAGTGCGTCTTATGGTCCGAAAAATACGGTAGTTAGTACACGTTTAGGCCTGATTCACACATTCGTTTTTTTATGAACATTTCATCAGTATTTGTACCCCAAAACCAAGAGTGTCTCCAAAACACAGAAGGGGTGTCAATCTTTCATTTACAGTTAGTGATGGGCGCACAGTAAAATATTTAGGTTCCAAATAATGTGTACTATTCCTGTAGAGATGAGCAAGTACCATAATATTTTTAATCGCTACACTCCTAACAAGTACTTTGTAATACTCGAGTATTCGTTCTGAATAGCAAGTACAATCCAAATCAATGGGAAATGCGAGTAAGTTTCTGCTGGACCCAACAAACAGGTCTGGGGGTCTGAGGAAAAGGCTGAAATGGATGGGAAAGTGATGAAACTAAATGGGGAGAGCCTGGAGAGTATACCTGCATGCATTTCTGACTCACATATGTTTTTTGGGATTAATGATATATTCAGTATTACGCCACTTTTACAGATGCACAAGAACACCTACCAAACCAAACCTAAATTGCATTTTATAGGCCAAAAAGGTTAAGAAACAGTTTTTCCTGCATAATCACTTGTATATAAGGCTAATTAAACTGGAGAAAAAAAAAAATCCCTTTTAGAGTTTGTTTACACATAGTGTCTTGGCTTTTTTTTACTTTTACAATTGGGAGGGCCCTGACTTACATATTTTGTAGGTCCATCTGTCACACATAATTGCTAGTTAGCTATTCCCCAGCACTTTACAAGGCCAGCTAGAACATTCCCATTGGTAAGTTGATCTTGGACCTGAGGGGCCTCAAGTGGTCCAGTAACATACGTTTGGGAGGGACTGCTCTTACTTATACATTTGAGTGGTCCCTTCCTCATTGAGACTCAGATAGTGGAACACATATTCTAAAGCAGTTTACAATGTGTCCATTGTAGTATTGGGCATAACCTTCCTCCACCTCCTCCTCAAATTTTCCGGTCTGGAATGTAAACGTGTGTGTAAGCCAGAAGAGTGAGGGCAGATTCTGACTTGGATAGCAGACAAAAAGGCCTCTTCGCATTTCTCAAGCAGCAACAAACTTCCATGACCACACAGTCTACTGGTGATACACAAAAGACTGGCCCATCCAATCCTCAACCTGGTCCTCCTTCCTCCCCCCATCATCAGTCACAGGAGACATATGACCTCAAGCTTGGCCACTCTGAGGATCTGTTTTGTACGTATCCTTTGGATGGCTCTGGCCTCTCACAGTGCAGCACTGAAGAGGGACATGAGGAGGTGGCGTGAGTTGATGTGCAAGTATTTGAGGACCTACGGACAGAAGAAAGCCACTTTGAGGAACCTGATTTACTGTCTCTAGAGGTGGAGGCTGATGACAATGAGACACAGTTGCCATCAGGTCAGCCTGGGGGATTGATAAAGGCTGACTGAACCAGTCAGCCAATCTTTCAATGCTTTTCGGTGCGATGTAGTTTGATGTAGAGTTATTATGTGAAAGGTTGTGGAGGAACTATGTGAATTTAATTTGATTAGGGAGTGTGATAGGTCACCCTAAAATTATGTGTTTTTAGGGAGCATCTGAAGCTGAGTAAGTTGTGAGTCATCCTGGTTTCTTGGGTCACAGCATTCCAGAGGATTGGTGCAGCTTGGGAGAAGTTTTGGATCTGGGAGTGGGACATTTGAATTAGTGTAGATATTAGTCGAAAGTTGTTTGTGGAGTGTAGAGAACGGGTAGGGTGATAGACAGAGATGAGGGTAGATATGTATGGGAGTGCCACATCAACACCATTACTAGGAAGGTTCACCTAACAACAGACACGTGGACAAGCTGTTGTGGACAGGGATGATATATATCTGTCACGGCACACTGGGTGAACCTGGTGCAGGCTGGGACAAAGTCCCAAACTGGAACATCACACATCCTACCCACGCCAAGAATAGCGGGCCCAACTTCTATCTGGGTTTCCACCTCATCATATGCCACTTCCTATCTCCGCTCCTCCTGCTCTTCATCCTCTGCTGAATTACCCTCCCCATCACTGCCAGGCAGGGAGCTGTTCAGAAGCACATCGGCAAAGTGGCAACACACTCTGGTGAAGCTGATCTGTTTAGGTCAGAATCCACACATTGCAGCAGAGCTGTGGCAAGGTAAAAAAGAACAGACAGATCAGGGCTCTCCCCACTGCACCTCTAATGCGATCATGTTATCTGTGATAATGGGTGTAACCTGGTGGCGGCTTTAAAGTTCGGCAAGCTGGTACACATGGCATGCATGGCTCATGTGCTGAACCTAGTTGTTCAGAAATTTCTGAAAGCATACCCTGACCTGCCGTATCTACTTGAGAAGGTTAAAAAAAAAAAAGTGAGCCAGAGTATGAGTTTGTGTACATGCAACTTGTAAGCTCATATTCACTTGAGAAGGTGCACCGTATTAGCGCCCATTTCCACCATTCCTCTGCGACTTTTACTGGTTTTATAGCGCTAGAAAAGCGCTTGCCAAGTCACTGACTTATGTGTGACCTGCCCACGCGGTGGAGCTCTACATATCATATGTTGGGGAGGATTAGTAAGCAACAGAGGGCAGTAGCTGAATACCAGCTTCAACATGCCTGTCAGACTGAGAGTCAGCCACCACACATAACAACTGTTGAGTGGGTGTGGATCGCTGACATTTGTGAGGTTCTTGAGAACTTTGATTATTGCACCAAGCTCGTGAACGGTGATCAGGCTATTATCAGCTTAATTGTTGAGACAATCACTGCATAATCTCAAAAGAAAGCTTTGAGTGCCCAGCATGTGGCAATGGAGCCAGATTTCTCAATGGGTGATACTACCCAGCCCAGCCAATATTCAACATTGGGTAATGATAAGAAGGATGAGGAGAGAGAGGACTTGTTTTTCTGTGCTACCAAGGGGACTCCCAATGCTACACAGGGGACTCTCAACCTCAGCTTCATGTCTGTCCAGCATGGATGGGCTGGAGAGGAGGAGGTGGAGGAAAAGGAGGCGAGTCAACGTGAGGAGAGGATGGATATTGTTCCTCCTGGTGAGGACACAGAACCTTTGCCTGTTTGCAGCTTGGCCCACATGGCACAGTTCATGTGTAAGGGCCACTTTACACGCTGCAACATCGCTAGCATTTGCTGGCGCTGTCGAACGCGATAGCACCCTCCCCCGTCGTACGGCCAATATGTGGTGATCGCTGCCGTAGCAAACATTATCGCTACGGCAGCGTCACACGCACATACCTGCTCTGCGACGTCGCTGTGACCGGTGAACCACCTCCTTTCTAAGGGGGCAGTTCGTTCAGCGTCACAGCAACGTCACTGAACCGCCGCCCAATAGAAAAGGAGGGGCGGAGATGAGCAGGACGTAACATCCCTCCCACCTCCTCCCTTCCTCATTGCTGGCGGCCACAGGTAAGGTGAGGTTCCTCGTTCCTGCGGTGTGACATATAGCGATGTGTGCTGCCGCAGGAACAACGAACAACATCGTACCTGCAGTAGCAACAATGATTGAGAATAGGGGGGCATGTCACCGATTAGCGATTTTTAATGTTTATGCGACGATTCAAAATCGCTCATAGGTGTCGCACGCAACAACATCGCTATTGCGGCCAGATGTGCGTCACAAATTCCGTGACCCCCAACGACATCGCCTTTAGAAATGTCGTAGCGTGTAAAGCGGCCTTAAGTGTCTGTGATAAGACCCTCATGTGATACACATTTTAACCAACAAACTATACTGACTGGCCACCTTTCTGGACCCATGGTACAAGGAGAAATTTCCTTCTCTCCTTTTGGAGTCACCAAAAGGTTGCACAATGGAAGCCTTCAAGAGAGTCATTGTAGATCACTTGCTTAAAACATCACCCTCAGACAACACTGGCGACAGAGTTATTGACTCTTTTCAACACCAAGGATTAATGGGGAGAGACACGAACACCAGGTCCAACAGAGGTGATGGGAAAATGGGTGCAAACTGGGCCATTTTCAATAAACCAGTACATCAGCAAAGGCTATCTGTGCATGTAACAGTGCCAAGGAGGGAGAGGTTGCACAACAAGGTCAAGGGGTTCTTAAGTGACCATACCTGTGTCCTTTCTGACACTTCAGTTCCCTTTAATTATTGGGTAACAAAGCTGAACAGTTAGACAACCTCTCCTTATACGCCTTGGAGATTCTGGCCTGCTCGGCTGCTAGTGGGATGTCAACGTGTGTTTTCAGTTCTGCTGGGACAATCATCACTGATAGGCGCACACGCCTCTCCACAGAACATCCAGACAGAGACTTTAGGCAGCGTTACACGCTACGATTTATCTGACGATATGTCGTCGGGGTCACGGATTCTGTGATGCACTTCCATCATCGTTCGCGACATCATTGCGTGTGACACCTACGTGCGTCTCCGAACGATCGCAAATAGGTTGAAAATCGTTCAACGTTGACACGTCGTTCACTTTCAAAATATTGCTCATCGTTTGGAACACAGCAGACATATTGGTACGTTTGACACCCTGCAAACGACGAACAACATCCACACGACCGCTTTAGGCATAATATATTGTTGAACGATTTTGCGTCGCTTGTGAGATCGTTACATGTGACCGCTAATCTACGACCTATGTGGGATCTCGGCAATTCGTAACTACGATCTGGGCTTGTCACATCGCTAATGAGATCGTCAGATAAATCGTTTTGTGTAAAGTGGCCTTTAGTCTGATTAATCTCAACAAGGACTGCATTTCTCCACTGTTTCTAATCCCTCCAGATGAGACCAAGCAAAATTAAATTCCCCCAAAATGTTAATTTTCACTAGAGATGAGCGAATCGGTTGCGGTTCGGCTCGAGCTTGGTCCGCCGAACGGAGGTCGCGTTCGAGTTCGGTTCGGCGAACTGGTTCGGCGAACCAATCGAACCCCATAGGAAACAATGGGAGGCAATCACAAACACATAAAAACACCTAGAAAACACCCTCAAAGGTGTCCAAAAGGTGACAAACAACTCACAACACAACACAAACACTTGGGAAAGTGACAAGAACAAATTCTCATGCGAAAACATAGTTACATAGTTACTAAGGTTGAAAAAAGACCTAGGTCCATCTAGTTCAACCTTCCTCCACCAGTTCTACATTTGGTCACAAAGTCATTTATAACCAACAATGTTGTGTGTACTGAGGAAATCATCCAGCCCTTTTTTTAAAGCTGTTATAGTATCTGCCATTACTACCTCTTGTGGTAGGGCATTCCACAGTCTGACTGCTCTAACTGGAAAGAACCCTTTCCTATTTAGCTGTCGGAATCGCTTTTCTTCCACTCGCAGTGAATGCCCCCTGGTCCTTAGTTACAAGGAAAAAGACTACGAGACACAGATATAGGTGTCACGGGCGGGGAGGTACGCCGCTGCCGCGCTCGCTAACGCTCGGGTCCGGCGCTTCTGCGGCTGCTGCTCGGTGGCTCGAGCAGTGGGCCGGATCCAGGGGCTCAAGCGGCGCTCCTCGCCCGTGAGTGAAAAGGGTGGTTGGTTTGGGGGATTTAGTCTGTGACGCCACCCACGGGTTGTGGTGAAGATGGGCACCACCGCTGCTGGTGACGGGGATCCCGGGAGCGATGGTGGGGAGCAGCTGGGATGTTGTTTTCCCCCTCCGTGGGTAGGGGTCGGTGGTCCCGGGGCCCGGTGGTGTGACGGGGAGGCAGGGTTGATGAGGTGCATGGTTGCAGGGACAGCGCGGCGCGGTGCCGGATGGCACGGGTGTACTCACACAGTAAGATATGCACAAAGTCCTCGGTAAACCAAACAGGCTGGATGGACGGGTCCCGCAGCTGGCTGCAGTGTCTCTCCCCGGACAGATGATGGCGACTGTCTTTCCCTGCACCTTTGTGTACTTGTTTGACTACGATGGATCCCCAACGGTAGTCCGCTCCCCGGTGTATGGATGCCGGAAGAGCCCGTTTGCCCGCAAGCGCTGGCCCTTGGATCTCTAGCCTTAGGCGGTAGCTGTATACGCTCACGGTGTGGGCGGTTGCCTTCTAACGAGTCTTTGGCTGTTAGGAAACCCCTGGGGTTCCTGTCACACTCGGATTTGACTGTTGACTCCAAGCCTAGCCGGGGTCCGATGGCCCTGCCTGTGTGTGCTGGCTTAACTCCACTCCCCGGTCGGTACCGGCGAGCCAACACTCAACCCCGGTCCTACGGTTCCGCGTTGCTTCACCACTCCTGCAGACGGCCACCACCGTCTGCCAACCTTGTTGTCAGTGCCTGGGCCACAAACCCAGACACTCTCCACTTTACTCCTCTCACTTCAACCTCCAACTTCTAACTGTTTCTTTTCCCGCCTCCAGGCCTGTGAACTCCTCGGTGGGTGGGGCCAACCGCTTGGCTCCGCCCCACCTGGTGTGGACATCAGACCCTGAAGGGAGGCAACAAGGATTTTGTGTTTGGCTAATGTTACTGTCTAATGGGGGTGGTGGTGTTTGTGTGTTACCTATGATGACCTGGCTAGTCCAGGGCGCCACATTCCCCCTTGGTGAAATGCAGACCGTCCGCGGGCTGCCCGTCCACCACCACCGGTTTTATTTTTCAAAACTGTAAAATATAAATAACATGTAACAGTAAACATTTAAACATAAGCATTTTTGTCAGGTCACTTGAACGTTGCACATATAAAAACATTTTTAATAATGACGGACGGACGGATGTCTTCCGCTCTCCCACCAAAGCAACCTAGCCCTGATGCTGCCCCTAAGAAGTGGGCAGAACCCCTTGACCCCAGTCCAGGTTCAGGCTGCCCGAGCGAGAACGGGTACGGTAACTCGCACCCGGCTGTCACTTCAGGGGACCCCACGTCCACCGGGCCCTCCAATCTGCCTCTCCGGAGGCGGCAACGGTTTCCATCCCACAAAACTATTTACAAGCCCACCAGTTCATGGGTGGCCTGCCAGTTCTCAGCCATGTTCATGAGCAGTTTCTCATGTGGGTGGTAAAACACATAGAGTCCCTCCGGGGACAACTTGCCGGCAACGGCCGGAATAATCACACAGATAATCAGATGAAAAACTCAGTTGATTAATGTCATTCATTCAGCTGCTGAGGGTCCCAACGGGGACAACTTGCTTGCAACGGAGGAACGCTGCCACTACTTGAGGTCGTACTCATCCAGGACCTCTTCCAGCTCAACATCCGGACGGCTTGGTGGAGGAGGGGGCTGAGGCCGCATCTGCACACCGCGGTTCTTCCTTTGCTTAACATCCAAGGCGAACCAGCCCCTCTCCCCGCAGTGGCGGGTGTAAGTTACCAGGTCGCCCGGCAATAGATCGCGACCTGGGTGGCCCATGGGAAGGTGTGAGTTTACATCGCGGCCGGCCACAAACACTTCAGCCTCCAGGCCCGGCTCGTGGATGAAACCGAACCCCCTCCGCGTGTTACACTGCCGGACTTGGCCTTCGTACACCGGGCCCCGCACCCGAAAGGTAGCATGGCGGAGTGCATCCTTCTCCTTTATCACTCGCGCCATCACTTCGGCCCTCTGCTGCTCCCTGGCGGCAATCTATCGGCCCAACTGGTTTGGTTCCCTGTCCCAATAAGGGGCGTTGGTAGACCCCTGCGCCCGGGTCGGGCCCCGCTGGACCGCGCCCACACCGGCCACTACCGGTACTCTCTCGTGGGGGTCCTGCGGTGATGTGGCCTGGACTGCTGCTTTGCAGTGGCGGCCCAGCGCAGCCTCAGCCGAGGCGGGGGATTCAGGGACAACTGGCCTCACCGGTTGGGCCTTTGGGCCTGCAGCGGCCAGTTCCTCCACGGCCGGGCGGACTGCCGGAGCCGGGACGGTCTCGGGTGCGGCCACTTCCGGGGCCGACGGCCTCTCATCTCGGACGGCTACTTCCCGCGGGGTCTTCCATGGCAGCATGAGGGATACAGGCCGTTCTCGAACAACGCCCCCAGGCCGGTCCTCTAGGGCGGACGGGTTGGATTCCGCTACCGGTGTTGGGGGTAGCGGACCGAGCGGAGGGGCAACAGCAACCGGTACGGATGGTGGGGGAGGCAGGAGGGTGAGCGGGCGCAGGACAGGCCCCTCAGCCACAGCAGCCAGTCCTTCTCAGACACAGGGGCGTGGGTCGCTTACCCGCTCCTCCAACACTGCCTCCACCTCGCGTCTCCGCACAGCCGCCGCCACTTCCTCCATCTCGGCCACCCAGCGCTCCATCAAGAACCAGACCTGGGTTTGAAGGCGGCAGCATATATGTGCGGTCCGGGCTTCCACCCACGCTACTGTTCCTGGCGTGGGCTCTGGGGTTCCAACGGTGCCGGACGGACGGGACATCATGCGCAGCAATGTTCCAGGAACCAAATGTTTGCAGAGTCCTGGCGTCCCCGCTTTTTCTGGCCTCAGCTACATTAGGCAGACACACACCCGCCCCCCCTTGGTTCTCTTCAGCACTTCCGCTTGTTGGGGGCGGGGCTTTGCTTTCGCGCCTTCCCTGCTCAGGGAAGACGCTCGAGCGGGAGATTTTCGCGCCAAAGATGGCGGCGCTTCAAATTTTTCGGCCGGACGCCGCCGGCGGAGATCACAAGGGGAACTTCTACTGGTAAGTAGATGGGTCCAATTCTGTTCGTGACGCCAAGAAGACGCGGGCGGGGAGGTACACCGCTGTTGCGCTCACTAACGCTCGGGTCCGCCGCTGCTGCGGCTGCTGCTCGGTGGCTCGAGCGGTGGGCCGGATCCGGGGGCTTGAGCGGCGCTCCTCGCCCGTGAGTGAAAAGGGTGGTTGGTTTGGGGGATTTAGTCCATGACGCCACCCACGGGTTGTGGTGAAGATGGGCACCACGGCTGCTGGTGACGGGGATCCCAGGAGCGATGGTGAGGAGCAGCTGGGATGTTGTTTTCCCCCTCCGTGGGTAGGGGTCGGTGGTCCCGGGGCCCGGTGGTGTGACGGGGAGGCAGGGTTGGTGAGGTGTAGGGTTGCAGGGACAGCGCGGCGCAGTGCCAAATGGCACGGGTGTACTCGCTCAGTAAGAGATGCACAAAGTCCTCGGTAAACCAAATGGCTGGATGGACGGGTCCCGCAGCTGGCTGCAGTGTCTCTCCCCGGACAGGTGATGGCGGCTATCTTTCCCTGCACCTTTGTGTACTTGTTTGACTACGATGGATCCCCAATGGTAGTCCTCTCCCCGGTGTATGGATGCAGGAGAAGCCCGTTTGCCCGCAGGCGCTGGCCCTTGGGTCTCTAGCCTTAGGCGGTAGCTGTATACCCTCACGGTGTGGGCGGTTGCCTTCTAACGGGACTTTGGCTGTTAGGAAACCCCTGGGGTTCCTGTCACACTCGGATTTGACTGTTGACAGCGACTCCAAGCCTAGCCGGGGTCCGATGGCCTTGCCTGTGTGTGCTGGCTTCACTTTGCTCCCCGGTCGGTACCGACGGGCCAACGTCCGACCCCGGTCCTACGGTTCCGCGTTGCTTCACCACTCCTGCAGACGGCCACCACTGTCTGCCAACCTTGTTGTCAGTGCCTGGGCCACAAACCCAGACACTCTCCACTTTACTTCTCTCACTTCAACCTCCAACTTCTAACTGCTTCTTTTCCCGCCTCCAGGCCTGTGAACTCCTCGGTGGCTGGAGCCAACCGCTTGGCTCCGCCCCACCTGGTGTGGACATCAGACCCTGAAGGGAGGCAACAAGGATTTTGTGTTTGGCTAATGTTACTGTCTAATGGGGGTGGTGGTGTTTGTGTGTTACCTATGACGACCTGGCTAGTCCAGGGCGCCACATTCCCCCTTGGTGAAATGCAGACCGTCCGCGGGCTGCCCGTCCATCACCAGTTGTATTTTTCAAAACTGTAAAATATAAATAACATGTAACAGTAAACATTTAAACATAAGCATTTTTGTCAGGTCACTTGAACGTTGCACATATAAAAACATGTTTAATAATGACGGATGGACGGATGTCTTCCGCTCTCCCAACCAAGCAACCTAGCCCTGATGCTGCCCCTAAGAAGTGGGCAGCACCCCTTGACCCCAGTCCAGGTTCAGGCTGCCCGAGCGAGAACGGGTACGGTAACTCGCACCTGGCTGTCACTTCAGGGGACCCCGCGTCCAGGGGGACCCCTGGCCCCCGGAGGATGGCCACCGGGCCCTCCAATCTGCCTCTCTGGAGGCGGCAACGGTTTCCATCCCACAAAACTATTTACAAGCCCACCAGTTCATGGGTGGCCTGCCAGTTCTCGGCCATGTTCATGAGCAGTTTCTCATGTGGGTGGTAAAACACATAGAGTCCCTCCGGGGACAACTTGCCGGCAACGGCCGGAATAATCACACAGATAATCAGATAAAAAACTCAGTTGATTAATGTCATTCATTCAGCTGCTGAGGGTCCCAACGGGGACAACTTGCTTGCAACAGAGGAACGCTGCCACTACTTGAGGTCGTACTCATCCAGGACCTCTTCCAGCTCAACATCCGGACGGCTTGGTGGAGGAAGGGGCTGGGGCCGCATCTGCATACCGCGGCTCTTCCTTTGCTTAACATCCAAGGCAAACCAGCCCCTCTCCCCGCAGTGGCGGGTGTAAGTTACCAGGTCACCCGGCAATAGATCGCGACCTGGGTGGCCCGTGGGAAGGTGTGAGTTTACATCGCGGCGGGCCACAAACACTTCGGCCTCCAGGCCCGGCTCGTGGATGAAACTGAACCCCCTCCGCATGTTAAACTGCCGGACTTGGCCTTCGTACACCGGGCCCCGCACCCGAAAGGTAGCATGGCGGAGTGCATCCTTCTTCTTTATCACTCGCGCCATCACTTCGGCCCTCTGCTGCTCCCTGGCGGCAATCTCTCGGCCCAATTGGTTTGGTTCCCTGTCCCAATAAGGGGCGCTGGTAGACCCCTGCGCCCGGGTTGGGCCCCGCTGGACCGCGCCCACACCGGCCACTACCGGTACTCTCTCGTGGGGGTCCTGGGGTGACGTGGCCTGGACTGCTGCTTTGCAGTGGCGGCCCGGCGCAGCCTCAGCCGAGGTAGGGGATTCAGGGACAGCTGGCCTCACCGGTTGGGCCTTTGGGCCTGCAGCGGCCGGTTCCTCCACGGCCGGGCGGACTGCTGGAGCCGGGACGGTCTCGGGTGCGGCCACTTCCGGGGTGTAAGTGAAATCTCTTCAGTAAGAGATGCACAAAGTCCTCGGTAAACCAAACGGCTGGATGGACGGGTCCCGCAGCTGGCTGCAGTGTCTCTCCCCGGACAGGTGATGGCGGCTATCTTTCCCTGCACCTTTGTGTACTTGTTTGACTACGATGGATCCCGAATGGTAGTCCTCTCCCCGGTGTATGGATGCAGGAGAAGCCCGTTTGCCCGCAGGCGCTGGCCCTTGGGTCTCTAGCCTTAGCCGGTAGCTGTATACCCTCACGGTGTGGGCGTTTGCCTTCTAACGGGTCTGTGGCTGTTAGGAAACCCCTGGGGTTCCTGTCACACTCGGATTTGACTGTTGACGGCGACTCCAAGCCTAGCCGGGGTCCGATGGGCCTGCCTGTGTGTGCTGGCTTCACTTTGCTCCCCGGTCGGTACCGGCGGGCCAACGCCCGACCCCGGTCCTACGGTTCCGCGTTGCTTCACCACTCCTGCAGACGGCCACCACCGTCTGCCAACCTTGTTGTCAGTGCCTGGGCCACAAACCCAGACACTCTCCACTTTACTCCTCTCACTTCAACCTCCAACTTCTAACTGTTTCTTTTCCCACCTCCAGGCCTGTGAACTCCTCGGTGGCTGGGGCCAACCGCTTGGCTCCGCCCCAACTGGTGTGGACATCAGACCCTGGAGGGAGGCAGCAAGGATTTTGTGTTTGGCTAATGTTACTGTCTAATGGGGGTGGGGGTGTTTGTGTGTTACCTGTGACGACCCGGCTAGTCCAGGGCGCCACATAGGCATGGCATGCCCCTCTAAAATCATGTAAAACACCGCAAGGTGATTCCAAGCGGAGTCTCCTTTTTTTCCAAAAATTGGGCCACACAGACACCCCTTCAGTGGCAGCACTTGTGCCCCAGTTGTACACTTTTTTTTAATCCAATCAATTTTTATTGTAGGAAGTTACATTACAAAAAGGAGAAATTCAGGTATCATTGGCAATAATACACAAAGAGAACAACGCTGTAACATGTGGTAGTATCACCTTTGATATGATTCACATTTCCTGTCACACCACCAACAATCATGTCTGATGCAAGTTGCAACTTTTTTTTTTTTAGGTTAATCAATACCCAAAACGTATAGAGTCAACCTACCAATTTACTCTTTAATCCTCAAAACGAGGGTTCCAAACAACCAGAACCAGAGAGTAAGAAAGGAAGATAAGAAAAGGGAGGGGAGAGAGAGGTGGGGGAGAGGGGGAGAACCATGGATGGTTGCAAGGAGGCAACCAGGGAGGGGGAGGGGGGAGGGAAGGAATTGGATGGCGTTTCGGGGTAGCCCGAGCAGTAACAACAACAGAGATTTAAACACCTTGAATATTGACATGTGGTATGGGTGAACTCCCTGCGTAACACTCTCTTTGACCCTATTTGACCCATTTTTAATTATCAACAGTTTGCCCTGGAAACAGATGCCTGACAGGGGATGCATATACAGAGTTTAGCCACGTGTCCCAAATCTGAAGTATTTTGTTTTTGGCGCGGATGGAGTGAGCCAGACAGAACTGATATTGGCATTGGAGATTAATTCGGTTATATAATTCAACTAATGTAGGCGTCTTTGGGGATTTCCAGTGCAAACTTATGCAGTATCTGGCAGCTACTAGAATGTGAACTAATAAACCCCTGGATTCCCAAGAGAACTCCTCTATACCCACGTTTAGCACTGCCAGACCTGGATTCGGATTAATAGGATTGCCTGTCACCCATCAGGCCAAACACCTCCAACCAGAACGAGAAAACCTTGGGACAAGCCCACCAGCAGTGACCAAGAGTACCCCTTTGGAGGCAGCCCTTCCAACAATGTGGCGAATAATTGGGGAGGAACTGTTCTAAGTTGGCTGGGGACCGATACCATCGCAGGTGTACTTTTTTCAGTTGCTCCAGATGATTTATACACTTGGAATATTTTTGGATATTTGCTGATGCCGTGTGCCAGTTTGAAGGAGAGGTAGAGACACTCAACTCCACGTCCAATTTATTCATATAAGGGGATTTTTGCTCTTCAGGGGGGTTATTGAGCCATTTGTATGTCGAGGAGATACCTTTGGATTTAATTATCTTTTTAAATACCAAAGCCTTTGTTGTAGGTAACAGAGGATTCGACTTTGGAGGAAATTTAGAGGCCAGAAAATGACTAATTTGGATGTGTTGATAGAAACAACCCTTTAAAGAGGGGTGTTCCCGTACTATTTCATTAAAGGGGTTAATGTGGCGCCCCAGGACCTGGTCGCCACAACAGCATTGCCCTCCCAAAAGGGTTAATGCTGAGCCTGGAGGTAATTGGGAGATCTATTGGCCAGTAAGTTAACACTCAACACAGTTCTCCCTCCGGCCAGCAGGGGGAGCTCTGAACCTGGAACTTCAGGGAGCATTCCTTAAGTCTGGCTGGAAGGAGGAAGTGTTAGTTAGTTTGGAGACAGGAGTGAAAGAGTGCAGACGCAGACTAGTGCTGCCTTGTAAACTGGGGCCTAGAGCTGGGATAGCTTGGCCCAGTGAAGCAAGGGGAGCAGAGAGGCACAGCAGAGACTCGGACATCGGAGTCTGTAGTTGCCAGGGCATAAAATCCATCCCTGGTAGCTGAATCCGGAGGGCAGGAGAGCTGTAAGCCCCCTGCCCCAGAAGCAATCTGAAGGTACAACTGCATCCCAAGGGCCTGGTGTGGGCTCCAGCAGAGAAGCACCAGAGAGGGCCTGCGCAGTCTACCACACAGAAGAGGGGACGAACAACAAGTCCCAGCAGCAAGAGGGCAATTGCTAACCCAAAGTGCAGTGTCCTAAAACAGCAGAGAAAGATTAAGGAGTAGGCCTCATACTCAACTGGCCAAAGATCACCCCAGGCACTTCCAGGCCGGCCGGATCATCTATACCATCTGTGACGGTCTCCCTGGACTAAACTTCTGCCGAGTAAAAGAGGAGAAGGTAAAGAGACTACTGTTTGTGCCTGTTTCTTTCATTGCTTGTCGGCCCTGCACCGTGTTAGTCACGCAGCACCATAGACTTCCACAAGCACCAACTGTGCCCCGGGCATTGCTCCACCTGTGGGGAGCAGTACTAACATTGCTGCCATAACATCATCCCGGTGGCCTCACACAGCAGCGGCGGCTTAATAGCCGCATACCACAGGTGGCGTCACGAACACAAACATTAAAGTCATCAGCCACATATTCAACTGACACCCACCAGGGCCACGGAGCCGGGCCCAGCCACCACTGACTACCACCGGACTAGTCCGGCCCGGCACCGGGTGTCCCATAGCCCTGGGGTGGGCGAGTCAACTTTTGGCGTCACGAACAGGATTTCGTGCCCGGTCACACCGGGTACTGTGCGCCTGAAGAACTGTGTAAAAGACTGTGTACTGGTTGTAAATTGCCGCCGCCATTAGCCGCGCCGAGCGCAGGAAGAAGGGGGGCGTGCCTGACAAAGAGCGCGAAGGGAGCGCGCCATCAGAGCAGAGCGCTGTTAACCCCGCGCGACCCGGAAGAAAATTTGAAAAGTGAACGGAGCCTGGTAAGGTTCACTAAGGGGGAGGAAGATGTCCGAATCCGAGGGAGAGCAGGTGGCTGCCATCGCCCAGGGCGCCGCAGCACCGGCCGAAGTAGTCCCAGTCGCCGTCGCCCCAGCCCCCACTATAGCGCCGGTAATGCCGATCACCATGCCGTACATACCAGGAGCAGAATGGCTGCCGCAGTACTCCGGGGAGTCCCATACCTTGAGTGACTTCAGAGAAAGCCTGCACAGCTTGTTCCGGGTGTATCCTCTGACTGAGAGCCAGAAGGTGGGCATATTAATGGGACAGCTAGCCGGCGCAGCCCAGCGTGAAGCGAAGTCCTGGCCTGATACAGATAAAGGGACAGCAGCCCAGATACTGGCCAAACTAAAGAGCACTTTTGACACCCGCACCGCAGCAGAGATAAAGATGAGATTCTTTGGGTGCAAGCAACGGGCCACAGACAGCATAAGGGACTATGCCTTAAACTTGCAGGAGGCCCTGAAAGCAGTTAAACAGGTGGACCCAGAGAGTGTACGTGAAGAAGACAAACTCCTAACTGAGCAGTTCATAGAAGGGCTCCTGTCAGACGCCCACAGGACACAGCTGCGTATCATGGTCCTGCAGAACCCTGCTCTGGACTTTGCAAAGTTTAAGGACCAGGCCATCAGGGTACTGAGAGAATCTACACCGAATGACCCAGTACCCCTCCGGCCTCTTGCTATCACGTACCCCGGGGTGGTGCCTGCAACACGAGCCACTGCAGGGGCTGAGGCGCAGTCCCTGGATAAGGATCCCACGGCAGAGCTCAGACAGCAGTTCCAGGAGCTGACCAAGACTGTGGCTGCCCTTGCCAAGACCGTGCAGTCTCTACAAATGACCCCCTCGCCTGCAAAAATCGAGTTGGCCTCCAGCCCAGAAGACGTCCCATGGATGCGACAGAGGAGGATTCTGCCGACCCGAGGCAGAGACACAGACCGGTATGATTCAACAGGACAACCGATCTGCCGCCACTGCAACCAGGCGGGCCACATTGCACGACGCTGTCCTTTAAACGGGCTGAGCCTGGGGCCAGGAGCCAACCCCCAGGTGTGAGGAAGCCCGGCTCAAACCCCAGCCGCAGCAAGTATGTGGGAGGACGACCGGTCCTTCCCATTGTGCTGGATGGGATCCCTTTGAATGCCCTCCTGGATACGGGGTCCCAGGTAACAACCATCCCCCACAAACTGTACAAAAGATATTGGGCTGATTCAGACATTGACCATGGCCCAGATGATGATTTAACGATTGTGGCCAGTAATGGTCAGCCCTTACCTCAAATTGGGTACAAAGAAGTAACCATTAAAGTGGGGCGGGTGGAATTGCCATGTCAGGGGATGATAATTGTAGATATTGATCGCAAAGAATCTGACCCACTGCTAACCCTTGGTACAAATGTGATAGAAAATTGTATTGCCGAAGTGATAATTTTGTTGCAACAGGCGTCTGAAACTGCCAGCTCCGGGCAGCAGCGTGTCCTACAGAGGGAGATCAGAGCCCTGATGAGGAGGCAGCAAGTAGTGCTAGCCGGAGGAGAAATTGGCAGTGTGAGGGTAAGTGACCCCCTCCCCATTGTAATACCCCCAAGAAGTGAAATGTTGATATGGTGTCGGGCAGCAATAGGCCTCAAGGGTCAGGATTACCATGCCTTGGTAGAACCAGTGTATTCAGACAGTAGGCCTGGAGTCCTGATAGCCAGAGGGGTAGCGGACGTCCGCAAGGGGAGAGTGCCCGTCCGTGTCCTGAATTGTGGGGAGGAGGAGGCCAAATTGCCCCGGTACGCCACTGTAGCAAAACTGTACACTGTCAGTAACAATACCATTAAAGCAGTGGAACCCTTGATCCCGTCCGACCAGGCGGAAGACAATGGCTCCAAGGGGCAGCCGGAAGACTGGTGCCAAAAATTACATGTAGGCACCGACTCCACCCCCTCGCACCAAAAGCATGGGGTTTACCGGGTGGTACAGGAGTACGAGCGGGTCTTCAGCAAACACCCCCTAGATTTTGGGCAGGTGAAAGGGGTTAAACATCAAATCCCCACGGGTGATCATCATCCCATTAAAGAGAGATACCGCCCTGTACCCCCCGCACAGTATCAGTGTGCCAAGGAAATGTTACGGGAAATGAAGGAGGCTGGGGTTATCAGAGATAGTTGTAGCCCCTGGGCAGCTCCACTAGTGCTCGTAAAGAAAAAAGATGGTACAATGAGAATGTGTGTAGATTACAGGCAAATTAACCGCATTACACATAAAGATGCTTATCCACTGCCCAGAATAGAGGAGTCACTAACAGCCTTAAAGTCAGCTAACTATTTCTCCACCTTGGATCTCACCAGTGGGTATTGGCAGGTTCCCGTGGCAGAGGCGGACAAAGAGAAGACTGCATTCACGACACCAATGGGTCTCTGTGAGTTCAACTGTATGCCATTCGGGCTCTGCAACGCCCCAGGGACATTCCAAAGGTTGATGGAGTGCTGCTTGGGCCATCACAACTTTGAAACCGTGCTGTTGTACCTGGATGACGTAATAGTCTACTCCAAGACTTATGAGGACCACCTGAAGCACTTAGCAGAAGTGTTTGAATCCTTGTCGAAATATGGCCTGAAGATCAAGCCGTCCAAATGTCACCTCTTGAAGCCAAAGGTACAGTACCTGGGTCATGTGGTCAGCGCAGAAGGTGTGGCACCTGATCCGGAGAAAGTCACTGTAATCAAGGACTGGCCAAGACCCACCACAGTGAAGGAGGTGCGGCAGTTCCTTGGACTGGTGGGCTACTACCGAAGGTTCATTGATGGTTTCACCAAGATAGCAGCGCCCCTTCAAGATCTCCTGGTGGGCCAGCCAAAGCAGGCTAAGAAGCAGAGCCCTCCATTTGAATGGAGCAGCCAACTGGAAACATCCTTTGTCCGGCTGAAAGGGGCTCTCACGGGAGAAGAAATTCTGGCCTACCCTGACTACAGCCAACCGTTTGTACTGTATACAGACGCCAGCAACGTGGGACTGGGAGCAGTTCTGTCCCAGGTACAGGGAGGCAGAGAGAGGGTGATAGCGTACGCCAGTAGGAAGCTTCGGCCCACAGAAAGGAATCCAGAAAACTACAGTTCCTTCAAGCTGGAGTTCCTCGCTATTGTTTGGGCAGTGACTGAACGCTTCAAGCACTATCTGGCATCGGCCAAGTTCACCATCTTCACGGACAACAATCCGTTGACACACCTGGCAACAGCCAAGTTAGGTGCGATGGAACAGCGATGGATGGCCCGGCTGTCTAACTTTGACTTTACCATCAAGTATCGGGCTGGCAAGAAGAATAACAATGCTGATGCGCTGTCCAGAATGCCTCACTTGCCCGAGTCTGGAGAAGACATGGATGAACTCGAAGAGATAGAGTTACCGGCTTTCCATCACCAAGGTGTGTCCCAGTGTGAGCATGCTGTAGGAGTGAAGCGCTCAAGCCAGCACGGGGTCTCGGTCAACCCCTTACTCCACCATAATTGGGAAGAAACACAGAACGGTGACCCGGCCGTGCGATTGGTCAAAGAGAAGCTAGCGCAAGCTGAGACCCATCTTGGCCCAGACGCTCCAGAGGAAGCCCAGCAGCTGTGGAAGGAGAGGGGACGACTGTTCACCTACCAAGGCAAGCTCTGCAAGAGATATGTCAACTATCGAACAAATGAACTTGTCTGGCAGATAGTGGTTCCGCAGAGAGATGCTCCAATGGTCCTAGCAGCGTATCATGATAACGCAGGACACTTCGGGTGGAAGAAGTTGGAAGCCCTACTCCGTGATCGGTTCTATTGGGTGCACATGAGAAAGATGATCGAGAAGTGGTGCCGAGACTGTGGCCCGTGTAACCTGAGGCGGAAAGACGATGCCAGCCAAAGGTCTCCCCTACAGCCAATTGTCACAAAGCAGCCCCTGGAGTTGGTGGCCCTGGACCACGTGAAGTTAACACCAAGCCGGTCAGGCTATGTGTACGCCCTCACCATTGTGGACCATTACTCTCGTTTCCTGGTAGTAGTGCCTGTGAAGGACCAGACAGCCAGGACAGCAGCTAGAGCGTTCCAGGCATCCTTTTGTCGACCTCACGGCTATCCGGAAAGGGTACTGACTGATCAGGGTCCTGCATTCGAGGCTGAAGTGTTCCAAGAGTTCTGTAACATGTACGGTTGTAAGAAAATCCGAACCACACCGTACCACCCCCAAACCAATGGACTGTGCGAGAAAATGAACCATGTGGTTATTGATATGCTGAAGACCCTGCCGCTGGAGGAAAGGAACCAATGGCCAGAAAAGTTGCCAGATCTGGTAGACCTGTACAACCACATCCCAGTGAATTCGACCAACTGCAGCCCCGCTTACCTGATGCGAGCCAGACCAGGCAAGTTGCCTGTAGACTTTGAGATGGGGACTGTGTCGCCTGAGGCGGTTCAAGAAATAGAGGATTGGGATACAGAACGGCAGCAGCGGTACCGTAAGGTCCAGGAGTGCGTAGAGAGGAGCCTGTCTCAAGCAAGAACGAGGCAAGAACAGCATTACAATCAAACAGCCCCAGCAACTCCCTTAGCACCTGGAGAACAAGTCCTCAAGAAGAAGCGGAAGACGCATAAATTGGATGATCAGTGGGAAAACGAGCCCTACACCATTATCCCCTCCAACTTTGACAATAGTAAGGTATGCCTCATAAGCAAAGATGAAGGCAAGACCTATCAAGCAATTTCCCGAGACCGCCTGAAAGCGTGCCCTGAACGGTGCAGAATCCAAAGAGAAATGGAAGGAGTACAAGGAAGTCCCCAAAGTCAAGAGAAAGGAGGGGAGATGATTCAAACCATCCTTGGAAAGTTCCCCAAAACTTGGACCCGAATAAACAATGCCATAGTGGTACCAGTTTTGACGTTTCCGCAGTTGGTCGAGCCAGAAACAGAAAAGGTTCCGGATCCACCTAAAGAATCGTCCGCTCCGGCACGAGATGACACGCCAGCAGTGGAGCAGGAGGATCAACCCCCTGTCAGTGGTGAACCTGTCATACCCTTGGCGACTCCTAGATCACAAAGGCAACCATCACGCTTACCTATGGGGGTTAGGCCCACCTGTAGTGCTGAGATAGAAGACGCACCACGTAGTCAGGGGCAAACACCAGAGCTACGTAGGTCCCAGCGCAGCACTCGGGGACAACCCCCTCTAAGGTATAGGGAGTCAACTGTATAAGGGAAAGAGTACTTATTAGGATGTAAATAGTTATGCAAAATGTCTGCCATGTTGTGTACAAAATGTTTTCTTTTTCTTTGATTGTGAAAATGGACAATTGGGCCACTGGACTATGGGTGGCCAACACCTAAATTGTTCATAGTTAGCACCAGTGTGCTCAACACCCCTGAAGAAAAACCCGTCCGGCGTGCATAGAGTGGGGTCATCAATGCTCTGACGCACGCCCAGAGCCTACGTTGGGGGTTTGAACGCGGCGGGTCCCCCATGGAGCAGTGTAATGGACACCCGGCAGGGAGCCACACTGGACTCTTATAGTAATGTTTAAGGTTGTAACGTTAAAGTAATTGCGCCTCCCATAATGGGATGAAATGTTCTAACATGTCATGTTTGTCTCTACAGTCCGGGAGTACTGAATTTAACTAAGGGGGAGTGTGGCGCCCCAGGACCTGGTCGCCACAACAGCATTGCCCTCCCAAAAGGGTTAATGCTGAGCCTGGAGGTAATTGGGAGATCTATTGGCCAGTAAGTTAACACTCAACACAGTTCTCCCTCCGGCCAGCAGGGGGAGCTCTGAACCTGGAACTTCAGGGAGCATTCCTTAAGTCTGGCTGGAAGGAGGAAGTGTTAGTTAGTTTGGAGACAGGAGTGAAAGAGTGCAGACGTAGAGTAGTGCTGCCTTGTAAACTGGGGCCTAGAGCTGGGATAGCTTGGCCCAGTGAAGCAAGGGGAGCAGAGAGGCACAGCAGAGACTCGGACATCGGAGTCTGTAGTTGCCAGGGCATAAAATCCATCCCTGGTAGCTGAATCCGGAGGGCAGGAGAGCTGTAAGCCCCCTGCCCCAGAAGCAATCTGAAGGTACAACTGCATCCCAAGGGCCTGGTGTGGGCTCCAGCAGAGAAGCACCAGAGAGGGCCTGCGCAGTCTACCACACAGAAGAGGGGACGAACAACAAGTCCCAGCAGCAAGAGGGCAATTGCTAACCCAAAGTGCAGTGTCCTAAAACAGCAGAGAAAGATTAAGGAGTAGGCCTCATACTCAACTGGCCAAAGATCACCCCAGGCACTTCCAGGCCGGCCGGATCATCTATACCATCTGTGACGGTCTCCCTGGACTAAACTTCTGCCGAGTAAAAGAGGAGAAGGTAAAGAGACTACTGTTTGTGCCTGTTTCTTTCATTGCTTGTCGGCCCTGCACCGTGTTAGTCACGCAGCACCATAGACTTCCACAAGCACCAACTGTGCCCCGGGCATTGCTCCACCTGTGGGGAGCAGTACTAACATTGCTGCCATAACATCATCCCGGTGGCCTCACACAGCAGCGGCGGCTTAATAGCCGCATACCACAGGTGGCGTCACGAACACAAACATTAAAGTCATCAGCCACATATTCAACTGACACCCACCAGGGCCACGGAGCCGGGCCAGCCACCACTGACTACCACCGGACTAGTCCGGCCCGGCACCGGGTGTCCCATAGCCCTGGGGTGGGCGAGTCATTAACATCAGAGTA
Source organism: Anomaloglossus baeobatrachus (assembly GCF_048569485.1). Lineage (NCBI taxonomy): Eukaryota > Metazoa > Chordata > Amphibia > Anura > Aromobatidae > Anomaloglossus > Anomaloglossus baeobatrachus. The sequence continues at coordinate 205,004,972 of NC_134355.1, read as the reverse complement.
TAGATCCGCCAGCACTGTAATGCCCGATCCCTCCCACCTGGCCAGATTCAAAAAGGGGATTTGAGATTCCAACGACTTGAGGGAAATCTCTGAAAGAGGAATCTGAATCTTATGAATCAAGTCATTTCGCCAGACCTCCAGGGAGGCTGACATGGTGGGAACACACGGGGAGAACCGTGAACGGCTCAAATATTCTGCTTCCATCATTCTTCTGACCGAGCCCTGGCGGGACAGGAAATTTTCAATCTGAGCCCATCTATGTGAATTACCTGGACGCCACCATTCCTTTAGTGATTCAATTAGTAAGGCTTTATAATATGCCGATATGTTTGGGGTGCCCAATCCCCCTAAGTCATATGGGGGGTATAACACTTTACCTGCGACCCTAGCCCTTTTATTACCCCAGACAAATTTGTTACTCAACAATTGAAGTTTCATCAGGGTTTTGTGAGAAATTTTGATGGGAAGGCATCTGAGCACATACAATATTTTGGGTAAGAAAACCATTTTAAAGGACTGTATCCTGGCCATCCAGGACAATGATATTTTTTCATACCTTCCCAATTCCTTTTCTAAATTTTGGATCAGAGGTTCCAAATTATCTTTAATTAACATCTGCGATGGTGTCAGCTTAATACCCAAATAAGGTATCCCCCTGTCGCACCATTTGAATTGAAAGGCCCCCTCCAGCGCACTCCTGGCCTCCACCGGTACATTAAACAGCAGTATCAAAGACTTTGCCGCATTAAGCTTATAATACGACACTTTAGAAAAGTTCGATAATGTGTTCACCACTGCTGGAATCGACACTGCAAGGTTAGAACAGGAAATTATCACATCGTCTGCGTATAAACCAAGTTTATGTTCAAATTCCCCAACTCTTATACCAGAAATGGCTATGTTTTTTCGTATAGCTTCCGCCAGAGGTTCTACCACTAAAGCAAAAATAGCAGAAGACAATGGACACCCCTGGCGGGTGCCATTACTTATTTGAAATTTAGATGACAGAAACCCCGATGCCAACACTGACGCATTTGGGTAAGAGTAGAGGGCTAGAATGGATGACTTGATTTTCCCCAAGAACCCGAATTTTGTTAGAACTCTCTTCAGGTATCCCCAGTGCACCCTGTCAAAGGCTTTTTCAGCATCAAGAGACAGGAATGCACTGGGTTCACCCGATATCTCCACCAGTCCAATCAAGTCAAGCATCCATTTGGTACCATCCTTAGATTGCCTGCCTGTCACAAACCCAACTTGGTCTGGAGCCACTAAGGTCGGGATCACTTTATGAAGTCTATCTGCCACTAGTTTGGCATAAATTTTAACATCACAATTTAGGAGTGAAATGGGCCTAAAATTACCCGGGGTGTCTGCAGGTTTCCCTGGCTTGGGTAGCGTGATAATAATCGCTTCTAAGTTATCTGAGGAAATTGACCCTTTATTTTGCCAAAAATTGAAGGTTTTTGACATAAAGGGGGACAGAGTGGATGTAAATTGTTTGTAATATTCGTATAGCAACCCATCGGGGCCCGGGGCGGAGTTAGACTTAGTCATTTTGATGGCACCTAGGATTTCATGTGTAGTAAAGGGAAGATTAAGTTCCTCTAATTGCTCATCTGAGACCCGGGGAAGATCCAGGATGTCTAGGAAACCCTGTATATCCACTTGAGTCGGCTGTGACGTATTGGAATCATATTTTAGATTATACAGGGCCTCATAGTATTTCGCAAATGCTTCTGCTATTTCAATGGGATGTCTAGTGATTGTTCCGTTTGGGTCCCTCAGGAATTCTATTTTAGATTGAATCTCACGTTTTTTTGTCCTTCTTGCCAATAAGGACCCCGCTCTATCCCCCATAGCATAAAATGTCGATCTATTTTTTTTAAGATTATGTTCGTATTTTTGCAGGAGTAGGGATCTTAGTTGGAATCTATGGGTTACAATTTCTTTAGTCAAGTTAGGGGTTGCTTTGGCTTTATTCAGGGATTCAAGGTGATGAATACGGGTTAATATATATTTAATATCTGCGTCTTTTTGCCTTTTTTGGATGGAGGCTATTTTTATGAGCTGCCCTCTGACTACTGCTTTATGAGCAGCCCACAGGGTCTCGTCAGAAATTTCCCCATTATTATTAAGTTTAAAATATTCTGTTAACACTGACTCTACTTCATCATGTACCTTCTGCCTACCAAGCAAGCTGGTATTCAGTCTCCACCTAGGGGAATTTTGAACATTAAAGCTACCCTGAACAGACAAAGAGATCGGCGCATGATCTGTCCAAGTAATTAAACCAATATCAGCTGCCACACAATTACTTATAGATTTGCTGTCGACCAAAAAAAAATCAATTCTACTGTATGAGCGATGCCTGGAAGAGAAGAATGTATAGTCTCTTTCTGATGCGTGCAAATATCTCCAGATGTCATGAAAATGGAATTCATTGATGAGATGCTTAAGTTCCTTAGCATGTGGGAGGCTGATGTTGGAGCAATCCATGGAGCATATTACAGGAATATTAAAGTCTCAACAGATGATTTCCGCCCCTGTGGCAGTATCTTTGAATGCTTGGAAAAAATTCCTAGCAAAGGTCAATTGTGATGAATTTGGGGAGTAGACCGTTGCCAAGGTATAAGGGATGTGTGGCGCCCCAGGACCTGGTCGCCACAACAGCATGGCCCTTCCAAAGGGTTAATGCTGAGCCTGGAGGTAATGGGGAGGTCCGTTGGCCAGCAAGTTTAACATCCAACGCAGTTCTCCCTCCGGCCAGCAGGGGGAGCTCTGAACCTGGGATTCCAGGGAGCATTCCTTAAGTCTGACCTGAGGGAGGAAGTAGTGTCAGTCTGTAGAGAGAAGTGATAGTGAGCAGATGCAGAGTGTGCTGTCCTGTGGATCTGGGGCCTAGAGCTAGAGTAGCTTGGCCCAGGGAAGCAGGAGTAGCAGAGAGGCAGCGAAGAGACTCGGACATCGGAGTCTGTGGCCACCAGGGCTTAAAATACTCCCTGGTAGCCGAATCCGAAGGGCAGGAGAGCTGCAAGCACCTGGCCCATATACATCCCGAAGACACAGCTGCAGCATCAGGGCCCGGTGTGGACTCCAGCAGAGAAGCACCAGAGAGGGCCTGCGCAGCCTGCTACAAAGGGAAAGGGACGTACCATCGGTCCCAGCAGCAAAGAGGGCCATTGCTGGATTCAGAGAAGCAGGGTCCTATCATAACAAAGAAAAGCACAGGAGTAGGCCTCATACTCAGCTGGCCAGAAAGATCACCCCAAGTACTTCCAGGCCGACCGGATCCCCATCACCACCTGTAACGGTCTCCCAGGACTGGACTGTTTCCAAAGTAAAAGAGGAAAAGGTAAGGAGACTGTTGTTTGTGCTGGTTCTTTCATTGCCTGTCGGCCCTGCACCGTGTTAGCCACACAACACCATAGACTTTCACGAGCACTAACAGTGTCCCCGGGGCTCCGCTCCACCTGTGGGGAGCAGTACCACCATCGCTGCTATATCATCACCCCGGAGGCCTCACACAGCAGCGGCGGCTTAATAACCGCAGACCACAGGTGGCGTCACGAACACAAACTTTGTGCATCAAGCCACATATTCTACTGACACCCACCAGGGCCACGGAGCCGGGCCCAGCCACCACTGACTACCCCCGGACTAGTCCGGCCCGGCACCGGGTGTCCCATAGTCCTGGGGTGGGCGAGTCAACTTTGGCGTCACGAACAGGATTTCGTGCCCGGTCCCACCGGGTACTGTGCACCTGCAGAAACTGTACTTAAAAGACTGTTACTGTTTGCAAACTGCCGCCGCCATTAGCCTCGCTGAGCGCAGGAAGAAGGGGGGCGTGCCTAACAAAGAGCGCGAAGGGAGCACGCCATCAGAGCAGAGCGCTGTTAACCCCGCACGACCCAGAAGGGAATTTGAAAAGTGAACGGAGCCTGGTAAGGTTCACTAAGGGGGAGGAAGATGTCCGACTCGGAGGGAGGGCAGGTGGCTGCCATAGCCCGAGACGCCGCAGCGCCGGCCGAAGCAATCCCAGTCGCCGTCGCCCCAGCCCCCGCTGTAGCACCGGTAATGCCGATCACAATGCCGTTCATCCCGGGAGCAGAATGGCTGCCGCAGTACTCCGGGGAGTCCCATACCTTGAGCGACTTCAGAGAAAGTCTGCACAGCTTGTTCCGGGTGTATCCGCTGACTGAGAGCCAGAAGGTGGGCATATTAATGGGGCAGATAGCCGGCGCGGCCCAGCGTGAAGTGAAGTCCTGGCCTGATACAGATAAAGGGACAGCAACCCAGATACTGGCCAAGCTAAAGAGTACTTTTGACACCCGCACCGCAGCAGAAATAAAGATGAGATTCTTTGGGTGCAAACAACGGGCCACAGACAGCACAGACTATGCCTTAAACTTGCAGGAGGCCCTGAAAGCAGTTAAACAGGTGGACCCAGAGAGTGTACGTGAAGAAGATAAACTCCTAACCGAGCAGTTCATAGAGGGGCTCCTGTCAGATGCCCACAGGACCCAGCTGCGTATCATGGTCCTGCAGAACCCTGCTCTGGACTTTGCAAAGTTTAAGGACCAGGCCATCCGGGTACTGAGAGAATCTACACCGAATGACCCGGTACCCCTCCGGCCTCTTGCTATCACGTACCCCGGGGTGGTGCCTGCAACACGAGCCGCTGCAGGGGCTGAGGCACAGTCCCTGGATAAGGATCCCACTGCAGAGCTCAGACAGCAGGTCCAGGAGCTGACCAAGACTGTAGCCGCCCTTGCCAAGTCACTACAAGTGACCCCATCGCCTGCAAGCATCGAGTTGGCCTCCAGCCCAGATGACGTCCCATGCGACAGAGGAGGATTCCGCCGACCCGAGGAAAAGATACAGACCGGTATGATTCAACGGGACAACCGATCTGCCGCCGCTGCAGCCAGGCGGGCCACATTGCACGACACTGTCCTTTAAATGGGCCGAGCCTGGGGCCAGGAGCCAACCCCCAGGTGTAAGGAAGCCCGGCTCAACCCCCAGCCGCAGCAAGTATGTGGGAGGACGACCGGTCCTTCCTATTGTGCTGGATGGGATCCCTTTGAATGCCCTCCTGGATACGGGGTCCCAGGTAACAACCATCCCTTATAAACTGTACAAAAGATATTGGGCTGATTCAGACATTGACCATGGCCCAGATGATGATTTAACAATCATGGCCAGTAATGGTCAGCCCTTACCTCAAATTGGGTATAAAGAAGTAACCATTAAAGTGGGGCGGGTAGAATTGCCATGTCAGGGGATGATAATTGTAGATATTGATCGTAAAGAATCTGACCCACTGCTAACCATTGGTACAAATGTGATAGAAAATTGTATTGCCGAAGTGATAATTTTGTTGCAACAGGCGTCTGAAACTGCCAGCTCCGGGCAGCAGCGTGCCCTACAGAGGGAGATCAGAGCCCTGATGAGGAGGCAGCAGGTAGAGCTGGCCGGAGGAGAAATTGGCAGTGTGAGGGTAAGTGACCCCCTCCCCATTGCAATACCCCCAAGAAGTGAAATGTTGATATGGTGTCGGGCAGCAATAGGCCTCAGGGGTCAGGATTACCATGCCTTGGTAGAACCGGTGTATTCAGACAGTAGGCCTGGAGTCCTGGTAGCCAGAGGGGTAGCAGACGTTCGCAAGGGGAGAGTGCCCGTCCGTGTCCTGAATTGTGGGGAGGAGGAGGCCAAATTGCCCCGGTACGCCACTGTAGCAAAACTGTACACTGTCAGCAACAATACCATCAAAGCAGTGGAACCCTTGATCCCGTCTGACCAGGCGGAAGACAATGGCTCCAAGGGGCGGCTGGAAGACTGGTGCCAAAAATTACATGTGGCCACCGACTCCATCCCCTCACACCAAAAGCATGGGGTTTACCGGGTGGTACAGGAGTACGAGCGTGTCTTCAGCAAACACCCCCTAGATTTTGGGCAGGTGAAAGGGGTTAAACATCAAATCCCCATGGGTGATCATCATCCCATTAAAGAGAGATACCGTCCTGTACCCCCCGCACAGTATCAGCGTGCCAAAGAGATGTTACGGGAAATGAAGGAGGCTGAGGTTATCAGAGATAGTTGTAGCCCCTGGGCAGCTCCACTAGTGCTCGTAAAGAAAAAAGATGGTACCATGAGAATGTGCGTAGATTACAGGCAAATTAACCACATTACACATAAAGATGCTTATCCACTACCCAGAATAGAGGAGTCACTAACTGCCTTAAAGTCAGCCAACTATTTCTCCACCTTGGATCTCACCAGTGGGTATTGGCAGGTTCCCGTGGCAGAGGCGGACAAGGAGAAGACTGCATTCACGACACCAATGGGCCTCTGCAAATTCAACTGTATGCCATTCGGGCTCTGCAATGCCCCAGGGACATTCCAAAGGTTGATGGAGTGCTGCTTGGGCCACCACAACTTTGAAACCGTGCTGTTGTACCTGGATGACGTCATAGTCTACTCCAAGACTTATGAAGACCACCTGAGGCACTTAGCAGAAGTGTTTGAGTCCTTGTCGAAATATGGCCTGAAGATAAAGCCATCCAAATGTCACCTCTTGAAGCCAAAGGTACAGTACCTGGGTCATGTGGTCAGCGCAGAAGGTGTGGCACCTGATCCGGAGAAAGTCACCGTAATCAAGGACTGGCCAAGACCCACCACGGTAAAGGAGGTGCGGCAGTTCCTTGGGCTGGTGGGCTACTACCGAAGGTTCATTGATGGTTTCACAAAGATAGCAGCGCCCCTTCAAGATCTCCTGGTGGGCCAGCCAAAGCAGGCTAAGAAGCAGAGCCCTCCATTTGAATGGAGCAGCCAAATCGAAACATCCTTTGTCCGGCTGAAAGGGGCTCTCACGGGAGAAGAAATTCTGGCCTACCCTGACTACAGCCAGCCGTTTGTAATGTATACAGACGCCAGCAACGTGGGACTGGGAGCAGTTCTGTCCCAGGTGCAGGGAGGAAGAGAGAGGGTGATAGCTTACGCCAGTAGGAAGCTGCGGCCCACAGAAAGGAATCCAGAAAACTACAGTTCCTTCAAGCTGGAGTTCCTCGCTATTGTTTGGGCAGTGACTGAACGCTTCAAGCACTATCTGGCATTGGCCAAGTTCACCATCTTCACGGACAACAATCCGTTGGCGCATCTGGCAACAGCCAAGTTAGGTGCGTTGGAACAGCGATGGATGGCCCGGCTGTCTAACTTTGACTTTACCATCAAGTACCGGGCTGGCAAGAAGAATAACAATGCTGATGCGCTGTCCAGAATGCCTCACTTACCCGAGTCTGGAGAAGACCTGGATGAACTCGAAGAGATAGAGTTACCGGCTTTCCATCACCAAGGTGTTTCCCAGTGTGAGCATGCTGTAGGAGTGAAGCGCTCGAGCCAGCACGACGTCTCGGTCAACCCATTACTCCACCATAATTGGGAAGAGACACAGAACGGTGACCCGGCCGTGCGATTGGTCAAAGAAAAGCTAGCACAAGCTGAGACCCATCTTGGCCCAGATGCTCCAGAAGAAGCCCAGCAGCTGTGGAAGGAGAGGGGACGACTGTTCACATACCAAGGCAAGCTCTGCAAGAGATATGTCAACTGGCGAACGAATGAACTCGTCTGGCAGATAGTGGTCCCGCAGAGGGATGCTCCAATGGTCCTAGCAGCTTATCATGATAACGCAGGACACTTCGGGTGGAAGAAGTTGGAGACCCTACTCCGTGATCGGTTCTACTGGGTGCACATGAGAAAGACAGTTGAGAAGTGGTGCCGAGACTGTGGTCCGTGTAACCTGAGGCGGAAAGATGATGCCAGCCAGAGGTCCCCCCCTACAGCCAATTGTCACGAAGCAGCCCCTGGAGCTGGTGGCCCTGGACCACATGAAGTTAACACCAAGCCGGTCAGGCTATGTGTACGCCCTCACCATTGTGGACCATTACTCCTGGTAGTAGTGCCCGTGAAGGACCAGACAGCCAGAACAGCAGCGAGAGCGTTTCAGGCATACTTTTGTCGACCTCACGGTTACCCTGAAAGGGTACTGACTGATCAAGGTCCTGCATTCGAGGCAGAAGTGTTCCAAGAGTTCTGTAAGATGTACGGTTGTAAGAAAATTAGGACCACACCGTACCACCCCCAAACCAATGGATTGTGCGAGAAGATGAACCATGTGGTTATTGATATGCTCAAGACTCTACTTTTGGAAGAAAGAAACCAATGGCCAGAGAAGTTACCAGATCTGGTAGACTTGTACAACCATATCCCGGTAAATTCGACCAACTGCAGCCCTGCTTACCTGATGCGAGCAAGACCTGGCAAGTTACCTGTAGACTTTGAGATGGGGACTGTGTCACCTGAGGCGGTTCAGGAGATAGAGGATTGGGATACAGAGCGACAGCAGCAGTACCGCAAGGTCCAGGAATGCGTAGAAAGGACACACACAAGAAAGAAGCGATCAGACTTCCAGTACCAATGATAAATATTTATTGTGAGCAATTACATAAGGCACAGTGACAAGCATACAACAAGGGTGCACAATCCGGTGAGACCAATGTGGATTGTTGGAAAGGAAGGAAGGATAGTAAACAACCCCCAATCAATATCACAGTGGTTACTCAGAACCTAATGTAATGGTTATATACTCCAGGAGTACTCAATGGGCTGATCTCCATGTCACATTGGTTACTGTGAACCTAATATGCCAGTTAGAACTCCAAGAGTATACCATGATCAAAAGCTCCCATGTGAGAAAATACCACTATTAAACACCAATGGTAGTTGGTGTTTAATAGTGGTATTTTCTCACATGGGAGCTTTTGATCATGGTATACTCTTGGAGTTCTAACTGGCATATTAGGTTCACAGTAACCAATGTGACATGGAGATCAGCCCATTGAGTACTCCTGGAGTATATAACCATTACATTAGGTTCTGAGTAACCACTGTGATATTGATTGGGGGTTGTTTACTATCCTTCCTTCCTTTCCAACAATCCACATTGGTCTCACCGGATTGTGCACCCTTGTTGTATGCTTGTCACTGTGCCTTATGTAATTGCTCACAATAAATATTTATCATTGGTACTGGAAGTCTGATCGCTTCTTTCTTGTGTGTGTTGTTGGCTGGCGATTTTTCCATGGTCCTATTGTGTCACACACCATGTCACTAATATAAATGATGGTGTAATTTGTTATCATGGTGGTGTATGTGCTGGAAAGTAATTTTCTCATGCGTAGAAAGGAGCCTGTCTCAAGCAAGAACGAGACAAGAGCAGCATTACAATCAAACCGCTCCAGCAACTCCCTTAGCACCTGGAGAACAGGTCCTCAAGAAAAAGCGGAGGGCGCATAAATTAGATGATCAGTGGGAGAATGAACCCTACACCATTATCCCCTCCAACTTTGACAATAGTAAGGTATGCCTCATAAGCAAAGATGAGGCAAGACCTATCACGCAGTTTCTCAAGACCGCCTGAAAGCATGCCCCGAACGGTGCAGAATCCAAAAAGAAGTAGACGACGTACAAGAAAGTCCCCAAAGTCCAGAAAAAGGGGAAGAGATGATCCAAACAATCCTTGGAAAATTCCCCAAAACTTGGACCCGAATAAACAATGCCATAGTGGTACCAGTGTTGACGTTCCCGCAGTTGGTCGAGCCAGAAACAGAAGAGGTTCCAGATCCACCTAAAGAGCCGTCCGCTCCAACACGAGATGACACGCCAGCAGTGGAACAGGAGAATCAACCCCCTGTCAGTGGTGAACCTGTCATACCCTTGGCGACTTTTAGACCACATAGGCAATCGTCAGGCTTATCTATCGGGGTTAGGCCTACCTGTAGTGCTGAGGTAGAAGACACACCAAGTAGTCAGGGACAAACACCAGAACTACGCAGGTCTCAGCGCAGCACTCGGGGACAGCCCCCTCCAAGGTATAGAGAGTAAAAAGAAAGAGTACTTATTAGAATGTAAATAGTTATGTGAAATGTCTGTAATGTTGTCTATAAAATGTTTTTTTTTTGGGTTGAGAAAATGGACAATTGGGCCACTGGACTATGGGTGGCCAACACCTAGCTGTACATAGTTAGCACCAGTGTGCTCAGCAACCCCTGAAGAAAAACCCGTCCGGCGTGCATAGAGTGGGGTCATCAATGCTCTGACGCACGCCCAGAGCCTACGTTGGGGGTTTTATCGCGGCGGGTCCCCCATGGAGCAGTGTAATGGACACCCGGCAGGGAGCCACATATGCTGTTGATATAACAAGACAAAATAATATATCTTCCATCCGCTCCATAACTGACATTTATCAATTTAAAGGCCACTGAGTTCTTTATTAAAATGGCCAGTCCTCCTCTTTTTTTTGAGTCATTAGCAAAAAAGGTGTGTTGGAACCTTGGATGAAGTAGCCGTTTATTATCTGTGGAAAGAAGGTGGGTCTCCTGAATGCACGCTATATCACAGTTAGATGCCTTCACCTCTCTCCACATCATTGACCTTTTTGCTGGGGAGTTGAGTCCGTTCACATTAATAGACAATATCTTAATTCTCATATTGGAGCCGCAGGGGGGTTTGAATTCCTAGGAACGCCATCAGGGATGAGAGGGGCTAGACCTGCAAGGAATTGAGAGAAATTTCCAAAAAAAATTAAGGAACATTTGTGAGAAGAGGAACAAAAACAAAAAAATTCCAACAACACCGGTTTGCCCCGAGTAGGGTGCCCGGTGTATAACCGCTCGCCATAGGCGAGAACATCTGGGGGGCTACGTGACATCCCTTGTCACAGGAGCAGGGACAGCAGGTGCCATAAGCAGCTAAGCTACTGACCATTCAGGGTTAATCATGTCTGGAGGGCCTCTTTGATTCTCCCGCTCACCAGGGTTTGGTGGGTGGGCTATTCCCCAGTAATCCAGCAATTTGCCCAGCTGAGAAGGAGTATGACATATGTGAGTGCCTCCATCTTTGAAAATTATCATCTTCACCGGAAAACCCCACTTGTACTTGATGTCTTGATCTCTAAGGAGTTTAGAAAGGTGGGCAAATTCTCTTCTTTTATTAAGAGTTGCAGCAGAAAGATCTGGGAAGATTTTTAGTCCCATGAAAGTGTCTGGCAGGGCTGGATTTCTCCTCAGTGTGTGAAGCACAGCTTCTTTTATTTTATAGAAATGAAGTCTAGCCAGGACATCTTTAGGCAGAGCTGGATCTATGCCTTTAGATTTATGGACTCTATGAATCCTGTCCACTATCAGGTCTCTGGTGTCCCATCCAGGGAGTATAAGCTGCAGAAACTTGTGGAAGTATTCCTGGAGGTCTTTATCTGCTACTGATGAGGGAATCCCTCTGATTTTTAGGTTATTTCTTCGGGATCTGTCCTCTATATCACTGATTTTAAGTTTAAGTGCCTCCACCTCCTTTTCCAAAGCTGTGTTAGCATCTATCAGATTGTTATGTGATGTTGCAAATTCAGCCATTTTAGTTTCTACATGCTCTGTGCGATCACCCAGAGACCTGATCTCTTCCTTCAGCTCTCTTACTATTTCTCTGAGATCAGCCTGCAGGGAAGCCCTCAGCGTTTTCAGCAGAGATTGCATTGTTTCCTCTGTCAGAGGAATGCCTGTGCAGGTAGAAGTCTGTCAGTTTGGCTGGAATGCCAGTTTTTTTAGGTCTCCCCTTAGGCATCACTGGGGGCTGGGGTTACTCACACCTCCTGTAGCTGGTAATCCTGTTATCTGTGAGCTGATAAGAGCCGGTTTATCCTGCTTCAGCACAGAGCTCTCCTTTCAAGCAGCCATAGCCATCAGCGTGCAGGCCACGCCCCCCAGTTGTACACTTCACAGGTAGATTTGCATCAAGCACATTAAAAAATATGTCATCCTTAACCGTCCCCAGGATGACACCGGGGTAGGTAGCAAAGTCTTTGCTGATCCCAGATCTGTTCATCTTGGATCATTTTTAGAAATTCTGCAAGCAAGGGTTACTCCAAGTGGAGTCTCCCTTTTTTCCAAAAATTGGGCCACACAGACACACCTTCAGTGGCAGCACTTGTGCCCCAGTTGTACACTTCACAGGTAGATTTGCATCAAGCACATTAAAAAATACGCCATCCTTAACCATCCCCAGGAAGACACCGGGGTAGGTAGCAAAGTCTTTGCTGATCCCAGATTTGTTCATCTTGGATCATTTTTAGAAACACAGCAAGCAAGGGTTACTCCAAGCGGAGTCTTTCTTTTTTCCAAAAATTTGGCCACACAGACACCCTTTCAGTGGCAGCACTTGTGCTCCAGTTGTACACTTCACAGGTAGATTTGCATCAAGCACATTCAAAAATACGCCATCCTTAACCGTCCCCAGGATGACACCGGGGTAGGTAGCAAAGTCTTTGCTGAACCATGACTTGTTCATCTTGGCTCCTTTTTAAAAACACAGCAAGGGTTACTCCAAGCAGAGTCTCCCTTTTTTCCAAAAATTGGGCCACACAGACACCCCTTCAGTGGTAGCACTTGTGCCCCAGTTGTACACTTCACAGGTAGATTTGCATCAAGCACATTCCAAATACACAAGCATTTCCTCTCCCCAGGATGACACAGGGGTAGTAAAGTCCTTGCGGATCCATGACTTGTTCATTTTGATGAACGTCAGTCTGTCCACATTGTCACTGGACAGACGCGTGCGCTTATCTGTCAGCACACACCCAGCAGCACTGAAGGCACGTTCTGACACAACGCTGGCAGCTGGACACGACAAGATCTCCAATGCGTAAGTGGAGAGCTCAGGTTATTTTTCAAGATTTGAAGCCCAAAATGAGCAAGGCTCCATTTGCAAAGTCATGGCATCAATGTTTTTTTGGAGATACTCCTGTATCATCCTCTCCAGCCGTTGAATATGTGTCAGACTTGCTGTCTCTGGTGGCCTTGCAAAGGATGGTCTAAAAAAATTATGAAAAGATTCAATAAAATTGCTGTTACCAGCACCAGATACGGTGCTGCTGGTACGGGTAGACTGTTGAAGATGACGAGACCGTCCCATGTTTGTCAAGTTACAACTGGGAGATTCACTCCCTGCACCACAGTTGTTTGGTGGAAAAGCCGAGTTAAGATCGAGTAACAGCTTTTGATGATACTCCTGCATACGTGCGTCCCTTTCTATGGCTGAAATTATGTCACAAAATTTGGACTTGTACCGGGGATCTAATAGTGTGGCAAGCCAGTAGTCATCATCACTTCTAATTTGACAATACGAGTGTCATGTTGTAGGTAGTGCAGCAAGAAGGCGCTCATGTGTCTTACGCAGCCATGCGGATCAAGTCCACGCTGTGTTTGTGGCATAGAGGTGCTAACCGTTCTTTCTTCCTCTGACATCTCCCCCCAACCTCTTTCAACTAGCTTCTGGCAGCTTCTGGAAGTCCTGTAGAACTATATAAACCAGCCAGAGCAAGCGAGGTGCTGAGCGTGCGAGGTTCTGAAGCAAAGTGTGCAGGATTTGAAGATAAGTGTGGCATAGTTTCAACACAATGACATAGTGGTGATAACTGTAATTGTTTAATTTCATTAGGGAATTGTTTGTCTGTTTGTCTGTGATACTGTTAAAAAAGCAAAAAAAAAAAAAAGTTTGTCCTGGGATTTAATCAGTAGCATTAGTCACACCTGTTTCTAGAAGCTTCTGGCAGCTTCTGGAAGTCCTGTAGAACTATATAAACCAGCCAGAGCAAGCGAGGTGCTGAGCGTGCGAGGTTCTGAAGAAAGTGTGCAGGATTTGAAGATAAGTGTGGCATAGTTTCAACACAATTACATAGTTTGACACAAGAACATAGTTTGAATTTATCTTTATACGTTTCCCATTTTTTTTTTTTTTCCTCTTGTTTTTCTACTTTAACGTTTATCCCCATTTAATAGGTGCTCCATGGACAATGCTACCAGGTGTGTATCTTGTCAGATGTATGCATGCCTTGAGCAGGCGTTCGAGGGTGAATATGTCTGCACTCGATGCAAGCATGTTGCGTATTTGGAAGCCAAGGTAACTGATCTAAATAAGCAGCTTGCAACACTCAGGGGCATTGCAAACCTGGAGAGGAGTTTAGAGCTCACTGAGCTTTCTCTGGCTGGGGCCAGTGATATGGAGGAGGGTGGAGGTAGAGAAGATCAGGACCCAGAGGTAGGGTAGTTGGGTAACAGTTAGAAGAAGAGGTAGGGGGAAAAGTGTCAGGGAGCCTAGTCCTGACCTGGCACAACCTAGTAAATATGCCTGTTTGGCTGATATTAGGAATGAGGGGCCAGGACTAGGGTCACTACAGCAGGACGTTGCTCCTAGCAACCAGGAAAACAACTGCTGTAGGAAGGAGGGAAATAGGAGTGCAGCAAAGCCCAGACAGATGTTAGTGGTAGGGGACTTTATAATTAGGCGGACAGACAGGGTCATCTGTTGCCGAGACCATGAATGCCGAACAGCGTGTTTTCTGCCGAGTGCTCGGGTTCGGCATATTGCAGATCGGATAGACAGATTGCTGGGTGGGGCTGGGGAAAACCCAGCGGTCATGGTGCACATTGGTACTAATGACAAAGTTAGAGGCAGGTGGAAGGTCCTTAAACATGATTACAGGGAACTAGGAGAGAAGCTGAAGTCCAGGACCTCCAAGGGGGTGTTTTCAGAAATACTACCGGTGCCACGAGTGTCACTAGAAAGACAGCGGGAGCTTAGGGAGATAAATACGTGGCTTAGAAATTGGTGCAGGAAGGAAGGGTTCGGGTTCATGGAGAACTGGGCTGACTTCTCAGTCGGTTACAGGCTCTACGGTAGGGACGGGCTGCACCTCAATGGGGAAGGTGCAGCTGTGCTGGGGGAGAAAATGGTCAGACGGATGGAGGAGCTTTTAAACTAGGATCTGGGGGGAGGGAGGGTAGTGGAGCAAAAAAGGGGATAGATAGAGCAGATAGAGACAGTGAGAGGGTAGGGGTCAATGAAGGATTAAGGGGGGATGGGACATGCAAGGAACGTAGGGAGGCTAGGAGTAATAAAGGTGTTAATAGGATTAAATGTCTACTGGCAAATGCAAGAAGTCTTGGAAACAAAATGAATGAATTGGAGACTCTTATGTCAACCATGGATTATGATGTGGTCGGCATTACGGAAACCTGGCTGGATGAAAGCCATGACTGGGTGACAAACATACATGGTTATAGTACGTTTAGGAGGGACAGGAAAGACAAAAAAGGTGGTGGGGTGTGTATATTTATCAAATCTAACCTAAAACCTGTGTTGAATGATGACATTGGGGGGAACTGCAACAATGTAGAGTCAGTATGGGTAAATGTACATGGGGAGGGGAATAATGGAAAAATGCTAATTGGAGTTTGCTATAAGCCTCCTAACATACCTGAACAAATAGAGGGTGAAATGCTGGAACAAATTGAAAAGGCAGCTAATAATAATAATCGGGTTCTTATTATGGGGGATTTCAACTATCCAGACATACAGTGGGACATAGAAACTTCTGGTTGTGCTAAAAGCTGTAAATTCTTATCTACCATTCAAGACAATTACCTCTCTCAGATGGTAGATTAAACGACGAGGGGAGATAATTTTCTAGATTTGGTCCTGTCAAATAAACCGGATACAATTTCAGATCTACAGGTCCGGGAGCACTTGGGCACCAGCGATCATAATATGGTAAGCTTCAACGTAATATTCAATAAAACATTTCAAAGGGGAAATGCTAAAACCTGTAATTTTAGGAAAGCTGATTTCAACAAATTAAGGGAAGAGCTTAAATGTGTAGATTGGGACAAAGTCATGGTAACTGGGGATACTGAACATAAATGGGGAAAGTTTAAGGATATACTGCTAGAGTCCTGTAAAAAACTTATACCCTCTGGTAATAAAACGTCCCGGAATAAAAAGAAACCACTATGGATAAATAAGACTGTACAAAGTATAATAAAACAAAAACAAAGGGCGTTTAAAATCTTGAAGGCTGAAATAGCATTTCAGGAGTATAAAGATATCAATAGGCAATACAAAAAAGAAATCAAACAAGCAAAACTAGCTACTGAAACAAAAATCGCCAATGACATTAAAATAAATCCCAAAATCTTTTATAAATACATTAATGCCAAAAGGAAAACAAAGGATAGTATTGGCCCCTTAAAATATAATAACAAGTTAGTTATAGAGGACAAACAAAAGACTGAGATATTAAATAGGCATTTCTCTTCTGTGTTCACCAAGGAACTGACTGTACCAGGGATCATTCAACAAGTGAAAAATCAAAGTTCACCACCCGATATAATTAATTTAACACAAGAAGAAGTACGCCTACGTCTGAGTAAATTAAACATTGACAAATCCCCAGGGCCAGATGGCATTCATCCACGAATATTGAGGGAATTGAGCTCCGTAATTGACAGACCGCTGTATCTTATCTTTTTAGACTCGCTTATAACAGGGTTGGTGCCTCAGGATTGGAGGATTGCTGATGTGGTACCGATATTTAAGAAAGGTAAGAGGGTAGATCCAGGCAACTTCCGTCCAGTAAGCCTGACATCAGTAGTATGCAAAGTTTTTGAGGACATTTTAAGGGATGACATGCAAAAATATGTTGCAGAAAATAATATAATAACTGACAGACAGCATGGATTCATGAAACATAAATCGTGTCTCACCAACCTGTTGGGGTTCTATGAGGGGGTAAGTGCAAACCTGGATATTGGTAATGCAGCTGATGTGATTTATTTGGACTTTGCAAAGGCATTTGATACTGTACCACATAATAGCCTTATACTAAAGCTCCAGAAGCAAGGACTAGGGGAAACGATATGCAACTGGGTAAGGAATTGGCTAAAAGATAGGAAACAAAGAGTAGTCATAAATGGAACATTCTCTAAATGGGCCATAGTCAGCAGTGGGGTGCCGCAGGGATCTGTGCTAGGACCAATTCTTTTTAATCTCTTTATTAATGACCTTGTGGATGGGATTGATAGTAAAGTGTCAGTCTTTGCTGATGACACCAAACTATGTAGGATATTAAAAACTGACCTTGATAGTATAATATTACAAAAAGATCTGGATAAGATGTCAGAATGGGCAGATACTTGGCAAATGAGATTTAATGTTGATAAATGTAAAGTAATGCACCTAGGACGGAGAAATCCTATAACTGCGTATACATTAAATGGAAGTAAACTCGGGACTACAGAACAGGAGAAGGACTTGGGTATTCTCATTACAATTAAGCTGAGCAGCAGCACTCAATGTCAAGCAGCAGCTGCAAAAGTAAACAAGATGCTAGGGTGTATAAAAAGAGAGATTAGATCCCGTGATCCCAACGTATTGTTACCCCTCTATAAATTCACTTGTAAGGCCACATCTGGAATATGGGATTCAGTTTTGGGCTCCACATTTTATAAAGGACATTCAGAAGTTAGAGTCAGTTCAAAGGCAGGCAACTAGACTACTACAAGGAATGGAAGGCCTCCCATATGACGACAGATTGAAAAAGTTAGATATGTTTAGCTTGGAAAAAAGACATCTCAGAGGAGATCTCATTTATATGTATAGGTACATGTGTGGTCAATATAAAGGACTGGCACATGACTTATTTCTTCCGAAGACAATACTAAGGACCAGGGGGCATTCACTGCGAGTGGAAGAAAAGCGATTCCGACAGCTAAATAGGAAAGGGTTCTTTACAGTTACAGCAGTCAGACTGGGGAATGCCCTACCACAAGAGGTAGTAATGGCAGATACTATAACAGCTTTCAAAAAAGGGCTGGATTATTTCCTCAGTACACACAACATTGTTGGTTATAAATGACTTTGTGACCAAATGTAGAACTGGTGGAGGAAGGCTGAACTAGATGGACCTAGGTCTTTTTTCAACCTTAGTAACTATGTAACTGAATTTTGACCAAGGTCTCCCTCATCCGCTGAGTCTTCCATGTCCATGGACAGTTCGTCCTCCATTTCTTCATGTTCTCCTGCACCTTCCTCAACATTTTGCCTGCTACCATGCGCCCTTGTTGATCCCTGTCCCCCATAATCCCCTGCCTGCCGCCTTGGTGATGATGAACGTCTGGACCTTGGTGATGTTGTTGTCCCTTGCGCATATGAATCCTCCTGTACTTCCTCCCCTTCCTGTTGTCCCACCCCCTGACTCCGAATAGTGTTTAGCGTTTGCTCCAGCATGTAAATGACTGGAATTGTCATGCTGATAATGGCATTGTCAGAGCTAAACATATTCATCGCCATGTCGAAATTGTGCAGAAGGGTGCATAGGTCCTTGATCTGAAACCACTCCATGAGAGTGATCTGCCCCACCTCTGCATCTCGTTGGCCCATGCTATACGTCATGACGTATTGCACCAGTGCTCAGTGGTGCTGCCACAGTCGCTGTAACATGTGGAGAGTCCAATTCCAGCGTGTCGGCACATCGCATTTCAGGTGATGAACCGGCAGGCCGAAAGACTTCTGGAGCGATGCAAGTCACCCAGCTGCGGCGCTTGAATGGCGGAAGTGAGCAGACAGTTTTCGTGCCCTGTGCAGAAGGCCATCTAGGCCAGGATAGTGTGTTAAAAATTGCTGGACAACAAGGTTCAACACGTGAGCCATACAAGGCGAAGGGCCGCACCCAGGTTTGCAGCATTGTCGCACACGGCCTTACCAGGCTGCAGGTTGAGTGGAGACAACCATTTACCAAACTCAGTCTCCAGAACTGCCCACAACTCAGCCACTGTGTGACTCTTCTTTCCAAGACATTTCAAGATAAAGACCGCCTGATGCCGTTGCGCTCTGCCATAGTAATGAGGTGTGCGTGATTCTTTGTGCGCAGTTACAACGCTGGTGGCCTGACCAGGCAGGCTTGGGACGGAGGTGGAGGAACCAGACGAGTTTGAGGAGGCAGAAGCAGTGGAGGAACTTGGACAGACAGAGGATTGACACACAAGTCGTGGGGACGGCAAGACTTGTGCAGCAGACCCTTCACCATCTATCACCATAGTTACCCAGTGCCCAGTCAGCGACATGTAACGTCCCTGTCCATGCTTACTGGTCCAAGTATCGGTTGTGAAATGCACCCGTTCACACACAGAATTTCTCAAGGAAGCGGTGATGTTGTGTGCGACATGCTGGTGTAGCACAGGCACACCTTTCTTAGAGAAGTAGTGGCGACTGGGCATCTGGTACTGGGGCTCAGCGACAGCTATAAGGTCTCTAAATTCCTGTGTGTCCACCAGGCGGAAAGGCAGCATTTCAGTAGCCAAGAGCTTACAGAGGGATAAAGTCAACCTCTTAGCTTTGTCATGGATCGCAGGAAATGGCCTTTTATTTGTCCACATCTGAGGGACAGAGATCTGGCTGCTGTGTGTAGACGGTGGTGAGTAGGATGTCTTGGAAAAATGCAGGTTTGTGAGGAAAGTGCAGGCGTAGACATGATGTTGCCTTCATCCAACGTTGGTGCTATCAATGTCTGAGAGAGCTGTACACACGCACTTGTTTCCCCTTCCAAACCAACTGACGACCTACCAAGCAAACTGCCTGTTGCAGTTACAGTGGTGGAAGGTGTGCGTGGAAAACCAGGTGTGACAGCTGTCCCCACAGTCCTAGAAGATGAAGAGCGTGCGGATGCACTGGAAGGGGCAGGCGGTGGATGGTCCACTCCGCTAGGCCGCATTGCAGCACGGTGAGCTTCCCACTGGGACATATGATATTTATTCATGTGACGATTCATGGAAGAAGTTGTCAAACTAGAGGTTTTTGCCTCTACTTACAGATTCCCGACAAATTTTACAGATCACATGATTTGGGCGATCCTTTGCAAGGTCAAAAAAGGACCAGGCTAGGCAAGGCTTAGAGGACATGCGACCTGCTGAGCCACCCCGACTAGTGCTCAGAGGCAGAGTGGTGGCTGAGGCTGCAGTTGTAGACGTGCTACCAGTACTCCTCCTCTGTCCAGGAAGGCGCAAGGTAACTTCGTCGTCAGTTGCATCCTCCTCCACCGCCTCTGTTGACCTCCTAGAGTGCCTGACTGTGGGTTGACAGTAGGTGGGATCTAGAACTTCCTCATCAGGCGTTGTGTTTGCACTCCCCTCCCCCTCAGACCGAGCCTCTTCCTGCACTGGCTAAATATTTAAGTTGTCATCCCAATCTGGTATCTGCGTCTCATCGTCATCAGTATGTTCCTCATTGTCTCTACCAACAGGTGTTACAGTTTGTGAATAAGGGTCAACATTATGCTCAGAAACTTGGTCATCACAGCCTGAATCTGAGTCACAAAATCTCTGGGCATCACTGCAGACCATTTCCTGGTCTGTACTCACTGTAGCTTGGGAGCATACCTCTGATTCCCAGGCTATAGTTTGACTGAACAGCTCGGCAGACTCAGCCATCTCTGTTCCACCATACTGTGCAGGGCGGATGAAGACTTGAGAGCTGGGAGAAAGCAAGTGTGATTGGGATGACAATTCAGAGGACTGGTTTTTTTGGGATGCGGTAGTTGAGGTGGAGGAGAGGGCACTTGTTGGAGCACTTGAGATCCATTCAAGCATGTGCTTTTTTTTGTGCATCATCTACCTTTGTTACAGTTGTTCGGGTCCGTAAAAAAGGGAGCACATCGGATTGTCCACGGAAAGTAGTAGACATCTTACTTTTGCTGGAAGATATAATAGCAAAATCTGACAAGCAGAAAAATGGTGCCCAAAAGTCCAAATTATAATGAGAATAGCAGGGACTAAAACTTAACTGTCAATTTATCAATAAAATCGATATAAATATACTTAAATTGTGCAGTAAAATAAGTGCCAAATGGCTACATATAAGAAGGATCTCACCCATATCTTTTCCAGGGGTAAGAAGACACACCGATCCAGAAGTGGTCACAGGCTGGAAGAACCGGGGTAAAGCGTTGGGAGATGGTATAATAACCCCTGTCGTGCCCCGTGATTGTGCTTCCGCCCTGACAAGGGTAGCACCCAAGTAAGTTGTCTGCCCCGCAACCATACAAGCAAACAAAAAACGTCCTCCCGACGCGTTTCCCTCTTAATGGCAAGAGTTCCTCTGGGGAGACCAAAAAAGGATGATCAGCCTGCAATGGCAGGGACCACAAAAATGATCAACCTGCATTGGCATGGACCAAAAGGGTAAAGAAATTATGTGTCCAGGTAAACGGTGGACACATAGGTTTCTTTATCCTTTTGGTCCCTCCCACTGCAGGTTGATCATTTTTGTGGTCCCTGCCATTGCAGGCTGATCTGGTTCTTCCAGCCTGTGACCACTTCTGGATCGGTGTGTCTTCTTACCCCTGGAAAAGATCTGGGTGAGATCCTTCTTATATGTAGCCATTTGGCACTTCTTTTACTGCACAATTTAAGTATATTTATATCGATTTTATTGATAAATTAAAAGTTAAGTTTTAGTCCCTGCTATTCTCACTCTTTTGCTGGAAGATGGCCTTTCTTCAGCAGATGTTAATGTAGCTTTGCCACCTTCCCCACGGACAAAAACTTATTTCCTTTTCCAACACGCCTGTTCCCCTTTCCACCAGCATCTGTCATTTTGCCACGCATTTTGATAGTGACAAGATTGGCCACTTAAAATGTGGTAGTAAAAATTGAGAGGTGGTGTAGATTGCAGAGGTGGTCTAGCTTTATTGACAGCTGAAGAAACAACACTGACTATCCCTGACAATGCAACTATGGCCCTTAAAGTTTCAGCAGTGTTTGCTATTATAATAGCTTAGTAAAAATGAGCAGGAGGGTGGAATGCAGAGGTGCTGGAAATTGCTTGGCACCAGTGGGACACTAATGGAGTACAACAGCCACTTTTTGGATGCCACTACGTTTCAGCAGTGTTTGCTATTATAATGTGACGCCCTGGGCAAGCCAGGGGTCACAGGTCACAACATCACCACACACTTCACATTCCCTGCAAGAACACCGTAGTCAGAACACAAACCCTTGTTGCCCTCCCCCAGGGGCTGGTGATCATACCAGGGGGTGGAACCAGGCGGTTGGTCTCCACCCACCGAGGAGTTCACAGTCCTGGAGGCAGGAAAACGAGAGACTTAGAGTTGGAGTGTTGAGTTGAGAGGAGGTGAGAGCAGTGAAGTGGCAGTAGAGCAACCAAAACTGACTGAGAGCGTGCGGGTTGTGCCCCGGACGAGACAGCAAGGTTGACAGACGGCGGTGACCGTCTGCAGTGGAGGCTGATCGGAGTTGCCGAAAGGACCGTGGACGGGTGGTGGCCCGGCGGTACCGGAGCGGTACACAAAGTGAGGCCAGCACCATTGGCAGGGGCCTTTCGGATCCTGGCAAGGCTTGGAGTCGCCGTACAATTTGCCAAATCCGTCAGTGAAGGGGACCTCCTGGGTCTCTAAACAGCAAAGTCCCGATTGAAGGCAAAGGTCCAACCGTGAGAGAGGGACACCGCCACCGCCAAGGCACCAGTACCTCAGGGCCAGCGCCTGCGGGCAAAGAGGGGCTCCTCCGGCCCATATCCAAGCCGGGGAGCGGGTTACCGGTGGGAACCCATCGCTACCAACAACCGTATTTAGGTGCAGGGAAGAGACAGTCACCGCTAACTTGCAGAGAACATCAACACCGCAGCCGTCCGAGGGACCCGTCCAACCAGCTGCTTGTTTACCGTGAACTGTGTCATCATCCTTGGGCTGAGTGAGTACCTCCGTGCCTTGCGGCACAGCGCTGCCTCTGCGTCCCTGCACCTCAACAGGCCCCCATAACCCGCCTGTCAACCACCCCTACCCCATCACCGGGCCCCGGGACAACCAACCCCTTACCCACAGAGGGGAGAAATAACAACAAAGCTGCTCCCTGTCACCGCTCCCGGGATCCCCATACAGAGCAGCGGTGGTGTCCACACAATCACCACAACCGTGGGTGGCGTCACGGACATTAATCAAATTCCCCACCAACAACCAGCCCCTTTCACTCACGGGCGAGGAGCGCCGCTCGAGTCCCCGGGATCCGGCCCATCGCTCGAGCCACCGAGCAGCAGTAAGCCGCAGAGCAGCGGCGTCCGGGCCCGAGCTGTGGGAGAGCGAAGCGTTGTCACCCTCCTCCCCGCCCGCGACAACAATAGCTTAGTAAAAATGAGCAGGAGGGTGGAATGCAGAGGTGCTGGAAATTGCTTGGCACAAGTGG
Organism: Anomaloglossus baeobatrachus; assembly: GCF_048569485.1. Taxonomy (NCBI): domain Eukaryota; kingdom Metazoa; phylum Chordata; class Amphibia; order Anura; family Aromobatidae; genus Anomaloglossus; species Anomaloglossus baeobatrachus. The sequence goes on along the minus strand of NC_134355.1, from coordinate 204,981,837 downwards.
CACAATAATGGAGTACAGCAGCCACTCTTTGGATGGCACTAACTGGCAGCACTCTTTTCAATTAAAATGGCTTTGCAAAAATGTGCAGGAGGGTAGAATACAGAGGTGGTGGGACTTCATTGGCACAATTGGCACAATAATGGAGTACAGCAGCCACTCTTTGGATGGCACTAACTGGCAGCACTCTTTTCAATTAAAATGGCTTTGCAAAAATGTGCAGGAGGGTAGAATGCAGAGGTGGTGGGACTTGCTTGGCACAAGTGGCACAATAATGGAGTACAGCAGCCACTCTTTGGATGGCACTAACTGGCAGCACTCTTTTCAATTAAAATGGCTTTGCAAAAATGTGCAAGAGGGTAGAATGCAGAGGTGGTGGGACTTGCTTGGCACAAGTGGCACAATAATGGAGTACAGCAGCCACTCTTTGGATGGCACTAACTGGCAGTATTGTTTTCAATTAAAATGGCTTTGCAAAAATGTGCAGGAGGGTACAGTGGCTGGGTTGTTGGTCAGTGTAGAGGAAAGGAAGCCTCACTTTCTATCTCTCCTAATGGTGAAATGCAGCAAGGAATTCCCTGACCTTAGGTACACAGACGTTGTTATCTGAAGCTGTATACAGCGTTTCCATGGACCTGACTGTCACCTATGGCTCTGAGCCTGAGGAAATTAGCCCTGAAAAGGGCTGAAATAAACTTCTGTCCCTAATCTGTAGAGCGCTGTGTATATAGCGCACACAGCAGGACCGGCGACAGGAGCTGCGTGAGCGGTGACTGTCACCCAGACGCAGATGGCAGATAATGGCGTCCTGAGGGAAAATGGCCGTATTTATAATGCAAGGACTTTTGGCATGGACAGCCTATGACACATGCCCTTGCTTGTCTGGCAAAAAGTCCACTTAGCCGTGTGTGTGTCTGGGATTGGCTGACATGCTGGCCCGCCCCACTACACGCGCGCTTAGAAAAAAAAATGGCGATCGGCATTTTCTCACCACAGATCTAAAACTCGTCCCCCCCGCACACTATACGCTAAAATTTGATAATAGTGTGAATCACAGAGTGATTCACACTATTACAGTGAAAAGCCAGCTAGTAATTAGCTAGGCTTTTTGCTGATAGAACCGTTCTCGAACGTAACTCGAGCTGCCAAACTTTAAGCAAAAAGCTTGAGTTCTAGTTCTATCTAGAACACACCCCAAAATCACTTGAACTGCGAACTGGCGAACCTCGAACCTCAAACCGCGCTCAACTCTAATTTTGACTACTGCTGTTAACATCCACCCCTTCCCATAGAAAGCCGTTTCCTTTCTACATCAACCATGACTCAGCCCATAGGGCTAATTTTTGTAAACACTATGTATGTTGTGCAGTGGTGGACAAACCAGGACAGTACTCCTACTCTAGCCTAACTACTATTAGTCATTGAAGGCCCTTGTGATGGTGATTCCCTATGTAAACCATGACTCAGGTCGTAGGGCTCATTTTTGTAAACAATTCACATTGTGCACTGGACAAAACAGGGCAGTACTTTTACCAAACTAATATTTGGCATTGGAGATCCTTGTCACGAGTTGTTCCACATTGTGACTGAGATAGGGGGATACATATTCGATAGCAATTTCAATAGCAATTACTGTTGATGAACAACTGATGGCCCTCTGAAAACATAAATTAAGGGCTGCAGAATATGTCAGGAGGAGGAGGGTAAAGCCCAACGCTACAATGGGCACACATTGTAAACTGTTATGGATATGTTTTCCACTATCTGAGTCTCAAAGAGGGAGGGACCACGCAAATGTATAAGTAGGAGCAGTTCCTCCCAAACGTAAGTTACTGGGCTAACTATGGCTCAGCTGAAAACACGCTCTGACATCACATTAGCAGCTGGGCAGGACAGCACCTCCAAGGAATATAAGGAGAGGTGCGTTTAGTGTATGAGGCACCACAAAATGCTAGCAGTACTGCTTTATATTTGGCAAGCCAACTAGCAACATAGTAATGTGGCTGATGTGTATACACAAGTCAGGCTGTGAACACTTAAATATTGTGGAAACAGCACCGGTGCGTTTAGAATATCAGGCAGCACAAAATGCTGCAGTACTGCTTTGTATTTGCAAAGGCCATTAGCAATGCATCTATGTGGCTTATGTGGATGGCACAAGCCAGGCTGTGAACCCCTATATATTGTGGAAACAGGACCGATGAATTTAGCGCATCAGATACCAAAACTGCTTGTATTTGCAAAGGCCACTTCCAACGTATTAATGTGGCTGATGTGGATGCCACAAGCCAAGTTGTGAACCCCTAAATATTGTGGAAACAGGACCAGTGCGTTTAGTATATTAGGCGCCACAAAATGCTACAGTACTGCTCTTTATTTGCAAAGGCCAATAGCAACGTATTAATGTAGCTGTTCTAAATGCTACAAGCCAGGCTGTGAACCCCTAAATGTTGTTTAAACAGGACCAGTGCATTTACTGTATCAGGCAGCACTAAATGCTAGAGTACTGCTTTTATTTTTGATAAGGCCACTAGCAATGTATGCATGTGGCTGATGTGCACGCCACAAGACAGGCTGTGACCCCCTAAATATTGTGGAAACAGGACCGGTGCGTTTAGTTTATCAGGCAGCACTAAATGCTAGTAATACTGCTTTGTATTTGGCAAACCCACTAACAATGTTGTAATGTGGCTGATGTGGACCGCATAAGCCAGGCTGTGTACCCCTAAATATTGTGGAAACAGGACCAGTGCGTTTAGTGTATCAAACAGCACAAAATGCTACAGAACTGCTTTTTACTTGCAAAGGCCACTAGCAATGTAACAATGTAGCTGATGTAGACACCACAAGCCAAGCTGTGAAACCCTAAATATTGTGGAAACAGGATCGGCTTGTTAAGTGTATCAGGCACCACAAAATGCTACAGTACTGCTTTGTATTTGCAAAGGCCACTAACAACGTATTAATGTAGCTGTTCTGGACGCCACAAGCCAGGCTGTGAACCCCTAAATGTTGTTTAAACAGGACCAGTGTGTTTAGTTTATCAGGCAGCACTAAATACTAGAGTACTGTAGCAATATGTATATGCTGTATGTCCCATAGGGGCCTCTAGGGGTCTCTCTTCTTGTATGTGTACACAAGCAAGTGGGAACTCCCTGGTACTGCAGACAGAGTGCAGGCAGCAGGGAGAGATGTAATGGCTGACAATACCACCTAATAAAGAGCCTGAAGATCTCCACTGAGTGTGATTACTGAGAGACACAGCAAATCGAACATGGTGGCAGCTGGGCACAGAACCTTCATGTGACACCTGCAAATCCTCAGAGCTTGTGTGTGAGACTGGGACTGTACAGAACATCATTGCAACTGTGAGTACAGATTTCCTGTCATTATACAAGATGGAGACTGGTCTGAAGCCCCCTCAGAAACTGGATGTCTCATCATGTAATCTATCCCAGACATGGAGACACTGGAAAGAGGAGTTTACTCAGTATGTGGATCTGACAGTGGCCCCCAGTGATGACAAACATAAAGTAAAGCTGTTTTATTACTTAATTGGGGAAAAAGGCACAGAACTAGCCCGGACCTTACTGCCAGACACAGACCACCTCGTCCTAGCAGAGATTGTGGAGGCATTTGATAAGCACTGTGACCCCAAGAGAAATGAGACTGTGGAGACATACAAGTTTTTCACAAGACAGCAGGCGGATGGTGAAAATGTAGACAGATATGTAATAGAGCTGAGGACATTGGCTGTAACATGTGGCTTTGGGGAAATCAGGGATAGCCTCATAAGAGACAGAATTGTAGGTGGCATTATGGATACTCGCCTCAGAGAACGTTTACTCAGAGAGGAAGAGCTGACCTTAGAGAGATCCATGCAAATCTGCAGGGCTGCAGAGCTGACAAAGCGCAGCCTGAAGATGATGGCAGGCACCAGTGAGAATGATGATGATGATGAGGTACATGCAGTATCTATGAAAGGAAAGACAAGACCAAGCTCCCCTATAAGCACGATCCACTGCAAATATTGTGGTAAAAGACATGAGAGAGACAAGACCAAGTGTGCAGCATATGGCGAAACCTGCAGGTTATGTGGCAAGAAGAATCATTTCTCAGCTGTCTGCAGGCTGGGAACAAGCAAACAGCATGAACAGGTCCACACTGTGACACCAGACACTGACAGTGCAGAGGACATTACATGGCTACAGCTGCAACCTGCAACAGAGAATGTCAATGTAATCAGGCAGCCAGTAGTCAAGGATGCCAAGCAGCTGTATGCAACCTTCCTGTTGGATGAGAAGCCCATTAGATTTCAGCTGGATTGTGGAGCAAGCTGCAATGTAATTGCAAGTGCTCTGCTGAACAAGCAGGTTTCCATTGAGCCAACGGACAAGGTACTGGTGATGTACAACAAAAGTGTTCTGAAACCTATGGGGACATGTAAGCTCAAAATACGGAACCCATGTAACAGGAAAAGTTACAGAGCTGAATTTACCGTGCTGCATGGTGGGAACCATGTACCAATACTGGGAGTAAAATCAGTGCAGGCAATGGACTTAATAAAAGTACAGTCACAGAACATTATGTCTGTTGAGGTTTCCCAGGATATACCAAATCCCAAACTAAATGCAGAGCGCAATTTGGACTTTCAAAAAATAAAAATGGAGTATGCTGATTTATTTGAAGGTGATGGATGTTTTGAAGGTAAATACAGGCTAGAAATTGATAAAACCGTGCAGCCTACCAGATTACCTACAAGAAGGGTGCCTGTAGCTTTAATGCAACCACTGAAAGTAGAGCTACAAGATTTATAGAAAAGAGGCATGATAGAACCAGTCCAGAAGAGCACAGATTGGATCAGCAGTTTGGTCATAGTGCAGAAACCATCAGGCAAGTTAAGAATATACATTGATCCGAAGCCACTCAACAAGGCGCTGAAAAGAAATCATTACCCGATGCCAACATTGGATGATGTTCTCCCAGATCTATCAAAGGCTAAAATATTTTCTGTATGTGATGTCAAAAATGGATTCTGGCATGTGGAACTGACTGAAGAATCAAGTTTATTGACAACATTTTCTTCACCATTTGGACGCTATAAATGGCTGAGACTGCCCATGGGACTAAAACCTGCTCCGGAGATGTTCCAGCAGAAATTGATGCAGGCTTTGGAAGGACTTCCTGGAGTAAAAACAATAGCAGATGATATCCTGATAGTGGGAGAAGGCAAATGTATGGAATCTGCAATCAAGGATCATGATCAGAAGATGATACAATTTTTGGACCGATGTAGAGCAAAACAAATAAAGCTAAACGTGGACAAATTCAAACTGAAAATGACAGAAGTTGCATATATTGGACATCTTCTGACCTCAAATGGTGTAAAAGTGGATCCAGAAAAGGTGAGAGCAATTCAAGATTTGCCAACCCCAACTGATGTGTGTGGAGTACAACGATTTCTGGGCATGGTAAATTATCTCTCCAAGTTTTGCAAGCATCTGTCAGATATGTGTGAGCCACTGAGACAGCTAACCCACAAAGATGTGCTCTGGGAATGGACAGAAAACCAGGAAACTGCTTTCCGGTCAGTAAAGAAGGCTATTGCAGATGCAGCAACCCTGAAGTATTTCGACCCAGATCGAGAAGTGGTGGTACAATTTTACTTCAGAAAAAGGCCTTGGAGCTACACTAATGCAGAACAAACAGCCAATCACGTTTGCAAGAGGAGCCCTCTCAACAACAGAGCAGGGATATGCTCAGATTGAGAAGGAGTTACTGGCTGTGGTATTTGGGATGGAGAAGTTTCACCAGTACACCTATGGTCGATGAGTAACAGTGCAATCTGATCACAAGCCATTGCAGAGCATTACAAAGAAACCACTACTAAATGCCCCAAAGAGACTACAGCGCATGCTGTTACGACTTCAGAAATACGATTTTGACATCTGTTACTGTCCAGGAAGAGACTTACTGATTGCAGATACTCTAAGCAGAGGATACCTACCTGTCACAAATGATGAGGAGAATGAAATTGAAACCATCAATATGTGTGACTATCTGGCGGTGTCAAAAGACAAGTTTATGCAAATACAGACTTGTACAGAGAAGGATAAAATACTCCAGATCTTAAAGACTGTCATCTTGCAGGGCTGGCCAAAATACAAGCAGCATGCACCTAGGGAAGTTTCTCCATTCTTCCACATAAGAGGTGAACTGTCAGTGCAGCAAGGAATCATCTTTAAAGGAGACAGAGCTGTTATACCAGAAGCACTCAGGAGAGACATACTGGAAACACTGCACTCTTCGCACTTAGGCAGGGAAGGATGTCTACGGCGAGCAAGAGAATCTATTTATTGGCCAGGAATGAATGACCACATTAAAAACTATATAGCACAATGTGAAATATGTGCATCCTGCAGTGATAAGCAACAAAAGGACACATTGCAACCTCATGAAATTCCACAGAGGCCTTGGTCAAAAGTTGGAACAGATGTGTTCACATGGAATGACAAAGAATACCTGATTACAGTGGACTATTTATCTAACTTTTGGGAGATTGATTTGTTACAGGACACAAGGGCGAGAACAGTGATTAAAAAACTCAAGGCCCATTTTGCCTGGTATGGCATTCCGGATATCGTGTTCTCTGACAATGCTGCTCAGTTTACTTCAGAAGAGTTTAAAACTTTCAGCAAGAGATGGGAATTTGAACACCAGACGTCTTCTCCAAGATATCCACAGAGTAATGGCAAAGCAGAGTCCGCAGTAAAAACGGCCAAAAGACTACTTAAAAAAGCAAAACAGGCAGGTACTGATGTATATCTGTCTATACTGGATCATAGAAACACACCCACCCAAGGCATAGACAGCAGTCCGGCACAGAGGCTCATGAGTAGACGTACAAAGACACTCATACCAACCGCTAGTCATCTGTTAAAGCCAAAGTTGGTGGGAAACATCAAAGCTCAACTAATGAAAAATCAAGATAGGCAAGCTTTCTATTACAATAAATCTGCAAAGGATCTGCCAGATCTCCAGAGGAATGACAACATACGGCTGCAGCCAAGCAGCAAATACGACAAACACTGGCAAAAGGCAAAGGTTGTCCAGAAACTAGGACCTCGGTCCTACGAAATTGTAACAGAAGACGGAAGAAGCCTAAGAAGAAATAGGAGATATTTGAGGAAAACACAAGAACAAGATGATTCATGGCCTTTTGAACAATATCCTGATACCCAAGATAACGAGGCAGCAAGTCCAAGCCAAGTACCAACAGTGACTGCTGACCATCAGGGTGAGACTGTTAACCAAAGACAGGCAATATCAGAAGGCACATTACCAGAATCAGAACAACTACCAGAAGTGGACATTGACTCTTCTTATGTTACTAGGGCCGGCAGAATGATCAGAAAGCCTGCGCACCTCAAGGATTATATCTAACTGTATATATTGTAATTCTCTTTTACTTGGTCAGATTAACTTGTGTTTATTAAGTTTGATTGTTATTCATGTTTAAAGAGAAAGGATGTAGCAATATGTATATGCTGTATGTCCCCTAGGGGCCTCTAGGGGTCTCTCTTCTGGTATGTGTTTACAAGCAAGTGGGAACTTGCTGGTACTGGAGACAGAGTGCAGGCAGCAGAGAGAGATGTAATGGCTGACAATACCACCTAATAAATAGCCTGAAGATCTCCACTGAGTGTGATTACTGAGAGACACAACAACAGAACAAGTACTGCTTTTCATTTGGAAAGGCCACTAACAATGTATGCATGTGGTTGATGTGCACGCCATAAACCAGGCTGTGACTTCCTAAATATTATGGAAACAGGACTGGTGTGTTTAGTGTATCAGGCAACACTAAATACTAGAGTACTGCTTTGTATTTGCAAAAGTCACTAGCAACGTATTACTGTGGCTGATCTGGACACCACAAGGCAGGCTGTGAACATCTAAATATTGTGGAAACAGGACCTGAACTTGTGCAGGCATACCACGTCAAACAGACGAAAAACATGTTTGTGTTCCTTTAAGCTGGAAGAGGCTGTATGTTATGTTACCAGGAGTGGGGTTTACGTTTTAATAACATCCTGGACTTTTAAATGGAAAGCGTTCCTGTATGCTACCTCAAATAGCAAGCTGAGTGGGTAACCCATCGCTTTTGGTGGAGCGATCCAGGAGGCACATGGAGTGACTGCAAAGTGTTGTTTATTGTGGATCGGCGGGTCCACGAAAATCCTCCACACTCTACAAGGAGCTGTTGCCAATGGATCTTTGGGTCCATGAAGACTCCTGGAGCTGAGCAGCAGCTATAAGTGGAGCAGCATGTTCGAATGACATAAGGTGGCTTTACACACTGCAACATTGCAAACGACATCGCTGTAACGTCACCGGTTTTGTGACGTAATAGCGACCTCCCCAGCAACATTACAGTGTGTGAAACACATCAGCGACCTGGCCCCTGCTGTGAAGTTGCTGATCGCTACAAATCATTCAGGACCATTCTTTGGTCCTCTGTTTCCCGCTGTGCAGCATGATCGCTAGAAAGTCTCAGTGTGTAAAGGGGCCTTTACAGCAACTTCGTTAGCGACTTCCGTTTCAAAAAGCTGCTTTACAACGTCCCCAAAGACTAGCTAGGTCGTTCTGCAGGTCCGGATCGCTGTTGCGTCGTTGGCCAGGTTTGCCTGTTTGACAGCTCACCAGCGACTCACCAGAGACTTTGTAGCGATCCCGGCCAGGTTGGGATCGCTGGTGGGATCGCTAGGAAGTCTCAGTGTGTAAAGGGGCCTTTAGTTTCATAGTTTTTAAGGTTGAAGGGAGACTCTTAAGTCCATTTAGTTCAACACGTAGCCTAACATGTTGATCCAGAGGAAGGCGAAAAAAACCCAATGTGTCAGATAAGCTCCAATGGGGGAAAAAATTCCTTCCTGACTCCACATACGGCAATCAGACTAGTTCCCTGGATCAACACGCTGTCATAAAATCTAATATACATAACTGGTAATATTATATTTTTCAAGAAAGGCATCCAGGTTCTGCTTAAATGTTAGTAGTGAATCACTCATTACAACATCATGCGGCAGAGAGTTCCATAGTCTCACTGCTTGTACAGTAAAGAATCCTCGTCTGTGATTATGATTAAACCTTCTTTCCTCAAGACGTAGCGGATGCTCCCGTGTTCCAGTCGCAGGCCTAGGTGTAAAGAGATCTTTGGAAAGGTCTCTGTACTGTCCCCTCATATGTTTATACATTGTGATTAGATCCCCCTAAGCCTTTGTTTATCCAAACTAAATAACCCCAAGTTTAATAACCTGTCTTGGTGTTGCACGCCACCCATTCCTCTAATAATCTAGGTCGCTATTCTATCTACCTGTAAGATTATGCTATTTAGAACTTTCTATACTTTTGCTATCAAGAAAAGCATCCATTCCTCTCTTAAATTCATTCAGTGAGTTGGCCATCACCACTTCCTCAGGAAGAGAGTTCCAGAGCCTCACTGCTCTTACCATGAAGAACCCTCTTCTATGCTGATGTAAGAATTTTCTTTCCTCCAATCGAAGAGAATGTCCCCTTGTTCTTGTCATAGTCCTTGTTACAAACAGATCATGGGAGAGATCTCTATATGGCCCTCTGATATATATGTACATGTTTATTAGGTGTCCCCTAAGTCTTCTCTTTTCTAGAGTAAATAGAACTAATTTTGATAACCTTTCCGTGTATTGTAATGCACCCACTCCATTTATTATTTTAGTAGCCCGCCTCTGAACCCTTTCAAGTTCGGTAATGTCTTTCTTGAGCACCGGCGCCCAAAATTGCACACAATACTCCAAGTTTGGTCTGACGAGTGATTTGTACAGAGGGAGAATGATGTTTTCATCTCGTGCCCCCAGACCTCTTCTAATGCATCCCATCACCCTATTTGCTTTGGTGGCTGCTGCCTGACACTGGGCACTCCAATTTAGCTTCTTATTGACTAAGATGCCTAAGTCTTTTTCCATGTCTGATTTCCCCAGCAGTTTCCCATTTAGTAAGTAATCGTAGCATCTGTTTCTCCTTCCCATGTGCATAACCTTACACTTATTTGTGTTAAACCTCATTTGCCATTTTTCAGCCCAATTCATCAATTTACTCAAATCCATCTGTAGTTGCAAACTGTCCTCCTTTGTATTAACTACCTTACATAGTTTTGTATCATCTGCAAATTCTGATATTTTACTCTGTAAACCATCCACCAGATCATTAATAAATATATTAAATAGTAGGGGGCCCAATACAGACCCCTGTGGCACCCCACTAGTAACCCTGGCCCAATCTGAGTATGCGCCATTAATAACCACTCTTTGTTTTCTACCCCTAAGCCAGCTACCTACCCATCTACACACATTTTCCCCGAGCCCAAGCTTTCTCATTTTACTTAGCAGTCTTTTATGTGGGACAGTGTCAAATGCTTTACCGAAGTCGAGATAAATGACATCCAATGATTCTCATCGGTTCATGTGAGAGCTTACATCCTCATAGAAGCTGATCAGGTTAGTTTGACAGGAGCGATCCTTCATAAATCCATGTTGATATGGAGTTAAACAATTATTAACATTGAGACATTCCATATTAGTATCCCTTAAAAACCCTTCAAACATTTTACCCACAACAGATGTTAAGCTTACCGGCCTATAGTTTCCAGGTTCCCTTTTACACCCTTTTTTGAATATTGGTACCACATTTGCTAGCCGCCAATCCAGTGGAACAGACCCAGTTTCTATAGAGTCTTTAAATATAAAGAATAGAGGCCTGTCTATCACATTACTTAACTCCCTTAATACCCGAGGGTGAATGCCATCAGGGCCTGGTGATTTGTCAATTTTAATGTTACTAAGTCGGTTCTGCACTTCTTCCTGGGTTAGGCAGGTCATACTTAATGAAGCGTTTACATTATCACTCTGCATTTCCCGTGGCATATGCTTTTCCTGTGTGAACACAGTTGAGAAAAAAGTATTTAAAACATTTGCTTTTCCAACATCGCTTTCTATGATTTTACCCTCATTGTTCTTTAAAGGGCCAACACCATCAATTTTAATCTTTTTCTGTTTATATAATTAAAGAATAGTTTGGGATTTGTTTTGCTTTCCTTAGCAATGAGTCTCTCAGTTTCTACTTTTGCTAAATGTATTTGTTTTTTACACATTTTATTTTTTTCTCTATTTATTTTTAATGCTTCTTCGCTGCCTTCTTGTTTTAGCTTTTTAAATGCCTTTTTCTTATTATTCATTGCTCCTTTTACACCCTTATTTATCCACATTGGTTTTCTCCTGTATTTAGCCCTTTTATTTCCGTATGGTATGGCTCGCTCGCAGTGGGTGTTTAATACCGATTTAAAATTTTCCCACTTATTTTCTGTGCTCCCAATTTTTGAGGACATTGTCCCAATCAATTTGGCGAAGGTCTTCTCTAAGCTGATCAAACTTTGCTTTCCTGAAACTCAGCGTTTTTGTAACCCCCCTCCAAGGCACCTTACTGAAGGACAAGTGGAATTGTATTATATTGTGGTCACTATTCCCTAGGTGCCCATCCACTCGTACATCTGTTATTCTATCTGGCCTGTTGCTTAAAATTAAGTCGAGAAGGGCTGCCCCTCTAGTTGGGCCCGGCACAAGTTGGGACAGATAATTATCCTTAGTTACTGACAGAAGCCGGTTTCCTTACTGAGATACGCAGGTTTCAGTTTCCCAGTCTATATCGGGGTAGTTGAAGTCCCCCATAATAATCACCTCATTGTGATTTGCTGCTTTGTCTATTTGTTTCAATAATACATTTTCAGTGGTTTCTGTTATATTTGGTGGCTTATAACAAACCCCTATGAGGATTTTATTAGTTTTCCCTCCTTGTATCTCTACCCATAGAGACTCCACCTCTTCATTTCCCTCTTGAATATCTTCTCTTAGTCTGGGCTTTAAACTGTAGGGAGATAAGGTATGCACACCAGTGACTATGTAAGGGGAATACATGAAATAGCAGAAACTGCTGTGTGAATACTGACTTGAAAAATCCAATAGCTATATGCAAGAGTGAATATGTGAAAAATGGAATCTGCATTACTGCCATGAACATATGAATCAAGAGAAATTTAGCTACTGAATTGATCAATGCAATAGAGCCCCAACACTACGCCAAAGTATTTCTCTACGTTGGGGTCCCTAGCTTGTGTGTCCTCTCATGCAGTTAAAAAACCTACCGTGTATGGGAAGCTGAGACCCAGGCTATTTATGCGTATGATATGGATTGGCAATAGGTGTGGTTGGGGAGGGTTCACAAACGAAAAAATACTAACAAATAGGAATAACGTTTGGAACACCATTCTAAGTCCGAACTGGGTGCAAAAACCTAAAAAAAACATCACTATAGGGAGATAAGGTATGCACACCAGTGACTATGTAAGGGGAATACATGAAATAGCAGAAACTGCTGTGTGAATACTGACTTGAAAAATCCAATAGCTATATGCAAGAGTGAATATGTGAAAAATGGAATCTGCATTACTGCCATGAACATATGAATCAAGAGAAATTTAGCTACTGAATTGATCAATGCAATAGAGCCCCAACACTACGCCAAAGTATTTCTCTACGTTGGGGTCCCTAGCTTGTGTGTCCTCTCATGCAGTTAAAAAACCTACCGTGTATGGGAAGCTGAGACCCAGGCTATTTATGCGTATGATATGGATTGGCAATAGGTGTGGTTGGGGAGGGTTCACAAACGAAAAAATACTAACAAATAGGAATAACGTTTGGAACACCATTCTAAGTCCGAACTGGGTGCAAAAACCTAAAAAAAACATCACTATAGGGAGATAAGGTATGCACACCAGTGACTATGTAAGGGGAATACATGAAATAGCAGAAACTGCTGTGTGAATACTGACTTGAAAAATCCAATAGCTATATGCAAGAGTGAATATGTGAAAAATGGAATCTGCATTACTGCCATGAACATATGAATCAAGAGAAATTTAGCTACTGAATTGATCAATGCAATAGAGCCCCAACACTACGCCAAAGTATTTCTCTACGTTGGGGTCCCTAGCTTGTGTGTCCTCTCATGCAGTTAAAAAACCTACCGTGTATGGGAAGCTGAGACCCAGGCTATTTATGCGTATGATATGGATTGGCAATAGGTGTGGTTGGGGAGGGTTCACAAACGAAAAAATACTAACAAATAGGAATAACGTTTGGAACACCATTCTAAGTCCGAACTGGGTGCAAAAACCTAAAAAAAACATCACTATAGGGAGATAAGGTATGCACACCAGTGACTATGTAAGGGGAATACATGAAATAGCAGAAACTGCTGTGTGAATACTGACTTGAAAAATCCAATAGCTATATGCAAGAGTGAATATGTGAAAAATGGAATCTGCATTACTGCCATGAACATATGAATCAAGAGAAATTTAGCTACTGAATTGATCAATGCAATAGAGCCCCAACACTACGCCAAAGTATTTCTCTACGTTGGGGTCCCTAGCTTGTGTGTCCTCTCATGCAGTTAAAAAACCTACCGTGTATGGGAAGCTGAGACCCAGGCTATTTATGCATATGATATGGATTGGCAATAGGTGTGGTTGGGGAGGGTTCACAAACGAAAAAATACTAACAAATAGGAATAACGTTTGGAACACCATTCTAAGTCCGAACTGGGTGCAAAAACCTAAAAAAAAACCATCACTATAGGGAGATAAGGTATGCACACCAGTGACTATGTAAGGGGAATACATGAAATAGCAGAAACTGCTGTGTGAATACTGACTTGAAAAATCCAATAGCTATATGCAAGAGTGAATATGTGAAAAATGGAATCTGCATTACTGCCATGAACATATGAATCAAGAGAAATTTAGCTACTGAATTGATCAATGCAATAGAGCCCCAACACTACGCCAAAGTATTTCTCTACGTTGGGGTCCCTAGCTTGTGTGTCCTCTCATGCAGTTAAAAAACCTACCGTGTATGGGAAGCTGAGACCCAGGCTATTTATGCGTATGATATGGATTGGCAATAGGTGTGGTTGGGGAGGGTTCACAAACGAAAAAATACTAACAAATAGGAATAACGTTTGGAACACCATTCTAAGTCCGAACTGGGTGCAAAAACCTAAAAAAAAACCATCACTATAGGGAGATAAGGTATGCACACCAGTGACTATGTAAGGGGAATACATGAAATAGCAGAAACTGCTGTGTGAATACTGACTTGAAAAATCCAATAGCTATATGCACTATATCCCCATAGTGATGTTTTTTTAGGTTTTTGCACCCAGTTCGGACTCGTTTGTGAACCCTCCCCAACCACACCTATTGCCAATCCATATCATACGCATAAATAGCCTGGGTCTCAGCTTCCCATACACGGTAAGTTTTTTAACTGCATGAGAGGACACACACAAGCTAGGGACCCCAACGTAGAGAAATACTTTGGCGTAGTGTTGGGGCTCTATTGCATTGATCAATTCAGTAGCTAAATTTCTCTGGATTCATATGTTCATGGCAGTAATGCAGATTCCATTTTTCACATATTCACTCTTGCATATAGCTATTGGATTTTTCAAGTCAGTATTCACACAGCAGTTTCTGCTATTTCATGTATTCCCCTTACATAGTCACTGGTGTGCATACCTTATCTCCCTATAGTGATGTTTTTTTTTAGGTTTTTGTACCCAGTTCGGACTTAGAATGGTGTTCCAAACGTTATTCCTATTTGTTAGTATTTTTTCGTTTTGAACCCTCCCCAACCACGACTATTGCCAATCCATATCATACGCATAAATAGCCTGGGTCTCAGCTTCCCATACACGGTAGGTTTTTTAACTGCATGAGACGACACACAAGCTAGGGACCCCAACGTAGAGAAATACTTTGGCGTAGTGTTGGGGCTCTATTGCATTGATCAATTCAGTAGCTAAATTTCTCTTGATTCATATGTTCATGGCAGTAATGCAGATTCCATTTTTCACATATTCACTCTTGCATATAGCTATTGGATTTTTCAAGTCAGTATTCACACAGCAGTTTCTGCTATTTCATGTATTCCCCTTACATAGTCACTGGTGTGCATACCTTATCTCCCTATAGTGATGTTTTTTTTAGGTTTTTGCACCCAGTTCGGACTTAGAATGGTGTTCCAAACGTTATTCCTATTTGTTAGTATTTTTTCGTTTGTGAACCCTCCCCAACCACACCTATTGCCAATCCATATCATACACATAAATAGCCTGGGTCTCAGGCTCCAAACGTTATTCCTATTTGGGCTTTAAACTGGACTTTATATATAGACAGACTCCACCCCCTTTCCTTTTTTTATGACCCCTCCTAAACAATTCATATCCTTGCAGGTTAGCCGCCCAGTCATAACTGTCATCTAACCATGTGTCAGTTATTCCTACTATGTCGTATTTTTCCTCATACATTACCAGCTCCAGTTCCTCCATCTTATTGGTCAGGCTTCTTGCATTGGTCAGCATGCAGGAAAGAAGTTTTGCTCCCCTTTTCTTAGCTGACTTCTTAGTACCCTGTCTTGGGTCCTCTTTACGGCATCTAGTATCCTTGATTAGTTTGTCCTTCTGCTGCATGTTCTTGTCTGCTGTTTTTTCTCCCATCCCCTCTTCTTCTAGTTTAAAGCCCTCCTGATGAGTGTGGCAAGCCTTCTGGCGAACGTGTGTTTCCCAGGTTTTGTGAGGTGTATCCCGTCTCTTGCGAGAAGTCCATCGTAGAGGTAATTCACTCCATGGTCCAAGAGTCCAAATCCTTGCTGCCTGCACCATCGTCGTAGCCAGTTGTTCAAATCTAGTATCCTATTCCATCTTCTGACACCATGGCCATCGACTGGGAGGATTGATGAGAAAACAACCTGTACGTTCCGTTCCTTTATTTTCTTCCCCAGAATTTCAAAGTCTTCACAAATAGTTGTTAGATCATTTCTTGCCGTGTCGTTTGTTCCTACATGTATCAATAGGAATGGGTATTCGTCCTTGGATCCGAGGATAGTTGGTATCCTGTTGGCCACATCATTGATTTTTGCTCCCGGGAGGCAGCATATTTCTCGTGCGGTTATGTCCGGCCTGCAGATAGTTGCCTCCGTGCCTCTTAGTAGTGAGTCGCCCATAACTACCACTCTTCTTTTCTTTCTGAACGCACTGCTTGTTGCTCCTGAGTGTTTTTGAGTGTCTTTTGTTTCTGCTTTTGTTGACAAAGTAACTTCTTTTGATGATACTGTGTTTTCTCCTGTAGATATGGTATCATCCTGAGCTGTGCCATTTTCGTTCTCCAGCATGAGGGCTTCATATTGGTTGCTAAGCTGTGTGGATGGAGACGACCACTTGATACGCTGGCTTCTTTTGGTCACATGTGTCCACTTTTCAGCCTCTGTATGTGTTCTGAAGCTTTTCTCACTTTCTTTATCCTGAATGGTTGTTTCTGCCTCGTCCAAGAAGTCCTCATGTTCTTTAATTAGCTTCAAAGTTGCTATTCTTTCTTCCAGTCCCTGCACCTTTTCCTCTAAGAGGGCAACAAGTTTGCACTTTTGACAGGTGAAGTTGGATTTTTTGTGCGGCAGATCCGTAAACATGTAGCATGTGTTGCAGGTGACCATGTGGATTTTCTTCTCTTCCATATTGCTGATGTAGTGTATGATAGGCGAAAGTCTTGCGATGTCCTCAAACAGCGAGACCCGGCAAGTCCCAGCAATCGATCAGCTTACGGCGACTCTTCTCCTCTTCCCAGAATGCACTGGAAATATGCAAATGAGCTTCCTGCTTCTCCAATCCCTGGTTTTGCGATGTCCTCAATCAGCGAGACCCGGCAAGTCCCAGCAATCAATCAGCTTATGGCGACGCTTCTCTTCTTCCCAGAATGCACTGGAAATATGCAAATGAGCTTCCTGCTTCTCCAATCCCTGGTTTTGCGATCTCCTCAAACAGCGAGACCCGGCAAGTCCCAGCAATCGATCAGCTTACGGCGACTCTTTTCCTCTTCCCAGAATGCACTGGAGGAGCTCTTAAGATACCTTATGCAGGTCGATGTGCAGCAGCAGTAGACTGGCAGCCAGAGGTGCCAGGAAATCCAACAACAGGAAAGAGAGCAGCAGAAGCAGCAGCGGTGGCCAGGACATCAGCCGAAGATGCCAGGAGGTACAGAAAAAGCAGTGGGAGCTACAGCAACAGTGGGAGCTGTTAGAGTATCTCAATGAGGTGGTAATAGACCAGTTTATGCAGTCCCTTGTGGGTCCAGTGCAGACCCAGCATGCCCAGGGAGATGCTGGGAGCACTAGTGAACTTTGAAAACTATTGCCTGAGAATTCTCTGAGGAGGCCACGGAACGTGCCCCCCATATGCTGGGGTACCCAAAAGGGTGTGGTTGCCTAAAAAGGGGTGGTGGCCCAAAGGGGAGTGGATACCAAAAAGATGGTGGAGTATCCAAAGGAGTGGCGGCAGTGACACCAATGGACTCATTTGGGAACATAATCTTCGGGGAAGACATGGTACTGTGACAGCTGGCCCCAGAGGTCGGGAGTACAGATATGGATGGTCTCTGACATGGACCGCGGCAGCTGGGATGGCAGGGACTGTCAGGTGTGGACTGGTGCTCCAGGCCGGAGGGAAAAGTGGGTGCAGCAGGTACGGTAGATACAACTGGTACACCGGGCACAGCTGGTATGGATAGGTGTAGCTAGTACAGCAGGCAAGGCTGGTGAGGATATGTGTAGCAACAGATATCAAGACGTCTCTAAGATTAGACTACGTTGCCCAGGCACCTCCCATTGGGGAAGTATTCCTTAAATACCTTGTGCCTATCAGCCATAGGCAAAAGGCACTTCCAGGTTAGGGCGTGCTGGGCCTTTAAGAAAAGGTGCATGCCATCATACTCCCAGGAGACATACGCAGCATGTGCAGGCCCTGGGAGCTGGGGGCACAGAAGTCACAGCTGAGCGTCCAGGAGGGTGAGTGTTCTAGTGTCCCTGTGAGGGAAAGGGGACAGGACAGTGCAGGGACTTAGGTAGCAGCGTTACAACCAATACCTCGAAGTGTCATCCCTTTGTCAATGACTATGTCTATTTCTCACACTCCTCTTACTAATGATTAGACTATTTCTTCATCCAAAATGTAAGTCTCCTCTTCATTTAATCAATTTTGATCAGTACAACTCCCAAGTACAATCCAACATGACTTGGAGATTAAATGAAACACTCTAAAGCTGGTGTCACACATAACGACGACGACAACGACGTCGCTGCTACGTCACCATTTTCTGTGACGTTGCAGCGACGTCCCGTCGCTGTGTGTGACATTCAGCAACGACCTGGCCCCTGCTGTGAGGTCGCCGGTCGTTGCTGAATGTCCAGCTTCATTTTTTGGTCGTCACTCTCCCGCTGTGACACACACATCGCTGTGTGTGACAGCGAGAGAGCGACGAAATGAAGCGATCAGGAGCCGGCACTGGCAGCTGCGGTAAGCTGTAACCAGCGTAAACATCGGGTAACCAAGGGAAGACCTTTCCCTGGTTACCCGATGTTTACGCTGGTTACCAGCCTCCGCTCTTGCTGCCAGTGCCGGCTCCTGCACTGTGACATGTGGCTGCAGTATGCATCGGGTAATTAACCCGATGTATACTGTAGCAAGGAGAGCAAGGAGCCAGCGCTAAGCAGTGCGCGCGGCTCCTTGCTCTCTGCACTGTGACATGTAGCTGCAGCACACATCGGGTTAATTAACCCGATGTGTACTGTACCTAGGAGAGCAAGGAGCCAACGCTAAGCACGGCTCCCTGCTCTCTGCACATGTAGCACAGCGACGTTATGATCGCTGCTTCTGCTGTGTTTGACAGCTAAGCAGCGATCATAACAGCGACTTACAAGGTCGCTGTTACGTCACCGAAAATGGTGACGTAACAGCGACGTCGTTGTCGCTGTCGCTTAGTGTGACACCAGCTTTAGATAGAGCTATACTTTAGTGAAAACTCTTCTTCTGGTCCATCTTTTCCAATAGTGTGGGAAGCTGATAACATAGTTCTGTGAGATTAATTGATCACACTAGGCCCTTACCTTAAGAAAACTAGAGAAAACAAAATCTCTGTGCTTCAAATAAATACCCTACAAATACAACATGAAAGATCTGTGACAAAAGCTGCACAAAATGCTCTAATAATCTGAAACAAGCGTAAAAATATCCTAATGATTAAATTTGATACATTATATCAAAGACGCAAGCAAAATTTCTATATGCATGGCAAAAAAGGAAGCAAGCAAATCTCCATGCTAAAGAAGTGCTCTGAATACTCTTTTATAATACACTTATTTAAAGGGTTGTCGCCTTGGGCTATTAGTCTGCAGTCACTCTATCAGACTGCAGAGTTTTGAATCCTCACAATTTATACCATATACAGTTAGGTCCAGAAATATTTGGACAGTGACACAAGTTTTGCTATTTTAGCTGTTTACAAAAACATGTTCAGAAATACAATTATATATATAATATGGGCTGAAAGTGCACACTCCCAGCTGCAATATGAGAGTTTTCACATCCAAATCGGAGAAAGGGTTTAGGAATCATAGCTCTGTAATGCATAGCCTCCTCGTTTTCAAGGGACCAAAAGTAATTGGACAAGGGACCCTAAGGGCTGCAATTAACTCTGAAGGCGTCTCCCTCGTTAACCTGTAATCAATGAAGTAGTTAAAAGGTCTGGGGTTGATTACAGGTGTGTGGTTTTGCATTTGGAAGCTGTTGCTGTGACCAGACAACATGCGGTCTAAGGAACTCTCAATTGAGGTGAAGCAGAACATCCTGAGGCTGAAAAAAAAGAAAAAATCCATCAGAGAGATAGCAGACATGCTTGGAGTAGCAAAATCAACAGTCGGGTACATTCTGAGGAAAAAGGAATTGACTGGTGAGCTTGGGAACTCAAAATGGCCTGGGCGTCCACGGATGACAACAGTGGTGGATGATCGCCGCATACTTTCTTTGGTGAAGAAGAACCCGTTCACAACATCAACTGAAGTCCAGAACACTCTCAGTGAAGTATGTGTATCTGTCTCTAAGTCAACAGTAAAGAGAAGACTCCATGAAAGTAAATACAAAGGGTTCACATCTAGATGCAAACCATTCATCAATTCCAAAAATAGACAGGCCAGAGGTAAATTTGCTGAAAAACACCTCATGAAGCCAGCTCAGTTCTGGAAAAGTATTCTATGGACAGATGAGACCAAGATCAACGTGTACCAGAATGATGGGAAGAAAAAAGTTTGGAGAAGAAAGGGAACGGCACATGATCCAAGGCACACCACATCCTCTGTAAAACATGGTGGAGGCAACGTGATGGCATGGGCATGCATGGCTTTCAATGGCACTGGGTCACTTGTGTTTATTGATGACATAACAGCAGACAAGAGTAGCCGGATGAATTCTGAAGTGTACCGGGATATACTTTCAGCCCAGATTCAGCCAAATGCCTCAAAGTTGATCGGACGGTGCTTCATAGTACAGATGGACAATGACCCCAATCATACAGCCAAAGCTACCCAGGAGTTCATGAGTGCAAAAAAGTGGAACATTCTGCAATGGCCAAGTCAATCACCAGATCTTAACCCAATTGCGCATGCATTTCACTTGCTCAAATCCAGACTTAAGACGGAAAGACCCACAAACAAGCAAGACCTGAAGGCTGCGGCTGTAAAGGCCTGGCAAAGCATTAAGAAGGAGGAAACCCAGCGTTTGGTGATGTCCATGGGTTCCAGACTTAAGGCAGTGATTGCCTCCAAAGGATTCGCAACAAAATATTGAAACTAAAAATTTTTTTTTGGGTTTGGTTTATTTGTCCAATTACTTTTGACCTCCTAAAATGTGGAGTGTTTGTAAAGAAATGTGTACAATTCCTACAATTTTTATCAGATATTTTTGTTCAAACCTTCAAATTAAACGTTACAATCTGCACTTGAATTCTGTTGAAGAGGTTTCATTTCAAATCCAATGTGGTGGCATGCAGAGCCCAACTCGCAAAAATTGTGTCACTGTCCAAATATTTCTGGACCTAACTGTAATTATCCTCCCCTTGTGATTAAAGGGAAATTTCTTTCAAAAGCTCGTGATCTCCCCTCTCTATCCTGGATGGGTAGGAACAATGTTCTTAATTCCTATTTGCTTAAAATAGTGTTCACCCTAAATATAATCCCTATTGGACTTCCAACTTCTATCTTTATTCCACTAAACCATTTTTTCTCATTTAAACTTGAAATATAAGTGTCCAGTTCTTGCTTCCCTTTCAAAAGAAGAGGAAGGGGTTGAATTGCCATATATTCGATTCACTATAAATCCATTCACTTAAGCAGAAGGATGAGACTTTGCCAATTTATCGAAATAAAGCATTTGTCCAGATGTAGCGCTCCTTTTATTGGGTAAACATGTTCCTCCATCAATACCTTTAGACCAATTTTTCCTCCACACCTATATTAGTAATACTACCTCTAGAACTTTATTAATTAAATGTGCTGTTGAGCTTTGCCTTAGCTCCTATTTGAACTATTCCAAACGTTTTAGACCCCAATTATATTGGTACCTATAATCTCTGACTTTCCTTGCCTAATATAAATATTTCTCAATTCTATCCAATGATATCACTCCTGAAACGTAACGGCTTCATGCCATCTAAGTAATTAATTTTTTATAGACACATGTCTCTCACATCTTCTCATATTTTAAGTCAAATTTACTACATCCTAAGAATTGGTCCTGACTTCACTTCGTAAGATTGAGAGAAAAAAATCAAGCCAAATAGATTCCAAAGTCGAGTAAACTTACTGCATCAATGACGGCGACTCCAAACAGATCTGTGCAAGATTCCTGAGTGGCAAGAATACACAAAACGTAGTGCGGTGAACTGACTAATGTTTATTGTTTTCTCTGTCATCACTTTGGCATACGGTGTCTGGCTCAAGACTCGCCAAGTCAGACACTCCACACAATGCTGATTTTGAGTTGCACAGACAGTCTCAGGCATCAACCAGCTGTGCTCTTGTTAGTAATCGACTTGCAGGAGTTTATTTTTGCTAGCCTGTGGATTACTTACTTACTCACATGTTGCAGGAGACCTATCACAGTCGTCTCTGCCTTTTTTAAGATGGTGGAGCCTGGTCTCCCATGCCGATCATAGCTTTTGCGATCCTGGTCCTAGTGATTTGATATCCAGTTGCTGGTGAACTTATGTGTGCTTTTTGTTGCGTTGTGGAAATATTCTTGTCTGATTATTTCCTTTAGTTGCCTCCTGAGCATGTATTGTCTATACCTCTGTGAGTGATTTCTGTGAGACTGAGTTTTGTTTTTTACGCTATCTGTTTATTTATGTGGGATTAATAACTCCTGTACCGGCCCTCTACTGGGTGGAGGGAGGGGGGCCAGTAGACCAGGGTTGTTCAGGAGTTAGGGTTATGAAAGTGGTCCAAACATTGTCACCTTCAGACATATCTATGAGATCAGGGTCTGCCAGGGTTCCCCTTGCCTGAGGGCCAGTTTAGGCTCCCCTGTCTCTAGTGATCTTGATACACCCCGTCACGCACTTAAGCTGGTGTCACACACAGCGACAACGACAACGACGTCGCTGCTACGTCACCATTTTCTGTGACGTTGCAGCGACGTTCCGTCGCTGTCGCTGTGTGTGACATCCAGCAACGACCTGGCCCCTGCTGTGAGGTCGCTGGTCGTTGCTGAATGTCCAGCTTCATTTTTTGGTCATCACTCTCCCGCTGTGACACACACATCGCTGTGTGTGACAGCGAGAGAGCGACGAAATGAAGCGAGCAGGCAGCAGGAGCCGACGTCTGGCAGCTGCGGTAAGCTGTAACCAGCGTAAACATCGGGTAACCAAGGGAAGACCTTTCCCTGGTTACTCGATATTTACCTTCGTTACCAGCCTCCGCTCTTGCTGCCAGCGCCGCCTCCTGCTCTGTGCACATGTGGCTGCAGTACACATCGGGTAATTAACCCGATGTTTACTGTAGCAAGGAGAGCAAGGAGCCAGCGCTAAGCAGTGTGCGCGGCTCCCTGCTCTCTGCACTGTGACATGTAGCTGTAGCACACATCGGGTTAATTAACCCGATGTGTACTGTACCTAGGAGAGCAAGGAGCCAGCGCTAAGCGCGGCTCCCTGCTCTCTGCACTGTGACATGTAGCTGCAGTACACATCGGGTTAATTAACCTGATGTGTACTGTACCTAGGAGAGCAAGGACCCAGCGCTAAGCGCGGCTCCCTGCTCTCTGCACATGTAGCACAGCGACGTTATGATCGCTGCTTCTGCTGTGTTTGACAGCTAAGCAGCGACCATAACAGCGACTTACAAGGTCGATGTTACGTCACCGAAAATGGTGACGTAACAGCGACGTCGTTGTCGCTGTCGCTTAGTGTGAACCCAGCTTTACTCTTGAAACTTCCTTTCCTTATCCCATGATTGAACTAAAGAATAGAAAAACTACTTGATCTCCCCAATGAAGTTCTTTAGGCCAACCTATTTACTCTCCTGAGGAAAAGAATATTAACTTTTTCTGATGCTGACATAAAGACTAAGCTATCAAACAGTTTCTCCAGTTGTGCATTCTTGCAAGAAAATTCGTACAAAATTACATCTCGCTGGTATAGCACTCCTGAATTCTTACATCCCCTAGGGCTAGCAGAATTCAACCATTGTTGGATATACTCTGCTTATAAGGGAACACTTTCACACAGGTTTTTTTTGTTCTATCCAAAAATAAAGTTATGCTATGAAAAACCCTGGGCAACATAAACTAAACCATAAGTAAGCTATAAATTTAAGTATGGTGTTGTGCCTTCAAATTGCCTAGAGCAGGGAGCTGATAACTTCATTTGGACAGCATACACACCTACTGTATATTGCTAGACTGGGCGGCGCTGCACCTCCGAGCCACCCTATTCTTGGTGTCTGGACAGAGCCTGTGATACCCCAATCTTCTGGTTCCAACATTCCTTCTATCACTAGCAGCACCTGCAGAATAAATACAGTGGCACCTGGCAACAGTAGCAGACATCGCAAGAGCAGATCCTAGTGGAGATGTGACAGTCATATGGTATTTTGTTACCCTCTTTTCTCCAAAAGAAGATGATAAATTAAAGTTTTTATCCTCTTAAAATATTGCAATCATTATATCATATAGCACTACACATTTACAATTGCTCATTTTGCCTTTCTACCCAATTATTTCTTCTTTTTTTGATTAGGTCTATGACATCACGTGATTAAGCGCTGACTAGCTGAATCTATGTAAGCTCTATTTAAAAACAGGAAATCTATTTACTCTGTTTGAGTCACTGCAAAAGTCCCTGGTATGTGGGAGGAGGGAGCAGCTAGGTCAGGAGTTGAAGAGTGGAATGATTCATGCAGGGACAAGAGACTTTCTGTTTCTACATAGAGCACGGAAAAGAGAAGAATTTACTGGGTAGAAAGGTAAAATGAGCAATGGTAAGTACACAGTGCCATATAATATGATGATTGTAATATATTAAGAGGATAAAAACTTTGTTTTGCTTCTTAAAAAGCTTAAACCATAGTTTAAAATACAGATCTTGGCTAATTGCCAGAAAATACACTGTATCTAGGAATTATATATAATATATAGTTATAAACCTAAGCATATACATTATCTAATAATAATAGTAATACTTAGGGGTACTTTGCACGCTGCGACATCGCAAGCCAATGCTGCGATGTCGAGCGCGATAGTCCCCGCCCCCGTCGCAGCAGCAATATCTTGTGATTGCTGCCATAGCGAACATTATCGCTACGGCAGCTTTACACGCACTTACCTGCCCTGCGACGTTGCTCTGGCCGGCGACCCGCCTCCTTATTAAGGGGGCGGGCCGTGCGGCGTCATAGCGACGTCACATGGCAGGTGGCCAATAGAAGCGGAGGGGCGGAGATGAGCGGGGCGTAAACATCCCGCCCCTCGCCTTACTTCCGCAGAGCCGGCGTTAGATGCAGTGACGCAGGTAGGAGATGTTCCTCGGTCCTGCGGCTTCTCACACAGCGATGTGTGCTGCCGCAGGAACGAGGAACAACATCGTACCTGTCACTGCTGCCAAATTATGGAAATGTCGGACCCTACACCGATGATACGATAACGACGCTTATGCGCTCGATAATCGTATCAAAAAGGATTTACACACTACGATATCGACTGCGACGCCGGATGTGCGTCACTTTCGATTTGACCCCACCGATATCGCACCTGCGATGTCGTAGTGTGCAAAGACCGCCTAAGGCGGGCTTTGCACACTACGACATCGCAGGTGCGATGCCGGTGGGGTCAAATTGAAAATGACGCACTTCCGGCATCGCATGCGACATCGTAGTGTGTAAAGGCTCGATGATACGATTAACGAGCGCAAAAGCGTCGTAATCGTATCATCGGTGCAGCGTCGGCGTAATCCATGATTACGCTGACGCGACAGTCCGATGTCGTTCCTCGCTCCTGCGGCAGCACACATCGCTGTGTGTGAAGCCGCAGGAGCGAGAAACATCTCCTACCGGCGTCACTGCGGCTTCCGTAGGATATGCGGAAGGAAGGAGATGGGTGGGATGTTTACATCCCACTCATCTCCGCCCCTCCGCTCCGATTGGCCGCCTGGCGTGTGACGTCGCTATGACGCCGCACGACCCGCCCCCTTAACAAGGAGGCGGGTCGCCGGCCAGAGCGACGGTCGCAGGACAGGTGAGTCCATGTGAAGCTGCCGTAGCGATAATGTTCGCTACGGCAGCTATCACAAGGAAATCGCTGCTGCGACGGGGGCGGGTACTATCGCGCTCGGCATCGCAGCATCGGCCTGCGATGTCGCAGCGTGCAAAGTAGCCCTAAGAATAGTAAAGATTGATTCTCAATATTTATAGTGGGTTTTATACACCTTTTTAACTATATGATGTTTCTTTCTTTCAGAATGTGTTCAAGACTATTGACATTGATGATCCTACAGCTGCTGGTCAAAAATAGGAATGTGAAAATGCCAAGTTTTCCTACCTCAATAAACTCTAAAAATGCAACATATAATTTTGGGTAACTCATCTGAATCTACAGGTTAAATAGGTTTTTGTAATATGCTTCTATTACCTGCCCTCCTCCTGTAAGCTTATGTCTATGTGGCTGCTTTATTACTCTATTGTGATAAAGTAAGGCTACTTCCAATCTGGGGACTGGAATTGGACAAACTGAACAATGCACGTCACCTTTCAGTGAGTGACGGCACTCTGAGCATGCATGCTCAGCTCATACTTCATTCCTCTGGTTCCATACTTCCTGTGCTATGGAGCACCGTCTTTTCAGCTGACAAGCACTGTGATGTGATGCATGTTATTAAAAAGCATATCATAGGGCTTGTCAGCTGAAGGGATGGCATTTCAAAGCTTCAACATACTCAGTCTGCATCATGCATGACTGAGCTCAGATAAGTCTTCACCCTCGTGTCCCTCAATAGAATTGATGCTTTGAAGTGCTATCCCTTCTGCTGACTTGTGAAGATGAGCGAACCTGTTCAATAAAGGTTTGCCAATTTCAAATTCGGTATGAGCCTTAGCTTGTTCGGCTTGGGCTCGGTTTTGTTCGATCACTGATTACGTTTTCAAAAAAAGCTTTTCTAATTACGTTATCCTTTTGGATAGCATTGTGGTGCTGTATGATGAATGGGGAGATGTGTTTAATGAGTGGAGGGGGTGGCACCATTTTATTTATTAACTTTATTTGCAAATGTTTCTGCAGCCAATAACGTCATAACAAACGTCCACAAGGTTCAGACACAAGGGCTTGTGTCATTGGCTGTCAAAGTCACATATCCCTGTGCATTTAAAAT
Source organism: Anomaloglossus baeobatrachus (assembly GCF_048569485.1). Lineage (NCBI taxonomy): Eukaryota > Metazoa > Chordata > Amphibia > Anura > Aromobatidae > Anomaloglossus > Anomaloglossus baeobatrachus. The sequence continues at coordinate 204,954,959 of NC_134355.1, read as the reverse complement.
GTTGACATGCGACGTTGGCATCATTTTGTGGATACATTAGGAAAGATGCTGCCACCGGGGCTGCCAGACAGTTAGCTTAGCTAGGAATTTAATCATAGGTAGTTGAGATAGATAGGAGAGCCATAGTGTAGAATAGGGATGTGCAGTGTAGGGAAAGGTGTGTGCCACAAATCAGCATTTCAATGATAGAAATAGGGATTGCTTCTTGTGAATGCCTGCTAAAGAGATGCCAGTGAAGGATGTAAATAGGTAATACTACTTTTTACTGCTTGCTCCAAATTAGGCAGTGAAACACATTTCTAGGTATTGTTAGTTAGTACTGCCTGCTGTAAATTAGCTATTGAACTAGCTAAATATGTCTTGGCAGTTTTTAATTACACATTCACCCATATTTCTAGGTTTTGTTAGTATAAAACATCTTTATTGATCAATCATAGTGATGTAAAAATACATGTAAAAGCAGAAAAAGAAAAACAGAGAACACCTTAGGCAGTAGTAGTTGGTGACAAATAGAGTAAATAGAATAATTTATAAATCGTTCAGAATGAGATGTATTCACCAAGAAAATGTCAAACAATTAATATACCCCAAATTGTATAAACCTACATGTGGAACATAACATATGCTAGATACTAGATGGCAGCAGGCCTCTGTACTGTTCGAGAAGTGAATAGAATACCATATAATATGATTGCGGTCAATTAGCACAAAAAATCATGAGCTACAATACATAAGATACAATATAGGTATTAAATGAACACCAAAACCTCTCTTGGGTTTTTTCTCCCAGTGGAGCAGTCAAGTAAAGGACAATACAATAAAACATATAAGTGTATAAAATCCAGTACAGACCCATGTGGTTTTAATCACATAGGAGTTTATAAAGCCCTCATAGGTTTAATTACAAATAAGATAAAGGTCTATGTACACTTAATAACACATGAGGTGAGAGTAAATAGAAAATGACCGCAGGGAACCCCTGACGCATGATTAGCTATCTTGCTTCCTCATAAGGGGCGTAGTTGGTGATACAAGTGGCAGGCCAATCAGCTGCATCCTCCAAGTGACGCGTCACCGGACGTTGCGCTCTGATAAGCAGCCGCATCCACGCTGTAACATGGCTCGGCGTCCAGTGCATAGAGGACACGCCCCATCAATGACGCACCCGGGACAGGTCAAAAGTCTGCCAGCAACAAGAGACACATTGCTATGGCAGCACGACACACAGCCCATGTGAGCGCGCAGCTAGCACTGTGCATTTAAGACACCTGTCATGAACCAGCGAGTACTCAGTATTCAGATTGAGTTCCCTAGACAATCTTTCAACAGGAATGTACACTCTATATCAGATAGTTTCTGTATGAAGTAATAATGAAAAATAAATAAAAATAAAAGTATATATAAAAAAATATATATCTGCACGTGTGTAAACACATGATGACAATTTATAATATAAAGTGACATAAGTGCAAGTGCAAGTGCATAGATAGATAAATATAAAAACATTCTTACGTATATAGAAAAAAAAATAAATGTATGTATATATATATATATACATATATATATACATACAGTACAGACCAAAAGTTTGGACACACCTTCTCATTCGAAGAATTTTCTTTATTTTCATGACTCTGAAAATTGTAGATTCACATTGCAGGCATCAAATCTATGAATTAACACATGTGGAATGAAATACTTAACAAAAAAGTGTGAAACAACTGAAAATATGTCTTATATTCTAAGTTCTTCAAAGTAGTCACCTTTTGCTTTGATTACTGCTTTGCACACTCTTGGCATTCTCTTGATGAGCTTCAAGAGGTAGTCACCGGAAATGGTCTTCCAACAGTCTTGAAGGAGTTCCCAGAGATGCTTAGCAAGGTGTGTCCAAACTTTTGGTCTGTACTATATATATAGCAATACAAAAGCAGGAGCAGCACTTAACCTGTTGTGGTGCAAAGTCCTCCCAATCAGTCTCACCCCATTCCAATAGACAGCAAAAAAAGTGAAGGCAGCACTCAGCTTCAACTTGAAAGAAAACGCTTTTTTTGGCCCACAGGATACAGCAACGTTTCAGTCACAACTGACTTTTTTCAAGCAGTACAACAAAATGCATTTAAGTGAGGGTTTTTATATCCTCACTAATTATAAATCTCATTAATGCAATTATTACAAAACATTATTAATACAAGCATAGATACTACATATTCAATATCCAAATATCATCAACATATGTTTAAACATATCAAATACAGAAAATAGGTATTAACCTTACAAATAAGCACTGTTACTGTACATACAGTCAGGGCCAGAAATATTTGGACAGTGACACAAGTTTTGTTATTTTAGCTGTTTACAAAAACATATTCAGAAATACAATTATATGTATATATAATATGGGCTGAAAGTGCACACTCCCAGCTGCAATATGAGAGTTTTCACATCCAAATCGGAGAAAGGGTTTAGGAATCATAGCTCTGTAATGCATAGCCTCCTCTTTTTCAAGGGACCAAAAGTAATTGGACAAGGGACCCTAAGGGCTGCAATTAACTCTGAAGGCGTCTCCCTTGTTAACCTGTAATCAATGAAGTAGTTAAAAGGTCTGGGGTTGATTACAGGTGTGTCGTTTTGCATTTGGAAGCTGTTGCTGTGACCAGACAACATGTGGTCTAAGGAACTCTCAATTGAGGTGAAGCAGAACATCCTGAGGCTGAAAAAAAAGAAAAAATCCATCAGAGAGATAGCAGACATGCTTGGAGTAGCAAAATCAACAGTCGGGTACATTCTGCGAAAAAAGGAATTGACTGGTGAGCTTGGGAACTCAAAAAGGCCTGGGCGTCCACGGATGACAACAGTGGTGGATGATCGCCGCATACTTTCTTTGGTGAAGAAGAACCCGTTCACAACATCAACTGAAGTCCAGAACACTCTCAGTGAAGTAGGTGTATCTGTCTCTAAGTCAACAGTAAAGAGAAGACTCCATGAAAGTAAATACAAAGGGTTCACATCTAGATGCAAACCATTCATCAATTCCAAAAATAGACAGGCCAGAGTTAAATTTGCTGAAAAACACCTCATGAAGCCAGCTCAGTTCTGGAAAAGTATTCTATGGACAGATGAGACAAAGATCAACCTGTACCAGAATGATGGGAAGAAAAAAGTTTGGAGAAGAAAGGGAACGGCACATGATCCAAGGCACACCACATCCTCTGTAAATCATGGTGGAGGCAACGTGATGGCATGGGCATGCATGGCTTTCAATGGCACTGGGTCACTTGTGTTTATTGATGACATAACAGCAGACAAGAGTAGGCGGATGAATTCTGAAGTGTACCGGGATATACTTTCAGCCCAGATTCAGCCAAATGCCGCAAAGTTGATCGGACGGCGCTTCATAGTATAGATGGACAATGACCCCAAGCATACAGCCAAAGCTACCCAGGAGTTCATGAGTGCAAAAAAGTGGAACATTCTGCAATGGCCAAGTCAATCACCAGATCTTAACCCAATTGAGCATGCATTTCACTTGCTCAAATCCAGACTTAAGACGGAAAGACCCACAAACAAGCAAGACCTGAAGGCTGCGGCTGTAAAGGCCTGGCAAAGCATTAAGAAGGAGGAAACCCAGCGTTTGGTGATGTCCATGGGTTCCAGACTTAAGGCAGTGATTGCCTCCAAAGGATTCGCAACAAAATATTGAAAATAAAAATATTTTGTTTGGGTTTGGTTTATTTGTCCAATTACTTTTGACCTCCTAAAATGTGGAGTGTTTGTAAAGAAATGTGTACAATTCCTACAATTTCTATCAGATATTTTTGTTCAAACCTTCAAATTAAATGTTACAATCTGCACTTGAATTCTATTGTAGAGGTTTCATTTCAAATCCAATGTGGTGGCATGCAGAGCCCAACTCGCGAAAATTGTGTCACTGTCCAAATATTTCTGGACCTAACTGTAAGCAATTAACACACACCTCTTCATCCTAATAGGCTTCTGATTTTCCCATTTCATGTTATGACTCCCAGTGTCTGCAAATCGCAGTGTGATTGTAAAACACAAATGCATTCATCTGTTGGCTTCCTGGTTGTATCTCCCACTCACCCATGCGCAGTAGCTACTAAAACCGCCATATTGGGACACAAGGTACACCCACAACGCATGCCCACTGGGACTCAATGAAAAACGCAACCACTGCTATAATTCACACATATACCACTAGAGGAGTCAAAGAGAAGCATATATTTTCTAACAAAAACGTCAGGCAATAATCCCTATACCTCTAAGTCACAATAAATCACAACATTTACAGGATTTTATAGAATGTTTATCCTCTATAAAGACTGGAAGGATGTGTCCATTAGGACACCACTCCTAAACATACTAAGGGTTAATATCACTAAAGGGGTAATAGCTTATATTTTTCTTTGTCTGAAATGCAAATTTAACATTTTTCCTCCAAAAAATAAAGTGAATACGTGCAAAGAACTGTATCAGTGAATAAAGTGCACTAGTGCGAACATTGAAATTCATGCAATTCTGTATGAATGTCCATAATAAAGGATATATGTAAAAGTTATATACTATACATACACATGTATGAATATATGTCCACATACATGCATATACAAATATTTTCATATACAAATAAAACAGAAAAATATTTTCAAAAAAAGCCCTTCCAAAGAAAACTTTTTGGGGAAAGATTTTCTGAAAAAACTGCCTTGTGAACAATGCGTGTTCACATCTATCTATATATATAATTGCCTTATTCTGTCTGTCTGTCTTGCTCCAAAATTGTGTCCTTACGGTGACACAAAGCTGATTGGCCGCTGGGCTCGCCATGGCCCCGCCCCCCGGAACCGATTGGCCGCTCGCCCAGGCTCCGACAGCACACGGATTGGCTGACCGCTCGCCCAGGCTCCGCCCCCCACACGGATTGGCCTCTCGCCCCGGCACCCTGCACGCATTGGCAACTCGGCCACGCCCCGCCCCCCTCACGCAATGCACGCTCGCTCTGGCCCCGCCCCCCGCACGCATTTCCCGAACCGACACGGAGCCACGACTCTCAGGTGAGTATTGTACCCCCGGGAGCCCACATCAGCGTACGCCGCCAACCCAGCCGACACAAACCCTCGCATTGCTGGGGTTGCCGCCGTATGCTGGTGTGGGCTCCCGTGCGAGCGGGGGACGGGATACGCTGGTAACCATGGTAGCATAGTTACCAGCGCATCAAGGTCCTGCAGCGGCGGAACATACACACGCACACACATAACAACACACACACATCAGATCACACTCACTCTCACACACACATCACATCGCATCCACACACTCACAACATCCTGGGATATTGCTTGCTTCTCAGCGGCGATACTGTGGAGTGACCTTCCAGGACCTGCCGGAGGATCACATGGCCAGAAGCATGTGGTATCTCCGGATGTTGTGAGTGTGAGCGCGTATGTGCGATATCGTCAGTGTGTGTGTGAGTGTATGCGATCGGATGTGTGTGAGTGTGTTCTGATGTGTGTGTGTGAGTGTATGCGATCGGATCTGTGAGTGTCGGCAGAGGAGCACGGCGTGCTGGGGGAGACTGGGAGGAGAGAGGCTGATCCTGGGGAAGGCTGGGAGGGGGAGGCTGATGCTGGGGGAGGCTGGGAGGAGAGAGGCTGATGCTGGGGTAGGCTGATGCTGGGGTAGGCTGATGCTGGGGGAGGCTGGGAGGGTGTAGGCTGATGCTGGGGTAGGCTGATGCTGGGGGAGGCTGGGAGGGTGTAGGCTGATGCTGGGGGAGGCTGAGAGGAGAGAGGCTGATTCTGGGGGAGGCTGGGAGGGGGAGGCTGATGCTGGGGGAGGCTGGGAGGGGGAAGCTGATGCTGGGGGAGGCTGGGAGGAGGGAGGCTGGGAGTAGAGAGGCTGATCCTGGGGAAGGCTGGGAGGGGGAGGCTGATGCTGGGGGAGGCTGGGAGGAGAGAGGCTGATGCTGGAGGAGGCTGGGAGGAGAGAGGCTGATGCTGGGGGAGGCTGAAAGGAGAGAGGCTGATGCTGGGGGAGGCTGGGAGGCAAGAGGCTGATGCTGGGGGAGGCTGGGAGGGGGAGGCTGATGCTGGGGGAGGCTGGGAGGGGGAGGCTGATGCTGGGGGAGGCTGGGAGGAGGGAGGCTGGGAGGGGGGAGGCTAAGAGAAGAGAGGCTGATGCTGGGGGAGGCTGAGGCTGGGAGGAGAGAGGCTGATGCTGGGGACAGAGAGACTGATGCTGGGGATAGAGAGGCTGATGCTGGGAGGAGAGAGGCTGATGCTGGGAGGAGAGAGGCTGATGCTGGGAGGAGAGAGGCTGATGCTGGGGGCAGAAAGGCTGATGCTGGTGCAGCATGGGGAATGGAGCACGATGGGGGGTGCGCAACATGGGGGATGGAGCACGATGGGGACTGCGCAGCATGGGGGATGGAGCACGTTTGGGAGTGCGCAGCATGGTGGATGGAGCACGTTTGGGAGTGCGCAGCATGGCGGATGGACCACGTTTGGGAGTGCGCAGCATGGCGGATGGAGCACGTTTGGGAGTGCGCAGCATGGCGGATGGACCACGTTTGGGAGTGCGCAGCATGGCGGATGGAGCACGTTTGGGAGTGCGCAGCATGGCGGATGGACCACGTTTGGGAGTGCGCAGCATGGCGGATGGAGCACATTTGGGAGTGCGCAGCATGGCGGATGGAGCACGTTTGGGAGTGCGCAGCATGGCGGATGGAGCACGATGGGGGGTGCGCAGCATGGCGGATGGAGCACGATGGGAGGTGCACACCTCCCCCCAACACACACACACACACAACACACCACACACACACTGGGAACCACAAACACCGCCCTACACAGACACCCACACACACAGACAACGCTGCACACACACAACACCCAACACACAAACACCGCGGCATACATAAATATACGCACATACCACACAACACACACATTGCACAAAACATACCTCCCCCCAAAACACACCACACCCACACAAACCGCGCAACACACACACACAACGCTACAGACACACAGCACTCCACAAACAACGCAACACACGCAACACACATACAACACCGCTCTCACCCCCCGCCACACCCAGACAACACCTGGCTCCGCCCCCCCACGGATTGGCCGCTCGCCTAGGCCTGGCCCCGCCCCCCGCATGGATTAGCCGCTTGCCCCGGCCCTCCGCACGCATCGGCCGCTCCAGCGTACACCGGCTCCCGGTACACATGTGCAGGGAGCCGGCATACGCTGACGCCTTGCCCGCTCAGCCCCGCCCCCCGGCACACGTTGCCACGCTCGGACCCGCCCCCGGCGGCCCCAGCATGAGGGATGGAGCACGATGGGGGGTGTGCAGCATGGAGGATGGAGCACGATGGGGGGGTGCAGCATGAAGGATGGAGCACGATGGGGGGTGTGCAGCATGGAGGATGGAGCACGATGGGGAGTGCGCAGCATGGGAGATGTAGCACGATGGGGGGTGTGCAGCATGGGGGATGGAGCACGATGGGGGGTGTGCAGCATTGGAGATGGAGCACGATGGGGGGTGTGCAGCATGGGAGATGGAGCACAATGGGGGGTGTGCAGCATGGAGGATGGAGCACGATGGGGGGTGTGCAGCATGGGGGATGGAGCACGATGGGGGGTGCGCAGCATGGGGATGGAGCATGATGGGGGTGCGTAATATGTCGGATGGAGCACAATGGGGGGTGCGCAGCATGTCGGATGGAACACGATGGGGGGTGCGCAGCATGGGGGATGGAGCACGATAGGGGGTGCGCAGCATGGGGGTTCGAGTACAATAGGGGGTGCGCAGCATGGGGGATGGAGCATGATGGGGGGTGCACAGCATGGGGGATGAAGCACGATGGGGGGTGCGCAGCATGGGGGATGGAGCATGATGGGGGTGTGCAGCATGGGGGATGGAACATGATGGGAGGTGCACAGCATGGGGGATGGAACACGATGAGGGGTGCGCAGCATGGGGGATGGAGCACGATGGGGGGTGTGCAGCATGGGAGATGGAGCACGATGGGGGTGTGCAGCATGGGGGAAGGAGCACGATGGGGGGTGCGCAGCATGGGGGATGGAGCACGATGGGGGTGCACACCTCCCCCCAAAACACACACACACCGCCACACGCACCGCACAACACACCACATACACACTGGGAACCACAAACACCGCCCTACAGACACCCACACACACATAGACAACGCCGCACACACACAACACTCAACACACAAACACCGCGGCATACATAAATATACGACAATAAAATTGTCTGTAAAGAATTCCCTAGAAAAAAAGGGATAAAACTTAGGACTTTATTTAGTCCAAATGGCCGTAACATATTTAAACACCAAACCCACTGCGTCTCTAATTGGGATAGACTTTTTTCAAATTACCACCCCTTAAGTTTGTAATAATTTTGTGAATGCCGGACACTTTCAGGAGGGAAGTGTTGCAATTATGGTGAGTTTTGAAATGTCTCGGCAAAGGCTTCAATGTGACAACCTCATCGTTCTTAAGGGTACTATTCATATCCAAAATGTGTTCACGAATTCTGGTTTTGAGTTTCTTTGTGGCCAAGCCTACATATATTAAGTTGTGTTTAGTAATTTGAAAATCTTTCCCACCATTAGTAGAAACAAAACTCATTGCCCTAAGCATATTGGGGCAAGCAATGCATTTTCCACAAGGAAAAAAGCCCCAGTGAGGACCTCAGGAACAGAAAAGACTGCAAGTGACATCCCATGTGTAGTAACTCCTCAACATTTGTCCCTTATATTTTCCGTCTTCCTGTATGTAATTGAGGGTCCATCTCGTAGGATTTTCTTAAGAGTTGGATCTGCTATAAAGAACTGGCCAAAACTTTTCTAATGCCCCCTTCACTTCTCTGCAACATTCATTAAATTGTGAGAATAATTTCACAATTCTTATTTCTCTCATTAGTTACCAGTAGTTCTTTCCTTGGTATGTGACATGCTCTTTTATATGCTTTTCTTATTGTTGTGCTGTATCCTCATTCTCAAAATTTTGTAGAAAGCTCCCTTGCCTGTTCTTTGAATATAGATTCCTCCTAGCAGTTCCTCCTTAATTGAAGAAATTGTCCTACCGAATGTTTTTTAAAGGTTGAGGATGTGATTACTGGGCACATAAAAGAAGAGTTAACTGCAGTTGTTTTTTTTAAAAATCTTCGTCTCAAGGGAATTATCATCATATTTATAAATATTCAGATCCAAGAAGTCCATACTTACTTGTTTGCAGTGGTTGGTTAATTTAATGTTTAAAGAATTTGTGTTCAGATTGTCCACAAATATTTTCAGTTCTGTCTCGGTGCCCTGACAGATTAAAAGGATATCAGCAATATATCTGGCCTATAGGAGCACCTTTTCAATCTGTTCAATTGGATTCGTAAAAAGTATTTTTCTCTCCCAGAGCCCAAGAAAAAAATTAGCATATGATGCCGCAAAAGCCGCCCCCATAGCCGTTCCCTAGAGCTGTAGGTTTTTCCTTGAACAGAAAAAAATTCTGTGATAATGCAAAATCCAGAGCTTCCATGAGAAAGTTGATAAGATTAGATCCCAGATTACAAAATACTCATGGATAAAAAATATCTCACCGCCCGTATTCCGTCTTTATGTCTGATGGAGGTATATAGGCTCTCCACATCCAGGGTCACATCCACTTATCCTTCTCCAAATTGATGCCATCCAATTTCTGTAAAAGATCAACCGAATCTCTCAAGAAAGGGTAAAGTTGCCACTATTGGTTTAAAATGCCAGTCCAAAAAATTGCACAGAGGCTAACATAGATTCCCCTTACCAGATACAATGGGACAACCCGGTGGTGTCCTGACTCCTCTCATCCTTATGTATTTTGGTAGTAAATACAAACATTGAATTCTTGGGTGTTCCACCAGAAGGAAGTCCTTTTAATCTTTAGCGATCACATTGTTCACAAATGCTACCTCCAACATCATCTGTAAAGAATTTTTAAAGGTCATTAGAGGATTGATTGCTAGCTTTACATAGCAATTTTTGTCCCTTAATTGCCGAAAGGCCTCCTTCTCATACAGTTTGTTTGGCCAGATGACAATATTTCCTCCTTTATCTGCTGGTTGATGACAAACCCTTTCATTTTTAAAGCTCTTCCAAGGCAGCCGTTTGTTCTTTATTAAGATTTTTATGTTCTACTTTCTTTGGAATATTAGCGAATTCTTCAGACACAAGCTTTACAAAGATCTCTATATTGGGGTATAAACTTATACTTATTTATATAAAATTTACTTGACTTATGTTTAAAGGGATTTCTGATAGTTACCGTAGTTTGTGTCTCCTCATTCTCTGGAAGTTCATTCAAAGTGGCAATAGCCTGCAATTCATCCATATTCCAATTTTCATCAGATTGAAAAATCTTTTTGAATATTAATTTTGTTGCATATAAATGGAAATCCTTGATTGCTGAAAAACGATTAAAGGATGGAGGTGGAGAAAAAGTTAGCCAAGACTCAGGACTTCAATTTGTGTAGGTGTCAACACTTGATCGGAAAGGTTGATCACCTGTAATTTGGAGTCTTGCGTTCCATGAAGAAATGTCCTTTTGTTTCTTATATACAGGCCTTTTCTGTAATCCCCCTTACATTTTCCTTGTCTGTTTGATCTAGTAACTCAGTCTTCATTTAATTTTTGATTACCTGTTAGACATGAAATTGAAGACATCGAGAAGGTCCTCTACAAGCTCATTTCTTTCACATTATTCAAGGGCCACCTGTATACCTTCCGATTTTGGTAATAAGATATATCCCTTTGAAATGTTTTAGATTTTAGTTCCTACACCTCTTTCTCCCAATTTACCAGTGCTGCATAAATTTCTCTCTTAAGAGACTCACAGTAGTCAATGCCTCATTAAGTTTCTTCTGCATTTCTTTCATCTCTTTATCCAAAATCTCAAGATTAGTTTTGTTGCATCCGATCAGCAGTTCCATCATATTTCTTGAACAATTATTACATATAAAATGACTCCTCATTAGTTTGAAAACTTGGTAGGATTCTAATCCTTAGGCCCATAGGGATTATTCCCATAGCCAAATAATTTTCTAGAGACACCTTATCCCACCAGAGATGAATTCCTTTCCTAGTTTTATATTTATTTTTTTTTTACCATCTCCTGGTTCTGCCCACTCTCAAGTTCACAACTCTATTACACTTCTCCTTTAAAAAATTATTGAATTGAGTCATCCAAGTGAACTCCCTAGCACGTATATCCATACTGACTAGAATTCTGTGGAAAAAAACACAGAAAAGAGTTAGCAAACGAAAAATCTGTCAAAAGGATATAAAAGAAGTTTACTGAACCTATAAGCACAGCCTATGAAACAAAACTCCAGGAAAAATTTTAAACATAAAACATCTATATTGATAAATCATAGAGATATAAAAATCATGATTTTTTTTTGTTCTAATTGACCCCAATCATTATATCGTATTCTATTCACTTTTCGGACAGTACAGAGGCCTGCTGCCATCTAGTGTCCAGCATATGTTTCACATGTAGGTTTATACAATTTTGGGTATATTAATTGTTTTGACATTTTCTTGATAATTACATCTCATTATGAAAGAGTCAAAATTATTCTACTTACTCTATTTGTCACCAACTACTACTGCCTAGGGTGTGATCTCTGTTCTTCACTTCTCCTTTTTCTGCTTTTAATTATATTTTTATATCTCTATGATTGATCAAAAAAGATGTTTTATGCTTCAATTTTTCCCTGGAGTTTTGTTTCAAAGGCTGTGGTTATGGATTCAGGAAGCTCCTTATATATTATTTTGACAGATTTTTGGTTTGCTATTGTTAGTAGTACCTGCTGTAAATTTTCTAGTAAACTAGCTAAATATGTCTTGGAAATTTTGAGTGCCTGATGCAAATTACACATTCACCTACATTTCTAGCTTTTATTAGTTAGTAGTATCTGCTATAATTTGCGTAGTGAACTAGCTAAATATGTCTTGGCACTTTTCATTGCCTGCTCAACATTATGTAGTCAACTACATTTCTAGGTATTGTTAGTGTTAGTAGTGCTTGCTGTAAATTTGTTAGTGAATTAGCTAAATATGTCTTGGTACTTTTGTGTACCTGATACAATTTACTCATTCACCCACATTTCTAGGTATTGTTAGTTAGTAGGACCTGCTGTAAATTTACTAGAAAACTAGCTAAATACATCTTGGCACTTTTGAGTGCCTGATACAAATTATGCATCCACCTACATTTCGAGGTATTCTTAGTTAGTAGTGACTGCTGTAAATTTGCTAGTGAAGTAGCTAAAAATGTCTTGCCACTTTTCATTGTCTGCTCAAAATTATGAAGTGAACCACATTTCTACTTTTTGGTACTTTTTAGTGCCTTCACAATATTGCCAACTCAGGCAGGAAATAATATATCTTTTGTGTCAGGTGTCTGACAGGTGTGTGCATGGGGTTGAAAAACATCTGTTTAGAAGGGGAAGGGTACATCAACCATGAGGGGTAAATAACAACAAGGTTGTGGTGGAAGGGTGAACAGGCAGGGTGTTCGAGGTGTACATGTGGGAAGTTCTGTTAGTCAAATCTCTAGTGAGCAAAGATCAGATCATTGTACCCCAAGAGAAATGAGAACAACCTCTGTTACTGGACGGCCTGCTCCACTAGATTTCTTTAGCGGACGCACATCACTTCAACTTTGAAATGAGATTGAAAAACAGCATTTGCTAGAGTGGATGATAAGTGCTGCATTAATTGGCCTCTCCTCCTCTTCCTGCACCTCAACATCACACACATTTCATTACTCAGAGGTGCCACCCCAATTACACTTGTTTCCCTCCGCATCACAAATCTCCAACCGGCAAACTGACTCTGTGGAACCACACATGGGCGAGTCTGCAGGACTGTTCACACATTCAATCCTATGGGCATCAGAGGTCTGCTCCAAAGATTCCCAGACTCAAGGAAAGGAAAGCATCTGCACCGATGCCCGAAATCTATGTCAGTTGGATCCTGACCCAGACGAAGTAGGGTCTGAGCAGGATCCCGACCCTTGTCAACTGACGTTAACCCCCAGGGGTGGAGGTGATGATGATGTGACTCAGATACCTGAGGCGCACACGTACTCTCCCATGATGTCAAGTCAGGAAGAGGAGGAGTGGGACAACATAGAGCATGATGATGAAGTTCTAGATCCCACTTGGTTTGAAACCAGAGGCATGTAGCTGAGTAGCTTAGTAGATGAGGAGGAGGAGAAGGAAGACGAGGATATTACGTTGGCAATTCCCGCACAAACATGTAGAGATGCAACCTTGAGAAGTACTGTATCATCTGCCACAACTCTGGCTCTGGCCAGGAGTGGTTGCAGGTCTGCAGTTTGCAGGAAGGGTTGCCTAGCCTGGGCCTTTTTCGAGACCGAAAGGGTGACACAACCTTCCTTTTCTGCCAATTTTATAAACAACGACTCAGTAGAGGCAAAAATTCAAATAATATAACTACTATATGCATGGACTAACACATGTGCAACAAACATACATTACTGTGGGAATCTTACTGTGCTAAAATGCAGACTACTTGGCCTACCCAACCAATGGTTGACAAATCAACTACGTCTGCTGCTTCTTCCTCCTCTTGCATCACCGTGGAAACTATTCTCACACAGGTCTCCGACGGCAGAACCTCCACTTGTTTATCCGCTACAGTCGGGGTGAGTGAGACCCTGTCAGCTCTAACGGAAGTGACCATGCCTGGTGTTTTTGACCCACGTGAAACACACAGGCCACATCCTGTGTGTTGCAAGACCATACCTCCCTGCTATGTAAAGACACTATGGGAAATGGGGGGAAGCAATTGATGTCACTGTCCTGCTGGCTGCCTACAATGTTTTTAAATATCAAGACTCCAAGATGGGTCTCCAAGTTGTGTCTTGTTTGTACTGACAAAGGTGTGGGAGCAAGAGGCCTAATCCTGTCATTGATTCCCACTTTTTATTTTGAAAAATGTAGATTCCAGACCACATCCTGTTTGTTGCATGGACCAGAAGTCCATGCTGTGCAAAGACACTAAAAGGAAATGGGGGGGGGGGGAAGTGATGCCACTGTCCAGCTGTTTGCCTGAAAGGGGTTTTTTTTTAAATCTCAAGACTCCAAGATGGGTCTCCAAGTTGTGTCTTGTCTGTACTGGCAGGGGTGTGGGAGGAATCCTGTTTCTCATCCCTTTTGATTTTTAAAATGTAAATACCAGGCCACATCCTTTGTGTTGCATGGACCATTTCTCCCTGCTGTGCAAAGACACTATTGGGAAATTGGGTGGGTGGGGGGCAATTGATGCCACTGTTCTTCTGTCTGATGGCGCTAAATAGCATCGACAGGATGGAAATAGAGAGGCGATTGCAGTTTTAACTAAGCATGCATGCTCAGACTGCTGCCACTCAGAGGTAGCCCTGCCTCAACCAAGGATGTGCACTGTTCAGTTCATCTGATTCTGGCCCCAAATTGGAAGTAAACTTGCTGCATCACAACGGAGTAATAAAGCAGCAACATAGACATAGGCTTACAGGAGCAGGGAAGATAATAAAAGTATAATAGGAAAATTATTATTAAGAAGAGTTAGTTCATATGAGAAGCAGTTAAATTAGTAGTGGAAAATTTATTTTACACCTATCTATACAAAATTGATGACACCCTGGTGAATTCAGATTATTGACTTACTCAGAAACATATAACTGACTAGAAAATGTCCCATCAATTCTAATGAACTTAGGATACATAGCACTTAAATGTTTCTAAGATTTTACTATCTGGCACAACTCTGTTTGAATACATACAATTCATATTTGCACTTGATTTTTCTCTTAATATTGCATATACAAAATCTACAACTTAATTCAATATTAGTTATACAGTAACTGTTGTTTTAACTTTTGTTTCATAAATCAATAGTGCACATGGAAATAAGAAAGTTTGCAATACATCTTATCAGGGAAATCTTCTTTCTCTGCCAAGACTGATCATTGATTCTAAAAATTCTCAATTCATGGGTAAAATCTTTATAAAGTGCATACATATTTATACATTACACAGATAGAATCTTATTGAAAGCAACATTTATCTCCTACATAAAGACAGAGGGGGACTTAGGTTTTCTGGCAGCCAAATTAAATATTCAGTTTGGCGCTCCCCCTACTCTTGACAAGTAAGTTAGCGTCATGACCATTCATATGCAATTTGCACACTTGCAGACACATGCTGACTAGCTGCTTTTCTTAATTCTCTCAATGTTCAGTGAAATACTACAGCACCTGCTTTTGAACAAAGCAGGAAGAATAGCTAGTAGTCATGAGGCCCTAAGTATGAATATCGTATGAGTGGTCATGTGGTGAACGGTAGAACCAGCAAGCGGAGACTGAACATATATATATATATATATATAACGCGGAGGTAGACTTGGCATGCTACAGTGCCTAATGTTAAATTTAAAGGGGTTAGCCAGGTTTGTGATGAATTCGCCAAAGACTTTGTAATTCTCACAGCGCATGTATTTTCAGAATTCTCCCATGCTGGTGGCAAGAGAGGACAGTCATGTGCATGTATGTGATTTGAATACCGGCCATATAGCACCGCATGTCTAGTTAGCACGTGACTGCATGTATGCAAATCACATGCTTGCAGTGTCATGACCTCCTATTCTCACTGCCGGCACCAGAGAATCCTGGCAGCAGGCAGTGCGAGCTCTGTGAGAATTAAGTAGTCTGTATTTACATAGAGTAACTGCAGAGTTTCATCACAAACTTGGACTACTGCTTTAATGCTCCTAACAAAAATAAAAACGTAGTAACCCTTCACTGGTGGGACAGCACAATAGTTCCTCAATATAGCCATGTATCACTTAATCTTACCAGTTATGGATTGTCACATGTTTACAGGATGAGAACCAATAACAACACAGGATTACGTCACCAGAAAAAACTGCAGTACAGGAGTACATCACTAAAACCCCCATAAGTACAGAAATACATCACCAGGAGTACAGAAACACATCATCAGACCCATCATCATTACATTAATAAATCACAAACATCACAATCAGTACATGAAATCAGCACAGGAACCCCAATCAGTACATGGTACATCCATTATAATAGGTCACCCCAATATACATTTGTATAGCATGAACCTACAACTCCCAGTATGTTCTTAATTATGGTAAGGAGACATTGGGAGTTGTTGTTATCAGTCATTTTCAGACTGTACACCATTCAGGAACCACAGTACTGGTGAGAAGTAGGCAAGATCACACATAAAAATGTATATCCAAGTACTTTATAGGTGACATTATTTCTGATTAGAGTCATTCACTTTCTTTTCTTCTTCGTCATGTCCAGGTGACATGATTTTTCACATTCACAGCTCGTTTCGGCAAACTTCCATCTTCTCTGGTCTTTTGAAGCACATCTCAACATGGTGCCCTGAAAAATAGCAGCATAATTGAAAAGCTCCTGAATATAAATATCTGCCTGAGGCCCCCTTCACACGTCCGTGAAAAAACACGCACGTGTGTTACGTCCGTTTTTCGGGTCCATTTTCCGTTTTTGTGTCCTTTTTTTGTGTCCATGTGCCATCTGTGTGAATGCTGTATGCTAGCCGTGTGTGCGTGTTGCTTGTCCGTTTATGCGTGAGAGAAATAACTGACATGTGTATGTGTTGTCCGTGTGAATTTATGTGTGTTTGTGATGCACAATGTCGTAGATACATTCCCGCTGACAGCAGACAGAGTCGCGCGTAGAGAATGAACTGGGGGTGAACTTCACCCGACTTCATTGTCATACCGCGGCTGTGTCTGGGTGTCGCGTCCTGATTAGCGGTCACCCGTGAAGGACTCACCGGTGACCGCTAATTCCCAGAGTGACTGAATGGAGTACCCCTCTCTCATACTCACCATTCCCCGATCACCGGCGCGGCACTGCACGGCTGTTCTCTAAACTCCGGCGGCTTTTCCTCTTTTTAAAAAGCCGGCCGCTCATTAAACAATCTCGTATTCCCTGCTTTCCCCGCCCACCGGCGCCTATGATTGGTTGCAGTTAGACACGCCCCCACGCTGATTGACAGCTGTCTCACTGCAACCAATCACAGCCGCCGGGGGGCGGGACTATACTGTGCAGTTAAAAAAATAAAATAATAAAAAAAAAACGACGTGCGGTCCCGCCCCATTTTGATACCAGCCAGGGTAAAGTCACACGGCTGAAGGCTAGTATTCTCAGGATGGGGAGCTCCACGTTATGGGGAGCCCCCCAGCCTAACAATATCAGCCAGCAGCCGCCCAGAATGGCCATATACAATAGATGCGACTGTTCTGGGACTCTACCCGGCTCTTCCCGATTGGCCCTGATGCGTTGGCAATCGGGGTAATAAGGAGTTAATGGTAGCCCATAGCTGCCAATAAGTCCTAGATTAATCATGTCAAGCGTCTCCTCGAGATACCTTCCATGATTAACCTGTAAGTTACAGTAAATAAACAGACACACCCGAACAATCCTTTTATTAGAAATAAAAACCACTAACAAATATCCTGGTTCAACACTTTATGAAGCCCGAAAAACCCCTCCATGTCTGGCGTAATCCATGGACCTCCAGCGTCGCATCCAGCTCTGCTGCATGAAGGTGACAGGAGCAGCAGAGGACACCGCCGCTCCTGTCAGCTCCACGCAGCTAATGAAGGGAATAGCGCAATTAGCTGAGCTGTCACTGAGGTTAATCGCGGCCACCGCTGGATCCAGCGGTGGCCGCGGGTAACCTCAGTGACAGCTCAGCTGATCACGCTACTCACCTCAGTTGCTGCATAGAGCTGACAGGAGTGACGGTGTGCTCTGCTGCTCCTGTCACCTTCGTGCCTTTATTTACTGTAACTTACAGGTTAATCATGGAAGGTATCTCAGGGAGACGTCTGACATGATTAATCTAGGACTTTTTGGCAGCTATGGGCTGCCATTAACTCCTTATTACCCAATTGCCAACGCACCAGGGCCAATCGGGAAGAGGCGGGTAGAGTCCCAGAACAGTCGCATCTATTGTATGCGGCCATTCTGGGCGGCTGCTGGCTGATACTGTTAGGCTGGGGGGCTCCCCATAACGTGGAGCTCCCCATCCTGAGAATACCAGCCTTCAGCCCTGTGACTTTACCCTGGCTGGTATCAAAATGGGGCGGGACCGCACGTCGTTTTTTTTTAATTATTTATTTATTTTTTTAACTGCACAGTATAGTCCCGCCCCCCGGCGGCTGTGATTGGTTGCAGTGAGACAGCTGTCAATCAGCGTGGGGGCGTGTCTAACTGCAACCAATCATAGGTGCCGGTGGGCGGGGAAAGCAGGGAATACGAGATTGTTTAATGAGCGGCCGGCTTTTTCAAAAGAGGAAAAGCCGCCGGAGTTTAGAGAACAGCCGTGCAGCGCCGCGCCGATGATCGGGGAACGGTAAGTATGAGAGAGGGGGGAGACTGACCAACAGACAGCGAGAGAGGGACAGACAAGACAGAGAGAGACCGACAGACAGACATAGAGACCGACCGACGGACTGAGAGAGGTTCACAGACATAGACAGGAAAAGAAAGAATGACCGACATCGCTAGAAAAAAGCACAAAATGTACACGGAGCATACAGAGATGCATCCGTGTCACATATTGTGCGCACATAACCATTGACTTTCATGGTGTCCGCATGTGCGTGTTCCGTGCAGAAAATGGACATGCTTCCGTGCAAAACGGAAACACATACGGATCACGGACACGGACACACAGACATTATGAAGTAACGAACGTGTGACCTCATACATAGATTAACATTGGTGCACGTTTGGCCGTGTCTCCGGTACATACGGAAACGGGCCAAACACGTACGTGTTTCACGGACGTGTGAAGGTGGCCTTACACTGTGCCCATGAATAAATAATTGCCACTCACTGTGTTCCCTGCCCAAAACATAACCCACAAACTGATCCTCTTATAGCACATAGCCTCCAAACGGCCCTCTCCACTCCATACTTAGCTTGTGCCCGCTCAAACTTTTTTCCCCTCATACTGTCAACTCCCATATTTTCCCCAATCACCATACCGTCTTCTCACATATTTATCCTCTGGCTCTCTTTGCTGTCTCTTCACACCACTCCCCATACAGTTTCCATACCCATCCCTCCCACTCCTCATACTGTTTGCTAACACAAAGCTAATTCCCTTTGTCCCCATATTGTTTCCACAACTATTACCCTGCCCGCACCCTTTTGTCTCCACAGCTATTCCCCCTCTCCCCATATTGTTTCCACAAACATCCCTCTGCCGCTTCCCATACTGTTTCCACAATCTTCCTCCCCTCTGCACCACATTTTGTTTCCACAGCCATCCTTTCCCATATTCTCTCTGCAGTTTTTCCCCTCCTTACTCCTTGCTCCCCATATTGATTCTACAGCCATCTCTCGACTCCCCATATTGTTTCCACAAGCATTCCCTACTGTGCTCCATATTGTTTTCACAGCCATTTCCCCCCTGCTGCCCATATGGTTTCCACAGCCATCCCCCATATTGTTGCCAGAACCATTACTCACTGCTCCCCATACTGTTTTCACAGTGATTCCTCCTGCTGCCCATACTGTTTCCACAGCCATTTACCCCCCTTCTCCACATATTGTTTACACAGAATCCCTTCCATTTCCCATAATGTCCCCACAACCATCCCTCCCTGCTCCCCTTATTGTTTCCACAGTGCTCCCCATATTGTTTCCATAACCATTATTCCCCATATTGTTTACACAGCCATCCCCATATTGTTTACACAGCCATTCCCCCAATTATGCTTCCCATATTGTTTTCATGGCCACTTTCACCCAGCTCCTCATATTGTTTCCACAGCCATTCTTTCACTCCTACTGCTCCCCAAATTGTTTGCACAGCCATTTCCCTATGTGCCTCATATTGGTTCTACAGCCATCCATTTTCCTTCTCTTCCCATATTGTTTCCACAGCCATTTACCCTCCCATATTGTTTCCACAGCTATCTCCCCTCCCCTTATTGTTTCCACAGCCATTTAGCCCTCTTTACTCATATTGTTTCTACAGAAATCCCCACTGCACCCCATACTGTTTCCACATCCATCTTCCCATCTGCTCCCCATACTGTTTCCATAACCCTTTCTCCTTATATTGTTTCCACAACCATCCCCCCACCTGCCCTCTATATGGTTTGCACAGCTATTCCACACACCCCCATCTACATATTTTTTAATTTCTTTCCACACCCATAACCCCCCTGCTTCCCATATTGTTTCCAAGCCATTTCCTCTTACTCCCCATATTTTTTCATGGCCATCCCTCATGCACCCAATATTGTTTGCACAGCCATCCCCCAATCCCCAGAATTTTTCCACAGCCATACTCCCATCTGCACCCCATATTATTTACACAGCCATTTCCTGCCCCATGCTCACCATATTTTTTTCCACAGCCATTCCCCTCTTTCTCTCCATACTATCTCCACAGCAATTTACCCCCCTATATTGTTTCCACAGCCATCCCCCTCTAGTACCCATATTGGTTTAACAGCCATTCTTCCAATGCTCACCTTATTGTTTCCGTCCCCATATTATTTCCACAGCCATCCTTCCCTGCTCCCCATATTGTTCCTACAGCCATCCTTCTCCTCGATCCCCATACGGTTTCCATAACTATTCCTCCCCATATTGTTTCCACACATCACCTGCCCACTATATTGGTTCCACAGCCTTTCTCCCCACCTGTTCCCCATATTTTTCCTTTTTTTTTATGCAGACATAACCCCTCTACTCCCCATATTGTTTTCACAGCCATACGCCCTGCATCCAACATAGTTTCCACAGTCACCCACCTCAGTCCCCATACTATTTCAACAACTATTCTCCTCTCAATCCTCATGTTGTTTCCACAGCCATTTCCCACCCCTCTGCTCACCATATTTTTTCAACAGCCATTTCCCCTGCACCCCATATTATTTTCACAACCATCCCCCTGTGCTGCCCATATTGTTTTAACAGCCACCTCACTCCCCATACTGTTTCTACAACTATTCTCCCCTTACTCCACATGTTTCCACAGCCATTTCCCCCGCTCCCCATATTATTTCAACAACCAACCCCCAATGCTCCCCATATTGTTTCCACAGCCATTCCCCCACCCGCTTCCCATGTTGTTTTCACAACTATTTCCCCCCTTCTCCCCATATTGTTTCAATAGCCATTGCTCCCCTGCTCACCAGCTAACCCCCTGGTACCCAAATTGTTTCCACAAACATCCCCCTACCTGATGCATTTATTTTTTCCAAAGCCATTCCCCCCTTAGCTCCCCATATCATTTCCATAGTTATTTCCTTGACTGCTTTTCATGTTGTTTCCAAAGGCATTTACCCTTTCATGTTGTCTCCACAGCCATCCCCTCTCCCCATATTGTTTCCACAACCATTTCCTCCCCTCCTCCCATGTAGTTTTCACAGAAATTCCCCCAGCTTCCCATATTGTTTCCACAACATTCATCCTTGCTTCCATTATTTTCAAAGCCATTTACTCTCCCATATTGTCTCCCCAGCCATACACCCCTCCCCATATTGTTTCTATAGGCGGTTACCTTAATCATAGCATATTGCTTCCACAGTCATACCCTTTTCTCCCCATATTGTTTCCATAGCTACTCTCCCCACTCCCCATATTGTTTGCACAACTATTTCCCCCCCTGCTAACCATTTCTTCCTTTGCTTCCCATAATGTTTCTACAGACATCCCCACTGCTCCCCATATTGGTTCCACACCCAGTACAACCCACCGGCTTTCCATAATTTTTTTTATTTTTTCCACAGCCATAACCCTTCTGCTTCCCATGTTGTTTCCATAGCCATCCCCCCATTCTCCATATTGTTTTAACAGCCATCCCCCTGCACCACATATTGTATTCATTGTATTCACAGCCATTCCTCCCACTCCCCATACTTTTTCCTGCCACGTCACATGCTTGATATCATCTGAACCAAATAAGTGTATCTTGGTCTCATCAGAACAAAGGACATGGTTCCAGTAATCCATGTCCTTAGTCTGCTTGTCTTCAGCAAACTGGTTGCGGTCTTTCTTTTGCATCATCTTTAGAAGAAGCTTTCCTTCTGGGACAACAGCCATGCAAAACAATTTGATGCAGTGTGTGGTCTGAGCACTGACAGGCTGACTACCCACCCATTTAACCTCTGCAATAATGCTGGCCGCAGTCATACATCTATTTTGAAAAGACAACCTCCTGATATGATGCTGAGCACATGTGTGCAACTTCTTTGGTCAGCCATGGCGAGACATGTTCTAAGTGGAACCTGCCTTGTTAAATCGCTCTATGGTCTTGGCCACTGTGCTTTAGCTCAGTTTCAGGGTATTGGCAATTTTCTTATAGCTTAGTTCATCTACAGGTAGAGCAACAATTTTTTTTCTCAGATCCTCAGAGAATTCTTTGACATGAGGTGACATGTTGAACTTCCAGTGCCCAGTGTGAGAGAGTGTGTGAAGGAGAATACAAAATTTAACACACCTGCTCCCCATTCACACTTGAGACCTTGTAACACTATTGAGTCACATGACACCAAGGAGGGAAAATGGTTACTTGGGCACAATTTATCTATTTTTAATTAAAGGTGTACTCACTTTTGTTGCCATTAGTTTAGTTTGCCATTAATGGCTATGTGTTGAGTTATTTAAAGGACACACCAAATTTACTCTGTTATACAAGCTGTACACTGACTACTTTACACAGTATCAAAGTGTCAAATTTTCAGTGCTATCCCATGAAAAAAATATATTAAAATATTTACAAAAATCTGAGGGGTGTACACACTTTTGTGATATATTCTAAGTGTGAGACTGATATATTTGCAGACATGCAGTATTTGGATGGTCAGCGCAACAGAGACCATGCTAGGAGAGTAGGAGTGTTGATAAAAGGGTTTGAAATATAACACAGCAGACTTTATCGGAAGTGTGTTAGTCATCTGTTCTAATCATGCAGGAAGTTATACCAGGAGATCATATGGTCTGTCATACATATTACACAAGAGAAACCTGTTCTAAGCTATCATGGAGATATGTTGTTGTTTGTCCTTTTTTTGCTGTGTTGTGTTGTGTTTCTGCTTATGATTGGTCATTAAAATATAGGTCAGGTAAAGAGAAAACCGGTTTAAATGCCGCGCTAAAAACCACTGATGTTGTAGATGAAAAAGATTTCCTTTATTTCATAATTCTACGCGTTTCAGAGACATCTCCGTCTCCTTCCTCAGGAAAATAAATCATATTATTATGATTTATTTTCCTGAGGAAGGAGACGGAGATGTCTCTGAAACGCGTAGAATTATGAAATAAAGGAAATCTTTTTCATCTACAACATCAGTGGTTTTTAGCGCGGCATTTAAACCGGTTTTCTCTTTACCTGACCTATATTTTATATACTGCATTCCGGGGCCGCTGCTAAACCACAAAAAGGCACTCACATGCGATCATAAGGAGTTGTGACTTTCACAACCCTACCAGGTGAGTGTACCTCTTTCTGTCTCTCTACCCTCATACCGGGTAAGACCCTATTGCGCTTTTTCCCCCTACAGCTCTATGATTGGTCATTGTTATAAAGGGAGAAGTACATGCCTCCAGTGAAAACTCCTATAATACCCACTTGAATTTAAAAAAAGTTAACTCATTAGGTGCCACATACTTTGATTGCTAATGTCTTTGCAACAGAGAGGCAAAGGAATAATGTTTTATTCTGCATTTCAGTCACTATTACATTGTATCCACAGCAAAATGAAACATTTGGTAAAAATTCCTTTTTAATTAAAAGAGTATTGAAAAAATAATATAAATGATATTGTCATAATCATAAAGATGTGGTAAATCATGATGTCAGGTCGTTTTTATTGAAAAACAAACACTGTAATAATACCCCCCCCCCCCCAAAAAAAAAAAAAAAAACATTTGGAATTTTTTTCCCTTGTTTCCAGTCATTTCAATGTTAAAATGAATGCTGTCAGTCAAAACTACAACTCAGCCTGGAAAAAAATAAGCCTATTGGTAGAAATAAGTTATGGCTCTTAGCAGAAGATTGGAAAAAATGGAAGCACAAAAACAAAAATCACCCAGTCATGAATGGATTAATCATGTAGACAGTTTGTATTTTGAAATCTGGTGACAGATCCACTTCAATCCTATTATTGTATTATAGAAATAGTATTGTAGCCCGTTAAGAGAAAACTGTGTTTTATGCTTGTGGGAATATTGGGGGAATATCTCTATAGAAGTCACATTATTATTATTCTGCCTATTGGAATTGCTCAGCATGAATGTTGTAAAATTTAAATGTATTATTGTATTATGGAAAATGTAGCCCCTTATATAGCCCCTGTAGACCAGTGTTTTACGCTTTTGATAATAATAGGAGAAATTCGCTGTTTTTGGAACACAAAATAGTGTAATGAAATATAGTTAAGTGATCATATAATTATAATAAAATCTATTTTCATTATGGTCTAATCCACATGAATTCTGTTTAATAATTTTCAAAATATAAAACATTGGAGCTCACCCTTATGATTCTAAAAAACTTGAAACACAAATGTACGGTATGTATGAAAATTCTATTTTGAAGTGTATTATATATTTAAAGGGAACCTGTCACTTGATTCATGCTGTCCAATCCACAGGTAGCAGGAATCTGAGTGGGGTGCACAATTGCATGCGCCAGTGTTTCAGAGAAACTATACTTTAAAGATCCAGCCTGGATGAGAGCTGTAGATGAGACTAGTCCGGCACCAACACTGGTCGGTTTCTCACAGCACTGCTGCGGGTGATTTACTGGTCTGTTCCATAGAAATCACTTACAGCAGTGCTGGGAGAAAGTGACCTGGGAGAGAATTGTCAATCATCTGCAGCAGCACTGGGAAAGTCAGCCAGGGGCGGAGCCGGACTAGTCTAATCTCCAGCTATTGTCCACAGATGTATCTTTAAAGTATATGCCAGAGCATTTCCGAGAAAATATACCTGAAGAAATTCTTTCTAAAAGTTGATTTTTTTCTGTTTCCTTCTTAAATCATTTTTGTGTTTAGTTCTCATATTATATTAGCTTAAATTGTGCGACATTTTACAGTTCTTTGTATTCATACACATGATTGCTTTAAATATTAATAATCTGTTTCAATCACTATATTTTATTCAATCGAATGCTGTAATTGTTGCCTGTACTGTTACATTTTTAATATTAAAAAATATATAAGCAAAAATATCTAGTGTTTATCTTCACTATTAGAGTTAGGCATTTTGTGTAAGAATGCTTCTAAAGCGGGCTTTACATGCTACGATATTTCTAGCAATTGCTAGCGATATCGTACGCAAAAGCACCCACCCCCGTCGTGCATGCGATATCGCGTGATCGCTGCC
The DNA here is from genome assembly GCF_048569485.1 of Anomaloglossus baeobatrachus. NCBI lineage: Eukaryota > Metazoa > Chordata > Amphibia > Anura > Aromobatidae > Anomaloglossus > Anomaloglossus baeobatrachus. Next base: position 204,929,448 of record NC_134355.1, on the reverse strand, counting down.
GCAGCGAACATTATCGCTACGGCAGCGTCACACGCACTTACCTGGTCGGCGTAGTCGCTGTGACTGCCGAACAATCCCTCCCTCAAGGGGGAGGTGCGTTCGGCATCACAGCGACGTCATTGCGACATCACAAAGCGGCCAGCCAATCAAAGCGGAGGGACGGAGATGAGTGGGACGAACATCCCGCCCACCTCCTTTCTTTTTCATTGCGGGCGGGACGCAGGTAAGGTGAGGTTCCTCGCTTCTGCGGTTTCACACATAGCGATGTGTGCTGCCGCAGGAACGAGGAACAACATCTTTAAACAACCATTAACAATTTTTGGTTTTAGGATGACCTCTCCATGATGAACGATTTTCACCACTTTGGAGGACGTTTAAGGTCGCTGGTAAGTGTTACACGCTGTGATACCATTAATGACACCGGATGTGCGTCACTAACGACGTGACCCCAACGATAAAACATTAACAATATCGTAGCGTGTAAAGCCCCCTTAAGAATACATACTGTATGTTATATCTAATTTATGAATAGATCTTGGTTCTAGGGTACCCTAGAGTTTAGAATTCTCTATATGTAAACTGTATAGAACATGTAAATCCAACACCGAATTTACCTGGATAAATACTATGTTTTTTCATTTCAACATTCCAAAATCTTAGGAACATACCACACAAAATAAAGGCATCAGACTCCGTTTGGAACCAAGTTCTTAGTCTTTGTATATACACTGATGAACTACCGGTAGAAGAGTTTTTATCTCAATTGCTGAAAGGTCACATGTTGTTGTTCAACCAATTAACATATTGCAATAGTAAGCATAGAATTATTTTACAAAGCTACAACAGACAAAACATCTATATATATAATTGCCTTATTCTGTCTGTCTGTCTGTCTGTCTGTCTGTCTTGCTCCAAAATTGTGTCCTTACGGTGACACAAAGCTGATTGGCCGCTGGGCTCACCATGGCCCCGCCCCCCCGCACGGATTGGCCGCTCGCCCAGGCTCCGCCCGCACACGGATTGGCCGGCCGCTCGCCCAGGCTCCGCCCCCACATGGATTGGCCTCTTGCCCCGGCACCCTGCACGCATTGGCAACTCGGCCACGCCCTGCCCCCCTCACGCAATGCACGCTCGCTCTGGCCCCGCCCCCCACACGCATTCCCCGAACCGACACAGAGCCATGACTCCCAGGTGAGTACTGTACCCCCGGGAGCCCACATCAGCGTACGCCGCCAACCCAGCCGACACATACCCTCGCATTGCTGGGGTTGCCGCCGTATGCTGCTGTGGGCTCCCGTGCGAGCGGGGGACGGGATACGCTGGTAACCATGGTAGCATAGTTACCAGCGCATCAAGGTCCTGCAGCGGCGGAACATACACACGCACACACTTAACAACACACACACACACACACACATCAGATCACACTCACTCTCACACACACATCACATCGCATCCACACACAACATCCTGGGATATCGCTTGCTTCTCGGCGGCGATACTGTGGAGTGACCTTCCAGGACCTGCCGGAGGATAACATGGCCAGAAGCATGTGGTATCTCCGGATGTTGTGAGTGTGAGCGCGTATGTGCGATATCGTCAGTGTGTGTGTGAGTGTATGCGATCGGATGTGTGTGAGTGTGTTCTGATGTGTGTGTGTGAGTGTATGCGATCGGATCTGTGAGTGTCGGCAGAGGAGCACGGCGTGCTGGGGGAGACTGGGAGGAGAGAGGCTGATCCTGGGGAAGGCTGGGAGGGGGAGGCTAATGCTGGGGGAGGCCGAGAGGAGAGAGGCTGATGCTGGGGTAGGCTGATGCTGGGGGAGGCTGGGAGGGTGTAGGCTGATGCTGGGGTAGGCTGATGCTGGGGGAGGCTGGGAGGGTGTAGGCTGATGCTGGGGGAGGCTGAGAGGAGAGAGGCGGATGCTGGGGGAGGCTGGGAGGAGAGAGGCTGATGCTGGGGGAGGCTGGGAGGGGGAGGCTGATGCTGGGGGAGGCTGGGAGGAGGGAGGCTGGGAGTAGAGAGGCTGATCCTGGGGAAGGCTGGGAGGGGGAGGCTGATGCTGGGGGAGGCTGGGAGGAGAGAGGCTGATGCTGGAGGAGGCTGGGAGGAGAGAGGCTGATGCTGGGGGAGGCTGGGAGGAGAGAGGCTGATGCTGGGGGAGGCTGGGAGGCGAGAGGCTGATGCTGGTGGAGGCTGGGAGGGGGAGGCTGACGCTGGGGGAGGCTGGGAGGAGGAGGCTGATGCTGGGGGAGGCTGGGAGGAGGGAGGCTGGGAGGGGGGAGGCTGAGAGAAGAGAGGCTGATGCTGGGGGAGGCTAAGGCTGGGAGGAGAGAGGCTGATGCTGGGGACAGAGAGACTGATGCTGGGGACAGAGAGGCTGATGCTGGGAGGAGAGAGGCTGATGCTGGGAGGAGAGAGGCTGATGCTGGGAGGAGAGAGGCTGATGCTGGGGGCAGAGAGGCTGATGCTGGTGCAGCATGGGGTATGGAGCACGATGGGGGGTGCGCAGCATGGGGGATGGAGCACGATGGGGAGTGCGCAGCATGGGGGATGGAGCACGTTTGGGAGTGTGCAGCATGGTGGATGGAGCACGTTTGGGAGTGCGCAGCATGGCGGATGGACCACGTTTGGGAGTGCGCAGCATGGCGGATGGAGCACGTTTGGGAGTGCGCAGCATGGCGGATGGACCACGTTTGGGAGTGCGCAGCATGGCGGATGGAGCACGTTTGGGAGTGCGCAGCATGGCGGATGGACCACGTTTGGGAGTGCGCAGCATGGCGGATGAAGCACGTTTGGGAGTGCGCAGCACGGCGGATGGAGCACGTTTGGGAGTGCGCAGCATGGCGGATGGAGCACGATGGGGGGTGCGCAGCATGGGGGATGGAGCACGATGGGAGGTGCACACCTCCCCCCAACACACACACACACACACAACACACTACACACACACTGGGAACCACAAACACCGCCCTACACAGACACCCACACACACAGACAACGCTGCACACACACAACACCCAACACACAAACACCGCGGCATACATAAATATACGCACATACCACGCAACACACACATTGCACAAAACATACCTCCCCCAAAACACACCACACCCACACAAACCGCGCAACACACACACACAACGCTACAGACACACAGCGCTCCACAAACAACGCAACACACACAACACACATACAACACCGCTCTCACCCCCCGCCACACCCAGACAACACCCAGAACATGTACAGCGCCCTACACAAACACTTGGTGACTACAGACAACAACATCTATATATATATATATATATATATATATATATATATATATATATATAACAAAAATCATACATTAACTACACAATACGTAAATTCTAGAATACCCGATGCGTAGAATCGGGCCACCTTCTAGTATTTCCATAATAATAAACAATCTCAGTATGACGCTGGGAATTTTTAACTAGGTCTTTGTTATGTATTGGAAAATCTCCAGGGTTGCCAATCTACTATTCAGATTTTTCTGGACAAGTGGACCAAAATTCACGGATGGTCTAAATTTTTTACATACATTAACCACGCTCCATAAAGATTATATCCCCAATAAACACTACATCCCCAATATAAAACGTCCAGAATACAGGCAAATATTGATAATTACACCCGCTATTATACTGGGTGTAATCCTCAGTATCTGTATTATTCTGTATATATACACTGCACAGTGCCACTTCATTTGTCCTGTATACTGGTTGTAATTCTGGTTGTAAGTATTTTAGATTTGGACTTCCCCAAAGAGATTTGCCGTGACGTGGCAGGGCAGCTCAAGAAACTGCAATTTTTTGCCAAAAATCTCAAATTTTAAAATAGTACAGTTTGGAATTTTTAGTGCATTGCACATCTTATAATACATGCCATTTTTGAGTCGAGCTGGCTTTTTTGTTTTTTCTTCATTGAATTGGTCGGTGGCTGATCCCCACCTTGGCGTGCACCTCAATTTGGTTTGATTTTTCCACCTGTCTTGATTTTGGCAATTGGTGGCTGTTCACATTCAGTCATCAAGCCCTGTCCACAAGCTATTTAATGCATGCAGCATTTGCTTGGGCCTGTCCCACCCACAGCCATGACTCAGTCATATGTACGGGATTGAACAGCACAGGTAAGTGTTGCTATAAACAGTTCTACTGTTCATATGTGAGGCGATATGGCACATTTTAAATAAAAATATTTTAGAGTAGGACTGCCCCAAAGAGATTTACCGTGATGTGGCGGGGTAGCTCAAGAAATTGCAAAATCTCAAATTTGAAACTAGTACAGTTTGGAATTTTTAGTGCATTGCACATCTTATAATACATGACATTTTTGAGTTGAGCTGGCTTTTTTGTTTTTTTCTTTCTTGATTGTAATTCTCAGTATCTGTATTATTCCGTATATTTTTAAACCAATTAACGGCAACCAGGGGTATATATAGTGTGTCCACAATAGACTATCACTATCAGTTTATAATTAACCCCAAATACATAAGGGCAGGCTATTAGAAACATAGTTTGTTTCGGAGGGAATTTTTCCCTATTTTGATTTGATGGCTTTTCTTGTCCTGTATGCTAGCAGTGGTACTGTGCAGTTTGTGTACATATATATACTGTATATATATATATATATATATATATACAGATACTGAGAATTACACACAATATACAGAATAGGACAAGTGGTACCGTGAAGTGTATATATACACAATAATACAGTAACTGAGAATTACATCCAGTATACAGGACAGGAGAAGTGATATTGTGCAGTGTAAATATACAGAATAATAAATCTTTTTTTCAAATCTTTATTTTTATATAGCGCTAACATATTCCGCAGCACTTTACATACATCAGGAACACTGTCCCCATTGGGGCTCACAATCTAAAGTCCCTATCTGTATGTCTTTTGAAGTGTGGGAGGAAACCCACGCAAACACAGGGAGAACATACAAACTCCTTGCAGATGGTGTCCTTGGTGGGATTTGAGCCCAAGACCCCAGTGCTGCAAGACTGCAGTGCTAACCACTGAGCCACCGTGCCGCCCCGGCATAATACAGATAATGAGAATTACTTGCCATATACAGGACAAGAGAAGAGGTCCTGTGCAGTGCATATTATTCTGGCTGTAATTCTCATAGGTATAGTCAAGCAGGATATCCAGCAGTCACATTCTGGTCATATTTAAAATCCAAAAATATATTCAAAGTTTAAAAATTCCAGCCACTTTTAAAGTCCATGTTAAGATCCAATGAACAAAATAGACCAGCAAGGTCTATTTTGTTCATTGAATCTTAACATGGACTTTAAAAGTGGAGAAACAAATCTATGGCCAGAGCAACCAGATAAAACAATTAAAGATGATGTTTAAATATTATCAAAATATTTATTTGGATATATTTAAAAAGACATGTATAACATACAAAAAAACATATACAGGTCACAAGGAGTGCACAGATAAAACCCCTGAGGGCAGGGAAACAACCAGATGACAATTGGTAATTTGAATTATTGTATAGTGCAGTCCAGAATATACATAATGGACAAGTGACTAAATGCATACATTGTTACAAATATACAGATATTCAATATATCAACATCAAAATGTCCATGCAATGAATGGTTAATATAGCCATATAGTGCACTGCTTACCCATGTGGAGGTTCCCGCACGCAATCCGAAGCACGTTTCGCGAGATGCTTTACAAGGAAGGAGTGTTGTATATTTGTAACAATGTATGCAATTAGTCACTTATCCATTATGTATATTCTGGACTGCACTATACAATAATTCAAATTACCAATTGTCATCTGGTTGTTTCCGTGCCCTCAGGGGTTTTATCTGTGCACTCCTTGTGACCTCTATATGTTTTTTGTATGTTATACATGTCTTTTTAAATATATCCCAATAAATATTTTGATATTTTCATACATCATCTTGGGTTGATTTATTTGGTTGCTCTCGCCATAGATTTGTTTTTCCAAGTTATCCCTTTGAGTGTTATAACAGATAGTATGGGGGGCCTATCTCATATTGAGTTGATCCCTGACATTACTATTGTAATCTAATATGTGTCTTATGAATCTTGAATTGATTGTGGACTTTAAAAGTGGATGGAATTTTTAAACTTTGAATACATTTTTGGATTTTAAATATGACCGGAACGTGACTGCCGGATATCCTGCTTGAATATACCTATGTGAGTGCGTGCCTGCTCTTCTATATCCGTGCATCGTTCGGCTGAGTGATCTCCTGAGGACTGGGTGAGCTGGATCCAAATTTTTCTTCTTTATGGCTGTAATTCTCAGTGTTTTGTATTATTCTGTATATACACTACACAGTACCACTTCTACTGGCTTGTATACTAGGTGTAATTTCCAGCTGTATTATTCTGTAGGAGAAGTGGTACTGTGAGGTGTGTGTATATATATACAGAATAATAAAGATACTGAGAATTACCCCGCTACACTGTCTCACTAGGTATGAGGAAGTACCACACATACTGCAACAGGGAATAGAAACCCCGTGTGTAGGGAAGAGGGAGATGGTGACCTCTGATCAAACCTTATATGGAGATAAGGTATGCACACCAGTGACTATGTAAGGGGAATACATGTAATAGCAGAAACTGCTGTGTGAATACTGACATGAAAAATCCAATAGCTATATGTCATTCTTACATATAGCTATTGGATTTTTCATGTCAGTATTCACACAGCAGTTTCTGCTTTTCATATATTCCCCTTACATAGTCACAGGTGTGCATACCTTATCTCCATATAGTGATGATTTTTTTAGATTTTTGCACCCAGTTCAGACTCAGAATTGGTGTTCCAAATGTTATTTCTTAATTGATTTGTAGTCTTTCATTTGTGAACCCGGCCCCACCACACCTATTGCCAGTACACACTATAGCCATATATAGCCTGGGTCTCAGCTTCCCATACACGGTAGGTTTTTTAACTGCATGAGAGGAAACACACAAGCTAGGGACCCCAACGTAGAGAAATACTTTGGCGTAGTGTTGGGGCTCTATTGCATTAATCAATTCAGTAGCTAAATTTCTCTTTATTCATATGTTCATGGCAGTAATGCAGATTTCATTTTCATATTTTCACTCTTACATATAGCTATTGGATTTTTCATGTCAGTATTGACACAGTAGTTTCTGCTTTTCATATATTCCCCTTCCATAGTCACTGGTGTGCATACCTTCTCTCCATATAGTGTAGATTTTTTAGGTTTTTGCACCCAGTTCAGACTCAGAATTGGTGTTCCAGACGTTATTTCTTAATTGCTCTGATCAAACCTTGGCCTCTGGCTCCACTGATCACCCTAGATAGGTTGGTTCCGCACCTATGCACCAAGCAGGATAACCACAACTACTAAAACTACAGTCTTTCCCAAAGACAAAGGTAGGTCAGTAATAAAATTCGTGGATAAATGCGTGTATGGTCTATTGGGATAGGCAATAGCAGTAGAGATCCTGATGGACGAGTATGCCTTACCTTGGAACGTGTGCAAATACTGCAAGTAGACACACAGTTAACCACAAACTTATGCAACCTCGGGTCTGATATGTCCATCATCTAGACTCTCAACAACGTAATCTTTCATGGCTTGTCTCTCTGGGCCAGAAAGATTATACATTCTGAACTTTGGTAGTTTTGCTCCATGAAGCAGATTATTGGGACATTCATATAAATGATAGGGAGGCTTATCCTGACATCCCCCTCTCCGAAAATACATCCTCAAACCCAGACAAAAATGCAAGTAAGGTCTCTGTAGAGATTTCAGCGCAGAGAGAGAAGTATTCAAGCAATTATCAAGACACTAATTTCTTCACTCCACAATTTCCCTGGATTGCCAATCCTCTACAGGATTATGTTTCACTAACCAGGGTAGACCCAGTACAATAGGAGAGGGAAGACCCTCCAGGACAAAACAGGAAATTACTTTATAATGCAGGGATCTAATCTCAGTCTGATATCATGTACAATATGTGTTATGCATCCCTGAGCAAGTGGCGCTGATTCGATAGCATTGATGGAGATAGGCCTAGTTAATATACTGAAAGTAAACCCATGTGTCATTACAAACTCCTGCTCTCTAGCTCCACCTCTACTGTTAGGACAAACTGAGAATTACATGTTGAAAACAAACACACACACCAATTGTCCTCCCCAACAGCACCCAAAATCAGCCAAATCACAGATGTTGCTTTCTGCTTAGGAACCAAGGGGCAGACCTCAAAAAAAGACCTTTTTAACACAAAAAAAACCCAAATCCTTTCCTTTGCAGATATGAGTGGAAACATGCAAAGTGGTGGCTCCCCCTAGCTGCATGGGCTCCTCCAAACCCATGAAAGATTGTTCAGCTTCAGATTGCCCACCCTGCTAATGGAGTGCTGCCTCAAGATAGGGTCTCCGGGGAAAGTGGTCTAATCATTCTATCTTGGAGGTGTCTACCCACATGTATGGCTAAGTACATGGTGGCCTCCAAGGACTCAGGGGGTCTCATAAATCACCAAAGCATCCTTTAACCTTACTGATAGTTCCTGACAAATTTTGATTTTAATACACCACTTGGTGTCGGTGGCCCATCTGCGAAATTCTGAACGATAAGTCTCTACTGATTGATCCTCCTGCTGGAGGCGACACAGCTTGGACTCCACTAAGGAGATTCGGTCAGGATCATGAGAGATGAGACCTAATGCCTCAAAAAATCCATCCACCAACCTGAGGCAACCAGAGCTATGTGGCAAAGAATAAGCCCGGGATTTCGGATCTCCCTGCAACAGTTAGATTACAATCCCCACCCACTGCTCCTCATCCCAGGAGGAGTAAGGACAAAACCTAAAGTACAATTTAAAGGCCTCTTTGAATACCAAAAATGTGTCTCAACCCCTTGCCAATCTATCTGAGAGAGCAATAATGAGCTCATGCTAGGCCTGCCTAACCATACAATCTCCAAAATCATGAGTCTGCGACTGCTGTTGCTACGACACAGCTGATTGAAGGTCTTCTACCTCCAGAGAAAAACACTGAAGCCACTCAGCCAGAATAGTGACAGGATCCATAATAATAATAAAAAAAGAAAACAACAAAAAACCCGAGTGTCAGGTTTTTGAGGGTTTTGTTTGCAGCTGGTGATAATGTCATGCTAGGTACGGGGAATTACGACACATACAACAACAGGGAAGGAAAAGGGGGAACGGTGACTCATGATCAAATCTGTTGGCTCCTGGCTCCCCTGACCACCCTAGATAGGTTTCACACCTATGCGCTGAACAGGACACCTGACAATTACTGACTTTAGGACGGGGCTCTAGGTAGGGAACAGATGAGATGAGCGCTTATTCAACATCACTAAGCTCTAAAGAAGACACAGGGAGCATATACAGGGGAAAGCACATGAACAACTTATCTCCAGGATAACTCAGGGAGAGGTACAGCAACAAACAATGTTTCTGTAGATATAAGCTGGCTGCTTACAACCAAATCTGTATAGGTTTTGAACTCTATCACCAGCAAAGACCAAGGGGGAATGAGAGTATTTAAGGACACCAAGGGGAGTACTGATGACTAACAGCTGAAAGGTGAGAAAATATGTGAGGTTCTAAAGGGAAAAGGATTAACCCCAAGTAGAGAAGAAGAGAATGTCAGAGAGCAGTTTGTGTAGCCAAATGCTGTGACCTTCTACAGCCGGACACCACAGGACTGTCTGTCAAGAGTGACAAAACTGTGACTTACACAGTGCTCTGGTGGGCCACTCTGACCCTGGTAATACACAGCACCATAGTATATAGTTATACATCGTTCCATTTGACACCACATACATTAAGTAGTATATACATAGCACGGTATTATATATGCATACTCATCTCTACTCAGTCGACACTCACTATATATTATATATATATATTATACACACATAACCATATTTAACACAAGGTGGAGGTATGCATAGCATGGAGCTGCATCACCTTCCTATATATATATTTATGTATTTATGAATCACCACACCATATGGTATCTAGTTCTTCAGGGAAGCTATGCACAGTGGCATGCAAACGTTTGGGCACCCCTGCTCAAAATGACTGTAATTGTGAATAGTAAAGTAAATTGAAGATGAATTGATCTCTAAAAGCTATAAAGTTAAAGCTGACAATTTTCCTTTTGTATTTTAAGCAAAAAAATATATATTTTATATTTTTAAATGAACAAAAAAGGAAAATGGGCCAATTCAAAAGTTTGGTCACCCACATGGTTAGTACCTAATAGCACCCCCTTTGGCAAGTCTCACAGCTGTAGGCCCCCTTCACACGCACGTGTCTTCAGTATGTGCTAGGTCCGTGCCCACATGTACCGGAGACACGGGCACATGTAAACCCATTAAAATCAATGGGTTTATGTGCACCCACGTGTTTAGCCATTGGCCCGTGTCTCCGTGTGGAGCACACGTGAGCCCGTGTGCTCCACACGGATGCATGTCCATGTTTCTCCAGCAGCACGGGTGTCACGTGGCCCACACACGTACCACACGTAAGTAGTGTGGATGCGGGCCCACGTGACACGCGCCGGAGAAACACACGTGTCATTTTAAAAAAAAAAAAAAAACACATACTCACCTCCACGAGTCCTGCAGTCTCTGCCGCGGCTGTCACCTGCATCCGTCCCCCAGTGAATTTGAACAACGCATCTTCTTCACTGGGGGCCAGAAGCAGCATCAGCGGGGCATGGCCTGTGCCGGACGCTGACATTCAGCACCACAGACAGCTCCGGAAGAAACAGGTAAGGCTGGGCTTTCCGTTCTCCGTGTGTTATTACGTATAACACACGGAGAACACATGTAGTGCCATAAACACGGCACACGGAGGGGAACACGCGCCCTTGACACCTCCGTGAAACACGTGAGTGATTTTCACGGACATGTGAAGGGGGCCGTAAACACATTTTTTAGCCAGCCAAGAGTCTTTTCAATTCTTCTTTCAGAGATTTTCATCGATTCTTCATGGCAAAAGTGTTTCAGCTTTGTAAGATTCCTGGGTCTTCTTTCATGCACTGCTCTTTTGAAGTCTATGATTATATAGAGGGGGGGGGGCAATCAAAACAGCCTCACATTACCCCTCAATTGGCAACCATCTGACCTAATATGCTCCTAGACCACCCAACGCGTTTCATAATTCGCTTATTCCTCAGGGGACTATGGTCATGTGAGAGCTGAAAAGATGAGCAAAAAATAGTCAGAATAATACCTGAACCTGTAAAAAGAATCTAGCATACATTGAAAAAGAACCCAGGCATTTACCTTCCGTGTGATGGACCTCCAGCATGTAGTGTCTGGGCCTGGCATAAAGCAAGGAACTTACAAAAAGCCCGCCCTTAAATATCCTGTGGGCGTGTGGGGGTAGCTCCGCCTGCACCAATGAGGCTAGATGAACGCCCCCTCACACTGGGAGGCGGGGATAGGGGATATACCTCAGTGTCTCCCCGGCCGGAGTTCCCTGAACCCATACAACAAGGATACTCCCCCCTATATAACTTGTTCATTCTGACGTGCACCGAAATACCGCCCAAAAAGCCGAGTCACAGGGTGGTTAGTTAAAAATACCGCCACCCACCCTGGTGACGTGGCGGCCACCTATTGGCGGTGCGCACAACAACTGCGCATTTCCGGTCGCACGAACAAGTGTACTGATGCCATCCGCCAAACAAATGTGCGCCCTACGTATGTCCAGTCACGTGGCCATCCAAACGACCACGTGACCAAAATAAGGAGGACGGAGCCCTGACCACCTGTACTCGTCACACGCTCAGTCACACACAGGAACGCTGCCAGCAAAGAGCGCGTACGTGACCACACAGGACGTGCACTATGCTCCGCCCACCGCAATGTCACGTGCCCAGTCAAATCATTCAAGAGCACATATGTACTCATAAGGTAGCACCAGACGCATAGGAGGCACCATTCCCAAGCGTCACACGCACGATCAAGGAAGGGGGCCACCCTAAACTACATATGCCATGCCCATAGTTACACCACAATTATCATGCAGCGATTAAGTACCCCCAGCTAAGTGGTCACTGTTAACAATACCTGCTGCACAGAACTAATAAAGACTTATGTGGTCAAGACATATAAGAAATATTCCTAGGCAATCATATTGCCTCCATAATCAAGGATGGAATTTTTTGATAAGAATATATGATAGAGCAAAGAAAGCTGGGCTAACTTGATGGGGGCAGATTGAAAGGAGCGGGAGTTGTTCTAATTATAGTTTTGATGTTGATTTATAATTTTGTGGATTGTTGTGTGAATGGAGGTCACTTTTTTGTCTCTAATATCAATATGGGAAAGATTCTTTATTTCCAATAGAAATTAAATACTTGAATGTTTAACCCCTTCCTGTCCTGTGATTATTACACTGTAGCAAATATGCACTTACACAGGTTAGGTTGTCCGGTGAAAACAAGTAGTTGCCTGTTCGAAAGCCACGTGCACATGTTGAGTATTTGGACAGTACTTTACAACAGTTTTTGTAGCCAAAACCAGGAGTGGAACAATCAGAGGAAAAGTATAATAGAAACACGAGCACCACTTCTGTATTCTTCAGCCACTCCTGGATTTGGCTACAAATACTGATGTAAGATACTGACCAAATACTGAATGTGTGAATGTGGCCTAAGGATAACTAATAACTTATTCATCAGTGGGGGTCTGATTTCTAGGACTCGCACTGATTGGCAAAATGTGCAACTTTTATCCCCATTACTGTGGAGCCCGTGTCCGACTCAACCCCTAATCCATACATTCCCTCAGTGGCTGCTAAGGGCTGTTTTTGGCTTTTTCTGGAAGCCCCAAAGAGGATGCATGCAGCAGCAGTCACACATCCCACCCGCCGCTGCATTTTATAATGGGAATAAAAGTGACTTGTCAGGGATAAAAGTTCCACATTCTTCCAATCTGTGCGGTTTCCACTGGTCGGATTCCACCGATCAATAAATGATCACCTACCTAACCTGTGGTACCCCTTTACTGCAAACTACTGTAATTATACATCAGTTATGGTGCACACAGTGGATGTGCAGGAGCTGCCTGTGTTTTACAGTCATTGCTCCACTATAATGGGAATAATGGCTAACAGGTATTTTCATGTAACTGTAGGGTGGGTCCCTAAAGTCAATTCCCCCTGTGGGCCACAGACACCCTAGTGTGACACTGTTCAGTACAGGATGGGGGCACATAATGCTATGTGGGGGTGTATAATGCTATGTGTTGGTGCGACATGCTATGTGGGGGTGTATAATACTATGTGGGGTAGCATAATGCTACTTGGGGGTGCGTATTGTTATGTAGGGGTGCGTAATACTATGTGGGTGTGTGTAATGCTATGTGGGGTGCGTAAAGCTATGTGGAGGGGTGTAATGCTAAGTGAAGGGGTGTAATGCTATATGGGGGGTTTATAATGCTATGTGGGGGTTTGTAATGCTACGTGGGGGTGTGTAACGCTACGTGGGGGTGTAACACTACGTGGGGGTTGTATGATGCTATGTGGGGGAGTATGATGCTATTTGGGGTTTGTATGCTATAAGGGGGTGTATAATATGACGTTATGTGGGGGTGCATACCTTTATATGGGGGTACATAGCGCTATGTGGGGGTGCATAATGCTATGTGGGGGCGCATAATGCTATGTGAGGGTGCATAATGCTACAGTATGTGGAGGCAGCAAAACGCTATGTGGGGTCAGCATAATGCTATATGGAGGAATAAGGGGAATGTATTATAGTATATGGAGGACTATAGGGTGCATTAGACAATATTGAGGACTATGTAGGGCTCATTCTGTGTGGAGGGCTATGTGGAAGCATTATACTACGGTATATGGAGGACTATGTGAGGCCCATTACTATATGGAAGACTATGTGAGGCCGTTTACTATATGGAGGACTATGTGAGGCTCCAGGCCTGTGAACTCTTCGGTGGGCGGGGCCAACCGCCTGGCTCCGCCCCACCTGGTGTGGACATCAGACCCTGGAGGGTGGTAACAAGGGTTTTTGTGTGACTGACGTCACCTGTCCGGGGAAGGGGTGTGTGTGGTGGTGTGTCTGTGACTCCCTGGCTAGTCCAGGGCGTCACAAGTGCTTTCAGGTTCTCTGGACGATCCCAGTCAGGTACTGTATGGCTATTCTACGGATCCATCCAAAAATCTGAAGCTGAATCTGAAGCTGACAACATCTACCCCAAAAATTGCACAACTTGGACTGCAAAAACAGACTTCTATAATTCGCATTTTTTTTATTTTTATTCCTTGTCTTCCTTCCCTAAGCTCGTGCGTGTAGTGGGGCGGGCCAGCATGTCAGCCAATCCCAGACACACACACAGCTAAGTGGACTTTTAGCCAGAGAAGCAACGGCATGTGTGATAGGATGTCCATGTCACATTTCCCTGCATTATAAATACGGGCATCTGCCCGTCTGGACGCCATTACCTGCCTTCTGCGTCTGGGTGTCAGTTACCGCTGGCGTAGCTCCTGTCTCCGATACTGCTGTGTACGCTCTATACACAGCGCTATACAGAATAGGGATAGAAGTTTCTTTTAGCTCTTGTAAGGGCTAATTACAGCAGGCTTAGAGCCATAGGTGACAGTCAGGTCCGTGGAAAAAGATTTTAACAGCTACACAAGATAACAGCGTCTGTGTAGCTAAGGTCAGGGACTTTCTCACTGCATGTCCCCATTAGGAGGGATATAAAGTCAGGCTTTCTTTCCTCTACCCAGACCCACAACCCTGCCACTGTACCCTCCTGCCCTTTGCACACTGAAGCTCATTGCTACTAAGCCATTATACTAGCAAACACTGAGGAAACTTAGTGGCATCCTAAAAGTGGCTGTTGGACTTCCATTAGTGTCCCACTAGTACAAATATATTTGCAGCACCTCTGCATTGCACTCAAAATCCCTGTTACTAAGCCATTATACTAGCAAACACTGAGTAAAGTTAATGGCATCCAAAAAGTGGCTGTTGTACTCCATTTGTGCCCCACTGGTGCCAAGCTATTTCTAGCACCTCTGCATGACACCCTCCTGCTCTGTTTTTAATAAGCTATATTAATAGCAAAAATGCTGCAATTTAGTGGCATACCAAAAGTGGCTGTTGTACTCCATTTCTGCCCCAATGGTGGCAAGCTATTTCTAGCACCTCTGCATTACACCCTCCTGCTCTGTTTTTAATAAGCTATAATAATAGCAAAAAATGCTGCAATTTAGTGGCATACCAAAAGTGGCTGTTGTACTCCATTTGTGCCCCACTGGTGCCAAGCTATTTCTTGCACCTCTGCATGACACCCTCCTGCTCTGTTTTTAATAAGCTATAATAATAGCAAAAATGCTGCAATTTAGTGGCATACCAAAAGTGGCTGTTGTACTCCATTTCTGCCCCAATGGTGGCAAGCTATTTCTAGCACCTCTGCATTACACCCTCCTGCTCTGTTTTTAATAAGCTATAATAATAGCAAAAAACGCTGACAGTTTGTGGCATCCAAAAAGTGGCTGTTGTACTCCATTTGTGCCCCACTGGTGCCAAGCTATTTCTACCACATCTGCATGACACCCTTCTGCTCTATTTTTAATAAGCTATAATAATAACAAAACATTTTGCCAGTTAGTGGCATCCAAAAAGTGGCTGTTGTACTCCATTTGTGCCCCAACGGTGCCAAGCTATTTCCAGCACCTCTGCATTACACCATCCTGCTCTGTTTTTAATAAGCTATAATAATAGCAAAAAATGCTGCAAGTTAGTGGCATACAAAAAGTGGCTGTTGTCATGCATTTCTGCCCCAATGGTGCCAAGCTATTTCCAGCACCTCTGCATTACACCCTCCTGCTCTGTTTTTAATAAGCTATAATAATAGCAAAAAATGCTGCCAGTTAGTGGCATAAAAACAGTAGCTGTTGTACTCCATTTGTGCCCCACTGGTGCCAAGCTATTTCTAGCACCTCTGCATGACACCCTCCTGCTCTGTTTTTAATAAGCTATAATAATAGCAAAAAATGCTGCCAGTTAGTGGCATACAAAAAATGGCTGTTGTACTCCATTTGTGCCCCACTGGTGCCAAGCTATTTCTAGCACCTCTGCATGACACCCTCCTGCTCTGTTTTTAATAAGCTATAATAATAGCAAAAATGCTGCAATTTAGTGGCATACCAAAAGTGGCTGTTGTACTCCATTTGTGCCCCACTGGTGCCAAGCTATTTCTAGCACCTCTGCATTACACCCTCCTGCTCTGTTTTTAATAAGCTATAAGAATAGCAAAAATGCTGCAAGTTAGTGACATACAAAAAGTGACTGTTGTACTCCATTTGTGCCCCACTGGTGCCAAGCTATTTCTAGCACCTCTGCATTATACCCTCCTGCTCTGTTTTTAATAAGCTATAATAATAGCAAAAAATGCTGCAAGTTAGTGGCATACCAAAAGTGGCTGTTGTACTCCATTTGTGCCCCACTGGTGCCAAGCTATTTCTACCACCTCTGCATGACACCCTTCTGCTCTGTTTTTAATAAGCTATAATAATAGCAAAAAATGCTGCAATTTAGTGGCATACCAAAAGTGGCTGTTGTACTCCATTTATGGTCCAATGGTGCCAAACTATTTCTAGCACTTCTGCATTACACCCTCCTGCTCTGTTTTTAATAAGCTATAATAATAGCAAAAAATGCTGCCAGTTAGTGGCATCCAAAAAGTGGCTGTTGTACTCCATTTGTTCCCCACTGGTGCCAAGCTATTTCTACCACCTCTGCATGACACCCTTCTGCTCTGTTTTTAATAAGCTATAATAATAGCAAAAAATGCTGCAATTTAGTGGCATACCAAAAGTGGCTGTTGTACTCCATTTCTGCCCCAATGGTGCCAAGCTATTTCCAGCACCTCTGCATTACACCCTCCTGCTCTGTTTTTAATAAGCTATAATAATAGCAAAAAATGCTGCAATTTAGTGGCATACCAAAAGTGGCTGTTGTACTCCATTTACGGTCCAATGGTGCCAAGCTATTTCTAGCACCTCTGCATTACACCCTCCTGCTCTGTTTTTAATAAGCTATAATAATAGCAAAATATTCTGCCAGTTAGTGGCATCTGAAAAGTGGCTGTTGTACTCCATTTGTGCCCCAATGGTGCCAAGCTATTTCCAGCACCTCTGCATTACACCCTCCTGCTCTGTTTTTAATAAGCTATAATAATAGCAAAAAATGCTGCAATTTAGTGGCATACCAAAAGTGGCTGTTGTACTCCATTTGTGCCCCACTGGTGCCAAGCTATTTCTAGCACCTCTGCATGACACCCTCCTGCTCTGTTTTTAATAAGCTATAATAATAGCAAAAATGCTGCAATTTAGTGGCATACCAAAAGTGGCTGTTGTACTCCATTTCTGCCCCAATGGTGGCAAGCTATTTCTAGCACCTCTGCATTACACCCTCCTGCTCTGTTTTTAATAAGCTATAATAATAGCAAAAAACGCTGACAGTTTGTGGCATCCAAAAAGTGGCTGTTGTACTCCATTTGTGCCCCACTGGTGCCAAGCTATTTCTACCACATCTGCATGACACCCTTCTGCTCTATTTTTAATAAGCTATAATAAAAACAAAACATTTTGCCAGTTAGTGGCATCCAAAAAGTGGCTGTTGTACTCCATTTGTGCCCCAACGGTGCCAAGCTATTTCCAGCACCTCTGCATTACACCATCCTGCTCTGTTTTTAATAAGCTATAATAATAGCAAAAAATGCTGCAAGTTAGTGGCATACAAAAAGTGGCTGTTGTCATGCATTTCTGCCCCAATGGTGCCAAGCTATTTCCAGCACCTCTGCATTACACCCTCCTGCTCTGTTTTTAATAAGCTATAATAATAGCAAAAAATGCTGCCAGTTAGTGGCATAAAAACAGTGGCTGTTGTACTCCATTTGTGCCCCACTGGTGCCAAGCTATTTCTAGCACCTCTGCATGACACCCTCCTGCTCTGTTTTTAATAAGCTATAATAATAGCAAAAAATGCTGCCAGTTAGTGGCATACAAAAAATGGCTGTTGTACTCCATTTGTGCCCCACTGGTGCCAAGCTATTTCTAGCACCTCTGCATGACACCCTCCTGCTCTGTTTTTAATAAGCTATAATAATAGCAAAAATGCTGCAATTTAGTGGCATACCAAAAGTGGCTGTTGTACTCCATTTGTGCCCCACTGGTGCCAAGCTATTTCTAGCACCTCTGCATTACACCCTCCTGCTCTGTTTTTAATAAGCTATAAGAATAGCAAAAATGCTGCAAGTTAGTGACATACAAAAAGTGACTGTTGTACTCCATTTGTGCCCCACTGGTGCCAAGCTATTTCTAGCACCTCTGCATTATACCCTCCTGCTCTGTTTTTAATAAGCTATAATAATAGCAAAAAATGCTGCAAGTTAGTGGCATACCAAAAGTGGCTGTTGTACTCCATTTGTGCCCCACTGGTGCCAAGCTATTTCTACCACCTCTGCATGACACCCTTCTGCTCTGTTTTTAATAAGCTATAATAATAGCAAAAAATGCTGCAATTTAGTGGCATACCAAAAGTGGCTGTTGTACTCCATTTCTGCCCCAATGGTGCCAAGCTATTTCCAGCACCTCTGCATGACACCCTCCTGCTCTGTTTTTAATAAGCTATAATAATAGCAAAAAATGCTGCAATTTAGTGGCATACCAAAAGTGGCTGTTGTACTCCATTTCTGGTCCAATGGTGCCAAGCAATTTCTAGCACTTCTGCATTACACCCTCCTGCTCTGTTTTTAATAAGCTATAATAATAGCAAAAAATGCTGCCAGTTAGTGGCATCCAAAAAGTGGCTGTTGTACTCCATTTGTTCCCCACTGGTGCCAAGCTATTTCTACCACCTCTGCATGACACCCTTCTGCTCTGTTTTTAATAAGCTATAATAATAGCAAAAAATGCTGCAATTTAGTGGCATACCAAAAGTGGCTGTTGTACTCCATTTCTGCCCCAATGGTGCCAAGCTATTTCCAGCACCTCTGCATTACACCCTCCTGCTCTGTTTTTAATAAGCTATAATAATAGCAAAAAATGCTGCAATTTAGTGGCATACCAAAAGTGGCTGTTGTACTCCATTTACGGTCCAATGGTGCCAAGCTATTTCTAGCACCTCTGCATTACACCCTCCTGCTCTGTTTTTAATAAGCTATAATAATAGCAAAATATTCTGCCAGTTAGTGGCATCTGAAAAGTGGCTGTTGTACTCCATTTGTGCCCCAATGGTGCCAAGCTATTTCCAGCACCTCTGCATTACACCCTCCTGCTCTGTTTTTAATAAGCTATAATAATAGCAAAAAATGCTGCAAGTTAGTGGCATACAAAAAGTGGCTGTTGTCATACATTTCTGCCCTAATGGTGCCAAGCTATTTCCAGCACCTCTGCATTATACCCTCCTGCTCTGTTTTTAATAAGCTATAATAATAGCAAAAAATGCTGCCAGTTAGTGGCATCCAAAAAGTGGCTGTTGTACTCTATTTGTGCCCTACTGGTGCCAAGCTATTTCTAGCACCTCTGCATGACACCCTCCTGCTCTGTTTTTAATAAGCTATAATAATAGCAAAAAATGCTGCAATTTAGTGGCATACCAAAAGTGGCAGTTGTACTCCATTTCTGCCCCAATGGTGTCAAGCTATTTCTAGCACCTCTGCATTACACCCTCCTGCTCTGTTTTTAATAAGCTATAATAATAGCAAAAAATGCTGCCAGTTAGTGGCATCCAAAAAGTAGCTGTTGTACTCCATTTGTGCCCCAATGGTGCCAAGCTATTTCCAGCACCTCTGCATTACACCCTCCTGCTCTGTTTTTAATAAGCTATAATAATAGCAAAAAATGCTGCCAGTTAGTGGCATCCAAAAAGTGGCTGTTGTACTCCATTTGTGCCCTACTGGTGCCAAGCTATTTCTAGCACCTCTGCATGACACCCTCCTGCTCTGTTTTTAAGAAGCTATAATAATAGCAAAAAATGCTGCCAGTTAGTGGCATCCAAAAAGTGGCTGTTGTACTCCATTTGTGCCCCAATGGTGCCAAGCTATTTCCAGCACCTCTGCATTACACCCTCCTGCTCTGTTTTTAATAAGCTATAATAATAGCAAAAAATGCTGCAAGTTAGTGGCATACAAAAAGTGGCTGTTGTCATACATTTCTGCCCCAATGGTGCCAAGCTATTTCCAGCACCTCTGCATTGTACCCTCCTGCTCTGTTTTTAATAAGCTATAATAATAGCAAAAAATGCTGCCAGTTAGTGGCATCCAAAAAGTGGCTGTTGTACTCTATTTGTGCCCTACTGATGCCAAGCTATTTCTAGCATCTCTGCATGACACCCTCCTGCTCTGTTTTTAATAAGCTATAATAATAGCAAAAAATGCTGCAATTTAGTGGCATACCAAAAGTGGCAGTTGTACTCCATTTCTGCCCCAATGGTGCCAAGCTATTTCTAGCACCTCTGCATTACACCCTCCTGCTCTGTTTTTAATAAGCTATAATAATAGCAAAAAATGCTGCCAGTTAGTGGCATCCAAAAAGTAGCTGTTGTACTCCATTTGTGCCCCAACGGTGCCAAGCTATTTCCAGCACCTCTGCATTACACCCGCCTGCTCTGTTTTTAATAAGCTATAATAATAGCAAAAAATGCTGCAAGTTAGTGGCATACAAAAAGTGGCTGTTGTCATGCATTTCTGCCCCAATGGTGCCAAGCTATTTCCAGCACCTCTGCATTATACCCTCCTGCTCTGTTTTTAATAAGCTATAATAATAGCAAAAAATGCTGCCAGTTAGTGGCATCCAAAAAGTGGCTGTTGTACTCCATTTGTGCCCTACTGGTGCCAAGCTATTTCTAGCACCTCTGCATGACACCCTCCTGCTCTGTTTTTAATAAGCTATAATAATAGCAAAAATGCTGAAATTTAGTGGCATACCAAAAGTGGCAGTTGTACTCCATTTCTACCCCAATGGTGCCAAGCTATTTCTAGCACCTCTGCATTACACCCTCCTGCTCTGTTTTTAATAAGCTATAATAATAGCAAAAAATGCTGCCAGTTAGTGGCATCCAAAAAGTAGCTGTTGTACTCCATTTGTGCCCCAATGGTGCCAAGCTATTTCCAGCACCTCTGCATTACACCCTCCTGCTCTGTTTTTAATAAGCTATAATAATAGCAAAAAATGCTGCAAGTTAGTGGCATCCAAAAAGTGGCTGTTGTCATGCATTTCTGTCACAACGGTGCCAAGCTATTTCCAGCACCTCTGCATTACACCCTCCTGCTCTGTTTTTAATAAGCTATAATAATAGCAAAAAATGCTGCCAGTTAGTGGCATCCAAAAAGTGGCTGTTGTACTCCATTTGTGCCCTACTGGTGCCAAGCTATTTCCAGCACCTCTGCATTACACCCTTTTGCTCTGTTTTTAATAAGCTATAATAGCAAAAAATGCTGCCAGTTAGTGGCATCCAAAAAGTTGCTTTTGTACTCCGTTTGTGCCCCAATGGTGCCAAGCTATTTCCAGCACCTCTGCAATACACCCTCCTGCTCTTTTTTTAATAAGCTATAATAATAGCAAAAAAATGCTGCAAGTTAGTGGCATACAAAAAGTGGCTGTTGTCATGCATTTCTGCCCCAATGGTGCCAAGCTATTTCCAGCACCTCTGCATTACACCCTTCTGCTCTGTTTTTAATAAGCTATAATAATAGCAAAAAATGCTGCAAGTTAGTGGCATACAAAAAGTGGCTGTTGTACTCCATTTGTTCCCCACTGGTGCCAAGCTATTTCTAGCACCTCTGCATTACACCCTCCTGCTCTGTTTTTAATAAGCTCTATTATTAGCAAAAAATGCTGCAATTTAGTGGCATACCAAAAGTGGCTGTTGTACTCCATTTCTGCCCCAATGGTGCCAAGCTATTTCCAGCACCTCTGCATTACACCCTCCTGCTCTGTTTTCAATAAGCTATAATAATAGCAAAAAATGCTGCAAGTTAGTGGCATACAAAAAGTGGCTGTTGTCATGCATTTCTGCCCCAATGGTGCAAAGCTATTTCCAGCATCTTTGCATTTCACCCTCCTGCTCTGTTTTTCATAAGCTATAATAATAGCAAAAAATGCTGCCAGCTAGTGGCATACAAAAAGTGGCTGTTGTCATGCATTTCTGCCCCAATGGTGCCAAGCTATTTCCAGCACCTCTGCAATACACCCTCCTGCTCTGTTTTTAATAAGCTATAATAATAGCAAAAAATGCTGCAATTTAGTGGCATACCAACAGTGGCTGTTGTACTGCATTTCTGCCCCAATGGTGCCAAGGTATTTCTAGGACCTCTGCAATACACCCTCCTGCTCTGTTTTTAATAAGCTATAATAATAGCAAAAAATGCTGCCAGTTATTGGCATCCAAAAAGTGGTTGTTGTACTCCATTTGTGCCCCAATAGTGCCAAGCTATTTCCAGCACCTCTGCATTACACCCTCCTGCTCTGTTTTAATATGCTATAAAAATAAAAAATGCTGCAAGTTAGTGGCATACAAAAAGTGGCTGTTGTACTCCATTTGTGCCCTACTGGTGCCAAGCTATTTCTAGCACCTCTGCATGACACCCTCCTGCTCTGTTTTTAATAAGCTATAATAATAGCAAAAAATGCTGCAATTTAGTGGCACACCAAAAGTGGCAGTTGTACTCCATTTCTGCCCCAATGGTGCCAAGCTATTTCTAGCACCTCTGCATGACACCCTCCTGCTCTTTTTTTTAATAAGCTATAATAATAGCAAAAAATGCTGCCAGTTAGTGGCATCCAAAAAGTGGCTGTTTTACTCCATTTGTGCCCCAATGGTGCCAAGCTATTTCCAGCACGTCTGCATTACACCCTCCTGCTCTGTTTTTAATAAGCTATAATAATAGCAAAAAATGCTTCAAGTTAGTGGCACAGAAAAAGTGGCTGTTGTCATGCATTTCTGCCCCAATGGTGCCAAGCTATTTCCAACACCTCTGCATTACACCCTCCTGCTCTGTTTTTAATAAGCTATAATAATAGAAAAAATGCTGCAAGTTAGTGGCATACAAAAAGTGGCTGTTGTCATGCATTTCTGCCCCAATGGTGCCAAGCTATTTCCAGCACCTCTGCATTACATCCTCCTGCTCTGTTTTTAATAAGCTATAATAATAGCAAAAAATGCTGCAATTTAGTGGCATACCAACAGTGGCTGTTGTACTGCATTTCTGCCCCAATGGTGCCAAGGTATTTCTAGGACCTCTGCATTACACCCTCCTGCTCAGTTTTTAATAAGCTATAATAATAGCAAAAAATGCTGCCAGTTAGTGGCATCCAAAAAGTGGTTGTTGTACTCCATTTGTGCCCCAATAGTGCCAAGCTATTTCCAGCACCTCTGCATTACACCCTCCTGCTCTGTTTTAATATGCTATAAAAATAACAAAAAATGCTGCAAGTTAGTGGCATACAAAAAGTGGCTGTTGTACTCCATTTGTGCCCTACTGGTGCCAAGCTATTTCTAGCACCTCTGCATTACACTCTCCTGCTCTGTTTTAAATAAGTTATAATAATAGCAAAAAATGCTGCAATTTAGTGGCATACCAAAAGTGGCTGTTGTACTCTATTTGTGACCCATTGGTGCCAAGCTATTACCAGCACCTCTGCATTATATCCTCCTGCTCTGTTTTTAATAAGCTATAATAATAGCAAAAAATGCTGCCAGTTAGTGGCATACAAAAAGTGGCTGTTGTCATGCATTTCAGCCCCAATGGTGCCAAGCTATTTCCAGCACCTTTGCATTACACCCTCCTGCTCTGTTTTAAATAAGCTATAATAATAGCAAAAAATGCTTCAAGTTAGTGGCATACAAAAAGTGGCTGTTGTCATGCATTTCTGCCCCAATGGTGCCAAGCTATTTCCAGCACCTCTGCATTACACCCTTCTGCTCTGTTTTTAATAAGCTATAATAATAGCAAAAAATGCTGCAATTTAATGTCATACTAAAAGTGGCTGTTGTACTCCATTTCAGCCCCAATGGTGCCAAGCTATTTCCAACACCTCTGCATTACACCCTCCTGCTCTGTTTTTAATAATCTATAATAATAGCAAAAAATGCTGCAAGTTAGTGGCATACAAAAAGTGGCTGTTGTCATGCATTTCTGCCCCAATGGTGCCAAGCTATTTCCAGCACCTCTGCATTACACCCTTCTGCTCTGTTTTTAATAAGCTATAATAATAGCAAAAAATGCTGCAATTTAATGTCATACTAAAAGTGGCTGTTGTACTCCATTTCTGCCCCACTGGTGCCAAGCTATTTCCAGCACCTCTGCATTACATCCTCCTGCTCTGTTTTTAATAAGCTATAATAATAGCAAAAAATGCTGCAATTTAGTGGCATACCAAAAGTGGCTGTTATACTCCATTTCTGCCCCAATGGTGCCAAGCTATTTCTAGGACCTCTGCATTACACCCTCCTGCTCTGTTTTTATTAAGCTATAATAATAGCAAAAAATTTTGCCAGTTAGTGGCATCCAAAAAGTGGCTGTTGTACTCCATTTGTGCCCCAATGGTGCCAAGCTATTTCCAGCACCTCTGCATTACACCCTCCTACTCTGTTTTTAATAAGCTATAATAATAGCAAAAAATGCTGCAATTTAGTGGCATACCAAAAGTGACTGTTGTACTCCATTTCTGCCCCAATGGTGCCAAACTATTTCCAGCACCTCTGCATTACACCCTCCTGCTCTATTTTTAATAAGCTATAATAATTACAAAAAATGCTGCCAGTTAGTGGCACACAAAAAGTGGCTGTTGTCATGCATTTCTGCCCCAATGGTGCCAAGCTATTTCCAGCACCTCTGCATTACACCCTCCTGCTCTGTTTTTAATAAGCTATAATAATAGCAAAAAATGCTGCAAGTTAGTGGCATACAAAAAGTGGCTGTTGTCATGCATTTCTGCCCCAATGGTGCCAAGCTATTTCCAACACCTCTGCATTACACCCTCCTGCTCTGTTTTTAATAATCTATAACAATAGCAAAAAATGCTGCAATTTAGTGGCATACAAAAAGTGGCTGTTGTCATGCATTTCTGCCCCAATGGTGCCAAGCTATTTCCAGCACCTCTGCATTACACCCTTCTGCTCTGTTTTTAATAAGCTATAATAATAGCAAAAAATGCTGCAATTTAATGTCATACTAAAAGTGGCTGTTGTACTCCATTTCTGCCCCACTGGTGCCAAGCTATTTCCAGACCTCTGCATTACATCCTCCTGCTCTGTTTTTAATAAGCTATAATAATAGCAAAAAATGCTGCAATTTAGTGGCATACCAAAAGTGGCTGTTGTACTCCATTTCTGCCCCAATGGTGCCAAGCTATTTCTAGGACCTCTGCATTACACCCTCCTGCTCTGTTTTTAATAAGCTATAATAACAGCAAAAAATGCTGCCAGTTAGTGGCATCCAAAAAGTGGCTGTTGTACTCCATTTGTGCCCCAATGGTGCCAAGCTATTTCCAGCACCGCTGCATTACACCCTCCTGCTCTGTTTTTAATAAGCTATAATAATAGCAAAAAATGCTGCAAGTTAGTGGCATACAAAAAGTGGCTGTTGTCATGCATTTTTGCCCCAATGGTGCCAAGCTATTTCCAGCACCTCTGCATTACACCCTCCTGCTCTGTTTTAATATGCTATAATAATAGCAAAAAATGCTGCAAGTTAGTGGCATACAAAAAGTGGCTGTTGTACTCAATTTGTGCCCTACTGGTGCCAAGCTATTTCTAGCACCTCTGCATGACACCCTCCTGCTCTGTTTGTAATAAGCTATAATAATAGCAAAAAATGCTGCCAGTTAGTGGCATCCAAAAAGTGGCTTTTGTACTCCATTTGTGCCCCAATGGTGCCAAGCTATTTCCAGCACCTCTGCATTACACCCTCCTGCTCTGTTTTTAATAAGCTATAATAATAGCAAAAAATGCTGCAATTTAGTGGCATACCAAAAGTGGCTGTTGTACTCTATTTGTGCCCCATTGGTGCCAAGCTATTACCAGCACCTCTGCATTATACCCTCCTGCTCTGTTTTTAATAAGCTATAATAATAGCAAAAAATGCTGCAATTTAGTGACATACCAAAAGTGGCTGTTGTACTCCATTTCTGCCCCAATGGTACCAAGCTATTTCAAGCACCTCTGCATTACACCCTCCTGCTCTGTTTTTAATAAGCTATAATAATAGCAAAAAATGCTGCAATTTAGTGGCATACCAAAAGTGACTGTTGTACAACATTTCTGTCCCAATGGTCCCAAGCTATTTCCAGCACCTCTGCATTACACCCTCTTGCTCTATTTTTAATAAGCTATAATAATAGCAAAAAATGCTGCTAGTTAGTGGCATACAAAAAGTGGCTGTTTTCATGCATTTCTGCCCCAATGGTGCCAAGCTATTTCCATCACCTCTGTATTACACCCTTCTGCTCTGTTTTTAATAAGCTATAATAATAGCAAAAAATGTTGCAAATTAGTGGCATACCAAAAGTGGCTGTTGTACTCCATTTCTGCCCCAATGGTGCCAAGCTATTTCCAGCACCTCTGCATTACACCCTCCTGCTCTGTTTTTTAATAAGCTATAATAATAGCAAAAAATGCTGCCAGTTAGTGGCATCCAAAAAGTGGCTGTTGTACTCTATTTGTGCCCCATTGGTGCCAAGCTATTACCAGCACCTCTGCATTATACCCTCCTGCTCTGTTTTTAATAAGCTATAATAATAGCAAAAAATGCTGCAATTTAGTGACATACCAAAAGTGGCTGTTGTACTCCATTTCTGCCCCAATGGTGCCAATCTATTTCAAGCACCTCTGCATTACACCCTCCAGCTCTGTTTTTAATAAGCTATAATAATAGCAAAAAATGCTGCCAGTTAGTGGCATACCAAAAGTGACTGTTGTACAACATTTCTGCCCCAATGGTCCCAAGCTATTTCCAGCACCTCTGCATTACACCCTCCTGCTCTGTTTTAAATAAGCTATAATAATAGCAAAAAATGCTTCAAGTTAGTGGCATAGAAAAAGTGGCTGTTGTCATGCATTTCTGCCCCAATGGTGCCAAGCTATTTCCATCACCTCTGTATTACACCCTTCTGCTCTGTTTTTAATAAGCTATAATAATAGCAAAAAATGCTGCAAATTAGTGGCATACCAAAAGTGGCTGTTGTACTCCATTTCTGCCCCAATGGTGCCAAGCTATTTCCAGCACCTCTGCATTACACCCTCCTGCTCTGTTTTTAATAAGCTATAATAATAGCAAAAAATGCTGCCAGTTAGTGGCATCCAAAAAGTGGCTGTTGTACTCCATTTGTGCCCCAATGGTGCCAAGCTATTTCCAGCACCTCTGCATTACACCCTCCTGCTCTGTTTTTAATAAGCTATAATAATAGCAAAAAATGCTGCCAGTTAGTGGCATCCAAAAAGTGGCTGTTGTACTCCATTTGGGCCCCAATGGCGCCAAGCTATTTCCAGCACCTCTGCATTACACCCTCCTGCTCTGTTTTTAATAAGCTATAATAAAAGCAAAAAATGCTGCAAGATAGTGGCATAGAAAAAGTGGCTGTTGTCATGCATTTCTGCCCCAATGGTGCCAAGCTATTTCCAACACCTCTGCATTACACCCTCCTGCTCTGTTTTTAATAATCTATAATAATAGCAAGAAATGCTGCAATTTAGTGGCATACCAAAAGTGGCTGTTGTACTCTATTTGTGCCCCATTGGTGCCAAGCTATTACTAGCACCTCTGCATTACACCCTCCTGCTCTGTTTTTAATATGCTATAATAATAGCAAAAAATGCTGCCAGTTAGTGGCATCCAAAAAGTGGCTGTTGTACTCCATTTGTGCCCCAATGGTGCCAAGCTATTTCCAGCACCTCTGCATTACACCCTCCTGCTCTGTTTTTAATAAGCTATAATAATAGCAAAAAATGCTGCAATTTAGTGGCATACCAAAAGTGACTGTTGTACTCCATTTCTGCCCCAATGGTGCCAAGCTATTTCCAGCACCTCTGCATTACACCCTCCTGCTCTATTTTTAATAAGCTATAATAATAGCAAAAAATGCTGCCAGTTAGTGGCATACAAAAAGTGGCTGTTGTCATGCATTTCTGCCCTAATGGTGCCAAGCTATTTCCAGCACCTCTGCATTACACCCTTTTGCTCTGTTTTTAATAAGCTATAATAATAGCAAAAAATGCTGAAAGTTAGTGGCATACAAAAAGTGGCTGTTGTCATGCATTTCTGCCCCAATGGTGCCAAGCTATTTCCAGCACCTCTGCATTACACCCTCCTGCTCTGTTTTTAATAAGCTATAATAATAGCAAAAAATGCTGCAAGTTAGTGGCATACAAAAAGTGGCTGTTGTCATGCATTTCTGCTTCAATGGTGCCAAGCTATTTCCAACACCTCTGCATTACACCCTCCTGCTCTGTTTTTAATAATCTATAATAATAGAAAAAAATGCTGCAATTTAGTGGCATACAAAAAGTGGCTGTTGTCATGCATTTCTGCCCCAATGGTGCCAAGCTATTTCCAGCACCTCTGCATTACACCCTTCTGCTCTGTTTTTAATAAGCTATAATAATAGCAAAAAATGCTGCAATTTAATGTCATACTAAAAGTGGCTGTTGTACTCCATTTCTGCCCCACTGGTGCCAAGCTATTTCCAGCACCTCTGCATTACATCCTCCTGCTCTGTTTTTAATAAGCTATAATAATAGCAAAAAATGCTGCAATTTAGTGGCATACCAAAAGTGGCTGTTGTACTCCATTTCTGCCCCAATGGTGCCAAGCTATTTCTAGGACCTCTGCATTACACCCTCCTGCTCTGTTTTTAATAAGCTATAATAACAGCAAAAAATGCTGCCAGTTAGTGGCATCCAAAAAGTGGCTGTTGTACTCCATTTGTGCCCCAATGGTGCCAAGCTATTTCCAGCACCGCTGCATTACACCCTCCTGCTCTGTTTTTAATAAGCTATAATAATAGCAAAAAATGCTGCAAGTTAGTGGCATACAAAAAGTGGCTGCTGTCATGCATTTTTGCCCCAATGGTGCCAAGCTATTTCCAGCACCTCTGCATTACACCCTCCTGCTCTGTTTTAATATGCTATAATAATAGCAAAAAATGCTGCAAGTTAGTGGCATACAAAAAGTGGCTGTTGTACTCAATTTGTGCCCTACTGGTGCCAAGCTATTTCTAGCACCTCTGCATGACACCCTCCTGCTCTGTTTGTAATAAGCTATAATAATAGCAAAAAATGCTGCCAGTTAGTGGCATCCAAAAAGTGGCTTTTCTACTCCATTTGTGCCCCAATGGTGCCAAGCTATTTCCAGCACCTCTGCATTACACCCTCCTGCTCTGTTTTTAATAAGCTATAATAATAGCAAAAAATGCTGCAATTTAGTGGCATACCAAAAGTGGCTGTTGTACTCTATTTGTGCCCCATTGGTGCCAAGCTATTACCAGCACCTCTGCATTATACCCTCCTGCTCTGTTTTTAATAAGCTATAATAATAGCAAAAAATGCTGCAATTTAGTGACATACCAAAAGTGGCTGTTGTACTCCATTTCTGCCCCAATGGTGCCAAGCTATTTCAAGCACCTCTGCATTACACCCTCCTGCTCTGTTTTTAATAAGCTATAATAATAGCAAAAAATGCTGCAATTTAGTGGCATACCAAAAGTGACTGTTGTACAACATTTCTGCCCCAATGGTCCAAAGCTATTTCCAGCACCTCTGCATTACACCCTCTTGCTCTATTTTTAATAAGCTATAATAATAGCAAAAAATGCTGCCAGTTAGTGGCATACAAAAAGTGGCTGTTTTCATGCATTTCTGCCCCAATGGTGCCAAGCTATTTCCAGCACCTCTGCATTACACCCTCCTGCTCTGTTTTAAATAAGCTATAATAATAGCAAAAAATGCTTCAAGTTAGTGGCATAGAAAAAGTGGCTGTTGTCATGCATTTCTGCCCCAATGGTGCCAAGCTATTTCCAGCACCTCTGCATTACACCCTTCTGCTCTGTTTTTAATAAGCTATAATAATAGCAAAAAATGCTGCAAATTAGTGGCATACCAAAATTGGCTGTTGTACTCCATTTCTGCCCCAATGGTGCCAAGCTATTTCCAGCACCTCTGCATTACACCCTCCTGCTCTGTTTTTAATAAGCTATAATAATAGCAAAAAATGCTGCCAGTTAGTGGCATCCAAAAAGTGGCTGTTGTACTCCATTTGTGCCCCAATGGAGCCAAGCTATTTCCAGCACCTCTGCATTACACCCTCCTGCTCTGTTTTTAATAAGCTATAATAATAGCAAAAAATGCTGCCAGTTAGTGGCATCCAAAAAGTGGCTGTTGTACTCCATTTGTGCCCCAATGGCGCCAAGCTATTTCCAGCACCTCTGCATTACACCCTCCTGCTCGGTTTTTAATAAGCTATAATAAAAGCAAAAAATGCTGCAAGATAGTGGCATAGAAAAAGTGGCTGTTGTCATGCATTTCTGCCCCAATGGTGCCAAGCTATTTCCATCACCTCTACATTACACCCTTCTGCTCTGTGTTTAATAAACTATAATAATAGCAAAAAATGCTGCAAATTAGTGGCATACCAAAAGTGGCTGTTGTACTCCATTTCTGCCCCAATGGTGCCAAGCTATTTCCAGCACCTCTGCATTACACCCTCCTGCTCTGTTTTTAATAATCTATAATAATAGCAAAAAATGCTGCAATTTAGTGGCATACCAAAAGTGGCTGTTGTACTCTATTTGTGCCCCATTGGTGCCAAGCTATTACTAGCACCTCTGCATTACACCCTCCTGCTCTGTTTTTAATAAGCTATAATAATAGCAAAAAATGCTGCCAGTTAGTGGCATCCAAAAAGTGGTTGTTGTACTCCATTTGTGCCCCAATAGTGCCAAGCGATTTCCAGCACCTCTGCATTACACCCTCCTGCTCTGTTTTAATATGCTATAATAATAACAAAAAATGCTGCCAGTTAGTGGCATCCAAAAAGTGGCTGTTGTACTCCATTTGTGCCCCAATGGTGCCAAGCTATTTCCAGCACCTCTGCATTACACCCTCCTGCTCTGTTTTTAATAAGCTATAATAATAGCAAAAAATGCTGCCAGTTAGTGGCATCCAAAAAGTGGCTGTTGTACTCCATTTGTGCCCCAATGGTGCCAAGCTATTTCCAGCACCTCTGCATTACACCCTCCTGCTCTGTTTTTAATAAGCTATAATAAAAGCAAAAAATGCTGCAAGATAGTGGCATAGAAAAAGTGGCTGTTGTCATGCATTTCTGCCCCAATGGTGCCAAGCTATTTCCAACACCTCTGCATTACACACTCCTGCTCTGTTTTTAATAATCTATAATAATAGCAAGAAATGCTGCAATTTAGTGGCATACCAAAAGTGGCTGTTGTACTCTATTTGTGCCCCATTGGTGCCAAGCTATTACTAGCACCTCTGCATTACACCCTCCTGCTCTGTTTTTAATAAGCTATAATAATAGCAAAAAATGCTGCCAGTTAGTGGCATCCAAAAAGTGGCTGTTGTACTCCATTTGTGCCCCAATGGTGCCAAGCTATTTCCAGCACCTCTGCATTACACCCTCCTGCTCTGTTTTTAATAAGCTATAATAATAGCAAAAAATGCTGCAATTTAGTGGCATACCAAAAGTGACTGTTGTACTCCATTTCTGCCCCAATGGTGCCAAGCTATTTCCAGCACCTCTGCATTACACCCTCCTGCTCTATTTTTAATAAGCTATAATAATAGCAAAAAATGCTGAAAGTTAGTGGCATACAAAAAGTGGCTGTTGTCATGCATTTCTGCCCCAATGGTGCCAAGCTATTTCCAGCACCTCTGCATTACACCCTCCTGCTCTGTTTTTAATAAGCTATAATAATAGCAAAAAATGCTGCAAGTTAGTGGCATACAAAAAGTGGCTGTTGTCATGCATTTCTGCTTCAATGGTGCCAAGCTATTTCCAACACCTCTGCATTACACCCTCCTGCTCTGTTTTTAATAATCTATAATAATAGAAAAAAATGCTGCAATTTAGTGGCATACAAAAAGTGGCTGTTGTCATGCATTTCTGCCCCAATGATGCCAAGCTATTTCCAGCACCTCTGCATTACACCCTTCTGCTCTGTTTTTAATAAGCTATAATAATAGCAAAAAATGCTGCAATTTAATGTCATACTAAAAGTGGCTGTTGTACTCCATTTCTGCCCCACTGGTGCCAAGCTATTTCCAGCACCTCTGCATTACATCCTCCTGCTCTGTTTTTAATAAGCTATAATAATAGCAAAAAATGCTGCAATTTAGTGGCATACCAAAAGTGGCTGTTGTACTCCATTTCTGCCCCAATGGTGCCAAGCTATTTCTAGGACCTCTGCATTACACCCTCCTGCTCTGTTTTTAATAAGCTATAATAACAGCAAAAAATGCTGCCAGTTAGTGGCATCCAAAAAGTGGCTGTTGTACTCCATTTGTGCCCCAATGGTGCCAAGCTATTTCCAGCACCGCTGCATTACACCCTCCTGCTCTGTTTTTAATAAGCTATAATAATAGCAAAAAATGCTGCAAGTTAGAGGCATACAAAAAGTGGCTGTTGTCATGCATTTTTGCCCCAATGGTGCCAAGCTATTTCCAGCACCTCTGCATTACACCCTCCTGCTCTGTTTTAATATGCTATAATAATAGCAAAAAATGCTGCAAGTTAGTGGCATACAAAAAGTGGCTGTTGTACTCAATTTGTGCCCTACTGGTGCCAAGCTATTTCTAGCACCTCTGCATGACACCCTCCTGCTCTGTTTGTAATAAGCTATAATAATAGCAAAAAATGCTGCCAGTTAGTGGCATCCAAAAAGTGGCTTTTCTACTCCATTTCTGCCCCAATGGTGCCAAGCTATTTCCAGCACCTCTGCATTACACCCTCCTGCTCTGTTTTTAATAAGCTATAATAATAGCAAAAAATGCTGCAATTTAGTGGCATACCAAAAGTGGCTGTTGTACTCTATTTGTGCCCCATTGGTGCCAAGCTATTACCAGCACCTCTGCATTATACCCTCCTGCTCTGTTTTTAATAAGCTATAATAATAGCAAAAAATGCTGCAATTTAGTGACATACCAAAAGTGGCTGTTGTACTCCATTTCTGCCCCAATGGTGCCAAGCTATTTCAAGCACCTCTGCATTACACCCTCCTGCTCTGTTTTTAATAAGCTATAATAATAGCAAAAAATGCTGCAATTTAGTGGCATACCAAAAGTGACTGTTGTACAACATTTCTGCCCCAATGGTCCAAAGCTATTTCCAGCACCTCTGCATTACACCCTCTTGCTCTATTTTTAATAAGCTATAATAATAGCAAAAAATGCTGCCAGTTAGTGGCATACAAAAAGTGGCTGTTTTTATGCATTTCTGCCCCAATGGTGCCAAGCTATTTCCAGCACCTCTGCATTACACCCTCCTGCTCTGTTTTAAATAAGCTATAATAATAGCAAAAAATGCTTCAAGTTAGTGGCATAGAAAAAGTGGCTGTTGTCATGCATTTCTGCCCCAATGGTGCCAAGCTATTTCCAGCACCTCTGCATTACACCCTTCTGCTCTGTTTTTAATAAGCTATAATAATAGCAAAAAATGCTGCAAATTAGTGGCATACCAAAATTGGCTGTTGTACTCCATTTCTGCCCCAATGGTGCCAAGCTATTTCCAGCACCTCTGCATTACACCCTCCTGCTCTGTTTTTAATAAGCTATAATAATAGCAAAAAATGCTGCCAGTTAGTGGCATCCAAAAAGTGGCTGTTGTACTCCATTTGTGCCCCAATGGTGCCAAGCTATTTCCAGCACCTCTGCATTACACCCTCCTGCTCTGTTTTTAATAAGCTATAATAATAGCAAAAAATGCTGCCAGTTAGTGGCATCCAAAAAGTGGCTGTTGTACTCCATTTGTGCCCCAATGGCTCCAAGCTATTTCCAGCACCTCTGCATTACACCCTCCTGCTCGGTTTTTAATAAGCTATAATAAAAGCAAAAAATGCTGCAAGATAGTGGCATAGAAAAAGTGGCTGTTGTCATGCATTTCTGCCCCAATGGTGCCAAGCTATTTCCATCACCTCTACATTACACCCTTCTGCTCTGTGTTTAATAAACTATAATAATAGCAAAAAATGCTGCAAATTAGTGGCATACCAAAAGTGGCTGTTGTACTCCATTTCTGCCCCAATGGTGCCAAGCTATTTCCAGCACCTCTGCATTACACCCTCCTGCTCTGTTTTTAATAATCTATAATAATAGCAAGAAATGCTGCAATTTAGTGGCATACCAAAAGTGGCTGTTGTACTCTATTTGTGCCCCATTGGTGCCAAGCTATTACTAGCACCTCTGCATTACACCCTCCTGCTCTGTTTTTAATAAGCTATAATAATAGCAAAAAATGCTGCCAGTTAGTGGCATCCAAAAAGTGGTTGTTGTACTCCATTTGTGCCCCAATAGTGCCAAGCGATTTCCAGCACCTCTGCATTACATTCTCCTGCTCTGTTTTAATATGCTATAATAATAACAAAAAATGCTGCCAGTTAGTGGCATCCAAAAAGTGGCTGTTGTACTCCATTTGTGCCCCAATGGTGCCAAGCTATTTCCAGCATCTCTGCATTACACCCTCCTGCTCTGTTTTTAATAAGCTATAATAATAGCAAAAAATGCTGCCAGTTAGTGGCATCCAAAAAGTGGCTGTTGTACTCCATTTGTGCCCCAATGGTGCCAAGCTATTTCCAGCACCTCTGCATTACACCCTCCTGCTCTGTTTTTAATAAGCTATAATAAAAGCAAAAAATGCTGCAAGATAGTGGCATAGAAAAAGTGGCTGTTGTCATGCATTTCTGCCC
Organism: Anomaloglossus baeobatrachus; assembly: GCF_048569485.1. NCBI lineage: Eukaryota > Metazoa > Chordata > Amphibia > Anura > Aromobatidae > Anomaloglossus > Anomaloglossus baeobatrachus. Next base: position 204,894,450 of record NC_134355.1, on the reverse strand, counting down.
CAATGGTGCCAAGCTATTTCCAACACCTCTGCATTACACACTCCTGCTCTGTTTTTAATAATCTATAATAATAGCAAGAAATGCTGCAATTTAGTGGCATACCAAAAGTGGCTGTTGTACTCTATTTGTGCCCCATTGGTGCCAAGCTATTACTAGCACCTCTGCATTATACCCTCCTGCTCTGTTTTTAATAAGCTATAATAATAGCAAAAAAATGCTGCCAGTTAGTGGCATCCAAAAAGTGGTTGTTGTACTCCATTTGTGCCCCAATAGTGCCAAGCGATTTCCAGCACCTCTGCATTACACCCTCCTGCTCTGTTTTAATATCCTATGATAATAACAAAAAATGCTGCAAGTTAGTGGCATACAAAAAGTGGCTGTTGTACTCCATTTGTGCCCTACTGGTGCCAAGCTATTTCTAGCACCTCTGCATTACACCCTCCTGCTCTGTTTTTAATAAGCTATAATAATAGCAAAAAATGCTGCAATTTAGTGACATACCAAAAGTGGCTGTTGTACTCCATTTCTGCCCCAATGGTGCCAAGCTATTTCTAGCACCTCTGCATTACACCCTCCTGCTCTGTTTTTAATAAGCTATAATAATAGCAAAAAATGCTGCCAGTTAGTGGCATCCAAAAAGTGGCTGTTGTACTCCATCTGTGCCCTACTGGTGCCAAGCTATTTCTAGCACCTCTGCATGACACCCTCCTGCACTGTTTTTAAGAAGCTATAATAATAGCAAAAAATGCTGCCAGTTAGTGGCATCCAAAAAGTGGCTGTTGTACTCCATTTGTGCCCCAATGGTGCCAAGCTATTTCCAGCACCTCTGCATTACACCCTCCTGCTCTGTTTTTAATAAGCTATAATAATAGCAAAAAATGCTGCAAGTTATTGGCATACAAAAAGTGGCTGTTGTCATGCATTTCTGCCCCAATGGTGCCAAGGTATTTCCAGCACCTCTGCAATACACTCTCCTGCTCTGTTTTTAATAAGCTATAATAATAGCAAAAAATGCTGCAATTTAGTGGCATACCAAAAGTGGCTGTTGTACTCCATTTCTGCCCCAATGGTGCTAAGCTATTTCTAGCACCTCTGCATTACACCCTCCTGCTCTGTTTTTAAAAAGCTATAATAATAGCAAAAAATGCTGCCAGTTAGTGGCATCCAAAAAGTGGCTGTTGTAATCCATTTGTGCCCCAATGGTGCCAAGCTATTTCCAGCACCTCTGCATTACACCCTCCTGCTCTGTTTTTAATAAGCTATAATAATAGAAAAAAATGCTGCAAGTTAGTGGCATACAAAAAGTGGCTGTTGTCATGCATTTCTGCCCCAATGGTGCCAAGCTATTTCCAGCACCTCTGCATTACACCCTTTTGCTCTGTTTTTAATAAGCTATAATAATAGCAAAAAATGCTGCAATTTAGTGGCATACCAACAGTGGCTGTTGTACTGCATTTCTGCCCCAATGGTGCCAAGGTATTTCTAGGACCTCTGCATTACACCCTCCTGCTCTGTTTTTAATAAGCTATAATAATAGCAAAAAATGCTGCCAGTTAGTGGCATCCAAAAAGTGGTTGTTGTACTCCATTTGTGCCCCAATAGTGCCAAGCTATTTCCAGCACCTCTGCATTACACCCTCCTGCTCTGTTTTAATATGCTATAAAAATAACAAAAAATGCTGCAAGTTAGTGGCATACAAAAAGTGGCTGTTGTACTCCATTTGTGCCCTACTGGTGCCAAGCTATTTCTAGCACCTCTGCATTACACCCTCCTGCTCTGTTTTTAATAAGCTATAATATTAGCAAAAAATGCTGCCAGTTAGTGGCATCCAAAAAGTGGCTGTTGTACTCCATTCGTGCCCCAATGGTTCCAATCTATTTCCAGCACCTCTGCATTACACCCTCCTGCTCTGTTTTTAATAAGCTATAATAATAGCAAAAAATGCTGCAAGTTAGTGGCATACAAAAAGTGGCTGTTGTCATGCATTTCTGCCCCAATGGTGCCAAGCTATTTCCAGCACCTCTGCATTACACCCTTCTGCTCTGTTTTTAATAAGCTATAATATAAGCAAAAAATGCTGCAAGTTAGTGGCATACAAAAAGTGGCTGTTAAACTCCATTTGTTCCCCACTGGTGCCAAGCTATTTCTAGCACCTCTGCATTACACCCTCCTGCTCTGTTTCTAATAAGCTATAATAATAGCAAAAAATGCTGCCAGTTAGTGGCATCCAAAAAGTGGCTGTTGTACTCCATTTCTTCCCCAATGGTGCCAAGCTATTTCCAGCACCTCTGCATTACACCCTCCTGCTCTGTTTTGAATAAGCTATAATAAAAGCAAAAAATGCTGCAAGATAGTGGCATAGAAAAAGTGGCTCTTGTCATGCATTTCTGCCCCAATGGTGCCAAGCTATTTCCAACACCTCTGCATTACACCCTCCTGCTCTGTTTTTAATAATCTATAATAATAGCAAGAAATGCTGCAATTTAGTGGCATACCAAAAGTGGCTGTTGTACTCTATTTGTGCCCCATTGGTGCCAAGCTATTACTAGCACCTCTGCATTACACCCTCCTGCTCTGTTTTTAATAAGCTATAATAATAGCAAAAAATGCTGCCAGTTAGTGGCATCCAAAAAGTGGTTGTTGTACTCAATTTGTGCCCCAATAGTGCCAAGCGATTTCCAGCACCTCTGCATTACACCCTCCTGCTCTGTTTTAATATGCTATAATAATAACAAAAAATGCTGCCAGTTAGTGGCATCCAAAAAGTGGCTGTTGTACTCCATTTGTGCCCCAATGGTGCCAAGCTATTTCCAGCACCTCTGCATTACACCCTCCTGCTCTGTTTTTAATAAGCTATAATAAAAGCAAAAAATGCTGCAAGATAGTGGCATAGAAAAAGTGGCTATTGTCATGCATTTCTGCCCCAATGGTGCCAAGCTATTGCCAACACCTCTGCATTACACCCTCCTGCTCTGTTTTTAATAATCTATAATAATAGCAAGAAATGCTGCAATTTAGTGGCATACCAAAAGTGGCTGTTGTACTCTATTTGTGCCCCATTGGTGCCAAGCTATTACTAGCACCTCTGCATTACACCCTCCTGCTCTGTTTTTAATAAGCTATAATAATAGCAAAAAAATGCTGCCAGTTAGTGGCATCCAAAAAGTGGTTGTTGTACTCCATTTGTGCCCCAATAGTGCCAAGCGATTTCCAGCACCTCTGCATTACACCCTCCTGCTCTGTTTTAATATGCTATAATAATAACAAAAAATGCTGCAAGTTATTGGCATACAAAAAGTGGCTGTTGTACTCCATTTGTGCCCTACTGGTGCCAAGCTATTTCTAGCACCTCTGCATTACACCCTCCTGCTCTGTTTTTAATAAGCTATAATAGCAAAAAATGCTGCAATTTAGTGGCATACCAAAAGTGACTGTTGTACTCCATTTCTGCCCCAATGGTGCCAAGCTATTTCCAGCACCTCTGCATTACACCCTCCTGCTCTGTTTTAAATAAGTTATAATAATAGCAAAAAATGCTGCAATTTAGTGGCATACCAAAAGTGGCTGTTGTACTCTATTTGTGCCCCATTGGTGCCAAGCTATTACCAGCACCTCTGCATTATATTCTCCTGCTCTGTTTTTAATAAGCTATAATAATAGCAAAAAATGCTGCAATTTAGTGACATACCAAAAGTGGCTGTTGTACTCCATTTCTGCCCCAATGGTGCCAAGCTATTTCCAGCACCTCTGCATTACACCCTCCTGCTCTGTTTTTAATAAGCTATAATAATAGCAAAAAATGCTGCCAGTTAGTGGCATCCAAAAAGTGGCTGTTGTACTCCATCTGTGCCCTACTGGTGCCAAGCTATTTCTAGCACCTCTGCATGACACCCTCCTGCACTGTTTTTAAGAAGCTATAATAATAGCAAAAAATGCTGCCAGTTAGTGGCATCCAAAAAGTGGCTGTTGTACTCCATTTGTGCCCCAATGGTGCCAAGCTATTTCCAGCACCTCTGCATTACACCCTCCTGCTCTGTTTTTAATAAGCTATAATAATAGCAAAAAATGCTGCAAGTTAGTGGCATACAAAAAGTGGCTGTTGTCATGCATTTCTGCCCCAATGGTGCCAAGGTATTTCCAGCACCTCTGCAATACACCCTCCTGCTCTGTTTTTAATACGCTATAATAATAGCAAAAAATGCTGCAATTTAGTGGCATACCAAAAGTGGCTGTTGTACTCCATTTCTGCCCCAATGGTGCTAAGCTATTTCTAGCACCTCTGCATTACACCCTCCTGCTCTGTTTTTAAAAAGCTATAATAATAGCAAAAAATGCTGCCAGTTAGTGGCATCCAAAAAGTGGCTGTTGTAATCCATTTGTGCCCCAATGGTGCCAAGCTATTTCCAGCACCTCTGCATTACACCCTCCTGCTCTGTTTTTAATGAGCTATAATAGTAGCAAAAAAATGCTGCAAGTTAGTGGCATACAAAAAGTGGCTGTTGTCATGCATTTCTACCCCAATGGTGCCAAGCTATTTCCAGCACCTCTGCATTACACCCTTTTGCTCTGTTTTTAATAAGCTATAATAATAGCAAAAAATGCTGAAAGTTAGTGGCATACAAAAAGTGGCTGTTGTCATGCATTTCTGCCCCAATGGTGCCAAGCTATTTCCAGCACCTCTGCATTACACCCTCCTGCTCTGTTTTTAATAAGCTATAATAATAGCAAAAAATGCTGCAAGTTAGTGGCATACAAAAATTGGCTGTTGTCATGCATTTCTGCCCCAATGGTGCCAAGCTATTTCCAGCACCTCTGCATTACACCCTTCTGCTCTGTTTTTAATAAGCTATAATATAAGCAAAAAATGCTGCAAGTTAGTGGCATACAAAAAGTGGCTGTTGAACTCCATTTGTTCCCCACTGGTGCCAAGCTATTTCTAGCACCTCTGCATTACACCCTCCTGCTCTGTTTCTAATAAGCTATAATAATAGCAAAAAATGCTGCCAGTTAGTGGCATCCAAAAAGTGGCTGTTGTACTCCATTTGTGCCCCAATGGTGCCAAGCTATTTCCAGCACGTCTGCATTACACCCTCCTGCTCTGTTTTTAATAAGCTATAATAATAGCAAAAAATGCTTCAAGTTAGTGGCACAGAAAAAGTGGCTGTTGTCATGCATTTCTGCCCCAATGGTGCCAAGCTAATTCCAACACCTCTGCATTACACCCTCCTGCTCTGTTTTTAATAAGCTATAATAATAGAAAAAAATGCTGCAAGTTAGTGGCATACAAAAAGTGGCCGTTGTCATGCATTTCTGCCCCAATGGTGCCAAGCTATTTCCAGCACCTCTGCATTACACCCTTCTGCTCTGTTTTTAATAAGCTATAATAATAGCAAAAAATGCTGCAATTTAATGGCTTACTAAAAGTGGCTGTTGTACTCCATTTCTTCCCCAATGGTGCCAAGCTATTTCCAGCACCTCTGCATTACATCCTCCTGCTCTGTTTTTAATAAGCTATAATAATAGCAAAAAATGCTGCAATTTAGTGGCATACCAACAGTGGCTGTTGTACTGCATTTCTGCCCCAATGGTGCCAAGGTATTTCTAGGACCTCTGCATTACACCCTCCTGCTCTGTTTTTAATAAGCTATAATAATAGCAAAAAATGCTGCCAGTTAGTGGCATCCAAAAAGTGGTTGTTGTACTCCATTTGTGCCCCAATAGTGCCAAGCTATTTCCAGCACCTCTGCATTACACCCTCCTGCTCTGTTTTAATATGCTATAAAAATAACAAAAAATGCTGCAAGTTAGTGGCATACAAAAAGTGGCTATTGTACTCCATTTGTGCCCTACTGGTGCCAAGCTATTTCTAGCACCTCTGCATTACACCCTCCTGCTCTGTTTTTAATAAGCTATAATATTAGCAAAAAATGCTGCCAGTTAGTGGCATCCAAAAAGTTGCTTTTGTACTCCGTTTGTGCCCCAATGGTGCCAAGCGATTTCCAGCACCTCTGCATTACACCCTCCTGCTCTGTTTTAAATAAGTTATAATAATAGCAAAAAATGCTGCAATTTAGTGGCATACCAAAAGTGGCTGTTGTACTCTATTTGTGCCCCATTGGTGCCAAGCTATTACCAGCACCTCTGCATTATATCCTCCTGCTCTGTTTTTAATAAGCTATAATAATAGCAAAAAATGCTGCAATTTAGTGACATACCAAAAGTGACTGTTGTACTCCATTTCTGCCCCAATTGTGCCAAGCTATTTCCAGCACCTCTGCATTACACCCTCCTGCTTTATTTTTAATAAGCTATAATAATAGCAAAAAATGCTGCAATTTAGTGGCATACCAAAAGTGACTGTTGTACTCCATTTCAGCCCCAATGGTGCCAAGCTATTTCCAGCACCTCTGCATTACACCCTCCTGCTCTGTTTTAAATAAGCTATAATAATAGCAAAAAATGCTTCAAGTTAGTGGCATAGAAAAAGTGGCTGTTGTCATGCGTTTCTGCCCCAATGGTGCCAAGCTATTTCCAGCACCTCTGCATTACACCCTCCTGCTCTGTTTTTAATAAGCTATAATAACAGCAAAAAATGCTGCAATTTAGTGGCATACCAAAAGTGGCTGTTGTACTCCATTTCTGCCCCATTGGTGCCAAGCTATTTCCAGCACCTCTGCATTACACCCTCCTGCTCTGTTTTTAATAAGCTATAATAATAGCAAAAAATGTTGCAAGTTAGTGGCATACAAAAAGTGGCTGTTGTCATGCATTTCTGCCCCAATGGTGCCAAGCTATTTCCAACATCTCTGCATTACACCCTCCTGCTCTGTTTTTAATAATCTATAATAATAGCAAAAAATGCTGCAAGTTAGTGGCATACAAAAAGTGGCTGTTGTCATGCATTTCTGCCCCAATGGTGCCAAGCTATTTCCAGCACCTCTGCATTACACCCTCCTGCTCTGTTTTTAATAAGCTATAATAACAGCAAAAAATGCTGCAATTTAGTGGCATACCAAAAGTGGCTGTTGTACTCCATTTCTGCCCCATTGGTGCCAAGCTATTTCCAGCACCTCTGCATTACACCCTCCTGCTCTGTTTTTAATAAGCTATAATAATAGCAAAAAATGTTGCAAGTTAGTGGCATACAAAAAGTGGCTGTTGTCATGCATTTCTGCCCCAATGGTGCCAAGCTATTTCCAGCACCTCTGCATTACACCCTTCTGCTCTGTTTTTAATAAGCTATAATAATAGCAAAAAATGCTGCAATTTAATGTCATACTAAAAGTGGCTGTTGTACTCCATTTCTGCCCCACTGGTGCCAAGCTATTTCCAGCACCTCTGCATTACATCCTCCTGCTCTGTTTTTAATAAGCTATAATAATAGCAAAAAATGCTGCAATTTAGTGGCATCCAAAAAGTGGCTGTTGTACTCCATTTGTGCCCCAATGGTGCCAAGCTATTTCTAGGACCTCTGCATTACACCCTCCTGCTCTGTTTTTAATAAGCTATAATAATAGCAAAAAATGCTGCCAGTTAGTGGCATCCAAAAAGTGGCTGTTGTACTCCATTTGTGCCCCAATGGTGCCAAGCTATTTCCAGCACCTCTGCATTACACCCTCCTGCTCTGTTTTTAATAAGCTATAATAATAGCAAAAAATGCTGCAATTTAGTGGCATACCAAAAGTGACTGTTGTACTCCATTTCTGCCCCAATGGTGCCAAGCTATTTCCAGCACCTCTGCATTACACCCTCCTGCTCTATTTTTAATAAGCTATAATAATAGCAAAAAATGCTGCCAGTTAGTGGCATACAAAAAGTGGCTGTTGTCATGCATTTCTGCCCCAATGGTGCCAAGCTATTTCCAGCACCTCTGCATTACACCCTCCTGCTCTGTTTTAAATAAGCTATAATAATAGCAAAAAATGCTTCAAGTTAGTGGCATAGAAAAAGTGGCTGTTGTCATGCATTTCTGCCCCAATGGTGCCAAGCTATTTCCAGCACCTCTGCATTACACCCTTTTGCTCTGTTTTTAATAAGCTATAATAATAGCAAAAAATGCTGAAAGTTAGTGGCATACAAAAAGTGGCTGTTGTTATGCATTTCTGCCCCAATGGTGCCAAGCTATTTCCAGCACCTCTGCATTACACCCTCCTGCTCTGTTTTTAATAAGCTATAATAGCAAAAAATGCTGCAATTTAGTGGCATACCAAAAGTGGCTGTTGTACTCCATTTCTGCCCCTTTGGTGCCAAGCTATTTCCAGCACCTCTGCATTACACCCTCCTGCTCTGTTTTTAATAAGCTATAATAATAGCAAAAAATGCTGCAAGTTAGTGGCATACAAAAAATGGCTGTTGTCATGCATTTCTGCCCCAATGGTGCCAAGCTATTTCCAACACCTCTGCATTACACCCTCCTGCTCTGTTTTTAATAATCTATAATAATAGCAAAAAATGCTGCAATTTAGTGGCATACAAAAAGTGGCTGTTATCATGCATTTCTGCCCCAATGGTGCCAAGCTATTTCCAGCACCTCTGCATTACACCCTTCTGCTCTGTTTTTAATAAGCTATAATAATAGCAAAAAATGCTGCAATTTAATGTCATACTAAAAGTGGCTGTTGTACTCCATTTCTGCCCCACTGGTGCCAAGCTATTTCCAGCACCTCTGCATTACATCCTCCTGCTCTGTTTTTAATAAGCTATAATAATAGCAAAAAATGCTGCAATTTAGTGGCATACCAAAAGTGGCTGTTGTACTCCGTTTATGCCCCTTTGGTGCCAAGCTATTTCTAGGACCTCTGCATTACACCCTCCTGCTCTGTTTTTAATAAGCTATAATAACAGCAAAAAATGCTGCCAGTTAGTGGCATCCAAAAAGTGGCTGTCGTACTCCATTTGTGCCCCAATGGTGCCAAGCTATTTCCAGCACCTCTGCATTACACCCTCCTGCTCTGTTTTTAATAAGCTATAATAATAGCAAAAAATGCTGCAAGTTAGTGGCATACAAAAAGTGGCTGTTGTCATGCATTTTTGCCCCAATGGTGCCAAGCTATTTCCAGCACCTCTGCATTACACCCTCCTGCTCTGTTTTAATATGCTATAATAATAGCAAAAAATGCTGCAAGTTAGTGGCATACAAAAAGTGGCTGTTGTACTCAATTTGTGCCCTACTGGTGCCAAGCTATTTCTAGCAACTCTGCATGACACCCTCCTGCTCTGTTTGTAATAAGCTATAATAATAGCAAAAAATGCTGCCAGTTAGTGGCATCCAAAAAGTGGCTTTTGTACTCCATTTGTGCCCCAATGGTGCCAAGCTATTTCCAGCACCTCTGCATTACACCCTCCTGCTCTGTTTTTAATAAGCTATAATAATAGCAAAAAATGCTGCAAGTTAGTGGCATACAAAAAGTGGCTGTTGTCATGCATTTTTGCCCCAATGGTGCCAAGCTATTTCCAGCACCTCTGCATTACACCCTCCTGCTCTGTTTTAATATGCTATAATAATAGCAAAAAATGCTGCAAGTTAGTGGCATACAAAAAGTGGCTGTTGTACTCAATTTGTGCCCTACTGGTGCCAAGCTATTTCTAGCACCTCTGCATGACACCCTCCTGCTCTGTTTGTAATAAGCTATAATAATAGCAAAAAATGCTGCCAGTTAGTGGCATCCAAAAAGTGGCTTTTGTACTCCATTTGTGCCCCAATGGTGCCAAGCTATTTCCAGCACCTCTGCATTACACCCTCCTGCTCTGTTTTTAATAAGCTATAATAATAGCAAAAAATGCTGCAATTTAGTGGCATACCAAAAGTGGCTGTTGTACTCTATTTGTGCCCCATTGGTGCCAAGCTATTACCAGCACCTCTGCATTATACCCTCCTGCTCTGTTTTTAATAAGCTATAATAATAGCAAAAAATGCTGCAATTTAGTGACATACCAAAAGTGGCTGTTGTACTCCATTTCTGCCCTAATGGTGCCAAGCTATTTCCAGCACCTCTGCATTACACCCTCCTGCTCTGTTTTTAATAAGCTATAATAATAGCAAAAAATGCTGCAATTTAGTGGCATACCAAAAGTGACTGTTGTACAACATTTCTGCCCCAATGGTCCCAAGCTATTTCCAGCACCTCTGCATTACACCCTCTTGCTCTATTTTTAATAAGCTATAATAATAGCAAAAAATGCTGCCAGTTAGTGGCATACAAAAAGTGGCTGTTGTCATGCATTTCTGCCCCAATGGTGCCAAGATATTTCCAGCACCTCTGCATTACACCCTCCTGCTCTGTTTTAAATAAGCTATAATCATAGCAAAAAATGCTTCAAGTTAGTGGCATAGAAAAAGTGGCTGTTGTCATGCATTTCTGCCCCAATGGTGCCAAGCTATTTCCAGCACCTCTGCATTACACCCTTCTGCTCTGTTTTTAATAAGCTATACTAATAGCAAAAAATGCTGCAAATTAGTGGCATTCCAAAAGTGGCTGTTGTACTCCATTTCTGCCCCAATGGTGCCAAGCTATTTCCAGCACCTCTGCATTACACCCTCCTGCTCTGTTTTTAATAAGCTATAATAATAGCAAAAAATGCTGCCAGTTAGTGGCATCCAAAAAGTGGCTGTTGTACTCCATTTGTGCCCCAATGGTGCCAAGCTATTTCCAGCACCTCTGCATTACACCCTCCTGCTCTGTTTTTAATAAGCTATAATAATAGCAAAAAATGCTGCCAGTTAGTGGCATCCAAAAAGTGGCTGTTGTACTCCATTTGTGCCCCAATGGTGCCAAGCTATTTCCAGCACCTCTGCATTACACCCTCCTGCTCTGTTTTTAATAAGCTATAATAAAAGCAAAAAATGCTGCAAGTTAGTGGCATAGAAAAAGTGGCTGTTGTCTTGCATTTCTGCCCCAATGGTGCCAAGCTATTTCCAATACCTTTGCATTACACCCTCCTGCTCTGTTTTTAATAATCTATAATAATAGCAAGAAATGCTGCAATTTAGTGGCATACCAAAAGTGGCTGTTGTACTCTATTTGTGCCCCATTGGTGCCAAGCTATTACTAGCACCTCTGCATTACACCCTCCTGCTCTGTTTTTAATAAGCTATAATAATAGCAAAAAATGCTGCCAGTTAGTGGCATCCAAAAAGTGGTTGTTGTACTCCATTTGTGCCCCAATAGTGCGAAGCGATTTCCAGCACCTCTGCATTACACCCTCCTGCTCTGTTTTAATATGCTATAATAATAACAAAAAATGCTGCAAGTTATTGGCATACAAAAAGTGGCTGTTGTACTCCATTTGTGCCCTACTGGTGCCAAGCTATTTCTAGCACCTCTGCATTACACCCTCCTGCTCTGTTTTTAATAAGCTATAATAATAGCAAAAAATGCTGCCAGTTAGTGGCATCCAAAAAGTTGCTTTTGTACTCCGTTTGTGCCCCATTGGTGCCAAGCTATTACCAGCACCTCTGCATTATATCCTCCTGTTCTGTTTTTAATAAGCTATAATAATAGCAAAAAATGCTGCAATTTAGTGACATACCAAAAGTGGCTGTTGTACTCCATTTCTGCCCCAATGGTGCCAAGCTATTTCCAGCACCTCTGCATTACACCCTCTTGCTCTGTTTTAAATAAGCTATAATAATAGCAAAAAATGCTTCAAGTTAGTGGCATAGAAAAAGTGGCTGTTGTCATGCATTTCTGCTCCAATGGTGCCAAGCTATTTCCAGCACCTCTGCATTACACCCTTTTGCTCTGTTTTTAATAAGCTATAATAATAGCAAAAAATGCTGAAAGTTAGTGGCATACAAAAAGTGGCTGTTGTCATGCATTTCTGCCCCAATGGCGCCAAGCTATTTCCAGCACCTCTGCATTACACCCTCCAGCTCTGTTTTTAATAAGCTATAATAATAGCAAAAAATGCTGCAATTTAGTGGCATACCAAAGGTGGCTGTTGTACTCCATTTCTGCCCCAATGGTGCCAAGCTATTTCCAGCACCTCTGCATTACACCCTCCTGCTCTGTTTTTAATAAGCTATAATAATAGCAAAAAAATGCTGCAAGTTAGTGGCATAAAAAAAGTGGTTGTTGTCATGCATTTCTGGACCAATGGTGCCAAGCTATTTCCAACACCTCTGCATTACACCCTCCTGCTCTGTTTTTAATAATCTATAATAATAGCAAAAAATGCTGCAAGTTAGTGGCATACAAAAAGTGGCTGTTGTCATGCATTTCTGCCCCAATGGTGCCAAGCTATTTCCAGCACCTCTGCATTACACCCTTCTGCTCTGTTTTTAATAAGCTATAATAATAGCAAAAAATGCTGCAATTTAATGTCATACTAAAAGTGGCTGTTGTACTCCATTTGTGCCCCAATGGTGCCAAGCTATTTCCAGCACCTCTGCATTACACCCTCCTGCTCTGTTTTTAATAAGCTATAATAATAGCAAAAAATGCTGCAAGTTAGTGGCATACAAAAAGTGGCTGTTGTACTCAATTTGTGCCCTACTGGTGCCAAGCTATTTCTAGCACCTCTGCATGACACCCTCCTGCTCTGTTTGTAATAAGCTATAATAATAGCAAACAATGCTGCCAGTTAGTGGCATCCAAAAAGTGGCTTTTGTACTCCATTTGTGCCCCAATGGTGCCAAGCTATTTCCAGCACCTCTGCATTACACCCTCCTGCTCTGTTTTTAATAAGCTATAATAATAGCAAAAAATGCTGCAATTTAGTGGCATACCAAAAGTGGCTGTTGTACTCTATTTGTGCCCCATTGGTGCTAAGCTATTACCAGCACCTCTGCATTATACCCTCCTGCTCTGTTTTTAATAAGCTATAATAATAGCAAAAAATGCTGCAATTTAGTGACATACCAAAAGTGGCTGTTGTACTCCATTTCTGCCCCAATGGTGCCAAGCTATTTCCAGCACCTCTGCATTACACCCTCTTGCTCTGTTTTTAATAAGCTATAATAATAGCAAAAAATGCTGCAATTTAGTGGCATACCAAAAGTGACTGTTGTTCTCCATTTCTGCCCCAATGGTGACAAGCTATTTCCAGCACCTCTGCATTACACCCTCCTGCTCTATTTTTAATAAGCTATAATAATAGCAAAAAATGCTGCCAGTTAGTGGCATACACAAAGTGGCTGTTGTCATGCATTTCTGCCCCATTGGTGCCAAGCTATTTCCAGCACCTCTGCATTACACCCTCCTGCTCTGTTTTAAATAAGCTATAATAATAGCAAAAAATGCTTCAAGTTAGTGGCATAGAAAAAGTGGCTGTTGTCATGCATTTCTGCCCCAATGGTGCCAAGCTATTTCCATCACCTCTGCATTACACCCTTCTGCTCTGTTTTTAATAAGCTATAATAATAGCAAAAAATGCTGCAAATTAGTGGCATACCAAAAGTGGCTGTTTTACTCCATTTCTGCCCCAATGGTGCCAAGCTATTTCCAGCACCTCTGCATTACACCCTCCTGCTCTGTTTTTAATAAGCTATAATAATAGCAAAAAATACTGCCAGTTAGTGGCATCCAAAAAGTGGCTGTTGTACTCCATTTGTGCCCCAATGGTGCCAAGCTATTTCCAGCACCTCTGCATTACACCCTCCTGCTCTGTTTTTAATAAGCTATAATAATAGCAAAAAATGCTGCCAGTTAGTGGCATCCAAAAAGTGGCTGTTGTACTCCATTTGTGCCCCAATGGTGCCAAGCTATTTCCAGCACCTCTGCATTACACCCTCCTGCTCTGTTTTTAATAAGCTATAATAAAAGCAAAAAATGCTGCAAGTTAGTGGCATAGAAAAAGTGGCTGTTGTCATGCATTTCTGCCCCAATGGTGCCAAGCTATTTCCAACACCTCTGCATTACACCCTCCTGCTCTGTTTTTAATAATCTATAATAATAGCAAGAAATGCTGCAATTTAGTGGCATACCAAAAGTGGCTGTTGTGCTCTATTTGTGCCACATTGGTGCCAAGCTATTACTAGCACCTCTGCATTACACCCTCCTGCTCTGTTTTTAATAAGCTATAATAATAGCAAAAAATGCTGCAATTTAGTGACATACCAAAAGTGGCTGTTGTACTCCATTTCTGCCCCAATGGTGTTAAACTATTTCCAGCACCTCTGCATTACACCCTCCTGCTCTGTTTTTAATAAGCTATAATAATATCACAAAATGCTGCAATTTAGTGGCATACCAAAAGTGGCTGTTGTACTCCATTTCTGCCCCAATGGTGCAAGGCTATTTCCAGCACCTCTGCATTACACCCTCCTGCTCTGTTTTTAATAAGCTATAATAATAGCAAAAAATGCTGCACGTTAGTGGCATACAAAAAGTGGCTGTTGTCATGGATTTCTGCCCCAATGGTGCCAAGCTATTTCCAGCACCTCTGCATTACACCCTCCTGCTCTGTTTTAAATAAGCTATAATAATAGCAAAAAATGCTGCAAGTTAGTGGCATACAAAAAGTGGCTGTTGTCATGTATTTCTGCCCCACTGGTGCCAAGCTATTTCCAGCACTTCTGCATTATACCCTCCTGCTCTGTTTTTAATAAGCTATAATAATAGCAAAAAATGCTGCAAGTTAGTGGCATACAAAAAGTGGCTGTTGTACTCCATTTCTGCCCCACTGGTGCCAAGCTATTTCTAGCACCTCTGCATTACACCCTCATGCACATTTTGCAACGCTATTTTTATAGCAAACTCAGGGAATTCCTTCCTGTATTTCATCCTTAGGAGAGACAGAAAGTGAGGCTTCCTTTACTGTCCTGGTACACACAGAACACGGCCACTGTGCCCACCTGCCCACTTTTGCCACGCTATTTAATTTGCCCAAAGAGCTGACACTTTTTCTGCCATCCAAAATTGTCTGGAATACTAAGTTAGTGTTCCTTTGCTGCCAAGCAAGGTACAACATATGTGCATTCTACTGTCCTTTCCATTTCTGGAACGCAATTATTAACTGCAGGTAGTCCAGCCAATCTGTTACGAAGGTGCAGGCGTGGATATAATGTTGCCTTCATCCAATGGTGGTTCTCTCGATGTCTGACAGCTCAACAATACCATCTGTTTCCACTTCCAAAACAAATGACGACCGGCCAATCACACTACTGCTTACGGGTAAAGGGGTGGAAGTTCATCATGAAAAAGCATGTGTGACTGCTGTCCCCACAGTCACAGAAGATGAAGAGCACGCAGATGCACTTGATGTGGCAGGCGGTGGTTGCACAGCCCCGATAGGCCGCATTGTATCACAGTGAAATTCCCTTTTTCGACTTATGCTTCATTTTAAGTCTTGTATTTGGTGGGATCCACAGTATGCAGCAAAACCACGCAACATGAAAAGCACTGTTTGCAGTTGGGTTCATAAATGATTCTTTCACTTTCCCAAAACAAACAATAAGAACCATGCATTAAATTGAAATAATAGAACAATCTATTCAGTTGCCCACTGCTTGCTAAGCCCTCTGCGTAGCAGCAGTAATTGTGTGTTTGTGTGTGTTTGTGTGTGTGTGCGAAAACAACTTACTAGTGGCGCATCACAAGAGTTTCCCAGTTATCTACCTAAACCTAGACAAAACACATTACCCCCCCTGAATACCCTTGTTAGCTGAAGCCTCACAGATAAGGCAGATGATAACAGTGTGAATGCAAACCACACAGCTCTGCAACACAGTCATGTAAATCTTGAAAAGCAACATTCAATGCAAACATGTGTCGCTGTCCCTCTATGATTTAAACTGTACGTGTCAATTTGACAGTGCAGAGGCAGCAAGTGTGATTGTCTATATAGTCGTCCTACCCAGAACAGATATGTGTTTTCATAATAAAACAAAGTGTTGCGTGCACGCATTACTGTCTGGGCACAGCCTACCATACCCGGGTAATGTGATGTCCAGTTGCCATAAATACAGACTTTACGCTCCTATCATGGTTAACAGTATAGACAGCACCGAAAGATTGTTGGTCTGTGGCACAGGATGCTGCTCACTGGCGTTACGGTACTCCTCACCAAACTCCAAAATGACTCCCCTCACAATTGAACGAAGTGTTTCCGCGGTTGCTCCTTCCTGTGTGCCGATTTACCCCAGCCGCAGCCTAACTCCAGTGTTTTGCCAACTGAGTATGCTCTGCCTGACTGTGTCATTCCTAAAGGCAAAGTCTTCATTTTGGGCTACAGCACATGCTCGTTTGGACTGTGCCTGAGTCATTCTGCGACCTGCGGCTCAACACACTTACACAGGGCCCTGGGGCTTGACTCACTCTCGGGAGGCCACTAAAACTAACTGCAGCCAACATCAGCCCCAGGTGTCCCCTTACACTGCAGTGGTGGTCCCCACTGACCGCAATACCGAGAGTGGCATCACGAAAATACATATAAAGAAGCAACCTAAGTGTGAACAGACTCTTCCTCCACGTGGAGTCCCTGAAGGTAATGGACCAACACAACACCTGTGGGGCTTCACACTGACTGAGAAAAGCCTCTTTGCACAGGTACTTGCACTTCGTGCCGGGTCTAAGTCCTGTGTTGTGCCTAGACAGCATGCTGAAGCGGATAGTCTTTTTTTCAGAAACTGTATTTCATCCTACTGAGCATGCTCAGGCACTTACTGCATCAGAGGCTAGGTCGGGTAATGAACTCTTTGGCCCTGCCCCTTATGTGGGGGGCCCATATAGACCACAGGGCATCAGGTGTCCTGACAATTTGGCCAGGCCACTCCCAACAGGCTTGCAGAGGGCCGCCCCTATAACTTGTCACCTCATTGTTGTTGGTCAGACGATGACTGTTGAGGTGTTTTGGTTGTGGCAGCCATGAGGTCATCATTCAAGTGGCAGTTCAAAATAGGACGCTAGTTATGCCACTCATGACGTGTCACTCTGCTTTTGTCTCCAGGAGGTGCATTGTGGTCCACCCTGGTTTCGGGCGGACCCAGGTTATAAAAGGGGCTGGAGCCAAGAAGAAGGTGCCCAGTCTTCTATTATGCTCCGAAAGAGCACACCTTCATGTGTTGAACCCATTGCGGCTTTAGGCCAGAGGTAGGCAGGGATAGGTCATCGATGCAGGCCGCCACCACAGTTGGTAACGCAGAACGTTTAAGAACAGCTCCTGACCTACCAGTCCTGCTAGTGCAGCCCAGTGGCATAAACAGGCCTGCTGCTGATGCGCCTGCTGTCCACAGGTGTGTCCCATACGCACA
The DNA here is from genome assembly GCF_048569485.1 of Anomaloglossus baeobatrachus. Classification (NCBI taxonomy): domain Eukaryota; kingdom Metazoa; phylum Chordata; class Amphibia; order Anura; family Aromobatidae; genus Anomaloglossus; species Anomaloglossus baeobatrachus. Next base: position 204,877,259 of record NC_134355.1, on the reverse strand, counting down.
CGGACAGCGTAACCAATGGCCCCTGTTTTGTTAACAGGGAGTTCCAGGGCTGGGTGGTCGTGTGGACCCTGTTACGCTAACAGGGCTCCCAGTCTCCAGATCCGAGTGGCGTCTAACTCGGTTCAGGCTACTATTTGTTTGAGAGTCAACCTGCTCTGTATCCTCCAACTAAGCTTCCAGTTGCCAACCTCTCCTTTTCCATCTGTGAGCACGGTGGACACCGAATGGCGATTGGGATATCTACCTTTCTCTTTCTTTTCTTCTTAATATTTTTTATATATCAGTAACTTAGTATATACCACCTTATCCAAATCTGCCAGTCCCACCATACCAGATGTTGTTTCTTCAGCAAATGTTAATGTTGCTTAACCACCAAACCCACGGACACAAACTTTTTTACCCTTTCCAACACACCTGTTCCCCTTTCCACCAGCATCTGTCCTTTTTCATCTCAGTTTGTATATGACTAAAAATGCAACTCTGCAGAGACACCGTACTCAACGCCGTCTCAGCACAGCAGTCAGCCCTCGGTCCATCAGATGTGGACAAGTAAGACCATTTCCTCCTATCGATGAAAAAGCGTTGAGATTCACTCTGTGCACCACTGGTGTTTAGTGGAAAAGCAGATGTAAGATTGCGTAACACCTTCTGCTGATACTCCTGCATACGTGCGTCCCTTTCTATGGCAGGAGTTATTTCGCAAAATTTTGTGTTGTACCGGGGATCTAACAGTGTGGCAACCCAGTAGTCAGCATGACTTGTAATTCATACAATCCGAGGGTCATGTTGTAGGTAGTGCAGCAAGAAGGTGCTCATGTGTCTTGAGAATCCAGGAGGACCAAGTCCTTGGTGTGTTGGTGGCGGAGAGGTGAGAATCGTGCCTCCTTCCTCTGTCCTCTCCCCACAACCTCGCACAACCAAAATGTGAGCAAGCTCTCACTAATCTGCTGAGTCTTCCATGCCCATCGCCAGTTCGTCCTCCATTTCTTCCTGGGCTCCTGCACCTTCCTCAACTGTTTTGCTGATACTATGCTCCCTTGATAATCCCTCCTCCCCACTGTACCATGACTGCCGCCAAGGTGCCGCTGACCATCTGGACCTTGTAGATCTTGTTATCCCTTCCACATATGACTCCTCCAGTACTTCCTCCCTTCCTCTTGGACCAACACCTGACTCCGAATAATACTTACAGTGTGCTCCATCATGTAGATGACCAAAATTGTCACGCTGAGAATGTCATCGCCAGTGTTAAACATCTGAGTCGACATTTGTAAACTGTGTAGAACGGTGCATATGTCCTTGATCTGACACCACTGCAGCAGCGTGATCTGCACCACCTCTGGATCAAGTTAGCCCAGGGTATACGTCACAACGTATTTCAGCTGGGCTCTGCGATGCTGCCACAGACGCTGCAACATGTGCAGATTAAAATTCCTGCGTGTCGGAACATCGCATTTCTGACGTTTAACCGCCAGACCTTAAGACTTCAGGAGCGATGAAAGTTGTTGAGCTACTGGGTGCGAACGATGGAAGTGAGCACATAGTGAGCGTGCCCGCTGTACAAGGCCATGTAGGCCGGGATGTTGTTCTAAAAATTGCTGGAGAATCATATTAAACACGTGAGCCATACAAGTCACGTGTGTCACATTGGCCTGACGAAGGCACGCTGCCATGTTTGCATCATTACCGCACACGGCTGTTAAGTCACCACCGTAGTCCGCTACGTCAATTTGTACTCCTGTCGCAAGGTGACAATGTGTTCCTTTCGTGCATAGTGCATCAGCTGATGATGGGAGAGGAGTCGACGCCAGCGGCGCAGGTGGACACAGGTTATGCTCACCCACTGGGATGCGTTACCTTGACATATGCAGAACCAATGGCTGAATGCAGGTGGTGGGTATCTCACAGATGAAGTACCATCATTCAGCTACAACCAATGGGAAGACACAACGCCCTTTTTTAGGCCCCTCCTGTCTGAAGACCACTGCCAGACATAGCTATGAACCTCTGGTTACTGTTACCCCCAGTTTAGTTTTATGAGTTTGTGTGCTTGTTACCTGACTACTTTTCCTGCTTGCTGTTTAGGTACCTCGTTGGCCGATTTGCATTTCACGTCTGCTTGTTTTCTGATTAAGACCTGTCCCTCCCATTCTGTTCCACTTCCTCAATTAATGTTTTGACCCTGCATGACTACTATTCTCTGGAACTGCAGCCTTCCACAGGTATTGATCAACTTGGGCCCTGTGTCATTCCACATCACTGTATAGGGATTAAAGGGTTTCAGGGTTCTGGGGTCCAGCTTGGTGAGTGGGTTCCCTCTAGCCTATCCTTTACAGCCCGTCTGAGTGTGTCGATCCAGGCAGGCGTTACACCGTGCCCTTGACAGAAGGACATGCAGGCCGGGATAGTGTTTTAAAAATTTCTGGAGATTCGGATTCAACACGTGAGCCATACAAGGCACGTGTGTCACATTGCCCTAAAGAAGGGCCGCAGACTGTTTAGCATTATTGTCGCACCCGGCATTCCCTGGCTGCTGGTTGAGTGGAGACAACCATTGATGAAACTCGGTCTCACTCTACAGAGCTAACCGTCCACAACTCCTCAGCGGTGTCTCACATTTCCCCTACATTTCAAAGTAAACATTTGACCGCCTGATGGCCTTGAGCTCTGCTGCCAGCATAGTAAGGAGGTGTGTGGGATACCTTGGGCGCAGTTACAAGGAAGGGTGGCGTGACCACACAGGGTTTGGACTGAGGTGCAGGAACAACACGAGGTTGATGAGGCAAAAGCAGTGGAGGAACTTGTACATACAGAGGAAGGATTTAAACACACAACTCGTGGGGATGGAAAGACTTGTACAGCAGACACTTCTCCATCTATCAGCATAGTTACCCAGTGCCCAGTCAGCGACATGTAATACCCCTGTCCATGCTTACTGTTCCAAGTATCTGTGGTGAAATGCACCCTGTCACACACAGAGTTTCTCAAGGAAGCGGTGATGTTGTGTGTGACCTGCTGTGTTAGCGCGGGTACCCTTTTCTTGGAGAAGGAGTGGCAAATGGCCATCGGCTCTTGGGGCACTGCAATGGGCATAAGGTCTCGAAAATCCTCGGTGACAAAAGGGTGTAAAGGCAGCCTTTCTGTAGCCAACAAGTTTAAGATGCTGAAACTAAACCTCTTAGGCATGTCATGCACTTCGAAAATCATGTAAAAAACAGCGAGGGGACTCCAACCACAGTCTCCCTCGTTGCCACTAATTGGGCCACACACACCCCACTTGACTGGCATCAGTTGATCCCCCTTTTCAAAATGCAAAAGATGCTTTGCATGAAGCACTCTCAAAAATACGTGTGCCTTTCGCCTCCCCTGGCTGACCCAGGGGAAGAAAAGTCCTCTGAGAGCCATGACTTGTTCATCTTGGTTCTTTTAGAAACACAGTGAGGGGACTCCAACTACAGTCTCCCTCGTTGCCACTAATTGGGCCACACACACCCCACTTGACTGGCATCAGTTGATGCCCCTTTTCAAAATGAAAAAGATGCTTTGCATGAAGCACTCTCAAAACTACATGTGCCTTTCGCCTCACCTGGCTGACCCAGGGGAAGAAAAGTCCTCTGAGAGCCATGACTTGTTCATCTTGGTTCTTTTAGAAACACAGAGAGGGGACTCCAACCACAGTCTCCCTCGTTTCCACTAATTGGGCCACACACACCCCACTTGACTGGCATCAGTTGATCCCCCTTTTCAAAATGCAAAAGATGCTTTGCATGAAGCACTCTCAAAAATACGTGTGCCTTTCGCCTCCCCTGGCTGACCCAGGGGAAGAAAAGTCCTCTGAGAGCCATGACTTGTTCCTCTTGGTTCTTTTAGAAACACAGCGAGGGGACTCCAACTACAGTCTCCCTCGTTGCCACTAATTGGGCCACACACACACCACTTGACTGGCATCAGTTGATGCCCCTTTTCAAAATGAAAAAGATGCTTTGTATGAAGCACTCTCAAAAATGTGCGTGCCTTTCGCCTCCCCTGGATGACCCAGGGGAAGAAAAATCCTCTGAGAGCCATGACTTGTTCATTTTGGTTCTTTTAGAAACACAGCGAGGGGACTCCAACCACAGTCTCCCTCGTTTCCACTAATTGGGCCACACACACCCCACTTGACTGGCATCAGTTGATGCCCCTTTTCAAAATGAAAAAGATGCTTTGAATGAAGCACTCTCAAAAATACGTGTGCCTTTCGCCTCCCCTGGATGACCCAGGGGAAGAAAAGTCCTCTGACAGCCATGACTTGTTCCTCTTGGTTCTTTTAAAAACACAGCGAGGGGACTCCAACTACAGTCTCCCTCGTTGCCACTAATTGGGCCACACACACCCCACTTGACTGGCATCAGTTGATGCCCTTTTTCAAAATGAAAAAGATGCTTTGCATGAAGCATGCTCAAAAATACGCGTGCCTTTCGCCTCCCCTGGCTGACCCAGGGGAAGAAAAGTCCTCTGAGAGCCATGACTTGTTCCTTTTGGTTCTTTTAGAAACACAGCGAGGGGACTCCAACTACAGTCTCCCTCGTTGCCACTAATTGGGCCACACACACCCCACTTGACTGGCATCAGTTGATGCCCCTTTTCAAAATGAAAAAGATGCTTTGCATGAAGCACCCTCAAAAATACACATGCCTTTCGCCTTCCCTGGATGACCCAGGGGAAGAAAAGTTTTCTGAGAGCCATGTCCACATTGTCAGTGGACAGACGCGTGTGTCTATCTGCCAGCAGACCCCCAGCAGCACTGAAGACAGGTTCCGAGAGAACGCTGTCTGCAGGACACGACAAGATCCCCAAGGCGTACGTGGCAAGCTCAGGCAATTTATCCAGATTGGAAGCCTAAAATGAGCAGGGCTCAAGTTGCACAGTAATGGCATCGATGTTTCCTTGCATATACTCATATATCTGTGTCTCCTCCTCTTTTTCCTTGTCCAGCTCTTTTGTTTTCGCATGAGTATATGTCCTTGTCACCTTCTCATGTGTTTGTGTTGTGTTGTGAGTTGTTTGTCACCTTTTGGACACCTTTCAGGGTGTTTTCTAGGTGTTTTCTAGCTGTTTTTATGTTTGTGATTGCCTGCCATTGTTTTCTATGGGGTTCGAGTGGTTCGCCGAACCGGTTCGCCGAACCGAACTCGAACGAGACCTCCGTTCGGCGAACCGAACTCGAGCCGAACCACGGCCTGATCGCTCATCTCTATTCAGCATAATGCTATATGGAGGAATATGGGGAATGTATTATAGTATATGGAGGGCTATGGGGTGCATTAGACAATATTGAAGACTATGTAGGGCTCATTCTGTGTGGAGGGCTATGTGGAAGCATTATACTACGGTATATGGATGACTATGTGAGGCCCATTACTATATGGAAGATTATGTGAGGCCGTTTACTATATGGAGGACTATGTGAGGTTCCAGGCCTGTGAACTCCTCGGTGGGCGGGGCCAACCACCTGGCTCCACCCCACCTGGTGTGGACATCAGACCCTGGAGGATGGCAACAAGGGTTTTTGTGTGACTGACGTCACCTGTCCGGGGAAGGCGTGTGTGTGGTGGTGTGTCTGTGACTCCCTGGCTAGTCCAGGGCGTCACAAGTGCTTCCAGGTTCTCTGGACGATCCCAGTCAGGTACTGTATGGCTATTCTCCGGATCCATCCAAAAATCTGAAGCTGACAACAGCTACCCCAAAAATTGCACAACTTGGACTGCAAAAACAGACTTCTCCAGTTTAGCATATAGCTTGTTAGCTCTTAAAATCTGTAATACCTGTTTTCCATGTAACTGATGTGTCTCTATATCGGGTGAATAGATCAAGATATTGTCCAAATAAACCACCATAAATCTGCCCTCCAAATGGTGAAAAATATCAGTCATAAAATTCTGGAAAACGGCAGCAGCCTTAGTGAGACCAAATGGTATGACCAGACTTTCAAAGTGTCCCTCAGGTGTATTGAAAGCTTTTTTCCATTCATCCCCCTTCTCTGATTCTAACCAGATTGTAAGCCCCCTTAAGTCCAACTTTAAGAACCATTTAGCTCCCACAATCTGGTTGAATAGATCCGGAATGAAACTAAGAGGATATGGGTCTCAGATAGTAATCTGATCCAAATTCCCGAAAATCCAGTCAAGAAGTGGAAACCCCATCTTTCTTCTTAACAAAGAAGAACCCTGTCGCCACAGGCGAAGAGGTGGGTCTACTTTGGTAGTTTTGCTCCAGGAAGCAGATTAATGGGACAGTCATATACATGATAGGGAGGCTTATCCTGACATCCCCCTCTCCGAAAATACATCCTCAAACCCAGACAAAAATGCAAGTAAGGTCTCTGTAGAGATTTCAGCGCAGAGAGAGAAGTATTCAAGCAATTATCAAGACACTAATTTCCCCACTCCACAATTTCCCTGGATTGCCAATCCTCTACAGGATTATGTTTCACTAACCAGGGTAGACCCAGTACAATAGGAGAGGGAAGACCCTCCAGGACAAAACAGGAAATTACTTTATAATGCAGGGATCTAATCTCAGTCTGATATCATGTACAATATGTGTTAGGCTAAGTTCACACATCCTGTGTTTTGCATCAGTCACAATCCGTCGCCTTGGGGAATTACGGTAACCTGCAAAATATTTTGCAGGAATCCTGTATTTCCCCATAGACTTCTATTAGCGACGGATTGCGACTGATGACCCTGCGTTGCATCCGCTGCGTCGCGGTCCGTCGTTTTTGACTGACCGCCGAGCGGGGAGCAACACAGAATGTAACGTTTTTCGGGCCGTCAAAATTAACGCGCCGCACAGGAATCCGTCGCCATCCGTCAAGCTTGTAATGCATGTCTATGGTGCTGGATTCCGTCGTAATCCGTCTTACAATGGAATCCAGCGCAGGATTCCGTCATGCTCTACTGAGCATGCCCAGCATGCTTGGCACGCCCACTGGGCTGTCCCAAACACAGACGGATCATGACTGATCCGTCAAAAAACGGACGCACAGCGGATGTAACGGACGCAACTGATCCGTTTTTTCACAGGATTCCTGTGAAAGGAATCCTGTGAAAAACACATCAGTTGCATCAGTTGACATCTTGAAAATGACTGATCCGTTGCTGACGGACCTGACGGATTGAAAACACAGGATGTGTGAACTTAGCCTTATGCATCCCTGAGCAAGTGGCGCTGATTCGATGGCATAGATGGAGATAGGCCTAGTTAATATACTGAAAGTAAACCCATGAGTCATTACAAACTCCTGCTCTCTAGCTCCACCTCTACTGTTAGGACAAACTGAGAATTTCATGTTGAAAACAAACACACACACCAATTGTCCTCCCCAACAGCACCCAAAATCAGCCAAATCACAGATGTTGCTTTCTGTTTAGGAACCAAGGGGCAGACCTCAATAAAAAGACCTTTTTAACACAAAAAAAAACAAATCCTTTCCTTTGCAGATATGAGTGGAAACATGCAAAGTGGTGGCTCCCCCTAGCTGCATGGGCTCCTCCAAACCCATGAAAGACTGTTCAGCTTCAGATTGCCCACCCTGCTAATGGAGTGCTACCATTCTATCTTGCAGGTGTCTACCCACAAGTATGGCTAAGTATATGGTGGCCTCCAAGGACTCAGGGGGTCTCATAAATCACCAAAGCATCCTTTAACCTTACTGATAGTTCCTGACAAATTTTGATTTTAATACACCACTTGGTGTCGGTGGCCCATCTACAAAATTCTGAACAATAAGTGTCCACTGATTGATCCTCCTGCTGGAGGCGACACAGCTTGGACTCCACTAAGGAGATTTGGTCAGGATCATGAGAAGTATACAAGGCACTCCCAAGATGATTTGAAGAAAAATGTATTTATGTGCGTAACAAAAACGTTTTCGGTCCTATGTGGACCTTCCTCAGTAGCACTATACAGAAATAAATAAATACAAAGATAAATACAAAATAAATGGTATACAACAAAGAGGAAAATAAACATACAAACAGTGGTAATAAATTACATACATGTGTCAATTCTGTATTATTCACAATATTCATGAGAGATCATGAGAGATGAGACCTAATGCCTCAAAAAATCCATCCACCAACCTGAGGCAACCAGAGCTATGTGGCAAAGAAAAAGCCTGGGATTGCGGATCCCCCTGCAACAGTTAGATTACAATCCCCACCCACTGCTCCTCATCCCAGGAGGAGTAAGGACAAAAGCAAAAGTACAATTTAAAGGACTCTTTGAATAAAAAAATTTGTCTCAACCCCTTGCCAATCTATCTGAGAGAGCAATAATGAGCTCATGCTAGGCCTGCCTAACCATACAATCTCCAAAATCGTGAGTCTGCGACTGCTGTTGCAAAGACACAGCTGATTGAAGGTCTTCTACCTCCAGAGAAAAACACTGAGGCCACTCAGCCAGAATAGTGACAGGATCCATAATAATAATAAAAAAAGAAAACAACGAAAAACCCGAGTGTCAGGTTTTTGAGGGTTTTGTTTGCAGCTGGTGATAATGTCATGCTAGGTACGGGGAATTACGACACATACAACAACAGGGAAGGAAAAGGGGGAATGGTGACTCATGATCAAATCTGTTGGCTCCTGGCTCCCCTGACCACCCTAGATAGGTTTCACACCTATGCGCTGAACAGGACATCTGACAATTACTGACTTTAGGACGGGGCTCTAGGTAGGGAACAGATGAGATGAGCGCTTATTCAACATCACTAAGCTCTAAAGAAGACACGGGGAGCATATACAGGGGAAAGCACATGAACAACTTATCTCCAGGATAACTCAGGGAGAGGTACAGCAACAAACAATGTTTCTGTAGATATAAGCTGGCTGCTTACAATTAAATCTGTATAGGTTTTGAACTCTATCACCAGCCAAGACCAAGGGGGAATGAGAGTATTTAAGGACACCAAGGGGAGTACTGATGACCAACAGCTGAAAGGTGAGAAAATATGTGAGGTTCTAAAGGGAAAATGATTAACCCCAAGCAGAGAAGAAGAGAATGTCAGAGAGCAGTTTGTGTAGCCAAATGCTGTGACCTTCTACAGCCGGACACCACAGGACTGTCTGTCAAGCGTGACAAACCTGTGACTTACACAGTGCTCTGGTGGGCCACTCTGACCCTGGTAATACACAGCACCATAGTATATAGTTATACATCGTTCCATTTGACACCACATACATTAAGTAGTATATACATAGCACGGTATTATATATGCATACTCATCTCTACTCAGTCGACACTCACTATATATTATATATATATATTATACACACATAACCATATTTAACACAAGGTGGAGGTATGCATAGCATGGAGCTGCATCACCTTCCTATATCGATTTATATATTTATGAATCACCACACCATATGGTATCTAGTTCTTCAGGGAAGCTATGCACAGTGGCATGCAAAAGTTTGGGCACCCCTGCTCAAAATGATTGTAATTGTGAACAGTAAAGTAAATTGAAGATGAATTGATCTCTAAAAGCTATAAAGTTAAAGCTGACAATTTTCCTTTGTATTTTAAGCAAAAACATATATTTTCATCTTTTATATTTTTAAATTAACAAAAAAGAAAATGGGCCAATTCAAAAGTTTGGTCACCCACATGGTTAGTACCTAATAGCACCCCCTTTGGCAAGTCTCACAGCTGTAGGCCCCCTTCACACTCACGTGTCTCCGGTACGTGCTAGGTCCGTGCCCGCATGTACCGGAGACATGGGCACACATAAACTCATTAAAATCAATGGGTTTATGTGCACCCATGTGTTTAGCCATTGGCCCGTGCCTCCATGTGGAGCACATGTGAGCCCGTGTGCTCCACACGGATGCATGTCCGTGTTTCTCCGGCAGCACGGGTGTCACGTGACCCGCACACGAACCACACGGAAGTAGTGTGGATGCGGGTCCACGTGACACGCGCCGGAGAAACACACGTGTCATTTAAAAAAAAAAAACACATACTCACCTCCACTAGTCCTGCAGTCTCTGCCGCGGCTGTCACCTGCATCCGACCCCCAGTGAATTTGAACAACGCATCTTCTTCACTGGGGGCCAGAAGCAGCGTCAGCGGGGCATGGCCTGTGCCGGACGCTGACATTCAGCACCACAGACAGCTCCGGAAGAAACAGGTAAGGCTGGCCTTTCCGTTCTCCGTGTGTTATTACGTATAACACACGGAGAACACACGTAGTGCCATAAACACGGCACACGGAGGGGAACACGCACCCTTGACACGTCCGTGAAACACGTGCGTGATTTTCACGGACGTGTGAAGGGGGCCGTAAACACATTTTTTAGTCAGCCAAGAGTCTTTTCAATTCTTGTTTCAGAGATTTTCATCGATTCTTCATGGCAAAAGTGTTTCAGTTCTGTAAGATTCCTGGGTCTTCTTTCATGCACTGCTCTTTTGAAGTCTAGCCACAGGTTTTCAATGATGCTAGATCAGAGGACTGTGAGAGACATTGCAAAAGGCTTCAGCTTGTGCCTTTTGAGGTAGCATATTGTGGATTTTGATGTGTGTTTAGGAGCATTATTCATTTGTAGAAGCCATCCTCTTTTCAACTTCAGCTTTTTTACAAATGGTGTTTTCTTTACATCAAGAATTTCTTGAACTTTCATTGAATTCATTCTTCCCTCTACCTGTGAAATATTCCCCGTGCCATTGGCTGCAACATAACCACAAAGCATGATTGATCCACCACCATATTTAATGTTTGTGGTTATGTTCTTTTCCTGAAATTCTGTGCCTTTTCTTACACCACACATACCTTTGATCATTGTGGCCAAAGAGTTCTATTTTAACTTCATCAGTTCACAGGACTTGTTTCCAAAATGGATCAGGCTTGTTTAGATGTTTAGAACCTAGAAAAATGTAGCCCCAATTTACCAAAAATAAAGGTGGGGATACAAAAGAGAGAGGACCACGGATAATCAAAGTGGAATACAAGATTTATTAATTGTACATAAGGTGATACAGGACACACAGTGGAGGCAGGCTAGATGGAAACAGCCTGCTAGGAAAACAACCCACAGCAATACCAGGACACACCACCAGATGGCAAACCTGCTGACAGGCAGCAATATAATGGAGGATTGTACAAGTTATAAAATAGCCCGTGAAGAGTCAAAAGGGACAGTGTGAAGAAAACAGTTATTAGTAGGAGATCTGTAGAATCCCCTAGAGAGTCCCAATGGCAAGGGGGCATAAGTAATTAATCAATGTTACCTTGCGTCATGTCAGAGCAGAGATGGTGGATGTGTCCGGGCGTGGGGGCGGGGCCTTGTTTAGATGTTTGTTTGCATACTTCTGACTGAATTTTATGTTGAAGACGCAGGAGAGGTTTTCTTCTGATGACTCATGAAGACCATATTTGTGCAGGTGTCTCTGAACAGTAGAGCAATGGACCACAACTCCAAAGTAGAGATGAGTGAACTGCTCGAGGTTCGGTTCGTATTCGCAGACTTCACCTTTGTTCGCCAAACGGTTTGCCGAGCGGTTCGACGAACATATCCAAACCCACTGAATTCTATTGAATGGCAAAAACAAGGGCATAGACAACACCTTCATGTGTGTACATGTGCCTGGCTGCATTCTTGTGCATGTCTACATATGTGTGTCTGTGTGCGTGTGTGTGTCTGTCTGCATGATTATGTATGTGTGTATGTCTGCGTTCATGTGCGTGTCTATGTGAATATGAGCATGTGTATCTACGTACACCTGTCTGCATGTATGTAGATTTTTTCTGCATGTGTGCATATCTCTGTATTGTATCATGCAGGTCAGGGTGTCTGCATATGTGCATATGTCTGCATATGTGTGTGTGTGCTCATCTGCATGCATGTGTCAGTATGTGTCTATCTGCATGTGTATGCATGTATGTGGGCCTACATCACATCTTTAAACATCGCTGCTGTGCGCCATGCTCTGATGTTATCGCGTAGCCTTGGATGGGTGGGGTGGCCATTTGACCACATGGGATATGAAGCCCCAAAAGGATACCGGGGGAGTGCAGGGAGGTGAGAAGAATCTTTTTGTTCCCCCCTCTGTGAATAGATAGAGTGGATATAAAAGCCCAGGATTGGTCAGTTTAGGGGCCTGGGATGGAGGAACATAGGGGCTGAGGATGGGAGACATTATCAAATAAACGGGGCTAGGATTGGAGACATTATTAAAAACAGGGGGCTAGGATGGGGGACATAATTACTATATGGGGCCAGAGTGACGAACATACAATATTGGTTTATGATGGCAAATAGTGGAGATAATTACTGTAGGGGCAAATTAGGGACATTATTACTGATGAAATATAGTTTAATTTTTAGGACACCATCTTCCATGGGGGGAACAAAACTCTGATGTAGTGTAGAAATTGGGGAAAAAGTGTGTAATGTACCCTGGGAGTGATCAGCTATGACTGTGTGTTATTTTCTGAAGAGACGTGTCCTGGCTGAAAGAAATGATGGTGGTCAGTGCCAGATGAAGAGGAAAAGTGAAAGTGAATAATTTAAAACTAGAAATGTCACTGGTAAGTCAGTGTATTACATGTACACACATACTATACACTATATACAGAGCTCTTGTGTATAATGTCACTGGCGATCACTGTATTACCTATATACAGATCTCCTGTCTATACAATCACCAGTGATCACTGTATTAGCTGTACACTATATATAGAATTTCTGTGTATAATATCACCAGTGACCACTGTATTACCTGTACACTGACACTATATACAGAGCTCCTGTGTATAATGTCACTGGTGATAACTGTATTACCTGTACACTGACACTATATACAGAGCTCCTGTCTATAATGGCACTGATGGTAATATTAGTGTTGTTAGGATTGTGGTTTTTATTCATGATCATTATTGTAGTATTATTCAGTCACTGTGTGGTCTAGTTATGGCATGTTGGTATTTGACCCTTGTATGTGGTTGTATTCAGTCACTATGTCATGTTACTATGTGGTCTGGTCATGATATGGTGGTATTTCTCTCTTGTATGTGGCTGTATTCGGTCACTATGTGGTGGTAACATGTGGTCTGGTCATGGTGTGGCGGTATTTCTCTCTTGTATATTGTATTTGGTCACTATGTGGTGGAAATATGTTGTCTGGTCATGTTGTGGTGGTATTTCTCCCTTGTATGTGCTATTATTGGTCTTGGTATAGTGGATTGTTGTGTGAATGGAGGTCACTTTTTTGTCTCTAATATCAATATGGGGAAGATTCTTTATTTCCAATAGAAATTAAATACTTGAATGTTTAACCCCTTCCTGTCCTGTGATTATTACACAGTAGCAAATATGCACTTACACAGGTTAGGTTGTCCGGTGAAAACAAGTAATTGCCTGTTCGAAAACCATGTGCACATGTTGAGTATTTGGACAGTACTTTACAACAGTTTTTGTAGCCAAAACCAGGAGTGGAACAATGAGAGAAAAAGTATAATAGAAACACGGTCACCACTTCTGTATTCTTCACCCACTCCTGGATTTGGCTACAAATACTGATGTAAGATACTGACCAAATACTGAAAGTGTGAACGTGGGCTAAGAATAACTAATAACTTATTCATCAGTCCTAATCCATACATTCCCTCAGTGGCTGCTAAGGGCTGTTTTTGGCTTTTTCTGGAAGCCCCAAAGAGGATGCATGCAGCTGCAGTCACACATCCCACCCGCCGCTGCATTTTATAATGGGAATAAAAGTGCCTTGTCAGGGATAAAAGTTCCACATTCTTCCAATCGGTGCGGTTTCCACTGGTCGGATTCCACCGATCAATAAATGATCACCTACCTAACCTGTGGATCGGTGATAACTTGTTTTCAACAAAGTACCCCTTTACTGCAAACTACTGTAATTATACATCAGTTATGGTGCACACAGTGGATGTGCAGGAGCTGCCTGTGTTTTACAGTCATTGCTCCACTATAATGGGAATAATGGCTAACAGGTATTTTCATGTAACTGTAGGGTGGGTCCCTAAAGTCAATTCCCCCTGTGGGCCCCAGACACCCTAGTGTGACACTGTTCAGTACATGATGGGGGCACATAATGCTATGTGGGGGTGTATAAGGCTATGTGTTGGTGCATCATGCTATGTGGGAGTGTATAATACTATGTGGGGTAGCATAATGCTACATGGGGGTGCGTATTGTTATGTAGGGGTGCGTAATATTATGTGGGTGTGTGTAATGCTATGTGGGGTGCCTAAAGCTACGTGGAGGGGTGTAATGCTACATGGGGGGTTTATAATGCTATGTGGGGGTTTGTAATGCTACGTGAGGGTGTGTAACGCTACGTGGGGGGTGTAACACTACGTGGGGGTTGTATGATGCTATGTGGAGGTGTATGATGCTATTTGAGATTTGTATGCTATAAGGGGGTGTATAATATGACGTTATGTGGGGGGTGCATAACGCTATGTGGGGGTGCATACCTTTATGTGGGGGTACATAGCGCTATGTGGGGGTGCATAACGCTATGTGGGGGCGCATAATGCTATGTGGGGGTGCATAATGCTACAGTATGTGGAGGCAGCATAACGCTATGTGGGGTCAGCATAATGCTATATGGAGGAATATGGGGAATGTATTATAGTATATGGAGGACTATGGGATGCATTAGACAATATTGAGGACTATGTAGGGCTCATTCTGTGTGGAGGGCTATGTGGAAGCATTATACTACGGTATATGGAGGACTATGTGAGGCCCATTACTATATGGAAGACTATGTGAGGCCCTTTACTATATGGAGGACTATGTGAGGCCCATTACTATATGGAGGACTATGTGAGGCCCATAATACTATATGGAAGGGTTTTTTGGGTCCATTATAATATTTATAGTGCTATGAGGGAGCCTTTATACTTTATCTAGAGTTTTATGAGGGTCATTATACCATGTGCAAGCAATTATACAGTGTGAAGGATTGGGTGGGGTCCATCATACTGTGTGGAGGGCTGTATGGGGGTCAATATACTATTTGGAGGATAGTAAGGCCCATTATACTGCATGGAGGGCTGTGTGGGGTCACAGTTGGGAATCGTACGGTGTTGGGGGTCACCATTCATTGCTGGGGTAGTTGAAGAGGGGTACAGTAGGCTCATCATGATGTTTGTGTGTGGAGGATACTATGGAGGAATTTACTGTGGGGGATCATACAGTATTTGTGGGGCACTTTTGTTGCAATCATATTTTATGGCTGCAATGAAAGTGGAATCTAGGGGCTTCAATAGGAGGAAAATTACTTTTTAAGGGCTGTAAAGTTGTGAAATATGCTCTTCTGTGACCCAGCTGAATATTTTATTTTTGTGGGGGGGCCCAATTAGAAATTCTGCTATGGGGCCACATGATTTCTATGTATGCCCCTGCACCTGTGTCAGATGTCCTGTGCCTGATGTCCCTTGCTGGTCTTTGTGAGCGCTAGTAATAGATCTTTGGTCTTTGATCTTTTAAGAAATTTGGCTTTATTATTAATAACATAAAGCTCTTGTATTAACACAACGCGTTTCAGCAAGATACACTTGCCATCCTCAGGCACCTGAGGATGGCAAGTGTATCTTGCTGAAACGCGTTGTGTTAATACAAGAGCTTTATGTTATTAATAAGAAAGCCAAATTTCTTAAAAGATCAAAGACCAAAGATCTATTACTAGCGCTCACAAAGACCGGAATCTTTTTCTACATGCCTACTCCCATAAGGGAATCCGGGTAGAGCTGCTGTGAGTAATAGAATCCATCAGATCATTTGAACTAACAGCGGGAGGACACAGGTCCGCACAGAGCTCCAGGATTCAAAAAGTCGGTGAATCTGAAGCCAGCAGCGGCAACAAACCTGGATCCACCCAGCAAAACAACGGATAACGCCAGCTGAGACAGTCCCTCATCCCCCAGAGGAATTATACATCTAACACCGGGGTTGTGCGAGGGCACACAACCTAACCAGGTGAGCAATTCTATAATATATATATACAGAAATCACTCCACGGGTGCTTCTCATATGCGCTATATTTTTATCTCTACAGTGATGTCCCTTGCTGGGAGACCTGATGTCATGAAGTGTTCTGCTCTATACTCACCAGGAGTCATGGTGGCTTCTAACCTTTTTCAAACTGCAGAGTCTACCATGTCACCTGATGCTTTTGAGTTGTGCAGTCAAAGCAGGGCGTCAACCAGTTTTGTATTCACTGGTGTTCAGTCTAGCAGGAGTTAATTCATGCTGGCCTGTTAATTGCTGTTAGGGTCACAGTTTACTGAAGACCTAGCACAGCCACCTCCACCCTTTAATTAAAAGATGGTGGAACCTGTTCCTGCATGCTCATTGTAGGTCTAGCGATACTGGTCATTGTGCGTTGTGTTCCAGCTATTGGTGAACTGCTGAGTGCTATTTGGTGTGCTTTGAAAATATCCTTGTTTATTTCCTCCCTGTACTTTACTTCTCTCTGAGCACATATTGTCTTTACCCCAGTTGGAGCTTGCAGTGAGTTTGTGCCTTGGTTTACCTCGTCTGTCTTTTTTTGATTAATTCATCACTCCTGTCCCATCCCTCACCGGGGGTGGGCGAGAGGGGGTATTAGACCTGGGCTGATCAGTAGTCAGGGCTATGCTGGCTTTCCAGACCTCTTCACCATCTGAAATACCTCTGGAATAAGGAGAGCTTAGGGTCCTTATACAGAGGACCAGTTTAGGCACCCCCATTCCAAGTTACCATGTCACACCCAGTGATACCTGAGCCCAAAGACCCCTGCAAGACGTCCTGCACCTGCCTGTACGCATTCTACATGTTCCATTCCAGACTGTGTTCCTGTTCTGCCTTGATTGTCCTGCCAGCTCCATCTGTCCTGCCTGTCTTGTCCATTACCTGACCCAGTCCTGCTGTCTCCCTGCTCTACTCAGCTACCACAGTACTGGTTACTGCCCTGGGAGTGGCACATGCCTTTCTGCTTCGCAGTGGGCAATTAGGCTCCTCCCACTGAAGGGTAAGCCTGGGTTCACCCTGCGGCCCCGTAGGTCCACTCCTGCTCACTGCCTTCCCCAGTGATGAGCGTTACACTAAGGTTACAGGAGCTCAAAGCCATCGGGTCTCCTGGGAGCTATGAGGCCCGGAAACTTTAAAGGAGCCTATAAAATAGCCTTTAACGTTCCTTGAGTTCCCAGCTGCTGGGACATCTGGAGGGAGACATTTCTGCAGCAAGACCGCACAAAAATTTAGTTTCTTTTGCCACAAGATTTAGGTTTTTTGCTGAAAATTTTACTGCAAATTCCTGCACCAAATCTGCATTTTCTGGCAAAAAAATGCAATGCGGTAGTGATGTGGTATTTATGAGTTTTTTTTCCAGAAGAAGCAGAATTGGTGCAGGAATTTGGTGTATAAATTTCAGTGTCAAATCTGCATCTCTTGGCCAAAAGAACACGTTTTTCTGCCAGGAAATGACCTGCATTTCTGACAGTTCGGCAGCAACTTCAAAGTGAAAGTGCTACCAGAGTACAGATTGCAGGTGGGTCACGCACTCCAGCAGTGACTTTCACTTTTGGTGTATGTAGACATGTTCAGGACACGCCACATCATGTCATTCCCTGCCGTGAGTGTCTTCCGCAGGAAACTGCAACTGTCCTTTTTCAAGGGGCAGGTGACCGCAACTTATCTGGCTCCAGTGTACTGAAGAGTGGGGTGGGGTTCTGGACAGCTGACTCACTTGGGCGAGTGGGAGGACTTCTTCCTCGGATTACTCTTCCTTCTACTCTGGCTGGCTCCAGCAGACCTGCTCCAAGGGGAGCATTTCAAAGTAATCCTTAGCTTAGCTTTACCCTTATTTCTCAGTGGTTCAATCGGTCCCTGCAGACAGTGCCTCTGCTTCAGGAAGCTCATCTCCCATCCCGTCCCAGCACTGGATCCGGACCTCGCTGCAGATGAGGCCCAGTGCTGGGAGCTGTACCGTCCCCCACGTTACCATACCTCCCAACTGTCCCAGATTCTGCGGGACTGCCCCGATTTTAGAGGTCTGTCCTGCGGCTCACAGCTGATGTCCCGGCTCCTCCCCTCAGTGCAGTGAATAAATTAAATTAAACCCTCATTGGCTCTGGATTATCAGAGCAGCCAGGACTCAAATCCATAAACCGTGAGCTTATTGTCCATAGGCAGCAGCTCTAACACTGAGCCACTGCCTGTATTGAAAAGCATAGCAAGATTTAGTAATTTTGACCTCTGTATTGAAGTTGAGAAACCAGAAACAGATTATTCAGCTGCAAAGATGAATGGATGGAGGGAGGGAAGGAGGGAGGGAAGGAGGAGGGATGGAGGGAGGGATGGATGGAGGGATATATAGATATATATGATATGATAATAGATAGATACATGATAGATATATAATAGATTGATAACAGACAGAGGGATAGATATATAATAGATTGATAACAGACAGAGGGATAGATATATAATAGATAGATAGCTATATAGAGGGATAGATAGATAAATGCTGCATCTCTTTGTAGGTGAAGGGAAGAGTCAGATTCATTTGTTCCCATAACACTACTATAAAGAAATGAGGAAAAAAACATTTTTTTATATTTTCACCATCTTGGATTCAAACCAGCAACTTTCAAACATGTGTCTAGCAGTCTCCTAGCGGCTCTAAGCTGTTGAGCCACTACAAATGACATGAGCTGTGTTCTACAGGAAGAGGAAAAGAGTTTTTTTTTTTCTTCTAACAAATTTACTAAAAATAATAAAAAAAAATAGAATAATGTAATTTTATTACACTTTTTTATAAAATAATAAACATCGCAAATAACATGAACATATTTGGTGTGCCTGTAATCATAACGACCCGAACAACACAGCGATGAGATTATTTATGGGGATCGGTAAATGGCATAAAAAAGGCGCAATTTATTCTTTTTCTTTATTAAAACCCATAAAAAATGTAATAAAAATGTATTGTTGAGGCCGTGTTCACACGTAGTGTAAACAGGGTCGGTCTGGCCCGCCGGGGTAGCGGGGAAGCCCTCTGTGGGCCCCTGTGCCTTATATAGTGCGGGGCAGTGTATAGCGCCATGGGGCCGCCGGCTTCTCAGGGCAGGCGTTATGTGCGGGCAGACTGGGCAGGGCCCCCGTACTCTGAGGGCCCCCCAGCCTTTCAATCACAAACTGCAGCGATAGCACAACTTCCGTACTATCGCTGCAGTTTCCGCGGCTGCAGAAGGACCTGTGGTGACATCACAGTCATGTGACTCACCAAAGGTCCTGCACTGCGGAACTCCCAGACCTGGAGACCGCTCCGCTATTTCAGATGTGCGTATATTTAAACAGTGCAGCCGATGTCAGGACTGAGGCGAAGGATCTCCTCAGCCCCGCACTGACACAGCGGCCATCATCACACTGGAGCAGCAAAAATGAGGAGGACGTGCAGGGCTGCAGAGAAGCGGTAAACGCTCAGGAGGAGCCAAAGAAAACAAATATATATACATTGTCACCTCTCCTCCTCCGTTCCCGCGGTGCCTCCAGCTGGGGGGGCCCATTCATACATAGCACAAGGATGGGGAGGCCCATTCATACACGGCATAAGGATGGGGGGGGCCCATTCATACACGGCACAAGGATGGGGGGGCAATTCATACACGGCACAAGGATGGGGGTCCCATTCATACACGGCACAAGGATGGGGGGGCATTCATACACTGCACAAGGATGGGGGGGGCATTCATACACTGCACAAGGATGGGGGCCCGTTGCTACATGGCACAAGGATGGGCACATTACTACAAGGGGGCACATTACTACAAGGGGGCACATTACATTTTATTGGACTATTTTTATTTCTGAAATTTACCTGTAGCTGCTGCATTTCCCACCCTAGGTTTATACTTGAGTCAATAAGTTTTCAGTTTTTTTGTGGTTAAATTAGGGGCCTCGGCTTATACTCGGGTCGGCTTATACTAGAGTATATACGGTAATTTGAGTTGAGGGGGCCTTGGTGGGGGAGGAGCGCTATTACTTTACAAGTGACATTATGTGGCAGTGAGGGACTTTATGGGGAAATGAGGATCATTATGAGGCAATTAGGAAAAGAATTGTGAAAGGCAGCATAGTATAATGAGGAGCGGGGGGAATTTATGCAGAGATGTAATATGGGGAAATATTATAGAAAGGGCAAGTTTTGGGGGGACATTATGGAAAGGGGCACTTTGTGGCCCTATTTTGGAGAGGAACAGTGTGTAGGGGGATATTTTGTGCAGGAAGCAATTAACAACCCCTTCTGATTCCACTTGTTTCCCCAGATATTATTAAATAAAAGGGGCCAGGATGAGGGACATACATTATTGGTTTATGGTGGCACGTGGGGCATAATTCCTGTAGGGGAAAATTAAGGGACATTATTGCTGATGGAATATAGGTTAATTTTGAGGATATTGTCTTCCATGGGGGAACAAATTTCTGATGCAGTGTAGAAATTGGGAAAAATGTGTGGAATATGCTCTGGGAGTGATCGGCTATAGGTGACTGTGTGTTATTATCTGCAGAGTCGCGTCATGGCAGCAAATAGTGATGGCGGTCAGTGCTGGATAAAGAGGAAAAGTGGAGATTAATAACTTCAACTAGAGATGTCACTGCTAAGTCAGTGTATTACATGTAAACACACACTGTACACTATATACAGAGCTCCTGTGTATAATGTCACTGGTGATCACTGTATTACTTATATACAGATCTCCTGTTTATAAAGTGACCGGTGATCGCTGTATTACCTGTACACTGACACTATATACAGAGCTCCTGTGTATAATGTCACTGATGGTAATATTAATGTTATTAGTATTGTGGTTTTTATTCATGTTCATTTATTGTAGTATTCGTCACTGTGTAGTAGTAATATGTGGTCTTGTCATAGTTTGGTGGTATTTGTCTCTTGTATGTAGTATTATTTGGTCATTATGTAGTCTGGTCATAGTGTCGTGGTATTTCTCCCATGTATGTGGTAATATTTGTTTACTATATGATCTAATTATGGTGTGGCGGTATTACTCTCTTGTATGTGGTTGTGTTTGATCACTATGTATTGGTAATATGTTATCTGGTCATGGTGTGGCGGTATTTCTCTCTTGTACAGTGCCTACAAGTAGTATTCAACCCCCTGCAGATTTAGCAGGTTTGATAAGATGCAAATAAGTTAGAGCCTGCAAACTTCAAACAAGAGCAGGATTTATTAACAGATGCATAAATCTTACAAACCAACAAGTTATGTTGCGCAGTTAAATTTTAATAAATTTTCAACATAAAAGTGTGGGTCAATTATTATTCAACCCCTAGGTTTAATATTTTGTGGAATAACCCTTGTTTGCAATTACAGCTAATAATCGTCTTTTATAAGACCTGATCAGGCCGGCACAGGTCTCTGGAGTTATCTTGGCCCACTCCTCCATGCAGATCTTCTCCAAGTTATCTAGGTTCTTTGGGTGTCTCACGTGGACTTTAATCTTGAGCTCCTTCCACAAGTTTTCAATTGGGTTAAGGTCAGGAGACTGACTAGGCCACTGCAACACCTTGATTTTTTACCTCTTGAACCAGGCCTTGGTTTTCTTGGCTGTGTGCTTTGGGTCGTTGTCTTGTTGGAAGATGAAATGACGACCCATCTGAAGATCCTTGATGGAGGAGCGGAGGTTCTTGGCCAAAATCTCCAGGTAGGCCATGCTATCCATCTTCCCATGGATGCTGACCAGATGGCCAGGCCCCTTGGCTGAGAAACAGCCCCCCAGCATGATGCTGCCACCACCATGCTTGACTGTAGGGATGGTATTCTTGGGGTCGTATGCAGTGCCATCCAGTCTCCAAACGTCACGTGTGTGGTTGGCACCAAAGATCTCGATCTTGGTCTCATCAGACCAGAGAACCTTGAACCAGTCTGTCTCAGAGTCCTCCAAGTGATCATGAGCAAACTGTAGACGAGCCTTGACATGACGCTTTGAAAGTAAAGGTACCTTACGGGCTCGTCTGGAACGGAGACCATTGCAGTGGAGTACGTTACTTATGGTATTGACTGAAACCAATGTCCCCACTGCCATGAGATCTTCCCGGAGCTCCTTCCTTGTTGTCCTTGGGTTAGCCTTGACTCTTCGGACAAGCCTGGCCTTGGCACGGGTGGAAACTTTCAAAGGCTGTCCAGGCCATGGAAGGCTAACAGTAGTTCCATAAGCCTTCCACTTCCGGATGATGCTCCCAACAGTGGAGACAGGTAGGCCCAACTCCTTGGAAAGGGTTTTGTACCCCTTGCCAGCCTTGTGACCCTCCACGATCTTGTCTCTGATGGCCTTGGAATGCTCCTTTATCTTTCCCATGTTGACCATGTATGAGTGCTGTTCACAAGTTTGGGGAGGGTCTTAATTAGTCAGAAGAGGCTGGAAAAAGAGATAATTAATCCAAACATGTGAAGCTCATTGTTCTTTGTGCCTGAAATACTTCTTAATACTTTAGGGGAACCAAACAGAATTCTGGTGGTTTGAGGGGTTGAATAATAAATGACCCTCTGAATAAACTTTTCACAATTTAAAAAAAAAATAAAAAAAGAAATAACATTCTTTTTTGCTGCAGTGCATTTCACACTTCCAGGCTGATCTACAGTCCAAATGTCACAATGCCAAGTTAATTCTGAATGTGTAAACCTGCTAAATATGCAGGGGGTTGAATACCACTTGTAGGCACTGTATGTGGTTGTATTCGATCACTACAGTTACGTGGTGGTAATATGTTGTCTGGTCACGGTGTGGCCGTATTTCATCCCTTGCATGTGATATTATTGGTCTTGGTATAGTTGATTGTGTAGTGCCTGGAGGTCACTTTTTCTCTCTGATATCAATATGGGGAAAATTCTTTATTTCCAATAGTTTAAATATTTGAACGTTTAACCCCTCGCTGTCCTGTGACTATTGCATTGCAGCAAATATGCACTTATAGAGGTTCTCCAGTGAAAACAAGTAATCTCCTTTACTAAGTCCACATGCACACAGTATTTGGTGAGTTTTTTACCTCAGTATTTGAAGCCAAACCAGAAATTGTAAAATCAGTAAAATGAGAGGAAAAGTATAATAAGAAAGTCGGGCACCGCTTCTGCATTTTTCACCCACTCATGACTACAAATACTGAGGTAACATACTGACCTGAGGCTGCTTTCACACATCCAGTTTTTGCAGTGCGTCACAATATGGCGCTTTGCAGAAAAAATGCAACCGGTTTTTTTTTCTGCGGGTTGCGTTTTTTATTCCGAATAGACTTGCATTAGCGCCGTATTGTGCCGCATGGCCTTGCGTTGCGTCCGGTTTTTGCCAGATGCGGCATATTTAGCCCATGCAGCAGCCGGATGGAACGTTGCCTGGCACGTTTTTTTTGTGCGGCGAAAAAAACGCATCGCGCCGGATCTGGCGTGATTTATAATGCAAGCCTATGGACGTTGGATGCGGCGTCCTGCAGCAAAAACCGCATCCGGCCGCCGCATGCGTTTTTTTGCACTGCGCATGCTCAGTATCAAGCCGTCAAAGAACGGACGGGCCGCATGGAAAAACTTATGCAACAGATCCGTTTTTTTTGCCGCATCCGTTGCATAGGTTTTTGAGCCGGATTGAGCTGCACTGCAAAAAACGGATGTGTGAAAGCAGCCTAATACTGAAAGTGTGAATGTGGCCTAAGCATGTGATAACTTCTTGATCAGTCGAGTCTGATTGCTGGGACCCTACTAATGTGCAACTTCTATCCCCCATTATACTGGAGCTCATGTCCGGCTCGACCCTTGATCCATTTATTCCCTCAGTGGCTGTGAGCGCTGCACTTGTTTTCATCTGGCCGCCCCAAAGAGGATGAATTGAGCTGCGGTCACACACCCCACCTGCCGCTGCTGCATTGTATAATGGGCATATAAGTGCCCTGTCAGGGATAAAAGTTCCTCATTCTTTGATCGGTGCGGTTTCTAGTGGTCTGGTTCCACCGATCAATAAGTTATCACGTACCTCACCTGTGGATCGGTGATAACTTATCACCAAAGACCCCATTACAGCAAACTACTGTAATTGTACATTAGTTATTGTATGTGCACAGGAGATGTGCAGGAGCCACCTGTGATTTACAGTCAGCGCTCCACAATAATGAGGATAGTGGCTAATAGATATTTGCATATAGCTGTAGGGTGGGCTCCTAGAGTTATTTCCCCTGGTGGGCCCCAGACACCCCAGTCCAACCCTGAACGTAAATGCTGTGTTTATTCTGCAGGTGTCTGCACCACGAGTGCAATAACAATCTTCTCTGATTAATGCATGTTTGCGGTATTTTTTATGCATTGTCCCCCTTATTTGATACATGTTTGGAGCAGATGTGAATCCTGAAAATTATAAAGAAATAAACCACCAAAACCGCACAGTTCAGTGGCGTCTTTAGACGCAAAAGGGGCGGACATTTCATGATGTTGTACCGCCCCTGTGCCAGCGGCCGACCCGCTCGGATCCGGAACCGCGGTGGCTCGAGGGGTCTCCGGACCAGGGGGTTCGTGCGGACACTCGAGTTTGAAAAGGGGAGTATGTACAAGGGAGTTAGAAGTTTGTGACGCCACCCACGGTGCGTGGTAAGGTGGAGTACCACAGCTGCTGTTGGGGAAGGGGGAGCCCGGTGGCGATGGTACAGAAGCAAGGTGTTTAACCCCTCCGTGGGTATGGGGTGCCCCGGGGCTCGGTGTTGGTGGTGCAGGAGTGGGGTGCCGTTGAGAAAAGGAAGGATTTCTGCGTACTCACTCAGTCCAAGAATACTGACACCGACAGCTTGTAAACCAGAATTCTGAGATCATCTGCAGCAAGGAGGGAGCACGCTTGGATCTGTGCCCTTGGTGTTGCTTGTTAGCCTGTGACCTTTTCCGTGGCACCTTGTTCACTGTTTAGACCCTATAGTGTGGAACTAGTTGGGTCCCGCTCACCCGTATGGCTAACGGAGTGAGCTTGCTCTCAGGGTTCACGCTTGGGATTTGGTGGACTGTGTTTTGTAGGGAAAGTCCTATCCCATCGGTGTGCTAGTACCCTGATTTTGGAGCAGGTGAAGGATGAATCTTGAAGGCTTCACCCCCATCGGGTAAATTACCAGGACGCTTGAAGCTACTTCCCGGGCTAGGGTCCGCGTACCCCGTCGTGCCTTGGCCCCTGCCCGGAGATGGCTCAAGGCCGCCGGCTGCCCTCCTCTGCAATCCGTGCCCTTTGACACGATCCCCTGCGACCAGGGTTCCAGCTCCTACCAGGCCCAGACCAACGTCTGCCACCTAGTAGACTCAAGGAGCCCTGCTCCTGATCTGTGACCTCTCACTTCGAGAGTCACCACTCTACCTCCTACTCCTTCCACTCTTTTTCAGTTCTCCTTTCACTTTTTCACTTTCCCACACCAACCCCCCAAGTGGGTGGCTCTATTCCCTTCAGGCCCCCAATGGTGTGTCTGGTGGGGTGGTGTAAAGTGTTCCTAGGGTTTTGACTGGCTATGCTCTTAGCAACACCAAAGGACAAGGATCTGTAACCAGGGAGGATTGGATACTGTGCAGAAGGGCAGATTGCACAGTACCCTGTGATGACCTGATAGGCCAGGGCGTTACAATGTCACATCCTCTTTGCTTGGACAATTAGTCCATGTTCACATGTAATGTAAATGCTGCCTTTTTTCAGCTATTTTTTTGCACATATACAGTATTCTGCTGTGTTTAATTATCCAAGCAAAGTGGATGTGATTCCATGAAAAGACGCCGCTGAACTGTGCGCTTTTGTTTTTTTTTTTTTCTCTGGAGGTTTCTATGTGAAGCTTAAAAAATGCGGGAAAAAGCTTCTCTGTACAATAAAAACACTAAAAACGCAGATTCACATCTGAACCAAAAATGCATTAAATAATGGAGAAAAGGCATAAAAAATGCAGCAATAATGGAATAAACAGAGAAGATTGTTATTGTGTAGTTTGGTGTGGACAGCGGCAGAAACAAAAAACACAGAAATTATGCAACGTGTGAACACGGCCTTATAGGCACAAATAAGCAATATGTCATATAGTGACACATATAAATATAAGACAATTCTGGCTGCTATGACTATTAACAAACAGTCCGGAACATCTGCTGAATGACCCTTACTGCCAAATGGGTGTGGCTAGAAGCATGGCAGACTTTGTCCCGCTTTCCTTTCTTCAAAAGTTGGGAGGTATGCATTACATATATGGGGAATGCGTTGTCCATTCCTGCTGATCCAGAGGCACGATGATATCCTGCAGCTCCACCTCATGTCCAGCTTACAACTCATCTTCTCATCTGCACTCAGGTGATCAGGCAGTAAGCTGCTATATGATGTGACACTATCTTCCGGTGGGCGTTTGCCCTAGTCCGTCCTCACTGGTGGAGTAACCAAACACGTTGCTATACACAGAGGGTTGGAAGGGAATGCATTGAAATTTCATGAAGTTTAATAAACTCATCAGAAAGAGAGCCTGACTGCAATAATTTCCTTGGCCAATCACAGTTATGCTAATACTTGACATGGCTGTAATGGGGCTGGGAGTGGATGGTTTCTGCAAACTGTGCAGTTATCAAACAAAATTAAACATTGCTGACTTTTGACAAAGGTAGAAAAAAACCAAGGAGAAAAATTGTAGGAAAAATACCCTGACTATAAATAAATAAATTGCAAGTGCTTAATAACAGGGTACTTAGTATATACATTTTTGCAAAAAGGTAAGAAGCTGTCTCACCTCGTCACGGTGTACCCATTTGAGACAGTCCCTAACCTACTAAAGTTAAAAACATATTCTGTACCTGACTTGTGTCATGTCAAAACTTCAATATGGATGGTAAAGTGGTCAGCTGGGTCCCAGATTAAATACACAGCAAAAAGTGAGAAGCAGGTAATTGTTCAGCTTCAGTATCAGGAGGGCTGCACCCCCAACTTGCATAAAAGCAAGATAACAGACAAAAAACACCAAAAAACTGAGCTGTAACAAATGTTCAATAAACATGCAACATTACAAGCATGTGAATTGCAGCCTCAAGACTAGAAAAAAAACAAGGAGAAAAATTGTAGGAAAAATACCCTGACTATAAATAAATAAATTGCAAGTGCTTAATAACAGGGTACTTAGTATATACATTTTTGCAAAAAGGTAAGAAGCTGTCTCACCTCGTCACGGTGTACCCATTTGAGACAGTCCCTAACCTACTAAAGTTAAAAACATATTCTGTACCTGACTTGTGTCATGTCAAAACTTCAATATGGATGGTAAAGTGGTCAGCTGGGTCCCAGATTAAATACACAGCAAAAAGTGAGAAGCAGGTAATTGTTCAGCTTCAGTATCAGGAGGGCTGCACCCCCAACTTGCATAAAAGCAAGATAACAGACAAAAAACACCAAAAAACTGAGCTGTAACAAATGTTCAATAAACATGCAACATTACAAGCATGTGAATTGCAGCCTCAAGACTAGAAAAAAACCAAGGAGAAAAATTGTAGGAAAAATACCCTGACTATAAATAAATAAATTGCAAGTGCTTAATAACAGGGTACTTAGTATATACATTTTTGCAAAAAGGTAAGAAGCTGTCTCACCTCGTCACGTCACTATAAATAAAAAAACTTTTTGCTGTGTATTTAATCTGGGACCCAGCTGACCACTTTACCATCCATATTGAAGTTTTGACATGACACAAGTCAGGTACAGAATATGTTTTTAACTTTAGTAGGTTAGGGACTGTCTCAAATGGGTACACCGTGACGAGGTGAGACAGCTTCTTACCTTTTTGCAAAAATGTATATACTAAGTACCCTGTTATTAAGCACTTGCAATTTATTTATTTATAGTCAGGGTATTTTTCCTACAATTTTTCTCCTTGTTTTTTTTCTAGTCTTGAGGCTGCAATTCACATGCTTGTAATGTTGCATGTTTATTGAACATTTGTTACAGCTCAGTTTTTTGGTGTTTTTTGTCTGTTATCTTGCTTTTATGCAAGTTGGGGGTGCAGCCCTCCTGATACTGAAGCTGAACAATTACCTGCTTCTCACTTTTTGCTGTGTATTTAATCTGGGACCCAGCTGACCACTTTACCATCCATATTGAAGTTTTGACATGACACAAGTCAGGTACAGAATATGTTTTTAACTTTAGTAGGTTAGGGACTGTCTCAAATGGGTACACCGTGACGAGGTGAGACAGCTTCTTACCTTTTTGCAAAAATGTATATACTAAGTACCCTGTTATTAAGCACTTGCAATTTATTTATTTATAGTCAGGGTATTTTTCCTACAATTTTTCTCCTTGGTTTTTTTCTAGTCTTGAGGCTGCAATTCACATGCTTGTAATGTTGCATGTTTATTGAACATTTGTTACAGCTCAGTTTTTTGGTGTTTTTTGTCTGTTATCTTGCTTTTATGCAAGTTGGGGGTGCAGCCCTCCTGATACTGAAGCTGAACAATTACCTGCTTCTCACTTTTTGCTGTGTATTTAATCTGGGACCCAGCTGACCACTTTACCATCCATATTGAAGTTTTGACATGACACAAGTCAGGTACAGAATATGTTTTTAACTTTAGTAGGTTAGGGACTGTCTCAAATGGGTACACCGTGACGAGGTGAGACAGCTTCTTACCTTTTTGCAAAAATGTATATACTAAGTACCCTGTTATTAAGCACTTGCAATTTATTTATTTATAGTCAGGGTATTTTTCCTACAATTTTTCTCCTTGGTTTTTTTCTAGTCTTGAGGCTGCAATTCACATGCTTGTAATGTTGCATGTTTATTGAACATTTGTTACAGCTCAGTTTTTTGGTGTTTTTTGTCTGTTATCTTGCTTTTATGCAAGTTGGGGGTGCAGCCCTCCTGATACTGAAGCTGAACAATTACCTGCTTCTCACTTTTTGCTGTGTATTTAATCTGGGACCCAGCTGACCACTTTACCATCCATATTGAAGTTTTGACATGACACAAGTCAGGTACAGAATATGTTTTTAACTTTAGTAGGTTAGGGACTGTCTCAAATGGGTACACCGTGACGAGGTGAGACAGCTTCTTACCTTTTTGCAAAAATGTATATACTAAGTACCCTGTTATTAAGCACTTGCAATTTATTTATTTATAGTCAGGGTATTTTTCCTACAATTTTTCTCCTTGGTTTTTTTCTAGTCTTGAGGCTGCAATTCACATGCTTGTAATGTTGCATGTTTATTGAACATTTGTTACAGCTCAGTTTTTTGGTGTCTTTTGACAAAGGTGTTCAGAAATCCAAGCTCAAGCTGAGATGGCCAAGGCTCGTACTGAATTTGAAATTGGCAAGCTTTTCCGAACAAGTTCGCTCATGTATACTCCAGAGTCTGCTAAATCTATCAGGAGGTCTTTTGCAGTCAAGCAAGGGTTCTTGATTACCTATCTAGAAATCCTATGAGCAGCTCTCACAGAAATTTAGCTGTGAAAAAAAGCTGAAGTTGAAAAGAGGATGGCATCTACAAATAGATAATTATCCTAAACACATTTCAAAATCCACAATAGACTACCTCAAAAGGTGCAAACTCAAGGTTTGACAGTCTCACAGTCTACTGATCTGAACATGATAGAAAATCTGTGGCTGGACCTCAAAAAAACAATGCATGGAACCTCACAGAACTGGAAGAATTTTCCAAGAAACAATAAATGAAAATCCCTCAAGCAAGAAAGACTTTTGGCTGGCTACAAAAATCATTCACAAGCTGTGATATACTTGCCAAAGGCGTTCCACTTTGTACTAACCATGCACAGGGTGCCCAGACTTTTGCATCAACCAATGTTACTTTTTCTTAATTTCAAATTGTAAAAGATGAAGATATACTGTGTGTATATATGTATTTTTTTTAGTTTTGCTTAAAATACAAAGGAAATGTGTCATCTTTAACTTTATGCCTTTTTGAGTTCATTTTATCTTCAACTTGCTTAACTGTTCACAATAACAGTAATTTTGACCAGGGGAGGCCAAACTTTTTCATGACACTTTATATCTATATATTCAGCTGCTGTGTGTATAGCAATCTCCTTGACTCCAATAGTAGTATATGCATACCTCCCAACTTTTGAAGAAAGGAAATAGTGAGAAACCCTGCGGCCTAGCACGCATTTATATAAGCATCACTATATGACATGTGTTAGGGCCAGGTGGACGGGCAGACCCAGGAGGTGGATCCACTGGGCTGAACACCTCACCGAGGGCAAGGTGCCCGGTAGCTGGAGCACTAGCAGGACAGTCCGTTCAGAGGAGTGGAGTGAAGAAGTCCCTGGGACCACGGGGTCTCTGATGGTAGTCTGGGTGACGGAGCTCAGGTTCGGAGGCCGAGATGACGTCAGGCAGAGTCCGGAACCAATGGAGCGAGAAGGCGGGTCACCACAGGGATCGGAGATGGTAGGAACTGACGGGATGGCAGGCCGTCACCGTTCGGGGTTCGGGTATCGTCAGGATCGGTTGGCGAGGCAGGAGCGGCTCTACGAGAGAGATAGGTGAGTATATCACAAGACACAAGGAGACCTGACTCCTAGCTTAGAAAACACGAAGAACAGGTCTCGCCCACTTGGAAAGCATCCCCCTATATACCCAGTACCTGATCCTTCAATATCCTGTTGGAGGACACTGGCCCTTTAAGAGAGGGTCAATGACCGCGTGCGCGCCCTAATGCGCATGCGCGAGGCCCGGGTGCCAGAAGCCAGGACAGGGAGCGGTGAACAGGAGGCAGGAGAGCCGGGCTGGAGCAGAGCTGCCGACGGGCGCCGGGAGCGGGTACCGGGCCGCCTGGGGACCGCAGGTGATGGGGCCTAGAGGCTGTGGAGCGAGGGACACCTGGCAGAGGAGCCGGGGAGCGAGGCAGGGAAGCCGGGGAGCGAGGCAGGGAATCCGGGGAGCGTGGCAGGGGAGCCGGGAAGCGTGGCAGGGGACCCGGCGAGCGTGACAACATGTCGCCTATTTGTGCTTATAAGGCTGTGTTCACACGTTGCATAAATTCTGTGTTTTTTGTTTCTGCCGCTGTCTGCACCAAACTACACAATAACAATCTTCTCTGGTTATTCCATTTTTGCTGCATTTTTTATGCCTTTTCTCCATTATTTGATGCATTTTTGGTTCAGATGTGAATCTGCGTTTTTAAGTGTTATTATAGTACAGAAAAGTTTTTTCCATGCATTTGATTAAACTCCACATAGAAACCTCCAGAGAAAAAAGCACCAAAACCGCAGAGTTCAGAGGCGTCTTTACAAGACTTCAAGGCTTGACTGTAGCAGAGCAGACTTCAGGGGCCTAAAGGCAAGGGCTGGTAGAATTCCATGGCACATATTTATTAATCTATAGCACCGCACAACCAGCTTTACCCTCACCTACTGTTTCATCACCCATCCCTTGTAGACTGTGATCCCTCGCGGGCAGGGACCTCTCTCCTGTACCAGGCCGTGCCTTGTTTTGTTTATGATTATTGTACTTGTCCCTATTGCTACTGTATATCCCTTTTCACATGTAAAGTGCCATGGAATAAATGGTGATATAATAAATAAATAAATAATAATAATAATTCTTAAGCACAAAACTACACATGAAGGATGGGAAATTTTCCGTAAGGAAATCCTTAATGCACAAGAACTAACAATACCTAAAAGGAAGAAAAATGGGAAAGACCTAAAGAAACCAGATTGGATGAACAAAAAATTACATCACCTGTTTAAAAAGAAAATAGAAACATACAACAAATGGAAGATGGGGGTTATACCTAGGGAAGAATACATGGCAGTTTGCAGACACAGCAAGACAAGCGTCAAAGGAGCTAAGGCCGAACACGAATTGATGCTTGACAAAGAGGTCAAAAGTAAAGTAAAAGGATTTTGGGGTATGTTAAAAGCAAAAGAAAAGTGAACCAGACCATTGCAGTCCTGCAGAATCAAAAAGGTGAAACAGTCAAAAAGGTGGAACAGCAGGTGGAGATACTAAATCAATATTTCATATCTCTCTTCTCCCAAAAAACTAATTCAAGCATCAACAATAACCATGATAGAAATGATGGTCAGGAAGAGTCCAAGTTGACAATAAGCAAAGAATTGATATTAGAACACTTAGCCAAGTTAACCCCTTCAGCCCCCGGGCACTTTCCGTTTTTGCGTTTTTGTTTTTTGCTCCCCTTCTTCCGAGAGCCGTAACTTTTTTATTTTTCCATCAATCTTGCCATATGAGGGCTTGTTTTTTGCGGGACAAGTTGTACTTTTAAATGAAAGCATAAGTTTTACCATATAGTGTACTGGAAAACGGTAAAAAAATTCCAAGTGCGGAAAAATTGCAAAAAAAGTGTGATCATACAATAGTTTTTGGGATATTTTATTCACTGTGTTTACTATATGGTAAAACTGAGGTATCTATGTGATGCCTCAGGTCGGTGCAAGTTTGTAGACACCAAACATGTATAGGTTTACTTGTATCTAAGGGGTTAAAAAAAATTCACAAGCTTGTCCAAAAAACGTGGCGCACGTTTTGCGCCATTTTCCAAAACCCGTAGCGTTCTCATTTTTCAGGATCTGAGGCTCAGTGATGGCTTATTTTTTGCGTCTCGACCTGCCGTTTTTAACGGTACCATTTTTGCACAGATGCTATGTTTTGATCGCCTGTTATTGCATTTTGCGCAAAATTTGCGGCGACCAAAAAACGTAATTTTGGCGTTTGGAATTTTT
The DNA here is from genome assembly GCF_048569485.1 of Anomaloglossus baeobatrachus. Classification (NCBI taxonomy): domain Eukaryota; kingdom Metazoa; phylum Chordata; class Amphibia; order Anura; family Aromobatidae; genus Anomaloglossus; species Anomaloglossus baeobatrachus. The sequence continues at coordinate 204,844,500 of NC_134355.1, read as the reverse complement.
TTGCCACTACGCCGTTTACTGATCAGATTCATTGATTTTATATTTTGATAGATCGGGCATTTTTGAACGTGGCGATACCAAATATGTGTGTATTTTTTATTTTTTTAACCCTTTAATTTTCAATGGGGTGAAAGGGGGGTGATTTGAACTTTTAGGTTTTTTTATTTTTTTTTAATTTTTTTAAAACTTTTTTTTTTACTTTTTTTTTTTATTTTACTAGTCCCCCTAGGGGGCTATTGCGATCAGCATTCCGATCGCTCTGCACTATCTGCAGATCTCAGCTACAGAGCTGAGAACTGCAGATTTGCTGCTTCACTTTCAATGACGGCTGTATTCCGGCATTGAGAGGAAGTGAGTCATGTTAGCTACAGGCGTCATCACATGACCCTGTGCTACCATGGCAACCGCCGAAAGTCACGTGATCATGTCACGTGACTTCCGGTGGGGGCGGGGTAAGTCACTGTCATGGCGGCGCCCATATACAATGTAAGGGGTTAATGGCCGCGGGTGGAAGCGATTCCACCCGCGGCTAGCAGGCACACATGTCAGCTGTTGATAACAGCTGATATGTGCGCCGATCGCCGCCACCTGCCGGCGTCAGGGGGCGGGGCTTACCGGCACACGATCCATGACGTACCCAGTACGTCATGGGTCGTTAAGGGGTTAAGGGAAACCAATTCCCCAGGTCCAGATGATTTAGAACCTCGAGTCCTGAAAGATATAGCTGAGGAAATAACAGTACTGCTTGCCGTAATCTTCAATAAGTCATGGGAAACAGGAGAGGTCCATCTAGATGGAAAAGTGCAAATGTTCCTATCTACAAAAAAAGGGAAAAAGAAGGATCCAGGGAATTACAGCCCAGTAAGCCTAACCCCCATAGCAGGAAAAATCTTCGAGGAAATTGTCAAAGAGCATTTACTTAGGTACCTGGATGGGAAGGCATTAATTAACCAAAACTAGCACGGCTTTATGACCAATAAATCTTGTCCGACCAACCTGATTTCCTTCTATAACAAAGTCACTGAATAGTTGGACCAGGGGAATGCTGTCGATATAGCATACTTTGGCTTCAGTAAGGCATTCGAGAAAGTATCACATAACTTCCTCATTGAAAATATGATCAAGCACAGAATCGACAAAAAATCAGTTGGATTCACAACTGGCTTAATGATTGTGCACAAAGAGTATTACTAAATGATTACACATCAAACTGAAGGAAACTTAAAAGCGGGGTGCCTCAAGGCTCTGTTCTGGGCCCAGTGCTGTTTAATATCTTTATAAATGATCTGGACAACGGTATTACTGGGGAACTCATAAAATTCACAGAACATATTAAGATAGGAGGAGTAGCCAACACTAGAGACGAAAGAGATAGTATTCAAAAGGATCTAGGCACACTCAAAGGGCCGTGGTATACAGAATGATGTTTAACAGGGACAAATGCAAAGTCCTACATCTGGGTAAAAGAAATGTAAAAAGCATCTATAGTATGGGAGGAACAGAACTAGGTGATAGCACCGGGGAAAAGGACTTGGGCATAATAGTAGATCCTAGATTCAACATGAGTCAACAGTGCAGTGCTGCAGCTAAAAAGGCCAACACAATTCTGGGATGTATCAAGACAAACATTGAATCTAGATCAAGAGATGTAATTATTCCCTTATACTCTGCCCTGGTCAGACCCCACCTGGAATACTGTGTACAGTTCTGGACCCCCCAATTGAAGAAAGACATTGATATATTGGAGCAAGTCCAGAGAAGAGCAACCAAGATGGTAGAAGGTCTGCAAACCATGTCATATGAAGAACGGTTAAAAGAACTAGGGATGTTTAGTTTGCAAGGCTGAGAGGAGACTTAATAGAAGTCTACAAATATCTGAAATATTTGTATTTTTAATCACCATGTGAATGCATTGAAAACATTGCTTAATACACTATAATCATTCACTATTACACTATTACATTATTAATTCGATATAATGGATTTATTTATAATTCACATTCTGACTATTCTTTTTCACATTATCATCATTTTGTTGCATATGGATACAGTGTATACTTTACAGATACACTCTATACACAGAATGAAGAAAACGAAAAAAAAAATTCGGGAAAACTTTTTTTTCTAGGAAAAAAATTCTTGAATACATTAATTTTTCACCTATTATATACGGCACATCATCACATTCACTGTATATTCATTTGCGATCTTCATAATTTTACATATTTCTATCCACCTATGTTTATCAATTATATGATGTTCCAATTTGATACTTTATTTATATATAATTGTGGGCTTATACACTATACATTGATTTATTGAAACCCTGTTGATGGCTTCACACCTTTAAGGAGGTCAGTCAACGGGGCAGCCATCACAGCAAAATTCGGTATGAACCGGAAGTAGTATCCGACGATTCCCAGAAATGCCCTAACCTGCTTTTTAGAAAGAGGTCGTGGCCAATTCTGAATCGCCTCCACTTTATTCACTTGTGGCTTGATTTGGCCCCTACCGACAACATAGCCCAGGTACCTGGCCTCCTCTTTCCTCATGGCACACTTCTTTGGGTTTATGGTAAATCCTGCCTTCCTCAATGCATCCAGCACCGCCTGGACCCTCTGTAGATGACTTCCCCAATCTGAGGTGAAGATCACAATATTGTCCAGATAAGCTGCTGCATACTTCTTATGAGATGCTAGGATCTGGTCCATGGCCCTCTGGATGGTGGCTGGAGCTCCCTGCAACCCAAACGGCATCCTGCTGTACTGGAAACATCCGTCAGCTGTAGAGAAGGCGGTCTTTTCCTTGACAGCCTGAGACATGGGTATTTGCCAATACCCTTTTGTCAGGTCAAGAGTGGTAATGTACCTTGCTGGCCCTAACCTCTCAATGAGCTCATCGACTCAGGGCATCAGATAGGAGTCAAATTTTGAGACTTCATTTAGCTTGCGATAGTCATTACAAAATCGCCATTCTCCGTCCGGCTTCGGCACAAGGACGATAGGACTGGACCAGCCACTTTTTGATTCCTCAATCATGCCGAGGCCCAGCATCTTCTTCACCTCCTTTGAGATCACTTCTCGGCGGGATTTGGGGATGCCGTTCGGCTTCAGGTTTACTCTCACGTGCGGTTCCGTCAGAACTTCATGTTCCACAACCTGTGTACACCCCGGCAATTCTGAAAAGAGATCTCAATTTCGATGAAGCAACTCCTGACACTGCTTTTGGGCCCTTGACAGCATCTCTGCCACCATGACATCCTCAATATCATCTTTCACCTTAGCAGCCAGACATGGAGTTTCTACCACTTCCCTATCTCACCATGGCTTAATCAGATTGATGTGGTACACCTGGTATGGCTTCCTTCTACCCGGTTGGTGGATCTTGTAATTCCCCTCTCCCAGTTTTTCAACCACTTCATAGGGTCCTTGCCACTTGGCCAGAAATTTACTTTCCACAGTGGGGATCAACACCAACACACGATCGCCAGGGCTGAACTGTCTCACCCTGGCAGAGCGATGATATACTCTCGCCTGTGCCTCTTGTGCCCAGGGAAGACTCTCTTTCACAATAGGCATCACCTTGGCATCTGGGCCACATGCTCAATGACACTCCTATGGGGGGTAACCTCTGTTTCCCAGGTTTCCTTGGCTATGTCAAGCAAACCCCGAGGATATCGACCATATAAGAGTTCAAAGGGAGAAAACCCAGTAGAGGCCTTTGGAACTTCTCTGATAGAACAGAGCAAGTATGGAAGCTGACAATCCCAGTCTCGGCCATCCTTCGCCACAACCTTCTTGAGCATGGATTTTAAGGTCTTGTTGAATCTCTCCACAAGGCCGTCTGTCTGCGGGTGATACACTGATGTCTTCAGTTGTGTAATCTGCAGCACCTTACACAGTTCCCTCATGACCTTGGACATAAAGGGGGTCCCTTGGTCTGTCAGGATCTCCTTTGGCAGTCCGGTTCAAGAGAATATATGGACCAACTCCCTGGCTATATTCTTAGAGGAAGAATTTCTCAATGGTACTGCCTCAGGGTATCGAGTTGCATAGTCCAGAATCACTAAGATATACTGGTGCTCTCTAGCAGATTTTACCAGGGGACCCACAAGATCCATGGCAATATGGTCAAACGGGACCTCTATAATAGGTAATGGCACTAAGGGACTTCGAAAATGTAAAACTGGTGCAGTTAGCTGGCAGGTGGGACAGGACCTACAATAGTTAAGAATCTCTCAGTGACACCCCGGCCAGTAGAACCTCTGAAGAATCCGCTCCTGGGTTTTATCTACCCCCAGGTGACCACCCAGGACATGAGAATGGGCCATGTCTAACACCCTGCGTCTATAAGGCCCTGCTACCAATAGTTGCTCAATTACCTCACGTCTCAGCTGGGTAACCCGATATAGTAATTCCCCATTTACTGCAAAGTGGGGGAATCTGGTGTCAGCCCCCGGCTCTTGAGCAACCCCATTTATAACAGTCACATTTTCAAATGCACCCTTTAGTGTCAGGTGCCTCATTTGAGCAGTCCCAAAGTTCCCTCCTGAAACTGCTAACTCCGGGATGTTAACCTCCTGGGATACGGCCTCGTCCTCATCACCGACCAACACTGGGGGAACTCATCCACCTTCGACTGAGATGAAGTCTTATCATTGATGGCTAACTGTCCTTCATCTATCACACAGGGTTCCGCCTCTTTTTTCCACAACTCCGAGAACAAAGTAAAGTCTCGCCCTATTATTACTGGGTGCAATAGTTCTTTCACCACTCCAACCTCATGAGACTCTAACCCACAGTTTGTTTTTATAGTCACAGTGGCCACAGGGTAGTCCTTGGCGTCCCCATGGATACAGCGGACGCCCACTCTCTTCCCAGGAATCAGCCGATGTGGGAGTGTGGCCCTCACGAGGGTCACTAAACTCTCTAGTGTCCCACTACTACTCTAGAGTCTAGCAGTCCCACTACTCTGGCACCATTTATTTCTACAGGACATGTCTGTGGCCCCTCACTTGGTTGACTGTCCACACTGCAGGCTGGGTATGCATAATATGAAGAGCGCCGACTCATGCTGCAGTCCATCGGCTCGGTGGTCGGAGGACAACAGGCAGCAATGTGACCCAGGCCCTGGCACCTCCAATAGATAATGTTATTGACAGGGGTTTTTAGTCAAGCCTCCACTTGCCCCTTGGGACCTTGGATTCCCCCCTCCTGTGGCTTTTGTACCCTTCTTTTGGGTGTCACTCCCCGAATGAACCCCCCAGTAGGGAAATGATAAGTCCCGTGGCTTCCCCAGGGAACTCTCTACCACCTGATACCTCTCCACCAGTCCAACCAGGTCGTCAGCATTCCGGGGGTTTCCCTGGGCAACCCAAGTCTGTACTGGCTTCGGAAGGGAGTGAATGAACCTGTCCATTACGACCCACTCCACCATCTGCGCTGGGGTGGAGGACTCTGGCTGCAACCATTTTTGTACCAGATGCAGCAAATTAAACATTTGCGAGCGAGGGGGTTTATCTCCATGATATGCCCACTGGTGGACTCGTTATGCCCTGACAGTCAAAGTCCCACCCAGGCTTGCCAAAATTTCAGCTTTTAATTTGTCATATTCCTTAGCGTCCTGTAGAGCAAGATCATAGTAGGCCTTTTGTGGCTCTCCACTTAAATATGGCGCCAGCACCTCCGCCCACTGCTCCGGCGGGAGCTTTTCTCGTTCAGCAACTCTTTCAAACACAGTCAGGAAGGCCTCAATATCATCCCCCGGGGTCATCTTTTGCATAGCTCGCCTTACCGCCTTCCGGACGTTAGAGTCATCACCTGGACTGGTCGCCCTGCCACGGATTACATCGGCTAGGACATCTATCTGCCACTGCTGTTGCTGCATCTGCTGTATCAACAGCTTGTTTGTCTCCTGCTGGGCTAGCTGCTGCTGCTGGGCCTGCACCAGGTGCTTGACCAGGTCCTCCATGTTTGACCGTGCTTCCTGGCTTGTTGCTGCCTTCACCCAGGACATGCAGCTCCTCTGTAGCAGTAATAGACGCTCCCTGGGATTCTTGCCCGCACTTCTGCACCACATGTGGTAGATCCACTCACTCAGCTGCAGTATGAGGTAGACACAGGAATGCTTCTTGGTTTAAATTTCAGCTGGTTTATTAACTCCATAGACCAGCCTGAACAAAATAAAACAAAAACAGCCTTACCGGCATAAAAGAAAACAAAACCTCCTGTATCAAGTCCATACACTGCGGGTTCAGCTCGCTAAAGTTTGGGGTTCCACAATGTGAGGAAAGAGTTAACTTTTTTTAATGGTTAGAAAAATCATAGAAATTCATTCTTCTTTGCAAAGTGCACGTAACAGACTCTGAGAGCGCATTCCAGGACCCAAGGACAGAGCGATAACACCTGTGCCTAGTCTGAAGGCTACTTTACATGAGTCGATCTATTATGCGATGCATCGTTGGGGTCACGGTTTTCGTGACGCACTTCCGCCGTTCGTAACGACATCTTTGCATGTGTCACCTCCGTGCAATTCCAAACGATCAATTATCATTATAAAATCGGCTACCGTGTATTCGTCGTTTATTTCCATAATATCGGGTTTTTTTGGCTTTTAGAATGACACATTGATAAGTGTGACTCCCTTTCATCGTCCTTCTTCGTCGTTTTTTTAAACGTCATCAGCGTCCAGGGTGTAGTTGATTTTTTAAATAGACACGCCTAATATGTTGTGATTGGATGCCGTTTTGATTTGATAATCATGAAATAAAAGCCGGAGCTAGTGTTCTGAATTTTGTCCATTCTGGGTAGGCTTGGCGCAGTGTGTATAATAGTACAGTGTTACGAGGGGGACCCGGGGAAGCGTGCCAAGATGGGAAATGGACAGCTTCCGTCGGTCAAGGTCCACTGTGCGGTGTAAGGGACCGCTGCTTGGTCAGGAAAGAGTGAGCGGGTTGCTACTAATGATCGTCTGGAACGTCACAGACGATCTATGTACACCGGTCCGCCCTAACCCGTGAGGGTTGTATGGCTCGGGGCTTCTCGTACGGTGTACCTGTTGCACGGGGACGCACAGAGGTGCCTACGCACGTGTGCCAGCGGGAGTCACAGGATATGGCACGAGGGTAGCACAGAGGTGCCCACGCACGTGTGCTTTCAATAACCAGGTGAGTCCGGTGGAGACTCGAGGAGCTCACCTGGGACAGGAACACGGCCTGTTGAAGGAGATACTGCCGGAGCAGCAAGGCAGGAACACGGCCTGCAAACCAGGTGCTGCCTGAGCAGCAAGGGCAAAGCCCACGAAAGACAATGACGTCTGTACAGTGGCGTGGCAGCACGCTGCCAGACATCCAAACATAGAAGGACGGTCGCACACCGCCATGATGGCAGGGGGAGCTTTTAAGGAGGTGTAGCTCCACCCAAGGGCGGGCGCGAGACGGGCGTGACTCAATCAGGGTTCGTGACGTCCTGGCCCAGCCAGTCAGGATTCAGCACATCACCAGCCTCGTCATGGGGCCGTGTGATATCAGTGAGCGAATCAGAAGACGTCACGTGGAGCACATGCTCATCCTCCTGCCTCTGGGTCATAAAGGCGGGATCCCCGGTTTCACAATGTGCAGAGACATGGGAAGTCTTGCTGCTTCCCTGAGCATCTATTCTTTGCACACTGTGCAACTTCCCAGAGCCTCCATGATGCTGAGCAGGAGAGCTCGTGGCAGGCAAGGGATGGGAGACTGCTCCATTCCCTGCAAGGGGAGAACCACTAGGTGTCACCCTTCTGCTGTGTCTCTGAGAAGGCAACTCCTGCAGACTGCACAGTCTCCCAGACCTTTGGTGCTGCTGAGCAGTAGGGCTCGTGGCCGACAAGGAATGGGGGACCACCTCATTCCTTGCAACAAGAGAGCCACGACGTGTAAAAGTACAGTGTTACTTATTTGTTTTTGTTTTTTTCGGGATTCCTCTGCTTGTATCCTTTTGCAACCGTATTTGTGGTAAGTTTTATTTTAGCCCCCCTTTTTTTGTAAAACAACATAAAATGTCAATATCAATTGAATAAATAAAGGTAAAAACCTTTGTTTAAAAATTTTAAAAAAATAAGGAAAACATTTTTCCTAACCAAAATATTATTTGAACAATATTAAAACCTAACATTAAACAAACCAACCCAATAAAAAAAAGAAAAAAAACCTTTGATGCAAGACAAACAAAATTCTCCAAGAGAAGGATGCCAGGAAAAAATGTTCGCAGATACAAGGGAAAAACGAGACAACAAGGACGGACGCACGAGAGACGATTTATATTAAAGCCAACCAATCAGCTAAAGAATAAAGACAGGAGTATGCTGGAAAACAAGGTTCTGGGCATGATAGATTATAGACAATGTCACAGAGGGGTGTATAGTTTACATAAAAACGCCCCTACGAAAGAGAGATTGACTAAAACAAAATATGTGTGAAGCCCTTGGCACAGCCGCCATGGACAATCAATACATCGCTGATCACTATTGGGTTGTTGATCAAAACAAAACGTGTGACGCATAGACAACAACCTATGTGCGATCAGAAAAAAAAAAAGACATTGGCGTGACGCATCGGATAAAAAAATCGCACAATCTCGTGCAAAGCAGGCTTAAGACAATAAGAGTTGTGTTTTACGCTTACGCCAGGAACCGAAACGTATCTATGATTTTACTGAGAAATGGAAACTTATGTTATGACAAGAAACGAAACAAATGCCTTTGTACACGACAAAGTTACGCCCCTATTAAGTTGATAAACCCTGTCTGTGGGAAAATAAATTAGTCTTCTTTGGAGCGCACAGCCCTTGCCTTCTGTGTGGATATCAGCGTCTGTCTGTATCTCATTGGGGCTGAGGGAAGCTGAGGGGGGCCCCGGAACTCCCTTCGCATTTAGTCATTGCTGGCAACTGTTGTGACCTATTGGTCAACCTAACATTTCTGGCGCCCGAGAATAGGGACCCATGTCTATAACCCAGGATCCAGTGGAACATCTTGCCATACCAAGGAGGAGGGGACCAGACGTGGGGACCAAAACATCTGGCCAGGTAAGAGCTGAACCTTCTTCTGCTCTTTTGCTCCCCATCTCTGTTCTCTCTCTATCCTCACCACTGAAAGAGGGACACTGTGAGTAGAAACTGGGTATTGGCAGGTCACTACTGAACTCTGAGAGAACGTTTGCCAGTAGATGTTTTTTCTGTGCTCAGTCTCTGTGTCTGTTTTTTTCTGTGCTTTGTCTCTGTGTGTCTGCTTTTTGCGTTTTGCCTCTGTGCTCTGTCTTGTCTAAATCGATGTAATATTCACCGCCCTAGTGTTAGTTGGAGGTGCCCTGTTTGCCATTTTTTCTTGGATATAGAGTATATCTCTGGTACAAGAAGGGTAACCCAGCGCCATTCTCCATACTCAGCCCCCTCTGAACAAAGTTAGGACACCACCTTAAAATAGGAATACAGTTAAGGAGTCAGTCTCCGGGTACTTCCAGGATAGGTGGTTCTAGACCTCACCTTAGGTAGGAATACAGATAAGGAGTCAGTCTCCGGGTACTTCCAGGATAGGTAGGGCTAGTTCAAGGGAATTTCAAGGGTCTAAAAGCTGAAGAAAATAGACAAAGAATGGGACAAGGAATAGCAAAGGACAGAGCTGGATGCACCTTGCAGCATCTCATTACGTGTTACCATGGAAAAAGAACAGCCAGTCAGTCCAAGGAAGTTTTTAAGACATTTAGATTGAAGGGGAAGGATCAACTAGACCCCAACAAATGGGACAAAATAATAACTACCAGAGCAGGAAAAATAGCAGATAAATCATGGACTGTGGCATCTGGCCAAGCCTTCATGATATCACTCATTCTTTTCTGTGCCCAGGAGCAAAGAACTAAGGGCACAATGGGACCAGTGCATCAAGGTCCTGTGGAGAATGTCAGCTCATTTTACTACAGATTGATGCAGTCATTCGCAGATGAAGGGCTGGACTTACAAGCAGGTGCAATATGTCGCCTGATGGTAAGATCCTTCATGGATGGAATATATGCACCTCTGGCAGATAGGTTAAAAGCGTGCTGCCCCGAATGGAGAAACATGGAAGACATAGATCTTCTAGTCAACAAGGCAAGTGGCTTAGAAACCGACGTAAAGGATAAAAGGACCAAGAAAGTTGTCATAGCAGCAGTGGACGGTCAGCCAGAAGTCACAAGAAAAAAGGGACTGACTTGCTACCATTGCGGGATCAGAGGACATGTGATCAGAGACTGCAGAAAGAAAAAGAGGGAAGGTCAAAACCAACCCGAGAGTCAGGAAGAAAAGACTGCCTGACTTGCGGCAGCACGGGATAGGGATGCCAGAGGTCCATTTATACATGTCCCCCTTCAAATTGGCAACAAGGATCTAAGGGCAGTAAACTCAATACTGGAGCCCCTCACTCCTGTTGTTCCTAATCCACATACATTGCTCACACAGGTACCGGCTACATCTACCCATTATACGGTCATAGACCTTGCTAATGCCTTTTTCTCTGTATCACTGGACCCAGCATGTCAAGATCTCTTTGCATTCACGCATAAGCAAAATCAATACACGTGGACAAGGCTGCCACAAGGGATGCAGCACTCCCCTACACTGTATACTCAGGCTATGAGTAGCGTCCTTCAAGGCTGGCAGCCCCCTGACCGCTGTGTCCTCCTCCAGTACGTGGATGATTTACTACTGCGCTGCCCAAGCGAAGAAAAATGTAAAACGGCTTCAATAAGTCTTCTTATCTGTTCGTAGCAGAGCTTCAAGGATTTGCCATGGGAGTACTCACCCAGTAGACGGACAAACATCATATAATCGGGTACTACTCCTCTCAACTCGACAACGTCACCAAAGCAGCACCAACCTGTGTCTGTGCTGTCATAGCAGTTTCAAACATACTACAGAAAGCATCCAAAATCTCACTGGATTTCCCGACCACCATCCTTACCAGCCATGACATCTATGCAGTTCTCAACCAAGTGCAGCTGAAACACCTCTCCATGGCAAGACAAGTCAGGCTTCAATGTGCGCTGCTGCTACCCCCAAACATCTCATTCGCTCGAGTTACAAGTCTAAACCTTGCTGATCTTCTGATCTTCACAAGTTTAGAAGGGGGGACAGAGGAAGAGAGTGACAAACGTACCAGCGCACCATTTGACCATGATTGTCAAGAACTCATCCAACATGAGGCAAAGCCCCTGCACAATATTCAGGCAACACCGCTTACAAATCAAGACTTTGAACTTTTTGTGGATGGTAGCAGATATGCCGATGACACAGGCAAGTTCCACACCAGATTTGCGGTAGTAACTTTACATGAAGTCTTAGCCACACAACCGCTACCTCCGTGCATATCTGCCCAAGAAGCAGAACTTCTCACCCTCATCTGGGCAAATGAGTTTCTGGAAGAATGAACAGCGAACATCTACACGGACTCAGCTTATGCACACGGCATTATACACAATTTTGGCACTATCTGGCAGACTAGAGGATTCCTCACAGCGACAGGAAATCCCATCAGGCATGGCACCTCAGTGAAGAAACTAATGGAAGTAGCCTTGAAGCCAAAGCTGCTGGCAATCATAAAGGTTTCTGCTCACACCAAGGCCCAAACACCTGAGGCTAGGGGAAATCACTTGGCTGACCAAACAACAAAACAAGCAGCCTTACTCCCATTGAAGGAGATGGAAACAGTGTCAACAATGGAGGAAAAGACGCAGAACCTCTCTGAGACACAGGAAAACGACTCTGAGGAAGAAAAGGCCGGATAGCGGGCCAAGGGGGCACAAAAAGTGGAGGGGATCTGGGGCCTAAACGGACTTTCCGTCCTGCCACGCAGTAGGTTCCCTGCCATTTTCCAAATACTCCACTACCCTATGCACGGTAGCACAAATTCAATCATGAACCAGATGCAACCTCATTGAGTAGCCCCCGGCTTCAGACAATACGCCTCCCAGAGAATAAAAGCTTGTCACATCTGTCAACAGCATAATCCAGGCCAGCTAACAAAAACCCCGCAAAGACACATGCCAAAGACGTTTGCCCCATTTGAAAGAGTACAAAAAGACTATATCCAGCTGCCAAGACATGGCATCTACGAGTTTGTACTTGTCTGTGTAGACCTTTTCTCAGGATGGCCAGAGGCCTATCCTGTCAGCTCAGCCACGGCCAAAATCACAGCAAAGAAATTGGCCTGTGAGCTGGTACTCCGGTTTGGACTCCCTGAAGTCATAGAGTCAGACCGAGGTACCCATTTCACTGGACAAGTTTTCCAGAATACCTGTTCCCTGTTAGGCATTCAGTCAGCCTTACACACACCTTACCAGCCACAGTCATCAGGGAAAGTGGAAAGGTTAAATGGAACTCTAAAGCTCAAACTAGCCAAGGTAGTGGAGGAGACTGGTAGACCATGGACAGAATGTCTCCCCATAGCTCTTTACTCTATAAGGACCACCCTGCAGGGAAATCACAGGCTCTCACCCTTTGAAATACTCTTTGGTAGGAGTTACACCTGCAATGAGATAGCCTAACATATTATGTTGTCTCCCTGCAGCAGAGACTAACTGAAACCCACCACAGGGTCTATTCTTCTCTACCTGATCCTGATGCCGTTCCAGGAACACACTCCCTAAAGCCTTCTATCTGAAGAAGCACGTGAGAAAGACCCTTGAGCCACGATTCGAAGGGCCTTTGACTATCCAGCTGACCACTCCAACCTCCGTCAAACTTGAGGGGAGATCGACATGGGTCCATGCCAGCCACTGCAAGAAGGCCTAATACTGCTGATAAGTATTTCTATGTGTACTTCCTTTTTGGTACCTCCTACACCACGGCAGAATTCATTTGAGACCCACCATGAAGTGTTAAAACACAACACATGGGAAAGAGTGGGCACAACTACACCAAACATGTACTGGAAAATCCAGAATAATGGAATGAAGCAAGAGGAGTCCCTTGTTGCAGCAAAAAGTGTGAAAAAGTTTATTAATAACACAGAGAAATATTATTAAGGACACTTAAAAATGGGAAAGATCAAAGGGGTGATCCACCCATGAGCAGATTGGCACATCACCACTAAATCCTCATGAAATAATGCAATTGGAACAAATCACATAGGCTCAAAAATAACAGTACCAGAGAACAGTATACAGCAATACATAGTCACCAAATGTAGGACTAACATAAATATGGTACAGATCAAAGAGAGCCAATACAATACCAGATAAGTAAATAGTGATGGAGATAGTGTGGGTGCACCTGCCCCACGCGTTACGCCAGCATGTGTGGCTTCATCAGGGGTAAATGAAGGAATGACCAGAGCCTAGATATATATATACAGAAGGACCATAAATAATTACTGACCAGTGTGTTGAATATACCGCTCAATAGTGATGAGCGAGTATGCTTGTTACTACTCGGTACTCGCACGAGTATCACTGTACTCGGGCTACTCGGCGGGTACCGAGTAATTTCGCGATACTCGTGCTGTACTCATGGTCTTCATCCCTGCATGTTGGCGCTCTTTTGAGAGCCAGCCCTCATGCAGGGATTGGCTGGCAGACCACTGCAATGCCACAGCCCTGTTAGTTGTGGAATTACAGTGATTGGCCGGCCTGCACAGCGTGACCGAGCCTTTATACCGGAGGGCGTGCTGTGCTCTGCACACAGCCATCTCATATTCCCTGCTTTCCCCGCCCACAGGCGCCTATGATTGGTTGCAGTGAGACACGCCCCCACGCTGAGTGACAGGTGTCACACTGCACCCAATCACAGCAGCCGGTGGGCGTGTATATACTGTGCAGTAAAATAAATAAATAAATAATTAAAAAAACCGGCGTGCGGTCCCCCCCAATTTTAATACCAGCCAGATAAAGCCATACAGCTGAAGGCTGGTATTCTCAGGATGGGGAGCCCCACGTTATGGGGAGCCCCCCAGCCTAACAATATCAGTCAGCAGCCGCCCAGAATTGCCGCATACATTATATGCGACAGTTCTGGGACTGTACACGGCTCTTCCCGATTTACCCTAGTGCGTTGGCAAATCGGGGTAATAAGGAGTTAATGGCAGCCCATAGCTGCCACTAAATCCTAGATTAATCATGTCAGGCGTCTCCCCGAGATTCCTTCCATGATTAATCTGTAAATTACAGTTAAAAAACACACACACACAAAAAATCCTTTATTAGAAATAAAAAACAATAACAAAGTCCCTCATCACCAATTTATTAACCCCGACAAAGCCCTCCATGTCCGGCGTAATCCACGGACCTCCAGCGTCGCATCCAGCTCTGCTGCATGGAGGTGACAGGAGCATCAGAATTAGAGTTGAGCGCGGTTCGTGGTTCGTGGTTCTCCAGTTCTAGGCTCGAGTGATTTTGGGGCATGTTCTAGATCGAACTAGAACTCGAGCTTTTTGCAAAAGCTCGATAGTTCTAGAAACGTTCGAGAACGGTTCTAGCAGCAAAAAAACAGCTAAATCCTAGCTTGGTTTCTGCTGTAATAGTGTAAGTCACTCTGTGAATCACACTATTATGACATTTCAGTGTATACTGTGCGGGAACAGCGCCTTCAGATCACTGCTGTTTGTATAATGGCCATTTTTTTTTTTTTTTCTTGTCTTCCTTCCCTAAGCGCGCGCGTCTTGTGGGGCGGGCCAGCATGTCAGCCAATCCCAGACACACACACAGCTAAGTGGACTTTGAGCCAGAGAAGCAACGGCATGTGTGATAGGATGTCCATGTCACATGTCCCTGCATTATAAAACCGGACATTTTCTTCCAGGACGCCATTATCTGCCTTCTGCGTCTTTGGTGTCAGACATCACTGTCGCAGCTCCGTCCTCCTGAGTCCTATAGCCGATACAGCTGTATGCGCTGCATACACAGCGTTAGACAGCATAGGGAGAGCACTTTATAGCAGTCCCTTTAAGGGCTCAAACCGGCAGGGTCAGAGAGCCATACGTGACAGGTCCTGCAAACAGCAACAGCGTCTGTGTAGCCAAGGTCAGGGATTTCCTCCCTGCATTTCACCATTAGGAGGGAATAGAAAGGCAGGCTTCCATTCCTCTACCCAGAGCACCACAGTCCTGCCACTGTACCCTCCTGTCCTCTGCACACTCCAACTCATTATAACTAAGCCATTATACTAGCAAACACTCAGTGTACCTAGTGGCATCCTAAACGTGGCTATTGGACTTTGCTATAGTCCCACTAGTGCAAAGACATTTTCAGAGCACGTCTGCCTGCATTGCACACTCCAACTTTTTTAAACTAAGCAATTTTACTAGCAAACACTCAGTGTACCTAGTGGCATCCTATACGTGGCTATTGGACTTTGCTATAGTCCCACTAGTGCCAAGACATTTGCAGAGCGCATCTGCCTGCGTTGCACACTCCAACTCATAACTAAGCCATTATACTAGCAAACACTCAGTGTACCTAGTGGCATCCTATACGTGGCTATTGGACTTTGCTATAGTCCCACTAGTGCCAAGACATTTGCAGAGCGCATCTGCCTGCGTTGCACACTCCAACTCATAACTAAGCCATTATACTAGCAAACACTCAGTGTACCTAGTGGCATCCTATACGTGGCTATTGGACTTTGCTATAGTCCCACTAGTGCCAAGACATTTGCAGAGCGCATCTGCCTGCGTTGCACACTCCAACTCATAACTAAGCCATTATACTAGCAAACACTCAGTGTACCTAGTGGCATCCTATACGTGGCTATTGGACTTTGCTATAGTCCCACTAGTGCCAAGACATTTGCAGAGCGCATCTGCCTGCGTTGCACACTCCAACTCATAACTAAGTCATTATACTAGCAAACACTCAGTGTACCTAGTGGCATCCTATACGTGGCTATTGGACTTTGCTATAGTCCCACTAGTGCCAAGACATTTGCAGAGCGCATCTGCCTGCGTTGCACACTCCAACTCATAACTAAGCCATTATACTAGCAAACACTCAGTGTACCTAGTGGCATCCTATACGTGGCTATTGGACTTTGCTATAGTCCCACTAGTGCCAAGACATTTGCAGAGCGCATCTGCCTGCGTTGCACACTCCAACTCATAACTAAGCCATTATACTAGCAAACACTCAGTGTACCTAGTGGCATCCTATACGTGGCTATTGGACTTTGCTATAGTCCCACTAGTGCCAAGACATTTGCAGAGCGCATCTGCCTGCGTTGCACACTCCAACTCATAACTAAGCCATTATACTAGCAAACACTCAGTGTACCTAGTGGCATCCTATACGTGGCTATTGGACTTTGCTATAGTCCCACTAGTGCCAAGACATTTGCAGAGCGCATCTGCCTGCGTTGCACACTCCAACTCATAACTAAGCCATTATACTAGCAAACACTCAGTGTACCTAGTGGCATCCTATACGTGGCTATTGGACTTTGCTATAGTCCCACTAGTGCCAAGACATTTGCAGAGCGCATCTGCCTGCGTTGCACACTCCAACTCATAACTAAGCCATTATACTAGCAAACACTCAGTGTACCTAGTGGCATCCTATACGTGGCTATTGGACTTTGCTATAGTCCCACTAGTGCAAAGACATTTGCAGAGCGCATCTGCCTGCGTTGCACACTCCAACTCATAACTAAGCCATTATACTAGCAAACACTCAGTGTACCTAGTGGCATCCTATACGTGGCTATTGGACTTTGCTATAGTCCCACTAGTGCAAAGACATTTGCAGAGCGCATCTGCCTGCGTTGCATACTCCAACTCATAACTAAGCCATTATACTAGCAAACACTCAGTGTACCTAGTGGCATCCTATACGTGGCTATTGGACTTTGCTATAGTCCCACTAGTGCAAAGACATTTTCAGAGCGCATCTGCCTGCGTTGCACACTCCAACTCATAACTAAGCCATTATACTAGCAAACACTCAGTGTACCTAGTGGCATCCTATACGTGGCTATTGGACTTTGCTATAGTCCCACTAGTGCAAAGACATTTTCAGAGCGCATCTGCCTGCGTTGCACACTCCAACTCATAACTAAGCCATTATACTAGCAAACACTCAGTGTACCTAGTGGCATCCTATACGTGGCTATTGGACTTTGCTATAGTCCCACTAGTGCCAAGACATTTGCAGAGCGCATCTGCCTGCGTTGCACACTCCAACTCATAACTAAGCCATTATACTAGCAAACACTCAGTGTACCTAGTGGCATCCTATACGTGGCTATTGGACTTTGCTATAGTCCCACTAGTGCAAAGACATTTGCAGAGCGCATCTGCCTGCGTTGCACACTCCAACTCATAACTAAGCCATTATACTAGCAAACACTCAGTGTACCTAGTGGCATCCTATACGTGGCTATTGGACTTTGCTATAGTCCCACTAGTGCAAAGACATTTGCAGAGCGCATCTGCCTGCGTTGCACACTCCAACTCATAACTAAGCCATTATACTAGCAAACACTCAGTGTACCTAGTGGCATCCTATACGTGGCTATTGGACTTTGCTGTAGTCCCACTAGTGCAAAGACATTTTCAGAGCGCATCTGCCTGCGTTGCACACTCCAACTCATAACTAAGCCATTATACTAGCAAACACTCAGTGTACCTAGTGGCATCCTATACGTGGCTATTGGACTTTGCTATAGTCCCACTAGTGCCAAGATATTTGCAGAGCGCATCTGCCTGCGTTGCACACTCCAACTCATAACTAAGCCATTATACTAGCAAACACTCAGTGTACCTAGTGGCATCCTATACGTGGCTATTGGACTTTGCTATAGTCCCACTAGTGCAAAGACATTTGCAGAGCGCATCTGCCTGCGTTGCACACTCCAACTCATAACTAAGCCATTATACTAGCAAACACTCAGTGTACCTAGTGGCATCCTATACATGGCTATTGGACTTTGCTATAGTCCCACTAGTGCAAAGACATTTTCAGAGCGCATCTGCCTGCGTTGCACACTCCAACTCATAACTAAGCCATTATACTAGCAAACACTCAGTGTACCTAGTGGCATCCTATACGTGGCTATTGGACTTTGCTATAGTCCCACTAGTGCAAAGACATTTGCAGAGCGCATCTGCCTGCGTTGCACACTCCAACTCATAACTAAGCCATTATACTAGCAAACACTCAGTGTACCTAGTGGCATCCTATACGTGGCTATTGGACTTTGCTATAGTCCCACTAGTGCAAAGACATTTGCAGAGCGCATCTGCCTGCGTTGCACACTCCAACTCATAACTAAGCCATTATACTAGCAAACACTCAGTGTACCTAGTGGCATCCTATACGTGGCTATTGGACTTTGCTATAGTCCCACTAGTGCAAAGACATTTTCAGAGCGCATCTGCCTGCGTTGCACACTCCAACTCATAACTAAGCCATTATACTAGCAAACACTCAGTGTACCTAGTGGCATCCTATACGTGGCTATTGGACTTTGCTATAGTCCCACTAGTGCAAAGACATTTTCAGAGCGCATCTGCCTGCGTTGCACACTCCAACTCATAACTAAGCCATTATACTAGCAAACACTCAGTGTACCTAGTGGCATCCTATACGTGGCTATTGGACTTTGCTATAGTCCCACTAGTGCCAAGACATTTGCAGAGCGCATCTGCCTGCGTTGCACACTCCAACTCATAACTAAGCCATTATACTAGCAAACACTCAGTGTACCTAGTGGCATCCTATACGTGGCTATTGGACTTTGCTATAGTCCCACTAGTGCAAAGACATTTGCAGAGCGCATCTGCCTGCGTTGCACACTCCAACTCATAACTAAGCCATTATACTAGCAAACACTCAGTGTACCTAGTGGCATCCTATACGTGGCTATTGGACTTTGCTATAGTCCCACTAGTGCAAAGACATTTTCAGAGCGCATCTGCCTGCGTTGCACACTCCAACTCATAACTAAGCCATTATACTAGCAAACACTCAGTGTACCTAGTGGCATCCTATACGTGGCTATTGGACTTTGCTATAGTCCCACTAGTGCAAAGACATTTTCAGAGCGCATCTGCCTGCGTTGCACACTCCAACTCATAACTAAGCCATTATACTAGCAAACACTCAGTGTACCTAGTGGCATCCTATACGTGGCTATTGGACTTTGCTATAGTCCCACTAGTGCAAAGACATTTGCAGAGCGCATCTGCCTGCGTTGCACACTCCAACTCATAACTAAGCCATTATACTAGCAAACACTCAGTGTACTTAGTGGCATCCTAAACGTGGCTATTGGACTTTGCTATAGTCCCACTAGTGCAAAGACATTTGCAGAGCACGTCTGCCTGCATTGCACACTCCAACTTTTTTAAACTAAGCAATTTTCCTAGCAAACACTCAGTGTACCTAGTGGCATCCTATACGTGGCTATTGGACTTTGCTATAGTCCCACTAGTGCCAAGACATTTGCAGAGCGCATCTGCCTGCGTTGCACACTCCAACTCATAACTAAGCCATTATACTAACAAACACTCAGTGTACCTAGTGGCATCCTATACGTGGCTATTGGACTTTGCTATAGTCCCACTAGTGCCAAGACATTTGCAGAGCGCATCTGCCTGCGTTGCACACTCCAACTCATAACTAAGCCATTATACTAGCAAACACTCAGTGTACCTAGTGGCATCCTATACGTGGCTATTGGACTTTGCTATAGTCCCACTAGTGCAAAGACATTTGCAGAGCGCATCTGCCTGCATTGCACACTCCAACTCATAACTAAGCCATTATACTAGCAAACACTCAGTGTACCTAGTGGCATCCTATACGTGGCTATTGGACTTTGCTATAGTCCCACTAGTGCAAAGACATTTGCAGAGCGCATCTGCCTGCATTGCACACTCCAACTCATAACTAAGCCATTATACTAGCAAACACTCAGTGTACCTAGTGGCATCCTATACGTGGCTATTGGACTTTGCTATAGTCCCACTAGTGCCAAGACATTTGCAGAGCGCATCTGCCTGCGTTGCACACTCCAACTCATAACTAAGCCATTATAGTAGCATTTTTTGCTGCCAGTTTAAGGGCCGTAGTTGCATTGTCAGGGATATTTATTCTTTATTATTCTGCTGTTAATAAAGCTAGACCACCACTGCAATCTTCACCACCTCTCAATTTTTACTACCACATTTTCAGTCCACAATCTTGTCGCAATCAACATGAGTGGCAAAATGACAGATGCTGGTGGAAAGGGGAAGAGGCGTGGTGGAAAAGGCAAAAAAGGTTTTGTCTGTGGGGAAGGTGGCAAAGCTCCATTATCATCTGCTGAAGATAGACCATCTACCAGCAAAAGTAAGATGTCTACTACTTACCGTGGACAATCCGATGTGCTCCCTTTTTTACGGACACGAACAACAGGAAGAAAGGTAGATGATGGGCAAAAAAGGAAAATGCTTGAATGGATCTCAAGTGGTCCAACAAGTGCCCTCTCAGCCACTTCAAGTACCGCATCCAAAAAACACCAGTCCTCTGAGTTGTCATCCCAATCACACTTGATTTCTCCCAGCTCTGAAGTCTCCATCAGCCCTGCACAGTATGGTGGAACTGAGATGGCTGAGTCTGCAGAGCTATTCAGTCACACTATAGCCTGGGAATCAGAGGTCTGCTCCCAAGCTACAGTGAGTACAGAACAGGAAATGGTCTGCAGTGATGCCCAGAACCTTTGTGACTCGGATTCAGGCCGTGAGGAACAAGTTTCTGAGCATAATGTTGACCCTTTGTCACAAACTGTAACACCTGTGGTTATAGACAATGAGGAACATACTGATGAAGATGAGACGCAGATACCCGATTGGGATGACAACTTAAATATTCGGTCAGGGCAAGAAGAGGCTCGGTCTGAGGGGGAGGGGAGTGCAAACACAACAATTGATGATGAAGTTCTAGATCCCACCTACTGTCAACCCCCAGTCAGGCACTCGAGGAGGTCAACAGAGGCGGTGGAGGAGGATGCAACCGACGACGAAGTTACCTTGCGCCTTCCTGGACAGAGTCGGAGCACTGGTAGCACGTCTACAACTGCATCCTCAGCCACCACTCTGCCTATGAGCATTATTCGGGGTGGATCAACAGGTCGCATGGCCTCTAAGCCTTGCCTAGCCTGGTCCTTTTTTGACATAGAAAAAGATCGCCCAAATCATGTGATATGTAAAATTTGTCATGATTCTCTTAGTAGAGGTCAAAACCTCAGCTGTTTGACAACTTCTTCCATGAATCGTCACATGAATAAATATCATAGGTCCCGGTGGGAAGCTCACTGTGCTGCAATGCGGCCTAGCGGAGCGAACCATCCACCGCCCGCCCCTTCCAGTGCATCCGCGCGATCTTCATCTTCTAGGACTGTGGGGACAGCTGTCACACCTGTTTTTCCACCCACAACTTCCACCACTGTAACAGCTACAGGCAGTTTGCTTGGTAGGTCGTCAGTTGGTTTGGAAGGGGAAACAAGTGAGTGTGTACAGCCCTCTCAGACATCGATAGCACCAACGTTGGATGAAGGCAACATCATGTCTCCGCCTGCACTTTCCTCACAAACCTGCATTTTTCCAGGGACACCCTACTCAACACCGTCTACACACAGCAGCCAGATCTCTGTCCCTCAGATGTGGTCAAATAAAAGGCCACTTCCTCCGACCCATGACAAAGCTAAGAGGTTGACTCTATCCCTCTGTAAGCTGTTGGCTACAGAAATGCTGCCTTTCCGCCTAGTGGACACACAGGATTTTAGAGACCTTATGTCTGTCGCTGTGCCCCAGTACCAGATGCCTAGTCGCCACTACTTCTCTAAGAAAGGTGTGCCCGCGCTACACCAGCATGTCGCACACAACATCACCGCTTCCTTGAGAAACTCTGTGTGTGAACGGGTGAATTTCACCATCGATACTTGGACCAGTAAGCATGGACAGGGACGTTACATGTCGCTGACTGGGCACTGGGTAACTATGGTGATAGATGGTGAAGGGTCTGCTGCACAAGTCTTGCCGTCCCCACGACTTGTGTGTCAATCCTCTGTCTGTCCAAGTTCCGCCACAGCTTCTGCATCCTCCACCTCATCTGGGTCCTCCACCTCCGCCCCAAGCCTGCCTGGTCAGGCCACCAGCGTTCTCACTGCGCAGAAGGAATCACGCACGCCTCATTACTATGCTGGCAGCAGAGCGCAACGGCATCAGGCGGTCTTTAGCTTGACATGTCTTGGGAATAAGAGTCACACAGCTGAGGAGTTGTGGTCAGCTCTGCGGTCCGAGTTTAATAAATGGTTGTCTCCACTCAACCTGCAGCCTGGTAAGGCCGTGTGCGACAATGCTGCAAACCTGGGTGCGGCCCTTCGCCTGGGCAAGGTGACACACGTACCTTGTATGGCTCACGTGTTGAACCTTGTCGTCCAGCAATTTTTAACACACTATCCCGGCCTAGATGGCCTTCTGAACAGGGCACGAAAACTGTCTGCTCACTTCCGCCGTTCAAGCGCCGCAGCAGAGCGACTTGCATCGCTCCAGAAGTCTTTCGGCCTGCCGGTTCATCGCCTGAAATGCGATGTGGCGACACGCTGGAATTCAACTCTCCACATGTTACAGCGACTGTGGCAGCACC
The DNA here is from genome assembly GCF_048569485.1 of Anomaloglossus baeobatrachus. Lineage (NCBI taxonomy): Eukaryota > Metazoa > Chordata > Amphibia > Anura > Aromobatidae > Anomaloglossus > Anomaloglossus baeobatrachus. The sequence continues at coordinate 204,821,876 of NC_134355.1, read as the reverse complement.
GCAGAGCCCTGGTGCAATACGTCATGACGTATAGCCTGGGCCAACGAGATGCAGAGGTGGGGCAGATCACCCTGATGGAGTGGTCTCAGATCAAGGACCTATGCACCCTTCTGCACAGTTTCGACATGGCGACGAATATGTTTAGCGCTGACAATGCCATTATCAGCATGACGATTCCAGTCATTTACATGCTGGAGCACACGCTAAACACTATTCGGAGTCAGGGGGTGGGACAACATGAAGGGGAGGAACTACAGGAGGATTCATATGCGCAAGGGACAACAACATCACCAAGGTCCAGACGTTCATCATCACCAACGCAGCAGGCATGGGACCATGGGGAACAGGGATCGACAAGGGCGCATAGTAGCAGGCGAAATGTTGAGCAAGGTGCAGGAGAACATGAAGAAATGGAGGACGAACTGTCCATGGACATGGAAGACTCAGCGGATGAGGGAGACCTTGGTCAAATTTCAGTTGAAAGAGGTTGGGGGGAGATGTCAGAGGAAGAAAGAACGGGTAGCACCTCTATGCCACAAACACAGCGTGGACTTGGTCCGCATGGCTGCGCAAGACACATGAGTGCCTTTTTGTTGCACTACCTCCAACATGACAGTCGTATTGTCAAAATTAGAAGTGATGATGACTACTGGATTGCCACACTATTAGATCCCCGGTACAAGTCCAAATTTTGTGACATAATTCCAGCCATAGAAAGGGACGCACGTATGCAGGAGTATCAGCAGAAGCTGTTACTCGATCTTAGCTCGGCTTTTCCACCAAACAACCGTGCAGGTGCAGGGAGGGAATCTCCCAGTTGTAACTTGACAAACATGGGACGGTCTCGTCATCTTCAACAGTCTACCCGTACCAGTAGGACCGTATCTGGTGCTGGTAACAGCAATTTTATGGAATCTTTTCATAATTTTTTTAGACCCTCTTTTGCAAGGCCACCAGAGACAACAAGTCTGACACATACTCAACGGCTGGAGAGGATGATACAGGAGTATCTCCAAATGAACATCGATGCCATGACTTTGCAACTGGAGCCTTGCTCCTTTTCGGCTTCAAACCTAGAAAAATGGCCAGAGCTCGCAACTTACGCCTTGGAGATTTTGTCGTGTCCAGCTGCCAGCGTTGTCTCTGAACGTGTATTCAGTGCTGCTGGGTGTGTGCTGACAGATAAGCGCACGCGTCTGTCCAGTGACAATGTGGACAGACTGACGTTCATCAAAATGAACAAGTCATGGATCCAGAAGGAATTTACTACCCCTGTGTCATCCTGGGGAGAGTAAATGCTTGTTGATTTTGAATGTGCTTGATGCAAATCTAGCTGTGAAGTGTACAACTAGGGCACAAGTGCTGCCACTGAATGGGTGGGTGTGTGTGGGGCACAATTTTTGGAAAAAAAGGGAGACTCCGCTTGGAGTAACCCTTGCTTACATTGTTTTTAAAAGAAGCCAAGATGAACAGAGCTGGGATCAGGAAAGACTTTGCTACCTACCCCGGTGTCATCCTGGGGACGGATAAGAATGGCGTATTTTTGAATGTGCTTGATGCAAATCAAAACATCCTATTTGCAACTAGGGCCCAAGTGCTGCCACTGATGGGGTGGGTGTCTGTGTGGCCCAATTTTTGGAAAAAAGGGAGACTCCGCTTGGAGTAACCCTTGCTTGCTGTGTTTTTAAAAGAAGCCAAGATGAACAGAGCTGGGATCAGGAAAGACTTTGCTGCCTACCCCGGTGTCATCCTGGGGACGGATAAGAATGGCGTATTTTTGAATGTGCTTGATGCAAATCTAGCTGTGAAGTGTACAACTAGGGCACAAGTGCTGCCACTGAATGGGTGGGTGTGTGTGGGGCACAATTTTTGGAAAAAAAGGGAGACTCCGCTTGGAGTAACCCTTGCTTACATTGTTTTTAAAAGAAGCCAAGATGAACAGAGCTGGGATCAGGAAAGACTTTGCTACCTACCCCGGTGTCATCCTGGGGACGGATAAGAATGGCGTATTTTTGAATGTGCTTGATGCAAATCAAAACATCCTGTTTGCAACTAGGGCCCAAGTGCTGCCACTGATGGGGTGGGTGTCTGTGTGGCCCAATTTTTGGAAAAAAGGGAGACTCCGCTTGGAGTAACCCTTGCTTACATTGTTTTTAAAAGAAGCCAAGATGAACAGAGCTGGGATCAGGAAAGACTTTGCTACCTACCCCGGTGTCATCCTGGGGACGGATAAGAATGGCGTATTTTTGAATGTGCTTGATGCAAATCAAAACATCCTGTTTGCAACTAGGGCCCAAGTGCTGCCACTGATGGGGTGGGTGTCTGTGTGGCCCAATTTTTGGAAAAAAGGGAGACTCCGCTTGGAGTAACCCTTGCTTACATTGTTTTTAAAAGAAGCCAAGATGAACAGAACTGGGATCAGGAAAGACTTTGCTACCTACCCCGGTGTCATCCTGGGGACGGTTAATTATGGCGTATTTTTGAATGTGCTTGATGCAAATCAAAACATCCTGTTTGCAACTAGGGCCCAAGTGCTGCCACTGATGGGGTGGGTGTCTGTGTGGCCCAATTTTTGGAAAAAAGGGAGACTCTGCTTGGAGTAACCCTTGCTTACATTGTTTTTAAAAGAAGCCAAGATGAACAAGTCATGGGTCAGCAAAGACTTTATCTACCTACCCCGATGTCATCCTGGGGACGGATAAGAATGGCGTATTTTTGAATGTGCTTGATGCAAATCTAGCTGTGAAGTGTACAACTGGGGCCCAACTGCTGCCACTGAATGGGTGGGTGTGTGTGGGGCCCAATTTTTGGAAAAAAAGGGAGACTACGCTTGGAGTAACCCTTGCTTACATTGTTTTTAAAAGAAGCCAAGATGAACAGAGCTGGGATCAGGAAAGACTTTGCTACCTACCCCGGTGTCATCCTGGGGACGGATAAGAATGGCGTATTTTTGAATGTGCTTGATGCAAATCAAAACATCCTGTTTGCAACTAGGGCCCAAGTGCTGCCACTGATGGGGTGGGTGTCTGTGTGGCCCAATTTTTGGAAAAAAGGGAGACTCCGCTTGGAGTAACCCTTGCTTACATTGTTTTTAAAAGAAGCCAAGATGAACAGAGCTGGGATCAGGAAAGACTTTGCTACCTACCCCGGTGTCATCCTGGGGACGGATAAGAATGGCGTATTTTTGAATGTGCTTGATGCAAATCAAAACATCCTGTTTGCAACTAGGGCCCAAGTGCTGCCACTGATGGGGTGGGTGTCTGTGTGGCCCAATTTTTGGAAAAAAGGGAGACTCCGCTTGGAGTAACCCTTGCTTACATTGTTTTTAAAAGAAGCCAAGATGAACAGAACTGGGATCAGGAAAGACTTTGCTACCTACCCCGGTGTCATCCTGGGGACGGTTAATTATGGCGTATTTTTGAATGTGCTTGATGCAAATCAAAACATCCTGTTTGCAACTAGGGCCCAAGTGCTGCCACTGATGGGGTGGGTGTCTGTGTGGCCCAATTTTTGGAAAAAAGGGAGACTCTGCTTGGAGTAACCCTTGCTTACATTGTTTTTAAAAGAAGCCAAGATGAACAAGTCATGGGTCAGCAAAGACTTTATCTACCTACCCCGATGTCATCCTGGGGACGGATAAGAATGGCGTATTTTTGAATGTGCTTGATGCAAATCTAGCTGTGAAGTGTACAACTGGGGCCCAACTGCTGCCACTGAATGGGTGGGTGTGTGTGGGGCCCAATTTTTGGAAAAAAAGGGAGACTACGCTTGGAGTCACCTTGCGGTGTTTTACATGATTTTAGAATGGCGTGCCATGCTGTCACGCTCCCCGGGTCCTCACCCCCGCTCCCCGGCTCACCTGCCACGCTGCCCGCTCCTCAGCCCCCGGATTCCGTCCGTCCCAGGCCCCCTGGTCCCCGATCCCGGCGCCCGACGGCTTCCCAGGACCTGGCCGGCTCCCCTGCGTCCTCCCCTCAGCCTCCTTCCCTGGCTTCTGGCACCCGGGCGGCGCGCATGCGCGTTAGGGCGCGCGCGCGGTCACTGACCCTTTCTTAAAGGGCCAGCGTCCATTAACAGGAAATGAGGTTGAACAGGTACTGGGTATAAAGGGGGTTAGTGTCCAAGGGGGCGGGGCCTGATCTTCGTGTTCCCTGAGCTAGGAGTCAGGTCTCCTGGTGTTTATGTGCCTGTACTCACCTATCTCTCTTTGTAGAGCCGTACCTGCCTCGCCATCCCGTCTGCCGTATCCTGAACCCCGCACACTGTCCGTCTGCCATCTGACAGCCCGTACCATCTCGGATCCCTGCGGTGACCCGTCATCTCGCTCCTGAGGTTCCGGACCCCGCCTGATATCTTCTCGGCTTCCGAACCTGAGCTACGTCACCAGGACTACCATCTGTGACACCGTGGTCCCAGGGACTCCTCCGCTGCCTTCACTTGCACGGACTGTTCTGCTGCCCATCAGTGCTTCAGCTGCCGGACTCCCTACCACCATCTTCAGAGTTCGGTCCAGTGGATCCACCTCCTGGGTCGGCCCGACCGCCCGGCCGTGACAGTAAGATCAGGCCATGGATCCCGCTGCAGCACTAGCGGCCTTGCAAGAGGAACTCCGACGTCAGCATGAAGTCCAGACCCGCATGTTGCAATTTATGACCTCCGTGGACACCCGCCTGTACACGTTACAAGCATCAATGACGCCTGCGGCACCCAGGTCCCCAGCTATGCAAGCCATGGCTCCCGCACCAGTGGCAGCCTCTTCAGATGCTTCCCGTCTCCGTTTGGCGTCACCACCTCGTTATGCTGGAGATCCCAAGACCTGCAGGGGCTTCATAAACCAGTGTTCCCTTCATTTCACGCAGCTGCCACATCTGTTCGCCTCTGACCAAGCCAAGGTCGCCTTTATAATGTCTCATCTGGAGGGCGAGGCGCTGGCGTGGATGAACCCCTTGTGGGAGAAGGAGGACCCCATGACCAAGAACCTTCAAGAGTTCCTGCAGGCCTTTCGCAGCACCTTCGACGAGCCGGGACGCGCCTCTGCGTCTGCTTCATCCCTCCTCCGCCTACGTCAAGGAACACTGACGGTGGGTCAATATGCCATCCGTTTCCGTACTTTGGCTTCTGAACTCGGGTGGAATAATGAGGCCCTGACAGCCGCCTTCTGGGAAGGACTCTCGAGTCGCATCAAGGATGAGTTGGCGGGTCGTGACGTGCCCTCCACCCTAGATGCCCTGATTGCCCTAGCCACTCGAGTGGACATTCGTTTCCAGGAACGCTCCAAAGAGCTGTATCGTGAGAGACGTGCAGTACGGCACTCCCCTCCTCCACAGAAGTCCTCTGTGCCTCACTCTTCAACAGCTGGGATTCCTGTCCACGAGCCCATGCAGGTTGACCGAGTACGACAGTCTGATCAACGTAGAGCAGAGCGGCTCGCCAAAGGCCTCTGCTTTTACTGCGGAGAGGGCACACATCTCTTACGCTCCTGTCCGGAAAGGCCGGGAAACTCCAAAGCCTAGGGTTGGTAGGAGAGGCCACCCTAGGTGCTGGGACTCTCTCAGACCCAGTTATGTGGACGGTACAAGTGTCAACAGGAGAGACGCGCTTCACGGCTGAGGCATACCTCGACTCCGGAGCAGCAGGCAATTTTATCCAGCAGGCCACGGTGGACAAGTACCAGCTGCCTATTACTCCACTCGATAAGCCCCTAATGATTGCCTCGGTGGATGGGAGACCCCTCTCTGATACCATCTCCTGGATCACCAAGCCGGTGGAATTGCGTATAGGTGCTCTGCACACCGAGAACATCGCTCTCTACGTCCTTCCACACATGTCCCATCAAATCCTGCTGGGACTTCCTTGGTTGCGGACACACGAACCATCAGTCAGCTGGGGTACTGGCGAAATCACTCGTTGGGGCTCTGCCTGTCATGAGAGATGTCTAAAGTCCCTACAACCAATCCGACGTCCCCCGGCTCCAGAGAACCTACCGGAACTGCCCTCGGCCTATTGGTCCTTCGCGGACGTTTTTGACAAGAAGGAGTCTGAGGTACTTCCGCCACACCGTCCCTACGATTGCGCCATCGACCTGCTCCCAGGAACAACACCACCTCGAGGACGGATATATCCGTTGTCTCCAGCGGAAACCAGGGCCATGTCCACATACATCACGGAAAGCCTGGCAAAGGGATTCATCCGGAGATCCTCCTCTCCTGCGGGAGCAGGCTTCTTCTTCGTTAAGAAGAAAGAGGGTGACCTACGCCCATGCATTGACTACCGGGGCTTGAATCAGATCACCATAAAAAACAAGTACCCCCTACCGCTCATCCCCGAATTGTTCGACCGGCTCAGAGGAGCCCGTGTGTTCACCAAACTGGATCTTCGGGGTGCCTACAACCTAGTTCGTATCCGCTCTGGGGACGAATGGAAGACCGCATTTAATACTCGCGACGGGCACTACGAATACTGCGTGATGCCCTTCGGTCTGTGTAACGCTCCTGCCGTATTCCAAGAACTGGTGAACGACATATTCCGGGACCTCCTCTACCTCTGTGTAGTAGTGTATCTGGATGACATCCTTGTCTTCTCTCCGGACCTCCAGACCCACAGAGAGAACGTAAAGCTGGTTCTACAAAGACTGAGAGAGAATCGTCTCTACGCCAAATATGAGAAGTGCGTCTTTGAGCAGTCTTCTCTCCCTTTCCTGGGATACATCATCTCGGGTACTGGGTTGCAGATGGATCCAAAGAAGGTCTCCTCCATACTCAACTGGCCTCCTCCTTCTGGACTGAAGGCAATCCAACGGTTCCTGGGATTCGCCAACTACTACCGCCAGTTTATCCCGCACTTCTCCGCCCTGACTGCCCCTCTCTCCGCTTTGACCAAAAAGGAGGCTAAACCAAAGGACTGGTCACCTGCGGCCGACGCCGCGTTTTGCTCTTTGAAGCGAGCTTTCGCCTCCTCTCCTGTACTCCACCGACCGGAGTTAAACCGCCAGTTCACCTTGGAGGTGGATGCCTCCTCCTCAGGAGCCGGAGCAGTGCTCATGCAAAAATCCTCCTCCGGGAAGATGGTGACTTGCGGTTTCTTTTCTAAGAGCTTCTCAGCACCAGAACGGAATTACACCATCGGTGACCGAGAATTATTGGCGGTCAAACTAGCTCTGGAGGAGTGGCGCTACCTCCTGGAAGGAGCAGTGTACCCCGTGACCATCTACACGGACCACAAGAACCTGGAATACCTGCGGTCCGCTCAGCGACTGAACCCGCGGCAAGCCAGGTGGTCCTTATTCTTTGCCAGGTTTGACTTCCAGCTCCACTTCCGACCCGCGGACAAGAATATACGCGCCGATGCCTTGTCTAGGTCCCTCATGTCCATGGAGCAGGAGGAAGAGACTACCCAACCTATCATCCCTCCTAGCAAGATTGTTCCGGTGGCTCCCGTCACTCTGGCCCAGATACCACCCGGGAAGACCTATGTCTCGGAGACCGACAGGCAAAAAGTGTTACACTGGGGTCATGCCTCAAAAACAGCCGGCCATGCAGGCCAGAAGAGAACATGGGGTGCGATTGTACGCCATTACTGGTGGCCATCCCTTCGCACTGACGTCGCCGCCTTTGTCTCTGCCTGCTCCTCTTGTGCCAGGAACAAGACGCCCAAACACCTGCCCTATGGCCGTCTTCTGCCTCTACCGATACCCTCAGTTCCCTGGCAACACATTGCGATGGACTTTATTACGGACTTGCCATTATCCTCTGGACACACAGTCATATGGGTCGTGGTGGACCGGTTCTCCAAAATGGCCCACTTCATCCCCATGGCTGGACTGCCCTCTGCTCAGGAACTCGCGGAAGCCTATATCCATCACATCTTCCGCTTGCATGGCTTTCCATCCCACATCGTGTCCGACAGAGGAACTCAGTTCACCTCCCGCTTCTGGAGGGCGCTCTGCAAACACCTGGGAGTAACTCTGGACTTTTCTTCCGCATACCATCCTCAGTCTAATGGCCAAGTGGAGAGGGTCAATCAAATCTTGACATCCTTCTTACGTCACTATGTCAACACCCATCACGACGACTGGTCCACGCTTCTGCCTTGGGCTGAGTTCTCACATAACCACCACATCAGTGAGTCGTCCTCCAAATCTCCCTTCCATGTCGTTTACGGACTTCAGCCCTCCGTTCCATTGCCTATATCCCCTTCTTCGGATGTCCCTGCGGCTGATACTGTAGCCCGTGACTTCGCTACCATTTGGGACTCTGTCAAGGCGTCCCTTGGACGCGCTTCCCAGCGGATGAAGAAACACGCTGACAAAAGGCGTCTAGACCCTCCGTGTTTCTCTCCTGGAGACCTCGTCTGGCTTGCTTCCCAGTACGTCCGCCTGAAGATACCGTCATACAAGCTGGGTCCTCGCTACATTGGGCCGTTTAAAGTCCTCAGCAAGATCAATGAGGTTTCCTACAAGCTACAGCTCCCGGCCACGATGAGGATACCCAACTCATTCCACGTCTCCCTGCTCAAGCCGGTGGTCCTTGGTCCCTTCTCCAATGCTGCCAGTCCGGCCCCTCCACCTATTGCCGATGACGACATCTATGCGGTAAGGGATATCGTGGCCATGAAGACCGTACGAGGTCGGCAGTTCTTCCTGGTGGACTGGGAGGGGTATGGTCCTGAGGATAGGTCTTGGGAGCCCAGGGAGAACGTGGGCACTCCTCTTATCCGTGCCTTCATGTCCCGGTTGCGGGGTGGGGGGCGTGGGGGGGGGGGTACTGTCACGCTCCCCGGGTCCTCACCCCCGCTCCCCGGCTCACCTGCCACGCTGCCCGCTCCTCAGCCCCCGGATTCCGTCCGTCCCAGGCCCCCTGGTCCCCGATCCCGGCGCCCGACGGCTTCCCAGGACCTGGCCGGCTCCCCTGCGTCCTCCCCTCAGCCTCCTTCCCTGGCTTCTGGCACCCGGGCGGCGCGCATGCGCGTTAGGGCGCGCGCGCGGTCACTGACCCTTTCTTAAAGGGCCAGCGTCCATTAACAGGAAATGAGGTTGAACAGGTACTGGGTATAAAGGGGGTTAGTGTCCAAGGGGGCGGGGCCTGATCTTCGTGTTCCCTGAGCTAGGAGTCAGGTCTCCTGGTGTTTATGTGCCTGTACTCACCTATCTCTCTTTGTAGAGCCGTACCTGCCTCGCCATCCCGTCTGCCGTATCCTGAACCCCGCACACTGTCCGTCTGCCATCTGACAGCCCGTACCATCTCGGATCCCTGCGGTGACCCGTCATCTCGCTCCTGAGGTTCCGGACCCCGCCTGATATCTTCTCGGCTTCCGAACCTGAGCTACGTCACCAGGACTACCATCTGTGACACCGTGGTCCCAGGGACTCCTCCGCTGCCTTCACTTGCACGGACTGTTCTGCTGCCCATCAGTGCTTCAGCTGCCGGACTCCCTACCACCATCTTCAGAGTTCGGTCCAGTGGATCCACCTCCTGGGTCGGCCCGACCGCCCGGCCGTGACACATGCCTATATCTGTGTGTCCTCCTCTTTTTCCTTGTCCAGCTGTTTTGTTTTCGCATGAGTATATGTCCTTGTCACTTTCCCATGTGTTTGAGTTGTTTGTCACCTTTTGGACACCTTTGAGGGTGTTTTCTAGGTGTTTTACTGTGTTTGTGATTGCCTGCCATTGTTTCCTATGCAGTTCGAGTTCGGTTCGTCGAACGTTCGACGAGCCGAACTCGAACGGGACCTCCGTTCGGCGAACCGGCCTCGAGCCGAACCGGGACCGGTTCGCTCATCTCTAATCAGAATACACCGCCGCTCCGGTCAGCTTCACACAGCAACTGAGGTGAGTAGCGCGATCAGCTGCTGTCAGTCAGGTAACTCACGGCCACCGCTGGATCCAGCGGTGGCCGCGAGTAACCTCAGTGACAGCTCAGCTGATCGCTATACTCACCTCAGTTGCTGCGTGGAGCTGACCGGAGCGGCGGTGAGTAGCGCGATCAGCTGAGCTGTCACTGAGGTTACCCGCGGCCACCGCTGCATCCACCGCTGGATCCAGGTAACCTCAGTGACAGCTCAGCTGATCGCGTGGCTGTCTTCAGTTGCTGTGTGAAGCTGACAGGAGCGGCGGTGTATTCTGCAGCTCCTGTCACCTTCATGCAGCACAGCTGGATGCGACGCTGGAGGACTGTGGAGTACGCCGGACATGGAGGGTTTGTCGGGGTTAATAAATTGGTGATGAGGGACTTTGTTAGTGTTTTTTATTTCTAATAAAGGATTTTTCGTGTGTGTGTGTTTTTTAACTGTAATCTACAGATTAATCATGGAAGGAATCTCGGGGAGACGCCTGACATGATTAATCTAGGATTTAGTGGCAGCTATGGGCTGCCATTAACTCCTTATTACCCTGATTTGCCAACGCACTAGGGTAAATCGGGAAGAACCGGGTACAGTCCCAGAACTGTCGCATATAATGTACATTGGACATTGGAGTGCCACACAATGTTTTACGTACAATCTTTCATGTATTAATCTCAAAAAGTAACATACACCAGCTCTATCTCACTATTGGGTATGTGCCCTTTACATTTCCGCCATGAAAATTCATTTTGGTGTCATTTTGGAAGGTTTTCTGGTGAGTCCGTAAAAATGGCGTAAAACTCGGACAAAATTGTTCACAGCTGTGACTTTTGAGTGATAAATGCTTCAAGGGGTCTTCCCCATGCTGTTGCCATGTCATTTGAGCACTCTTCTGAGACTTTTGTGACATTTTTAGGGTTTCTACATGCTGCCGGGGGTCATTTCAGAAAAATACTCGGGTCTCCCATAGGATAACATTGGGCTCGGTGCTCGGGCTGAGTACACGAGCATCTTGGGATGCTCGGCCCGAGCCTCGAGCACCCGAGCTTTTTAGTACTCGCTCATCACTACCGCTCACCAAACAAGGAGGGCGGAATCCTCTGTAACCTCCATGTAAGCTGGAACCAGGCTGTGGGCGTGCATTCAGCAGTGTAATGCAGCACCATGTGGTCCGGTCATGTGACCGGAGTGACGTCAAGCCCCGCCCCGCAGCTCCTGGTTTTGTGACGTTACAACGACCTCCCCAGCGACATTGCAGTGTGTGAAACACATCAGCGACCTGGCCCCTGCTGTGAAGTTGAGATCGCTACAAATCGTTCAGGACCATTCTTAGGTCCTTTGTTTCCCGCTGTGCAGCATGATCGCTAGAAAGTTTCAGTGTGTAAAGGGGACTTTACAGCGACTTCCCTTTCAAATAGCTGCTTTGACACGTCCCCAACAACCAGCTAGGTCGCTCTGCAGGTCCGGATCGCTGTTGCGTCGTTGGCCAGGTTTGCCTGTTTGACAGCTCACCAGAGAATTTGTAGTGATCCCGGCCAGGTTGGGATCGCTGGTGGGATCGCTAGAAAGTTTCAGTGTGTAAACCTGAACAGCAGATGTGCACATCTATTGGTTCCATAGTAATGTAATCCTTTAGTGCAAAACAGGAAACTGGTCACCACAGTATATAATAAAACAATGGTTGACTTGATATGTTCTCTGCAAAGACAGTACACATTTAAATACAATGTAATGCACAGATGCAAAACAACAAGGGTAAACAAACAAACAGGTATGCAAATAGAACAGAGAGTGAGTTCATTACAGACACAGTAAAACATCTTTAAGGCCCCCTTCACACGTCCGTGAAAAACACGCACGTGTGTTACGGGCCGTTTTTCGGGTCCGTGTCCCGTTTTTGTGTCCGTTTTTATGGTCCGTGTGGCACCTGTGTGAATTGCGTATGCTAGCCATGTTTGTGTGCAGAACGTCCGTGTGTGCGTGTGGAATTAACGTGTATGTGTACGTGGAATGTCCGTGTGGAATGTCCGTGTGTGTGATGCACAATGTCGTTTATAAATGTCGGCTGACAGCAGACAGAGTTGCGCGATGAGAATGAACTCGGGTGAACTTCACCCGACTTCATCCTCATACCGCGGCTCTGTCTGTGTCGAGTACTGATTAGCGGTCACCTGTTAAGGATTCACCGGTGACCGCTAATCCCCCGAGTGACTGAAGTTTCCCCCCCTCTCTCATACTCACCGTTCCCCGATCTCCGGCGCAGCGCTGCACGGCATTCAGTGACAGCGGGTAACCTCTGTGACAGCTCAGCTGATCGCGCGGCTGTCTTCATTAGCTGCGTGGAGGTGACCGGAGCGGCGGTGTCTTCTGCAGCTCCTGTCACCTCCATGCAGCAGCGCTGGATGCGACGCTGGACCATCCTGGAGTACGCCGGACATGGAGGGCTTTTTGGGGCTGATTAAAGTGGTGAACCAGGGTATATGTGTGTGTTTTTTATTTCTAATAAAGGATTTTTTCTGGTGTGTGTGTGTTTATTTACTGTAATTTACAGATTAATCATGGAGGGTGTCTCATAGACGCCTGACATGATTAATCTAGGACTTATTGGCAGCTATGGGTATTAAAATTGGGGGGACCGCACGCCGTTTTTTTTAATTATTTAATTATTTATTTCACTGCACAGTATACACACACCCACCGACTGCTGTGTTTGGGTGCAGTGAGACACCTGTCACTCAGCGTGGGGGCGTGTCTCACTGCAACCAATCATAGGCGCCGGTGGGCGGGGAAAGCAGGGAATAGGAGATTGTTTAATGAGCGGCCGGCTTTTTCAAAATAGTAAAAGCCGCCGCAGCAGTGTGAATGCCGTGCAGCGCTGCGCCGGAGATCGGGGAACGGTAAGTATGAGAGAGGGGGGGAAACTGACTGACAGACTGTGAGAGAGGGACAGAGAGACCGACAGAGAGACGGACTGACGGACTCAGGGAGATTGACCGACATACACAGAAATAGAAAGAATAGCCGACATCACTAGAAATAAAAACACCAAACGGACACGGACTATAGGTATATGCATACGTGTTTACTAACGTGTGTGCACATACCCATAGACTTTCATTGTGTCCACGTGTGCGTGCTCCGTGCAGATAACGGACATGCATCCGTGCAAAACGCAAAGACATACGGATCACGGACACGCACACACGGACATAATGAAATAACGCACGTGTGACCACAATCATAGATTAACATTGGTGCACGTTTGACCGTGCCTCCGGCATATACGGAAACGGACCAAACACGCACGTGTATCACGGACGTGTGAAGGGGGCCTAAGAGAGTTTATATAGAATTCTCATGTTTATAGTGAACCAAAGAGGAAAAAGGGAAGAGAAGCCCATTCAAATTGCAGGACAAAAATATCTATTTTTTTATAGTAGCCAGTAAACAGAAGATTCTCGTTGATGCCATTGGGCATAACTGTATCAAGCTGAAAGATCCACCAAGATTCAGTTCTCAGGAGTGTCGGAGTAGGATTACCACCTCATATATTGCTGAAAACTCTATCCAAGCCAACCACGGTTGTGTTTCCAATTCTGCTACCATGGTGTTTAGACGCCAACGCTATGTCCGAGAAATGCTTCTGAATGCGATGTCGCAGCTCCTGCGAGGTCTGTCCAACGTAAATGAGTCGGCAAGGGCAGGTAAGAGCGTATACTACGTTTTGGGACCTACAGTTCACATAATGCCATAATATATACGATTTCTGGTCACGATGGTTCAGAAAATTGGATACAGGAGGCATGAATTGGCAAATGGAGCACTGTCCACATGGAAAAGATCCCTTCAAAATGGTTCCTCTCCCAACACGGGTAGTTGGTCGTACAACGTGGCTACTACAAAGGTGGTCCCTCAAATTTGCTGATCTCCTTGCTGTTAAGAGTGGTCTGGAAGAGATAAGCTTCTTTAAGTTGGAATCAGACAACAAGATGTTCCAATTTCTATTCAAAGTCCGATATATATCCGACCACTGACAATTAAAAGTGGTTACCAACCGTGGAGAGTCATCTTTAGGCTTATGATCCTTAGGTTTCAGCAAAGTATGGCGATCCGTGTTGATGGCTTTCTGGTATGCTCGATGAATGATCTTCCGCGGATACCCTCTTGTTCTGAATCGTTCGGACAGATCCTGTGCCTGGACAAGAAAATCAGACTGTGCACTAAAATTTCTTCTTAAACGAAAAAAACTGGCCTACCGGTATACCATCTATTAAGATGTTTAGGATGTGAGCTCCTATAATGCAGAAGACTATTAGTAGATGTGCACTTACGGTAGAGATTGGTTTCAACCTTTTTTCCTTTTTTTGCCAATTTCAAGTCCAAAAAATCCATGTTATCCGATGTGATTTTCGAAGTGAGCTTGATATTCAGATGATTACTGTTCAAATCCGAGATGAATTCCAGGCAAAGGTCTCTAGGTCCTGTCCACAAGAACAAAATGTCATCGATATATCAGAACCACCCACAGACATAGTCACGACACCACGACGAGGGATACACGCACGCCTCCTCCCACCAACCCACAAACAGGTTAGCAAAAGAAGGCGCACAGCGCGCCCCCATCGCGGTCCCAGACGTCTGCCTGTAGGTGATCCAATCGAAGACAAAGTAATTGTGTCGGAGGAGGAAGGCCAGTAAATCCAAAACAAACATACCGTGGGCTGAGATATTATCCTGGTCATTCTTGAGGAAGGTGGAAACAGCATGTAATCCTTCTTCATGTCCTATACTCATGTAGAGAGCCTCGACATCTAGGGAAACAAGTAGGGTCTGTGGAGGTAACTCAAGACTTTCCAAAATTTCCTGCAAGTGCATGGTGTCCCGTACATGGGACTTTAAATTGGTCACAAGAGGTTGTAAGTAAAAGTCTATGTAGACACAGGCATGTTCACTTAGACCACCGATCCCTGCCACAATTGGCCCCCCGGGTGGATTTTGGATAAATTTGTGCACCTTCGGAAGTAAATAAAATGTCGGAGTTACAGGATGAGTATTATATAAAAAGTCTCGCTCCCTCTTACCTATAACATTCCGCAACAGTGCGCCAGCAAGTAAGGCATCCAACTTCTTCTGGAACACCGAGGTGGGATAGGAAGGTAATACCATATAAAGAGATGTATTAAGAAGCTGTCTTTTGGCTTCCTCCACATAAAGATCCGTAGGCCAAAGGACTATATTTCCGCCTTTGTCAGCTTCTTTGATGACAAAAGCTGTGTTGTTCTTAAGGGTGACAATAGCATCTCTCTCGTCCTGGGTAAGGTTATCATGGGCGGCACCCCTGATCTTAAGTGTAAGTATATCCTGTACCATGCTGTTAAAAAAGACGTTAATAGTGGGGCAGGTACCAAAAGCAGGTGTTTTTTGAGATGGTCTGTATATGGTGAAGGGCTTCCTACCTGAGGGATCCTCAATCTCCTGTAACAGATCAATCAAGTCCTCAAAAGTAGAGTGAGTGCGGTTTACGGTTCTCCAGTTCGCGGTTTGAGTGATTTTGGGGGCTGTTCTAGATCAAACTAGAACTCGAGCTTTTTGCTAAAGTTCGATAGTTCTAGTTACGTTCGAGAACGGTTCTAGCAGCAAAAAGCAGGTCTTTTTACAGCTACAGTGTGCAGGGAGCCATCACTGGCAGCCTGCCAGAAGCTGGTAACCAAGATAAACATCGGGTATCCAAGCAAAGCGCTTTGGTTAGTAACCCGATATTTATCCTAGTTACGTGTGCAGGGAGCCGACACTTCCTCGCTCAGCTCGCTCCACCCCCTCCTGCACGTGGCATGTACACACACACACACACACTCACACTCACCTGTCCCCAGCCATGCAGTCCACGACACTGACGTCCTCAGCGCCACATGGAGGACACCATCTGCAAGGAGTTTGTATGTTCTCCCCGTGTTTGCCTGGGTTTCCTCCGGATACTCCGGTTTTCTCCCACACTCCAAAGACATACAGATAGGGAATTTAGATTGTGAGCCCCAATGGGGACAGTGTTCCCAATGTATGCAAAGCGCTATGGAATTAATAACGCTATATAAATGAATAAATTATTATTATTACTGCAATGCCCTGCTCATGAGGTAAGGAACATAGTTGATCAGGAGAGCTACAGTTAGGTCCAGAAATATTTGGACAGTGACACAAGTTTTGTTATTTTAGCTGTTTACAAAAACATGTTCAGAAATACAATTATATATATAATATGGGCTGAAAGTGCACAATCCCAGCTGCAATATGAGAGTTTTCACATCCAAATCGGAGAAAGGGTTTAGGAATCATAGCTCTGTAATGCATAGCCTCCTCTTTTTCAAGGGACCAAAAGTAATTGGACAAGGGACTCTAAGGGCTGCAATTAACTCTGAAGGCGTCTCCCTCATTAACCTGTAATCAATGAAGTAGTTAAAAGGTCTGGGGTTGATTACAGGTGTGTGGTTTTGCATTTGGAAGCTGTTGCTGTGACCAGACAACATGCGGTCTAAGGAACTCTCAATTGAGGTGAAGCAGAACATCCTGAGGCTGAAAAAAAAGAAAAAATCCATCAGAGAGATAGCAGACATGCTTGGAGTAGCAAAATCAACAGACGGGTACATTCTGAGAAAAAAGGAATTGACTGGTGAGCTTGGGAACTCAAAAAGGCCTGGGCGTCCACGGATGACAACAGTGGTGGATGATCGCCGCATACTTTCTATGGTGAAGAAGAACCCGTTCACAACATCAACTGAAGTCCAGAACACTCTCAGTGAAGTAGGTGTATCTGTCTCTAAGTCAACAGTAAAGAGAAGACTCCATGAAAGTAAATACAAAGGGTTCACATCTAGATGCAAACCATTCATCAATTCCAAAAATAGACAGGCCAGAGTTAAATTTGCTGAAAAACACCTCATGAAGCCAGCTCTGTTCTGGAAAAGTATTCTATGGACAGATGAGACCAAGATCAACCTGTACCAGAATGATGGGAAGAAAAAAGTTTGGAGAAGAAAAGGAACGGCACATGATCCAAGGCACACCACATCCTCTGTAAAACATGGTGGAGGCAACGTGATGGCATGGGCATGCATGGCTTTCAATGGCACTGGGTCACTTGTGTTTATTGATGACATAACAGCAGACAAGAGCAGCCGGATGAATTCTGAAGTGTACCGGGATATACTTTCAGCCCAGATTCAGCCAAATGCCGCAAAGTTGATCGGACGGCGCTTCATAGTACAGATGGACAATGACCCCAAGCTTACAGCCAAAGCTACCCAGGAGTTCATGAGTGCAAAAAAGTGGAACATTCTGCAATGGACAAGTCAATCACCAGATCTTAACCCAATTGAGCATGCATTTTACTTGCTCAAATCCAGACTTAAGACGGAAAGACCCACAAACAAGCAAGACCTGAAGGCTGCGGCTGTAAAGGCCTGGCAAAGCATTAAGAAGGAGGAAACCCAGCGTTTGGTGATGTCCATGGGTTCCAGACTTAAGGCAGTGATTGCCTCCAAAGGATTCGCAACAAAATATTGAAAATAAAAATTTTTTTTTGGGTTTGTTTTATTTGTCCAATTACTTTTGACCTCCTAAAATGTGAAGTGTTTGTAAAGAAATGTGTACAATTCCTACAATTTCTATCAGATATTTTTGTTCAAACCTTCAAATTAAACGTTACAATCTGCACTTGAATTCTGTTGTAGAGGTTTCATTTCAAATCCAATGTGGTGGCATGCAGAGCCCAACTCGCGAAAATTGTGTCACTGTCCAAATATTTCTGGACCTAACTATATATACTACATTTCCAAATGGATCAGGAAAGAAAAATTTCCAGCGCAGTCCAACTTGTCATATAAAAAATCATCTTTATTGGTCAATCCATAAAAAAGGGGGTTTACAAGCGGTCAGCAAGATATGGCATAGAAGTTATTCAGACCCCACAAAGCTACGCGTTTCGACGTGAGTCTTAATCATGCTCACATCATGATCAGCATGATTAAGACTCACGTCGAAACGCGTAGCTTTGTGGGGTCTGAATAACTTCTATGCCATATCTTGCTGACCGCTTGTAAACCCCCTTTTTTATGGATTGACCAATAAAGATGATTTTTTATATGACAAGTTGGACTGCGCTGGAAATTTTTCTTTCCTGATTCCTTCATGGCAGCCTAGCCTTCCGTGCGCATCCCTGGAAATACAGCGGATCACAGCAACTCGGTGAGCTGAATTTTCTCTTTTGATTTCCAAATGGAGGTATTTGATTTTATAGTTGCCCTGCTGAACGACTACCAAACATGAGAGTCCGTTATACGCCACAAGAAAACACATCTAAATCGCGAGCTCTGTTGTTAAATATTCATTCAGCTGGATAACTGGACTTAAAGGGGTATTCCATCTCCAAGATCCTATCTCCAATATATAGTAGGTGAAATAGCAATAATATCAGCAAATACCAATATTTGGAAATTTAGAATAGTTCTCCTGATTAGGCATGCCCTTACCTCATGAGTAGGGCATAGCAGCTTTGGTAGCAACCGTTACGACATGGACTCTGCTGCTGTGGACCCGGGGAGAGTGGGTGCAGATTCATTGCACCCACACTCCTCACATGAAGGGTCTGCACTCCTAGAAAATGGGGGATACGTTCCCTGAGTGTCTCCCCCCATATTCTAGATGGTCTAGAGTCGTCATGGGACCCCTTTATTTTTTTTCTTACAATAAATTGGTGAAAGAGGGAATGTTTTGGGGACTGTTTTTTCAAATAAATTTTTTTTGTCGATTTTTTTTGTTAGTACTGACAGTTTATGATGTTGGGTATCTAATAGACGCCATGAAATCACAAACTGCTGGGCTTGATGTCAGGTGACTTTACAGTTAGTATCAACCCCATTTATTACCCCATTTGCCACTGCACCAGGGCACGGGATGAGCTGGGGTGAAGCACCAGGATTGGCGCATCTAGTGGATGGGCCACGTCTGGGGTGCCTGCGGCCTGCTATTTTTAGGCTGTGAAGGGCCAATAACTATGGACCTTCCCACCCTGAGAATACCAGACCACAGCTGTCCGCTTTACCTTGGCTGGTGATCCAATTTGAGGGGTCCCTACTTTTTTTTTGTAATTATTAATATTTATAAAATAATTATAAAAAAAGAGCCTGGGGTGACCTCCACATTGGATCCCCAACCACGGTAAAGCTGCCAGCTGTGGTTTTCAGGCTACAGCCATCTGCTTTACCCTAGCTGGCTATCAAAAATGGGGGGACCCAACGTCATTTTTTTTTAACTATTTTTTAAATAGAAAAAATTAATGGGCTTCCCTGTATTTTGATTGCCAGCCAAGGTAACGCCAGGCAGATGGGGGTGGCAACCCATAGCTGTCTGCTTTATCTGCATTGAGAATCAAAAATACCGCGGAGCGCTACGTCATTTTTTTTAAAGATTTATTTTTACAGCACTGTGATGTCCAGCAATCAAAATACAGGGAAGCCCATTTTGTTTTTAGTTATTTAAATAAATAATTAAAAAAAAATATATGGGTTCCCGCTGCATTTTTTGTATTGCTAGCTAAGGGTAATCCAAGCAGCTACTGGCTGCTAACCCTCACTGCTTGGTGTTACCTTCACTGGCAATGGAAAATCAAGGGAAGCATTTTTGATTTTTTTGCCAAAAAACTACAAAAAAATGACGTGAGCTTCGCCATATTTTTGTATGCTAGCCAGGTACAGCAGGCAGGTACGGGCTGCCCCCAACCCCCAGCTGCCTATTTGTACCCGACTGGGAACTAAAAATATAGGGAAGCCCTTTTTTTAATTATTTAATGAATTTCATGAAATAATTAAAAAAAAAAAAACCGATGTAGGCTTCGCCCCATTTTTGTGTCTAGCTGGGTACAACTAGGCAGCTGGGGATTGGATCCGCAGCACAGGTTAGCCCGAGATTTCTGGGCCCCTCTGCTGCGAATTGCAGTCCACAGCCGCCCCAGAAAATGGCGCTCTCTTAGAAGTGTGCCATCATCTGGCGCTGTATCCAACTCTTCCAGCTGCCCTGATGCCGGTGGCTCGCTGGGTATTAATGATTTCAGTTGATAATATACAGCTAGCCCTAACCCCATTATTACCCAGCGAACCACCCTTCACTAGGTCAGCTGGAAGAGTTGGATACAGCGCCAGAAGATGGCGCTTCTATGAAAGTGCCATTTTCTGAGGCGGCTGCAGACGGCAATTCGCAGCAGAGGGGCCCAGAAAGCTCAGGCCAACCTGTGCTGCGGATTCCAATCCCCAGCTGCCTAGTTGTACCTGGCTGGACACAAAAATATGGCGAAGCCTACGTCATTTGTTTTCTAATTATTTCATGAAATTCATGAAATAATAAAAAAAGGGCTTCTCTTTATTTTTGGTTCCCAGCCGGGTACAAATAGGCAGCTGGGGGTTGGGGGAAGCCCGTAGCTGCCTGCTGTACCTGGCTAGCATACAAAAATATGGCGAAGCCCACATAATTTTTTCAGGAGGCAAAAAACTCCTGAATACAGTCCTGGATGGAGTATGCTGAGCCTTGTAGTTCTGCAGCTGCTGTCTGTCTGTATGGAGGAGAGCAGACAGCAGCTACAGAACGACAAGGCTCAGCATGCTCCATTCACTAGTGTATGCAGGGGAGCAGACAGCAGCTGCAGAACTACAAGGCTCAGCATACTCCATCCAGGACTGTATGCAGGAGTTTTTTGCCCACCAAAAAAATGACGTGGGCTTGGCCATATTTTTGTATGCTAGCCAGGTACAGCAGGCAGGTACGGCTGCCCCCAACCCCCAGTTGCCTATTTGTACCCGGCTGGTAACCAAAAATATAGGGAAGCCCATTTTTTTTAATTATTTCATGAAATAATTAAAAAACAAATGACGTGGGCTTCGCCCCATTTTTGTGTCCAGCCACTTACAACTAGGCAGCTGGGGATTGGAATCCGCAGCACAGGTTAGCCCGAGGTTTCTGGGCGCCTCTGCTGCGAATTGCAGTCCGCAGCCGCCCCAGAAAATGACGCTTTCATAGAAGCGCCATCATCTGGTGCTGTATCCAACATTTCCAACAGCCCTGGTGACGGTGGCTTTGCTGGGTAATAATGAGTTCATACTGGCTTTGTTTTACTAGCTAGTATTAAGCCAGAGATTCTTAATGTCAGGCACGTTTGACCCGGCCATTAAGAATCTCCAATAAAGGGTTAAAAAAAAGACACCACACAGAGAAAAAAAACTTTAATAGAAATAAATACCCAGACACATTAGAGACTCCATGTTTATTACTCACTGTCAGCCCTCCACGATCTATATTCTTCTGTCTTTCTCGTTCAACAAATGCAGCTCTGCTCCATCACTGCTGCATGGGGGAAGATGCTGCTTCCCGTGCAGCCTTCACTCCGTGAGTGATCAGTGCTGCTGGCTGTTAGCGGTAACAGCGGTAACGCTGACAGATGCGTTACCATAGCAACGGTGCTCCACTCATGTGATTCCCGGAGCCGCGGTTAGCGGTGACGTCACCACTAACTGCGTTGCTATGGCAACGGTGATCTCCGTTAATGACCGGCTGTGTCAGCCGGTCCCTAACGGAACCGGGAATCAGAACGGGGAGTTGACCGTGTGCTAGAGCATGTTGCCGGTACACGGCGATACACAAACGTGCACCGTGTACCGGAGAGTGCAATGACAGGACCTAGGACAGGACATGACGTCAAACCCATGTGACCAGTTTGTAGCCAATGAGATAATAGCCACGTGACTGGTCACATGGCTATTTTGACGACGTCACAGAAGGTCCTGTCAGTACTGGTTATCGGGAGGATGCAGCGATCATCGGAAGGAATAGTGACAGGAGACAGAGTGCAGGACGCATCGCGGGCACCGGTAAGTGTTATGGCAATGTTTATTAACTGTATGTGTACATTTATAATGCGTTTTTATGTGTTTGTGATTGCCTCCCATTGTTTCCTATTGGTTCGAGTGGTTCGCCGAACCGGTTCGCCGAACTGAACTCAAACGGGACCTCGGTTCAGCGAACCGAGCTCGAGCCGAACCGCGGCTGGTTCGCTCATCTCTACTCAAAAGCTCTTTGTTCCAGTTCAGGTAAGGATTGTAAGGATAAAGGATGGAGGTGGTAGTATTTGAACATGAGACTTCTACAGAAAAGATAAGTATCCTTAATCAAGGTGTATTTGTCTAATTTCTGTACTGGTGAAAAAGTGGTGGCAGCTGTGTTTGATTGTCAGATCTCTGACACAGCAGATGATGATTTTAAGGCCATATGTGATGAACTTTTGAATGTACATAAAAGATATATTCGTGTTTGGTGGAATATTAAGAGCTTAGAACAGTATCTAAAGTTAAAGATCATACCCCGTGGACTGAGGGTTCAGATATTTCCCTCTTGGGAGGTGGATGAACACTTTAGAGGTGTTTGGGAAGGGGGTCTCATTCAGTGCTCTGGTATATTACTTGACCTGTTGATAGGCCATGATCGTAATTTGCTGGTACAAATCAAAGATAGCATTAAGGCAACTGAGCTTAAAATTAACAACTTTGATAAAAATACAATGATACAACCGTTTTTAGTCAAATTGAAGGAAAATATTGACAAGTATGAAAAGGATATTATTGCCGGAAAAAAAGAGAAAATATGTTCGTGATAAAAGGGACTTTGAGGATAATCATGCCATCAGGGAAATAGAAGATCTCGGTTTGCCTCACATAAACAGAGCCAATCAATTAATCCGGGCGAAGGCTCGTCCACTGATTTTTTATCTACAGACACAAGCGAAGCAGAAGGAGGGGGAGAAGAGGTGGCCGGAAGAGGAACCAACAAAAGAATACACAGAATCGGACACCGAATGTATACATGCAGTCTCGATACAAGAACAAGAATCGGAAATAGTTGGTGAGAATACACTTCAAATAATCAACCTGTCTGATCATGTCTTATCCCCTGCAGAGGAGACTGTCCTGAAACGTGGTTTGTCTTTTTCACCAGTACAGAAATTAAACAAATTCACCTTGATTAAGGATACTTATCTTTTCTGTAGAAGTCTCATGTTCAAATACTACCACCTCCATCCTTCATCCTTACAATCCTTACCTGAACTGGAACAAAGAGCTTTTGAGGACTTGATTGATCTGTTACAGGAGATTGAGGATCCCTCAGGTAGGAAGCCCTTCACCATATACAGACCATCTCAAAAAACACCTGCTTTTGGTACCTGCCCCACTATTAACGTCTTTTTTAACAGCATGGTACAGGATATACTTACACTTAAGATCAGGGGTGCCGCCCATGATAACCTTACCCAGGACGAGAGAGATGCTATTGTCACCCTTAAGAACAACACAGCTTTTGTCATCAAAGAAGCTGACAATGGCGGAAATATAGTCCTTTGGCCTACAGATCTTTATGTGGAGGAAGCCAAAAGACAGCTTCTTAATACATCTCTTTATATGGTATTACCTTCCGATCCCACCTCGGTGTTCCAGAAGAAGTTGGATGCTTTACTTGCTGACGCACTGTTGCGGAATGTTATAGGTAAGAGGGAGCGAGACTTTATATATAATGCTCATCCTGTAACTCGGACATTTTATTTACTTCCGAAGGTGCACAAATTTATCCAAAATCCACCCGGGAGGCCAATTGTGGCAGGGATCAGTGGTCTAAGTGAACATGCCTGTGTCTACATAGACTTTTACTTACAACCTCTTGTGACCAATTTAAAGTCCCATGTACGGGACACCATGCACTTGCAGGAAATTTTGGAAAGTCTTGAGTTACCTCCACAGACCCTACTTGTTTCCCTAGATGTCGAGGCTCTCTACACGAGTATAGGACATGAAGAAGGATTACATGCTGTTTCCACCTTCCTCAAGAATGACCAGGATAATATCTCAGCCCACGGTATGTTTGTTTTGGATTTACTGGCCTTCCTCCTCCGACACAATTACTTTGTCTTCGATCGGACCACCTATAGGCAATCGTCTGGGACCACGATGGGGGGGCGCTGTGTGCCTTCTTTCGCTAACCTATTTTTGGGTTGGTGGGAGGAGGCGTGCGTGTATCCCTCGTCGTGGTGTCGTGACTATGTCTGTGGGTGGTTCCGATATATCGATGACATTTTGTTCTTGTGGACAGGACCTAGAGACCTTTGCCTGGAATTCATCTCGGATTTGAACAGTAATCATCTGAATATCAAGCTCACTTAGAAAATCACATCGGATAACATGGATTTTTTAGACTTGAAATTGGCAATAAAAGGAAAAAAGGTTGAAACCAATCTCTACCGTAAGTGCACATCTACTAATAGTCTTCTGCATTATAGGAGCTCACATCCTAAACATCTTAAAGATGGTATACCGGTGGGCCAAGTTTTTTGTTTAAGAAGAAATTGTAGTGCACAGTCTGATTTTCTTGTCCAGGCACAGGATCTGTCCGGACGATTCAGAACGAGAGGGTATCCGCGGAAGATCATTCATCGAGCATACCAGAAAGCCATCAACATGGATCGCCATACTTTGCTGAAACCTAAGGATCATAAGCCTAAAAATGATTCTCCATGGTTGGTAACCACTTTTAATTGTTAGTGGTCGGATATATATCGGAACTTGAATAGAAATTGGAATATCTTGTGTCTGATTCCAACTTAAAAAAGCTTATCTCTTCTAGACCACTCTTAACAGTAAGGAGATCAGCAAATTTGAGGGACCACCTTTGTAGGAGCCACTTTGAACGACCAACTACCCGTGTTGGGAGAGGAACCATTTTGAAGGGATCTTATCCATGTGGACAGTGCTCCATTTGCCAATTCATGCCTCCTGTATCCAATTTTCTGAACCATCGTGACCAGAAATTGTATATATATCGGCATTATGTGAACTGTAGGTCCCAAGACGTAGTATACGCTCTTACCTGCCCTTGCCGACTCATTTTCGTTGGACAGACCTCGCAGGAGCTGCGACATCGCATTCAGAAGCATTTCTCGGACATAGCGTTGGCGTCTAAACATCTAAAACAGGGACGAACGATCTCTACAGTGGCATAACACTATCTCAGGCACCATGGTAGCAGAATTGGAAACACAACCGTGGTTGGCTTGGATAGAGTTTTGAGCAATATACGAGGTGGTAATCCTACTCCGGCACTCCTGAGAACTGAATCTTGGTGGATCTTTCAGCTTGATACAGTTATGCCCAATGGGATCAACGAGAATCTTCTATTTACTAGCTACTATAAAAAATAGATATTTTTGTCCTGCAATTTGAATGGGCTTCTCTTCCGTTTTTCCTCTTTGGTTCACTATAAACATGAGAATTCTATATAAACTCTCTTAAAGATGTTTTACTGTGTCTGTAATGAACTCAAGGCCACTTCACACATAATGAGATCGTAAACGAGATCGTTACTACGTCACAGTTTCTGTGACGCAAGAACGACTTCAATTGCGATCTCGTCACGTTTGACACGTACCAACGATTCACCCCCTGCTGCGACATCGCTGATCGATGCCGAACAGCTTGGGCCATTTCTGGCTCGTTGGAGTCCTGCTGGGCTGCATGAATCTGTATGTTTGACACCCTATTAACGATTTCGTTGACGACCTAGATGAGATGCACGAAGGCGTGTTGTTGCGTCCCCGTTTCCGCGCCCCTCTCTGCACCGATTGGTTAGCTCCAGGTGCAGGTGCGGCTTCGATCCGAAAAACACACCAACAAAGCGACCGGGTACAATGGACGAAGGAATCAGGGTGGAGACGCAGGTTCTATCTCAAAGCAAAGCGCAAAAGAAGTGACAAAGGGTGACGCGATCCAAAATTTAACCGCTAGATACGCCCCCTGCATGCCCAATCAGAACGCAGTATTGGCCGCCAATGAAAGCGGAGGGGGGTATGGAAAAGGCGACGCAAATGCACGCCTACGTGACTCACTGCATTTTACTACGCCCCTAATGGGATTGGAATCGTTAACATAGTTGCTGTGTGACAGGGTCCCAGCGATTTGAAAGATCGTTATACGGGACGCATGCTCGTTCATAAACTCATTATGTGTGACACCCAACATGCGATTTCAACAACGACTCATAAACGATCCAGAAAGTGTGACGTAGTTGCGATCTCGTTCACGATCTCGTTATGTGTGACTGGACCTTCACTCTCTGTTCTATTTGCATACCTGTTTGTTTGTTTACCCTTGTTGTTTTGCATCTGTGCATTACATTGTATTTAAATGTGTACTGTCTTTGCAGAGAACATATCAAGTCAACCATTGTTTTATTATATACTGTGGTGACCAGTTTCCTGTTTTGCACTAAAGGATTACATTACTATGGAACCAATAGATGTGCACATCTGCTGTTCAGGGTCTTATCTGTGGTATCCTTAGTGATACCAGACTCTGAATGACCCTGATAACTGCTTCCGCACTCCACAGGAGCTGCGGAGCAGGGCTTGACGTCACTCCGGTCACATGACCGGACCACATGGTCCTGCATTACACTGCTGAATTCACGCCCACAGCCTAGTTCCAGCTTACATGGAGGCTACAGAGGATTCCGCCCTCTTTGTTTGGTGAGCAGTATATTCAACACACCGGTTAGTAATTATTTATTGTCCTTCTGTATATATATATCTAGGCTCTGGTCATTCCTTCATTTACCCCTGATGAAGCCACACATGCTGTCGTAACGCGTGGGGCAGGTGCATCCACACTATCTCCCTCACTATTTACTTATCTGGTATTGTATTGGCTCTCTTTGATGTGTACCATATTTATGTTAGTTCTACATTTGGTGACTATGTATTGCTGTATACTGTTCTCTGGTACTGTTATTTTTGAGCCTATGTGATTTGTTCCATCTGCATCATTTCATGAGGTTTTAGTGGTGATGTGCCAATCTGCTCATGGGTTGATCACCCTTTTGATCTTTCCCATTTTTAAGTGTTCTTTATAATATTTCTCTGTTATTAATAAACGTTTTCACACTTTTTGCATGCAACAAGGGACTCCTCTTGCTTCATTCCATTATTCTGGATTTTCCAGTACATGTTTGGTGTAGTTGTGCCCACTCTTTCCCATGTGTTGTGTTCTAAGTTCTATTTATGGGTTGGAGCACACTTCCATAACCTATTTATTCAAGGTGGTGCCGTCCCCATTTGTTTCTTGACACCATGAAGTGTTAGAAGAAAAACTTGAGGTCACAGACTGTTGGATATGTACACACGCACCTGTGACAGCCTCCTCCATGCCTTACTTAGCTATACCAGTCCCAATTTTCGAGGTTCTCCAAGCAGTAAATAGTACCATTGCCATACAGAGACAATTAATCATTGTAACCAACCAACATACTTTGGTACTGGATTACCTCACAGCTGCCCAAGGGGGATATGCCAAATAATAGGCCCTAGCTGTTGTCACTACATAGATCCAAAAGGAACCTTAAAAGCCCAAGCCAGTTTAACTCAGATACAAAAGCTGAGGAAAAAACATGATGAGGAGGTACTCAGAAGCTCAGATGCTTGGTGGAGCAATACCTTTTCCATGTTCAACTTTGCAAACTGGTTTAAGGGAATAGGAGGATGGTTAATGGGGATACTGCAATCAGTATTCTAAGTGCTACTCTGTTTATTAGTTGCCTATGTAGTGTTTAAGTTGCTAATGGCTTTGTTTTCCCGCTGCTTGAGGAAATGCAGATATAATGATTATTCAGCACCAATATGAAATCACTAATATGCTTTTTTTCTCTGCTCTTTCCTCTAGAAATCACCTTGGCGTATTATGATGTGACTCTTGTCGGGAGGTATGCAGGCAGTTTCTGGAGGATGGATGTGGACGACATGTCCCTGAGCAACCCGCGGCTTGGATAGTATCTGGTGACTAGCCTGCTGTACAGCTTCTCGATGGTCCCCCGTCTATCACTCACGCCAAAAGGGGGGATTGTGAGGAAAGAGTTAACTTTTCTTAATGGTTAGAAAAATCATAGAAAATCATTCTTCTTTGCAAAGTGCACATAACAGACTCTGAGAGCGCAT
Source organism: Anomaloglossus baeobatrachus (assembly GCF_048569485.1). NCBI lineage: Eukaryota > Metazoa > Chordata > Amphibia > Anura > Aromobatidae > Anomaloglossus > Anomaloglossus baeobatrachus. The sequence goes on along the minus strand of NC_134355.1, from coordinate 204,793,968 downwards.
TCCAGGACCCAAGGACAGAGCGATAATACCTGTGCCTAGTCTAAGACAATAAGAGTTAGTTTTACGCTTACGCCAGGAACCAAAACTCATCTATGTTTTTACTGAGAAATGGAAACTTATTTCAAACCCAGTAAAGTTATACATGGTATACTCTCTCCTAATATTGCTAATATGTAATTCCACAAATTTTGAACAAAAGCACTCATTTTCTATAAGAAAATCCACATATAATCTATTGTCCATATCGGTATTGCCTCCTGTGTAGTGCACATGTTCGGGATCGCGGCGCTATTACCTCCGATCAGTGGTATTATATGATGCCATGGGGCTTCCGTTGTCTTGTGACTAATGAAATGCAGCGTACGTCTCATCTCCACTGATCGGAGATCATTTGTCTATACAGCCCCGTGACCTGAACCATGTGCCGTAACACAGATAACGGCAATCCAGATATTAGGAACACGCTATAAAAAGACCGCAGCGCCTCACCTTAACACACGCCCCCCGAAGAAGAAAAGGCGAAACATACAGTGCAGACCAAACGTTTGGACACACCTTCTCATTCAAAGAGTCTTCTTTATTTTCAGGACTCTGAAAATTGTAGATTCACATTGAAGGCATCAAAACTATGAATTAACACATGCGGAATGAAATACTTAACAAAAAGTATAAAACAACTGAAAATATGTTTTATATTCTAGGTTCTTCAAAGTAGCCACCTTTTGCTTTGATTACTGCTTTGTACACTCTTGACATTCTCTTGATGAGCTTCAAGAGGTAGTCACTGGACATGGTTTTCACATCACAGGTATGCCCTGTCAGGTTTAATAAGTGGGATTTTTTGCCTTATAAATGGGCTTGCGACCATCAGTTGTGTTGTGCTGAAGTCTGGTGGATACACAGCTGATAGTCTTACTGAATAGACTGTTAGAATTTGTATTATGGCAAGAAAAAAGCAGCTAAGCAAAGAAAAACGAGTGGCCATCATTACTTTAAGAAATGAAGGTCACTCAGTCCGAAAAATTGGGAAAACTTTGAAAGTGTCCCCAAATGCAGTGGCAAAAACCATGAAACACTACAAAGAAATTGGCTCACACGAGGACCACCCCAGGAAAAGAAGACCAAGAGTCACCTCTGCTGCGGAGGATAAGTTTATCCAAGTCACCAAGCTCAGAAATCACAGGTTAACAGCAGCTCAGATTAGAGACCAGGTCAATGCCACACAGAGTTCTAGCAGCAGACACATCTATAGAACAACTGTTAAGAGGAGACTTTGTGCAGCAGGCCTTCATGGTAAAATAACTTCTAGGAAACCACTGCTAAGGACAGGCAACAAGCATAAGAGACTTGTTTGGGATAAAGAACACAAGGAATGGACATTAGACCAGTGGAAATCTGTGCTTTGGTCTGATGAGTCCAAATTTGAGATCTTTGGATCCAACCACCGTGTCTTTGTGCGACGCAGAAAAGGTGAACGGTTGGACTCTACATGCCTGGTTCCCACCGTGAAGAGTGGAGGAGGAGGTGTGATGGTGTGGGGGTGCTTTGCTGGTGACACTGTTGGGGATTTATTCAAAATTGAAGGCATACTGAACCAGCATGGCTACCACAGCATCTTGCAGCGGCATGCTATTCCATCCGGTTTGAGTTTAGTTGGACCATCATTTATTTTTCAACAGAACAATGACCCCAATCACACCTCCAGGCTGTGTAAGGGCTATTTGACTAAGAAGGAGAGTGATGGGGTGCTACGCCAGATGACCTGGCCTCCACAGTCACCAGACATGAACCCAATCGAGATGGTTTGGGGAGAGCTGGACTGCAGAGTGAAGGCAAAAGGGCCAACAAGTGCTAAGCATCTCTGGGAACTAATTCACGACTATTGGAAGACCATTTCCGGTGACTACCTCTTGAAGCTCATCAAGAGAATGCCAAGAGCGTGCAAAGCAGTAATCAAAGCAAAAGGTGGCTACTTTGAAGAACCTAGAATATAAGACATATTATCAGTTGTTTCACACTTTTTTGTTAAGTATTTCATTCCACGTGTTAATTCATAGTTTTGATGCCTTCAATGTGAATCTACAATAAAAACTATGAATTAACACGTGGAATGAAATACTTAACAAAAAAGTGTGAAACAACTGATAATATGTCTTATATTCTAGGTTCTTCAAAGTAGCCACCTTTTGCTTTGATTACTGCTTTGCACGCTCTTGGCATTCTCTTGATGAGCTTCAAGAGGTAGTCACCGGAAATGGTCTTCCAATAGTCGTTGCGTCGCACAAAGACACGTTGGTTGGATCCGAAGATCTCAAATTTGGACTCATCAGACCAAAGCACAGATTTCTACTGGTCTAATGTCCATTCCTTGTGTTCTTTATCCCAAACAAGTCTCTGATACTTGTTGCCTGTCCTTAGCAGTGGTTTCCTAGCAGCTATTTTACCATGAAGGCCTGCTGCACAAAGTCTCCTCTTAACAGTTGTTCTAGAGATGTGTCTGCTGCTAGAACTCTGTGTGGCATTGACCTGGTCTCTAATCTGAGCTGCTGTTAACCTGTGATTTCTGAGCTTGGTGACTTGGATAAACTTATCCTCCGCAGCAGAGGTGACTCTTGGTCTTCTTTTCCTGGGGTGGTCCTCGTGTGAGCCAATTTCTTTGTAGTGTTTCATGTTTTTTGCCACTGCATTTGGGGACACTTTCAAAGTTTTCCCAATTTTTCGGACTGAGTGACCTTCATTTCTTAAAGTAATGATGGCCACTCGTTTTTCTTTGCTTAGCTGCTTTTTTCTTGCCATAATACAAATTCTAACAGTCTATTCAGTAAGACTATCAGCTGTGTATCCACCAGACTTCAGCACAACACAACTGATGGTCCCAAGCCCATTTATAAGGCAAAAAATCCCACTTATTAAACCTGACAGGGCATACCTGTGATGTGAAAACCATGTCCAGTGACTACCTCTTGAAGCTCATCAATGCCAAGAGTGTGCAAAGTAGTAATCAAAGCAAAAGGTGGCTACTTTGAAGAACCTAGAATATAAAACATATTTTCAGTTGTTTCATACTTTTTTGTTAAGTATTTCATTCCGCATGTGTTAATTTATAGTTTTGATGCCTTCAATGTGAATCTACAATTTTCAGAGTCATGAAAATAAGGAAAACTCTTTGAATGAGAAAGTGTGTCCAAACTTTTGGTCTGTACTGTATATTTGGGGTGACGGGACGTGGAGAGAGTCATAGTGAATATTGTGCGGGTTTTTCTATGTCTTCTATATTTATATGGTGATTACGGCCGGGTCCGTCACTTTAAACAGGGAGTAACATATACCTCGCACACCTCACAAATTTAGCAACAAGCTTATAACCTCAGGTAATCCAGGCATAGCACTTGGCACTTTATTTCAGTATATATAGCAGTAATTTTGAACTGTTCAGCATGGTTGTTATATTTTACGTGCTTTTTGATAACATGAACTATTTTTCACAGCACATCTTATAAATTTGGTGAATATATGTACTGGCACTAAGCACTTTATAATTATGGCTGTCTATTGATTGACAAACATATTTTTCTATACACTTATTTATTTATTATTATTTTTATAACTAGTTCATGTAATTAATTAGAACTTAGCCTTGACATATTTATTGCCTGCTTTAATACTAGTACTAATAAATCACTGGTTTTATATTAAAGCTATATACTATTAAATTAATTGATCACTGTTTTACATATAAAAGATATATATTGCTAAACTATTCTAACTAAAATTTATTTTTTTACTCAATATATATTCTTTTATCTGTTTTTGACTTATCTCTATGTCGCTGGTTGTAATAATGTGGAACTCCATTGGAAATTTTATATTTGTGTGTTAAAAACTTTTACTGATATTTGAAATAAAAATTAATTTTAATAATTAGTTGATTTCTATAGCTTCATTGGTTTGGGAAAATAATTTTAATCAAACCATGGTGTATTAAATATCTGAAAGGTAGTCACAGTGCAGAGGGAACCACCCTATTCTCACTAGCACAAGGAAGTACAAGAAGCAATGGGATAAAACCTAAAGGAAGGAGATTCAGATTAGATATTAGGAAAAACTTTTTGACAGTGAAGACAGTCAGAAAGTGGAACAAGCTAGGTAGAGTGGAACAGTTAAGGCCCCTTTACACACTGAGACTTTCAGCGATCGCACCAGCAATCCCAACCTGATAGGGTTCGCTGGTAAGTTGCTAGGAGGTTGCTGGTGAGAGGTCACACAGTCAGATGCTCCAGCGATCCCACCAGCAACCTGACCTGGCAGGGGTCGCTGGAGCATCGCTACACGGGTTGCTGGTGAGCTGTCACCAGCAACCAGTGACCAGCTCCAAGCCAGCAGCGACGCACTGAAGCGATGGTGCACTTGGTAACTAAGGTAAATATCGGGTAACCAACCCGATATTTACCTTGGTTACCAGCACACGCAGCTACACGTGCAGAGAGCAGGGAGCAGTGCACACTGCTTAGCGCTGGCTCCCTGCTCTCCTATCTACAGTACACATCGGGTTAATTACCCGATGTGTGCTGCAGCTACATGTGCACAGAGCAGGAGCCGCGCACACTGCTTAGCGCTGGCTCCCTGCTCTCCTAGCTACAGTACACATTGGGTTAATTACCCGATGTGTGCTGTAGCTACACGTGCAGAGAGCAGGGAGCCGCGCACACCACTTAGCGCTGGCTACCTACTCTCCTAGTTACAGCACACATCGGGTTAATTACCCGATGTGTACTCTGCTACACGTCCAAGGAGCAGGAGCCGGCACTGACAGTGAGAGCGGCGGAGGCTGGTAACGAAGGTAAATATCGGGTAACCAAGGACAGGGCTTCTTGGTTACCCGATGTTTACCGTGGTTACCAGTGTCCGCAGAAGCCGGCTCCTGCTGCCTGCACATTTAAGTCCCCTTTACACACTGAAACTTTCTAGCGATCATGCTGCACAGCGGGAAACAAAGGACCTAGGAATGGTCCTGAATGATTTGTAGCGATCACAACTTCACAGCAGGGGCCAGGTCGCTGATGTGTTTCACACACTGCAATGTCGCTGGGGAGGTCGCTATTACGTCACAAAACCGGTGACGTTACAGCGATGTCGTTTGCGATGTTGCAGTGTGTAAAGCCACCTTTAGACACAAAAAGTCCATGTATAAATATATAGCCAAGAAGATCCTTAATCAAGGATCAATCCCAGCTAATGAGCTACTCAGATAGCATATCAAACCAAAGAACAAAAGAGTAATAATGCTCAGAAAATTATTTATTATGGTGAAATGAATACATGCAAGTAATAATTAGGGTAAAAAAAGACCTGTAAAAGATCAATTGGCACAAACAGCGGAGAGGATGTTAAAAGGCAAAAACCAGGCCTGCTATGCATAATGTGAAATCAATACCAAATATATATTTTGTTGATAGTACAAATTCATAATATCTAAAAAAAAAAAATTTCTATCAGTACGTCTGAATAAATACATATAGGCAGTAAAAGGTGGGCTGAGCTAATTCAATTTCTCTTAGTGAATCTGTTGAACAGAAAGATAAAATTAAGAGCAATAGTTAGGGCTATCAATACCATGCCTAAAATCTATTACTGATATACTGAACTCTGTAAATTAAAGCATCAGTGATAGGCAATATTGATGCAAAATATAAAGTGCTCCAATACTTTGGTTGAACAAATGGTCACACATTGATTAAAGCCAAAAATATAGCTGTCCATCGCATACCGATATGATGTAGAAGAGTGCTGGAAAAGGTGCAGGCAGGCCAGGAATGGTGAAGAGGAAAATCTCCCCCAAAGACAGTCTCTAACGCATGTTTCACTGTGTGATTTCTTGCATCATCAGGGAGTGAACAGGTAGTGAGCTCTCCATCAATGGAAAACTTCAAGCGGAAACTGGATAAACATATAGCTGGGATGATTTAAGAAAACAAGCACTCATAGGGGGCTGGACCTGATGGCCCTTGAGATCACTTCCAACTCTACCATTCTATGAAGTGTGACAGACAGAACACTCAAAAAATAAAAAGCAAATCTAGAAAATCATTATATGATTTTTAAATAATTAATTTGCATTTTATTGCATGAAATAAGTATATGATACAATAGAAAAACAACTTAATATTTGGTACAGAAACCTTTGTTTGCAATTACAGCAGTCAGATGTTTCTGTAGTTCTTGACCAAGTGTGCACATACTGCAGCAGGGATTTTGACCCACTTCTCCATATAGATATTATCCATAACTTTCAGGTTTCAGAGCTGTTGTTGGGCAACATTTAGTTCCAGCTCCCTCCAACGATTTTCTATTGGGTTCAGGTCTGGAAACTGGGTGGGCCACTCCAGGACCTTGAAATGCTTCTTACAGTGCCACACCTTAGTTGCCCTGGAAGTATGTTTCGGGTCATTGTCTTGCACGAGGACCCAGCCACAACCCATCTTCAATGTTTTTGCTGAGGGAAGTAGGTTGTTGGCCAAAATCTCGCGATACATGAACCCATCCATTCACCCTTCAATACGATGCATTCGTCTTGTCCCCTTTACAGAAAAGGACATTCCAAATATGAGGTTTCCACTCCCATTCTTCACGGTTGCAACGGTGTTCTTGGGGTTATACTCATCCTTCTTTCTCTAAACACAGCGAGTGGCGTTGATACCAAAAAGTTCTATTTTGGTCTCATCTTACTATATGACCTTCTCTCAGGCTTCCTCTGGATCATCCAGATGCTTACTGGCACACTTTTATATGGGCCTGGAAATGTGCTTGCGGGAGCTGGGGGACCTTGCATGCCCTGCAGGATTTTAATCCATGACCTCAGTGTGTTACTAACGTTAATCTTTGAGACTGTGGTCCCAGGTCTTTTCAGGTCATTGACCAGGTCCTCCCATGTAGTTCTTGGCTGATTCCTGACGTTTCTCAGAATCATTCTTACCCCATAAGGCGAGATCTTGCATGGAGCCCCAGACCGAGTAAGATTGACAGTCATCTTGTGTTTCTTCCTTTTTCTAATAATTTTGCCAAAAAGTTGTGGTTTCACAAAGCTGCATGCCTATTGTCCTGTAGCCCATCCCAGTCTCGTGCAGTTCTATAATTTTGTCCCTGGTGTCCTTAGACAGCACTTTAGTCTTGGCCATGGTAGAGAAGTAGAAGTGTGATTGATTGTGTGGACAGGTGTCTTTTATACAGGTAACCGGTTCAAACAGGTGCAATTAATTCAAGTAATGAGTGCAGAGTAGAAGGGCTTCTGGCTTCTTAAAGAAAAAAGTAAAAGGTCTGTGAGAGCCAGAATTCTTGCTGGTTGGTAGGTGATCAAATACATATTTCAAGCAATAAAATGTAAATTAATTATTTAGAAATCATACAATGTGATTTTCTGGATTTTTTTTATACTGCCTGTCACAGTTGAAGTGTACCTACAATAAAAATTACAGACCTCTCATTTCTTTGTAGATGGGAAAACTTGCAAAATTGTCAGTTTATTAAATACTTATTTCATCCTACTGTATTTACTAAAAGAATTGGTGAAATGTTTAATACGTATGTCACCCGGTGTGTGTGTGTGTGTGTGTGTGTGTGTGAATATATATATATATATATATATATATATATATATATATATATATAGATATATTTCTAAAGCTGAATGTGTGTATGTATGTGTGTGTGTATGTATGTGTGTGTGTGTGTGTATGTCCAGGATTGGCATCTGCACCATCGCAGCTACAGCCATAAAATTTTGCACACTCACACTTCTGGACCCCGAGAGCGTCATAGGCTATGTTTTGAGGGGAAATTTTAACCCCGCACTTTACAGTTATTCACCAAAAAACCTGCCTCCATTAAAGCGAATGGAGCTGGGAGCTACAGTGCAGCCAGAACTTCAGAAGAATGCGCAGCCACGCCCTTATATGGAATGTTGGCATGTCACAATGCAGCCAGGGAAAGAGACAGACACAGACAGGGAAAGAGGCAGACACAGACAGGGTAAGAAACAGACATAGACAGGGTAAGAGACAGAAACAAAGAGACAGACACAGGCAAAGAGACAGACTGAAAGGGAAAGAGACAGACAGGGAAAGAGAGGGAAAGAGAGAGACAGGTTAAGAGACAGACACAGACAGGTAAAGAGACAGACACAGACAAAGAGACAGAGACAGACACAGGGAAACAGACAGACAGGGAAAGAGAGCGAAAGAGACAGACAGGGTAAGAGACAGACAAAGACAGACAAAGAGACAGACACAGGGAAAGAGACAGAGGGAAAGATGGAAGGAGACAGACAGGGAAAGAGAGGGAAAGAGAGAAAAAGAGACAGACAGGGAAAGAGACAGACAGGGAAAGTGACAGAGATAGATAGACAGACAGGGAAAGAGATAGACAGACAGGGAAAGAGATTGAGACAGACAGAGAAAGAGACAGACAGTCAGAGACAGACAGGGAAAGAGACAGACAGACAAAGAGATAGAAAGAGAGACAGAGAGATATATAAAGAGGGGGAGACAGACAGAGAATGGGAGAGAACCAGAGAGACAATTTCTATCCCGGGCGTTAATACATTCGATTTATACATTCTATCCCGGGAATGTTAATACATTTTATTTTGTTAACAACAGTTATTAACCCGGGCGAAGCCAGGTAGTACAGCTAGTATATATATATATATATATATTTATATAAAGCTGAGTGTATGTATGTATGTATGTATGTATGTATGTATGTATGTCCGCTAAAGGAATCTGCACCGTCGCATTTACAATCACGAAATTTTGCACAGACGACCCAGGGAACGTCGTAGACTATGTTTTGGCAGGAAAATGTAACTCCGTGCTTTACAGTTATTCTCTAAAATCCTGCCTCCATTAAACTTAATGGAGGTGGGAGCTACAGGCTATTAATAGCAACTGTCAGTGGTTGCTATAGGAACAAAATAAACTTTTAGTATAAGAAGCTTATGTGTGAGGTAATAAGATGTCAGTGGGGAGACGGATAGAGAGAGACAGAGACAGACAGACAGACAGAGACACAGACAGATACCGACGGGGAAAGAGACAGATAGAGACAGACAGAGAGACAGACAGAGACAGACATGGAAAGAGACAGTCAGAGACAGATGTGGAAAGAGACAGACAGAGACAGACGGGGAAAGAGACAGACAGGCAAAGAGACAGACGGGCAAAGAGACAGACCTGGAAAGAGACAGACAGGGAAAGAGACAGACCTGGAAAGAGACAGATAGGGAAAGAGACAGACAGGGAAAGAGACAGACAGGGAAAGAGATAGACGGGGAAAGAGACAGCCCTGGAAAGAGAAAGATGGGCAAAGAGACAGATGGGCAAAGAGACAGACAGGCAAAGAGATAGACCTGGAAAGAGAGAGCCCTGGAAAGAGACAGCCCTGGAAAGAAACAGCCCTGGAAAGAAACAGCCCTGGAAAGAGACAGACCTGGAAAGAGGCAGACCGGGAAAGAGGCAGACCTGGAAAGAGGCAGACTTGGAAAGAGACAGCCCTGGAAAGAGACAGCCCTGGATTATGTGTGAGGTAATAAGATGTCAGTGGGGAGACGGTTGGAGAGAGACAAAGACAGACAGACAGAGACAGACGGGGAAAGAGACAGATGGGGAAAGAGACAGACGGGGAAAGAGACAGACGGGGAAAGAGACAGACGGGGCAAGAGACAGACGGGGAAAGAGACAGACGGGGAAAGAGATAGACAAAGACAGACGGGGAAAGAGACAGACAGGGAAAGAGAGAGACAGACAGACACACACATAGAGACAGACACAGAGATAGAGAGAGAGACAGATAGACACAGAGATGGAGACACCTAGACGATACAAATACATAGAGATAGAAACAGACAGACAGAGACAGACACAGACAGACAAGGAAAGAGACAGACAGAGAGACAGACAGACAGTGACACACAGACAGAGACTGGGAGAGAGACAGAGAGACAGTTACTATCCCGGGCAACGCCTGGGTACTACAGCTAGTATATATATAGTAGGGAAGTACGCTCTCTGGTAGCTGCTAGCATTAATTATTCACACAGGCAGGCAATACAAGTCAGCTGAAGATTATTATTTTCATAAACTATATAGGTATAGTCCAAACAAAACAGCCTCTACTGAGACCAAAACTAAAAATACAAAATAAATAGTCCTTAATAACGCACAAGCTCACCCGCCTAAATTAACACAAAGCTTTTGATTTTGTTAGTCTTAGAATTCTACTGACTAGCAGCTACAGGTCTTTTCCTCTCTCCACAGAGAGACCCCTTCTGAGCTCAGCTGCTTTACATGAGACCTCAGCAGCTAGGCTAAGCACCTTGGTTACATGTACACTCCATCCAGAACTTGTCATGCTGCCCTCTTACATTCCCCTCCTTTCCAAAACATTGGCAGGGGGCACTGGGCACCTTCCAACAACAAAAAATGTACCCTTGACAGGGCATTCACATTCCTGTGTTGGATCCTGGACTTATGTTCAACCTGGAAATTAAAGGCTTGCAGGGCTAAGAACCATCATATCACCCAGGGATTGTTGCCCTTTTTTCAAGCATCCATCTCAGTGGTGCTTGTCAATCTCTTACAGTGGGATTGAACATGCGCTGTTAGAGAGCGCACCACTCCCAGCTCTAGTCGGCGGCCCTGTGACATGATGGGTTGTCATGACAGCTGGAGGTCCTGTGAATGTAGTTCCTGTGAATGCCGGCTGAGCTCCAGCATTCATAGATGATCAGCATTCTGTTTTCTGCTCTGTATAGCAGAAGCAATCTGAGTATATTAGCTTCAAGAGTAAAAACAATAAAAACTGTTAAAAAAGAGTTTTTAGAAATATGAAAAATAAAAAAAGACCCACAAAGGTTCAAATCACCCCCTTTTTACCCTATTGAAAATAAAACAATTTAAAAAAATAAATAAACATTTGGTATCATTGCATTCAGAATTGCCCAATCTATCAAGTCCACACGATGCTGCTTTTGTGTTGCACAGACAGGCTCAGGCGTCAACCAGCTGTGCTCGTTAGTAATCGGGCTTGCAGGTGTTCATTTCTGCTAGCCCTCTTTTAAGATTGTTGAGCCTGGTCTCTAATAACGATGATGGCTTTTGCGATCCCAGTCCCTGTGCTTGGTTATCTAGTTGCTGGTGAACGTTTGTCTGCTGTTTGGTGTGTTGTGGAAATACTCTTGTCTGAATATTTCCTTCCTTCCTTTAGTTTCCTCCTGAGCCCGTATTGTCTATACCTATGTGATTGCTGTGAGTTTGAGTTTTGTTTTTTCCTGTCTGTTTATTTGTGTGGGATTAATCACTCCTGTCCCGGGCCCTCTCCTACGTGGAGGTGGGGGCCACTAGACCAGGGTTGTTCAGGAGTTAAGGTTAGTAAGGCAGCCCAAACATCATCACCTTCAGACGTATCTTTGGAATCAGGGTCAGACAGGGTTCCCCTAGGCCGAGGACCAGTTTAGGCTCCCCTGTTCCTAGGGATCCCGTCACATAAGCCTGGAGGTTGCACAGTCAGCCTGGGGGATGTGTAATCAGCCAGGAGGGTGCAAAGTCAGCAGGGAGGGTGCAAAGTCAGCCAGGAGGGTGCAAAGTCAGCCAGGAGGAATCGCAGTTAGCCTGGAAGGTGCCCACACTGCCTGGAGGGTGCGCAGTCAGCCTGGAGGGTGTGTCGGCTCCTGGAGGGTGCAAAGTCAGCCTGGAGGGTGTGCCGGCTCCTGAAAGCTGCAAAGTCAGCCTGGAGGGTACAGTCTGGAGGGTGCACAGTCAGTCTGGAGGGTACAGTCTGGAGGGTGCGCACACTGCCTGGAAGGTGCAGTCAGTCATCGGAGGGTGCGCACACTGCCAAGAGGGTGGGCAGTCAGTCAGACTGGAGGGTGCACAATCAGTAAGCCTGGAGGGTGCGCAGTAAGTCAGCCTGGAGAGTGTGCAGTCAGTCAGCTTGGAAGGTGCGCAATCAGTCAGCCTGGAGGGTGCGCAGTCAGCCTGGAGGGTGCGCAGTAAGTCAGCCTGGAGGGTGCGCAATCAGTAAGCCTGGAGGGTGCGCAATCAGTAAGCCTGGAGGGTGCGCAGTAAGTCAGCCTGGAGGGTGCGCAGTAAGTCAGCCTGGAGGGTGTGCAGTCAATCAGCCTGGAGGGTGCGCAATCAGTCAGCCTGGAGGCTACGCAGTCAGCCTGGAGGGTGTGCAGTCAGTCAGCCTGGAGGGTGCGCAATCAGTCAGCAGGAGGCTGCGCAGTCAGCCTGGAGGGTGCGCAGTCAATCAGCCTGGAGGGTGCGCAATCAGTAAGCCTGGAGGGTGCACAGTAAGTCAGCCTGGAGGGTGAGCAGTATGTAAGCCTGGAGGGTGTGCAGTCAGTCAGCCTGGAGGGTGCGCAATCAGTCAGCCTGGAGGGTGCGCAATCAGTCAGCCTGGAGGGTGCGCAGTCAGCCTGGAGGGTGCGCAGTCAGTCAGCCTGGAGGGTGGGCAGTCAGTCAGCCTGGAGGGTGCGCAATCAGTCAGCCTGGAGGGTGCGCAATCAGTCAGCCTGGAGGGTGCGCAGTCAATCAGCCTGGAGGGTGCGCAGTCAGTCAGCCTGAAGGGTGTGCAATCAGTCAGCCTGGAGGGTGCGCAGTCAGTCAGCCTGGAGGGTGTGCAGTAAGTCAGCCTGGAGGGCGTGCAATCAGTCAGCCTGGAAAGTGGGCAGTCAATCAGCCTGAAGGGTGTGCAGTCAGTCAGCCTGGAGGGTGCGCAGTCAGTCATTCTGGAGGGTGTTCAATCAGTCAGCCTGGAGGGTGGGCAGTCAGACGGAGGGTGCGCAGTCAGACGGAGGGTGCACAGTCAGATGGAGGGTGCACAGTCAGATGGAGGGTGCGCAGTCAGATGGAGGGTGCGCAGTCAGATGGAGGGTGCGCTGTAAGATGGAGGGTGCGCAGTCAGATGGAGGGTGCGCAGTCAGATGGAGGGTGCGCTGTCAGATGGAGGGTGCACTGTCAGATGGAGGGTGCGTTGTTAAATGGAGGGTGCATTGTCAGATGGAGGATGTGCAGTCAGATGGAGGATGCGCAGTCAGATGGAGGGTGCGCTGTCAGATGGAGGATGCGCAGTCAGATGGAGGGTGCGCAGTCAGATGGAGGATGCGCAGTCAGATGGAGAGTGCGCAGTCAGATGAAGGGTGCGCAGTCAGATGGAGGGTGCGCTTTCAGATGGAGGGTGCGCAGTCAGATGGAGGGTGTGCTGTCAGATGGAGGGTGCGCAGTTAGATGGAGGGTGCGCAGTCAGATGGAGGGCGCGCAGTCAGATGGAGGGCGCGCAGTCAGATGGAGGGTGCAGTCAGATGGAGGGTGTGCAGTCAGATGGAGGGTGATGGAGGGTGTGCAGTCAGATGGAGGGTGATGGAGGGTGTGCAGTCAGATGGAGGGTGCGCTGTCAGATGGAGGGTGTGCTGTCAGATGGAGGGTGCGCAGTCAGATGGAGGGTGCGCAGTCAGATGGAGGGTGCGCAGTAAGATGGAGGGTGCGCAGTCAGATGGAGGGTGCGCTGTCAGATGGAGGGTACGCAGTCAGATGGAGGGTGCGTTGTTAGATGGAGGGTGCGTTGTTAAATGAAGGGTGCGTTGTCAGATGGAGGGTGTGCAGTCAGATGGAGGGTGCACTGTCAGATGGAGGGTGCGGAGTCAAATGGAGGGTGCGCTGTCAGATGGAGGATGTGCTGTCAGATGGAGAGTGCGCAGTCAGATGGAGGGTGCGCAGTCAGATGGAGGGTGCGCAGTCAGATGGAGGGTGCGCTTTCAGATGGAGGGTGCGCAGTCAGATGGAGGGTGTGCTGTCAAATGGAGGGTGCGCAGTTAGATGGAGGGTGCGCAGTCAGATGGAGGGCACGCAGTCAGATGGAGGGCGCGCAGTCAGATGGAGGGCGCGCAGTCAGATGGAGGGTGTGCAGTCAGATGGAGGGTGATGGAGGGTGTGCAGTCAGATGGAGGGTGATGGAGGGTGTGCAGTCAGATGGAGGGTGCACTGTCAGATGGAGGGTGTGCTGTCAGATGGAGGGTGCGCAGTCAGATGGAGGGTGCGCAGTCAGATGGAGGGTGCGCAGTCAGATGGAGGGTGCGCTGTCAGATGGAGGGTGCGCTGTCAGATGGAGGGTGCGGAGTCAAATGGAGGGTGCGCTGTCAGATGGAGGGTGTGCTGTCAGATGGAGGGTGCGCAGTCAGATGGAGGGTGCATTGTTAAATGAAGGGTGCGTTGTCAGATGGAGGGTGTGCAGTCAGATGGAGGGTGCGCTGTCAGATGGAGGGTGCGCTGTCAGATGGAGGGTGCGGAGTCAAATGGAGGGTGCGCTGTCAGATGGAGGGTGCGCAGTCAGATGGAGGGCGCGCAGTCAGATGGAGGGTGTGCAGTCAGATGGAGGGTGCGCAGTCAGATGGAGGATGTGCTGTCAGATGGGGGTGCGTTGTTAGATGGAGGGTGCGTTGTCAGATGGAGCATGTGCAGTCAGATGGAGAGTGCGCAGTCAGATGGAGGGTGCGCAGTCAGATGGAGGGTGCGTTGTTAGATGGAGGGTGCGCAGTCAGATGGAGGGTGTGCAGTCAGATGGAGGGTGCGCAGTCAGATGGAGGATGTGCTGTCAGATGGAAGGTGCGTTGTTAGATGGAGGGTGCGCTTTCAGATGGAGAGTGCGCAGTCAGATGGAGGGTGCGCAGTCAGATGGAGGGTGCGCTTTCAGATGGAGGGTGCGCAGTCAGATGGAGGGTGTGCTGTCAGATGGAGGGTGCGCTGTCAGATGGAGGGTACGCAGTCAGATGGAGGGTGCGTTGTGAGATGGAGGGTGCGTTGTAAAATGAAGGGTGCGTTGTCAGATGGAGGATGTGCAGTCAGATGGAGGGTGCGCTGTCAGATGGAGGGTGCGGAGTCAAATGGAGGGTGCGCTGTCAGATGGAGGGTACGCTGTCAGATGGAGGGTGCGTTGTTATTTGGAGGGTGCGCAGTCAGATGGAGGGTGTGCAGTCAGATGGAGGGTGCGCAGTCAGATGGAGGATGTGCTGTCAGATGGAGGGTGCGTTGTTAGATGGAGGGTGCGTTGTCAGATGGAGCATGTGCAGTCAGATGGAGAGTGCGCAGTCAGATGGAGGGTGCGCAGTCAGATGGAGGGTGCGCAGTCAGATGGAGGGTGCGCTGTCAGATGGAGGGTATGCAGTCAGATGGAGGGTGCGTTGTTAGATGGAGGGTGCGTAGTTAAATGAAGGGTGCGTTGTCAGATGGAGGGTGTGCAGTCAGATGGAGGGTGCGCTGTCAGATGGAGGGTGCGGAGTCAAATGGAGGGTGCGATGTCAGATGGAGGGTACGCTGTCAGATGGAGGGTGCGTTGTTAGATGGAGGGTGCACAGTCAGATGGAGGGTGTGCAGTCAGATGGAGGGTGCTCAGTCAGATGGAGGATGTGCTGTCAGATGGAGGGTGCGTTGTTAGATGGAGGGTGCGTTGTCAGATGGAGCATGTGCAGTCAGATGGAGAGTGCGCAGTCAGATGGAGGGTGCGCAGTCAGATGGAGGGTGCGCTTTCAGATGGAGGGTGCGCAGTCAGATGGAGGGTGTGCTGTCAGATGGAGGGTGCGCAGTTAGATGGAGGGTGCGCAGTCAGATGGAGGGCGCGCAGTCAGATGGAGGGCGCGCAGTCAGATGGAGGGCGCGCAGTCAGATGGGGGGTGCGCAGTCAGATGGAGGGTGATGGAGGGTGTGCAGTCAGATGGAGGGTGCGCTGTCAGATGGAGGGTGTGCTGTCAGATGGAGGGTGCGCAGTCAGATGGAGGGTGCGCAGTCAGATGGAGGGTGTGCAGTCAGATGGAGGGTGAGCAGTCAGATGGAGGATGTGCTGTCAGATGGAGGGTGCGTTGTTAGATGGAGGGTGCGTTGTCAGATGGAGCATGAGCAGTCAGATGCAGAGTGCGCAGTCAGATGGAGGGTGCGCAGTCAGATGGAGGGTGCGCTTTCAGATGGAGGGTGCACAGTCAGATGGAGGGTGTGCTGTCAGATGGAGGGTGCGCAGTTAGATGGAGGGTGCGCAGTCAGATGGAGGGCGTGCAGTCAGATGGAGAGTGCGCAGTCAGATGGAGGGTGCGCAGTCAGATGGAGGGTGTGCAGTCAGATGGAGGGTGCGCAGTCAGATGGAGGGTGATGGAGGGTGTGCAATCAGATGGAGGGTGTGCTGTCAGATGGAGGGTGTGACGGGGTGTACAGCAGAGCAAGGAGAGATAACAGGCCAAGGATGATCCAACAGGTTTACGAACAGGAATACAGGAACAGCACACGACAAGTCCAAACAAAACAGATTCGGGGGCACCTCCCGATAATCCAAAGTGCCAGATCACGACGTAATAGTCCTTTTCAGAGTCCCAGAAATCCCACACAATCCACTGGACGGCGAAATCTGTCTGCAGAATCAGATCTCCCTCCCTTCCTCTTCAAAACTCAGCTCCCAACTGCACTTAGAAACAGGAGTGTATTGTCTGAGCTCGTTGGCCCGCCCCTCAAGGGTAGGGGACTATGCAATGGTTGTGCCCACTAGAAGATTCTAGAAGGTTGGCTCCGAGATGTCTACAGGTTTGTGTAGTTGGCATTCTCCACTGCTTACAAAACAATGGGAAGTTCCCCTGGCTGTGTGGACAAGAGATAATTGCATTATGGGCCCAGAGACACAGGAGATGGGGGGAAGGTATGGTTACTTACATCCCAAGACAATTCAAAGTGTTCAGTAAGTACAACCAAAGGAAAGTTACATCACATCCTGACATAGTATTACAGCAAATACAGTGAGAAGGTAAAATACATCACATGGCATCTTATACAAAAAATATGGGATGGAGAAAAGCACATACATCATGACAATCCCTTTCCCTCCCAACTTGTGTACGTACTAGGGACCTCAACAGGTCGCTGGTTAAGTACACGCAGGCATGGCTGATAGGACTCAAGGCTCCTCTTGCCTGGACAGTCCATCTGCATTTTGGCGTTGGCTTCCTCTTTTATACTGTATGGTAAAGTTATAGGGCTGCAGAGCCAGGCTCCATCGTAATAAGCGTCCATTGTCCCCAGAGACTCTGTTCAGCCAGGTGAGGGGATTGTGATCAGTAACCACAGTGAATTCTCACCCATACAGATACGGCCTTAGTTTCCTAAGGGCCCACACTACAGCCAGACATTCTTTTTCAACAGTTGCATAGGCCACTTCTCGGTCCAGCAGTTTCCGGCTGAGATAGGCGATGGGGTGTTTGTCCCCAGCTGCATTCACCTGGCTGAGGACAGCTCCACGCATGACCTCCATCTTATGTTCTATGGTGGTCTCCTCTCCCAGCAAGGCCATCTCCTCCTCGTACCACACAACCTACTGACTTTTTTGGGTATTTACCTCCGGCTGCCATCTTTCTTCCGTTTGCTGGGAGGATCCTTCCTCAGCGTCATTTTGCGAGCAAACTCCTTCCAATGCCTCAATCAGCTGCTCCTTGGAGAGTCCCTTGTAGCTGACTCCCAGTTCACGGGCCTTTGTTTGTAGGTTCACCGCAGTCCAGTTCTTGTACTCTGAGGTTCTGGTTCCAGCTGTTGATGGGCCGTTGTCCATTCCTTCTGCTCTGATCCCACAGCTGCCAACCAGTTTGTGACGGGGTGTACAGCAGAGCAAGGAGAGACAACAGGCCGAGGATGATCCAAAAGGTTTACTAACAGGAATACAGGAACAGCACAGGACAAGTCCAAATAAAACAGATTCGGGGGCACCTCCCGATAATCCAAAGTGCCAGATCACGACGTAATAGTCCTTTTCAGAGTCCCAGAAATCCCACACAATCCACTGGACGGCGAGATCTGTCCGCAGAATCAGATCTCGCTCCCTTCCTCTTCAAAACTCAGCTCCCAACTGCACTTAGAAACAGGAGTGTATTGTCTGAGCTCGTGGGCCCGCCCCTCAAGGGTAGGGGTCTATACAATGGTTGGGCCCACTAGAAGATTCTAGAAGGTTGGCTCCAGAATGTCTACAGGTTTGTGTAGTTGGCGTTATCCACTGCTTACGAAACAATGAGAAGTTCCCCTGGCTGTGTGGACAAGAGATAATTGCATTATGGGCCCAGAGACACAGGAGATGGGGGGAAAGGTATGGTTACTTACATCCCAAGACATTTCAAAGTGTTCAGTAAGTACAACCAAAGGAAAGTTACATCACATCCTGACATAGTATTACAGCAAATAAAGTGAGAAGGTAAAATACATCACATGGCATCTTATACAAAAAATATGGGATGGAGAAAAGCACATACATCATGACAGAGAGTGCGCACTCAGATGGAGGGTGTGCAGTCAGATGAAGGGTGCGCAGTCAGTCAGATGAAGGGTGTGCTGTCAGATGAAGGGTGCGCTGTCAAATGGAGGGTGCGCTGTCAGATGAAGGGTGCCCAGTCAGTCAGATGGAGGGTGCGCTGTCAGATGGAGAGTGCGCTGTCAGATGAAGGGTGCGCAGTCAGTCAGAAGGAGGGTGCACTGTCAGATGGAGGGTGCGCTGTCAGATGAAAGGTGCGCAGTCAGTCAGATGAAGGGTGCGCTGTCACATGGAGGGTGCGCTGTCAGATGGAGGGTGCACTGCCAGATAAAGGGTGCGCAGTCAGTCAGATGGAGGGTGCGTTGTCAGATGAAAGGTGCGCAATCAGTAAGGGGCACTTTGCACACTGCGACATCGCAGGTGCGATGTCGGTGGGGTCAAATTGAAAATGACGCACTTCCGGCATCGCATGCGACATCGCAGTGTGTAAAGGCTGTATGATACGATTAACGAGCGCAAAAGCGTCGCAATCGTATCATCGGTGCAGCGTCGGCGTAATCCATGATTACGCTGACGCGACGGTCCGATGTTGTTCCTCGCTCCTGCGGCAGCACACATCGCTGTGTGTGAAGTCGCAGGAGCGAGGAACGTCTCCTACCGGCCTCACTGCGGCTTCCGTAGGATATGCGGAAGGAAGGAGGTGGGCAGGATGTTTACATCCTGCTCATCTCCGCCCCTCCGCTCTGATTGGCCGCCTGCCGTGTGACGTCGCAGTGACGCCGCACGACCCGCCCCCTTAACAAGGAGGCGGGTCGCCGGCCACAGGGACGTCGCACGGCAGGTGAGTGTGTGTGTGAAGCTGGCGTAGCGATAACTTTCGCTACGCCAGCTATCACCACATATCGCTGCTGCGACGGGGGCGGGCACTATCGCACTCGGCATCGCAGCATCGGCCTGCGATGTCGTAGTGTGCAAAGCCTGCCTTAGATGGAGGGTGCGCTTTCAGATGGAGGGTTCGCTGTCAGATGAAGGGTGCACAGTCAGTCAGATGGAGGGTGCGCAGTCAGATGGAGGGTGCATTGGTAAATAGAGGGTGCGTTGTCAGATGGAGGGTGTGCAGTCAGTTGGAGGGTGCGCTGTCAGATGGAGGGTGCGCAGTCAGATGGAGGGTGCGCAGTCAGATGGAGGGTACGCTGTCAGATGGAGGGTACGCTGTCAGATGGAGGGTGCGCTGTCAGGTGGAGGGTGTGCTGTCAGATGGAGGGTGCGCAGTCAGATGGAGAGTGCGCTGTCAGATGGAGGGTACGCTGTCAGATGGAGGGTGCGCTGTCAGGTGGAGGGTGCGCAGTCAGATGGAGGGTGCGCTGTCAGATGGAAGGTGCGCAGTCAGATGGAAAGTGCGCTGTCAGATGGGGGGTGCGCAGTCAGATGGAGGGTGCGCAGTCAGATGGAGGGTGCGCTGTCAGATGAAGGGTGCGCTATCAGATGGAGGGTGCGCTGTCAGATGGAGGGTGCGCTGTCAGATGAAGGATGCGCAGCCAGTCAGATGGAGGGTGCGCTGTCAGATGGAGGGTGCGCTGTCAGATGGAGGCTGCGCTGTCAGATGGAGGGTGCGCAGTCAGATGGAGGGTGCGCAGTCAGATGGAGGGTGCACTGTCAGATGGAGGGTGCGCTGTCAGATGGAGGGTGCGCTGTCAGATGGAGGGTGCGCTGTCAGATGGAGGGTGCGCTGTCAGATGGAGGGTGCGCTATCAGATGGAGGGTGCGCTGTCAGATGAAGGGTGCGCTGTCAGATGGAGGGTGCGCTGTCAGATGAAGGGTGCGCAGTCAGTCAGATGGAGGGTGTGCTGTCAGATGGGGGTTGCGCTGTCAGATGAAGGGTGCGCTGTCAGATGAAGGGTGCGCAGTCAGTCAGATGGAGGGTGCATTGTCAGATGAAAGGTGCGCAATCAGTAAGATGGAGGGTGCGCATTCAGATAGAGGGTTCGCTGTCAGATGAAGGGTGCACAGTCAGTCAGATGGAGGGTGCGCAGTCAGATGGAGGGTGCGCTGTAAGATGGAAGGTGCGCAGTCAGATGGAGGGTGCATTGTAAAATGGAGGGTGCATTGTCAGATGGAGGGTGTGCAGTCAGATGGAGGGTGCGCTGTCAGATGGAGGGTGCACAGTCAGATGGAGAGTGTGCAGTCAGATGGAGGGTACGCTGTCAGATGGAGGCTACGCTGTCACATGGAGGGTACGCTGTCAGGTGGAGGGTACGCAGTCAGATGGAGGGTGCGCAGTCAGATGGAGGGTGCGCAGTCAGATGGAGGGTACGCTGTCAGATGGAGGGTGCGCTGTCAGGTGGAGGGTGCGCAGTCAGATGGAGGGTGCAATGTGAGATGGAGGGTGCGCTGTCAGATGGAGGGTGCGCTGTCAGATGGAGGGTGCGCTGTCAGATGGAGGGTGCGCTGTCAGATGGAGGGTGCGCTGTCAGATGGAAAGTGCGCTTTCAGATGGAGGGTGCGCAGTCAGATGGAGGGTGTGCTGTCAGATGAAGGGTGTGCTGTCAGGTGGAGGGTGCGCAGTCAGATGGAGGGTGCGCAGTCAGATGGAGGGTGCGCAGTCAGATGGAGGGTGCGCAGTCAGATGGAGGGTGATGGAGGGTGTGCAGTTAGATGGAGGGTGCGATGTCAGATGGAGGGTGCGCTGTCAGATGGAGGGTGCGCTGTCAGATGGAGGCTGCGCTGTCAGATGGAGGGTGCGCTGTCAGATGAAGGGTGCGCAGTCAGCTGGAGGGTGTGCAGTCAGATGAAGGGTGCGCAGTCAGTCAGATGAAGGGTGTGCTGTCAGATGAAGGGTGCGCTGTCAGATGAAGGGTGCGCTGTCAGATGAAGGGTGCGCTGTCAGATGGAGGGTGCGCTGTCAGATGAAGGGTGCCCAGTCAGTCAGATGGAGGGTACGCTGTCAGATAGAGGGTGCGCTGTCAGATGAAGGGTGCGCAGTCAGTCAGATGGAGGGTGCACTGTCAGATGGACGGTGCGCTGTCAGATGAAGGGTGCGCAGTCAGTCAGATGAAGGGTGCGCTGTCACATGGAGGGTGCGCTGTCAGATGGAGGGTGCACTGTCAGATGAAGGGTGCGCAGTCAGTCAGATGGAGGGTGCGTTGTCAGATGAAAGGTGCGCAATCAGTAAGATGGAGGGTGCGCTTTCAGATGGAGGGTTCGCTGTCAGATGAAGGGTGCACAGTCAGTCAGATGGAGGGTGCACTGTCAGATGGACGGTGCGCTGTCAGATGAAGGGTGCGCAGTCAGTCAGATGAAGGGTGCGCTGTCACATGGAGGGTGCGCTGTCAGATGGAGGGTGCACTGTCAGATGAAGGGTGCGCAGTCAGTCAGATGGAGGGTGCGTTGTCAGATGAAAGGTGCGCAATCAGTAAGATGGAGGGTGCGCTTTCAGATGGAGGGTGCGCAGTCAGATGGAGGGTGTGCTGTAAGATGGAGGGCGCGCAGTCAGATGGAGGGTGCATTGTTAAATGGAGGGGGGATTGTTAAATGGAGGGTGCGTTGTCAGATGGAGGGTGTGCAGTCAGATGGAGGGTGCGCTGTCAGATGGAGGGTGCGCAGTCAGATGGAGGGTGCGCAGTCAGATGGACGGTGCGCAGTCAGATGGAGGGTGCGCAGTCAGATGGAGGGTGTGCAGTCAGATGGAGGGTGCGCTGTCAGATGGAGGGTGCACAGTCAGATGGAGAGTGCGCAGTCAGATGGAGGGTACGCTGTCAGATGGAGGCTACGCTGTCAGATGGAGGGTACGCTGTCAGGTGGAGGGTACGCAGTCAGATGGAGGGTACGCTGTCAGATGGAGGGTGCGCTGTCAGATGGAGGGTGCTCTGTCAGATGGAGGGTGCGCTGTCAGATGGAGGGTGTGCTGTCAGATGGAGGGTGTGCTGTCAGATGGAGGGTGTGCTGTCAGATGGAGGATGCGCAGTCAGATGGAGAGTGCGCAGTCAGATGGAGGGTGCGCAGTCAGATGGAGGGTGCGCTTTCAGATGGAGGGTGCGCAGTCAGATGGAGGGTGTCCTGTCAGATGGAGGGTGCGCAGTTAGATGGAGGGTGCGCAGTCAGATGGAGGGCGCGCAGTCAGATGGAGGGCGCGCAGTCAGATGGAGGGTGCGCAGTCAGATGGAGGGTGTGCAGTCAGATGGAGGGTGATGGAGGGTGTGCAGTCAGATGGAGGGTGATGGAGGGTGTGCAGTCAGATGGAGGGTGCGCTGTCAGATGGAGGGTGTGCTGTCAGATGGAGGGTGCGCAGTCAGATGGAGGGTGCGCAGTCAGATGGAGGGTGCGCAGTCAGATGGAGGGTGCGCAGTCAGATGGAGGGTGCGCTGTCAGATGGAGGGTACGCAGTCAGATGGAGGGTGCGTTGTTAGATGGAGGGTGCGTTGTTAAATGAAGGGTGCGTTGTCAGATGGAGGGTGTGCAGTCAGATGGAGGGTGCGCTGTCAGATGGAGGGTGCGGAGTCAAATGGAGGGTGCGCTGTCAGATGGAGGATGTGCTGTCAGATGGAGGGTGCGTTGTTAGATGGAGGGTGCGTTGTCAGATGAAGCATGTGCAGTCAGATGGAGAGTGCGCAGTCAGATGGAGGGTGCGCAGTCAGATGGAGGGTGCGCTTTCAGATGGAGGGTGCGCAGTCAGATGGAGGGTGTGCTGTCAGATGGAGGGTGCGCAGTTAGATGGAGGGTGCGCAGTCAGATGGAGGGCACGCAGTCAGATGGAGGGCGCGCAGTCAGATGGAGGGCGCGCAGTCAGATGGAGGGTGTGCAGTCAGATGGAGGGTGATGGAGGGTGTGCAGTCAAATGGAGGGTGATGGAGGGTGTGCAGTCAGATGGAGGGTGCGCTGTCAGATGGAGGGTGTGCTGTCAGATGGAGGGTGCGCAGTCAGATGGAGGGTGCGCAGTCAGATGGAGGGTGCGCAGTCAGATGGAGGGTGCGCAGTCAGATGGAGGGTGCGCTGTCAGATGGAGGGTGCGCTGTCAGATGGAGGGTGCGGAGTCAAATGGAGGGTGCGCTGTCAGATGGAGGGTGTGCTGTCAGATGGAGGGTGCGCAGTCAGATGGAGGGTGCGTTGTTAAATGAAGGGTGCGTTGTCAGATGGAGGGTGTGCAGTCAGATGGAGGGTGCGCTGTCAGATGGAGGGTGCGGAGTCATATGGAGGGTGCGCTGTCAGATGGAGGGTGCGCTGTCAGATGGAGGGTGCGCTTTCAGATGGAGGGTGCGCAGTCAGATGGAGGGTGTGCTGTCAGATGGAGGGTGCGCAGTTAGATGGAGGGTGCGCAGTCAGATGGAGGGCGCGCAGTCAGATGGAGGGTGTGCAGTCAGATGGAGGGTGCGCAGTCAGATGGAGGATGTGCTATCAGATGGAGGGTGCGTTGTTAGATGGAGGGTGCGTTGTCAGATGGAGCATGTGCAGTCAGATGGAGAGTGCGCAGTCAGATGGAGGGTGCGCAGTCAGATGGAGGGTGCGTTGTTAGATGGAGGGTGCGCAGTCAGATGGAGGGTGTGCAGTCAGATGGAGGGTGCGCAGTCAGATGGAGGATGTGCTGTCAGATGGAGGGTGCGTTGTTAGATGGAGGGTGCGTTGTCAGATGGAGCATGTGCAGTCAGATGGAGAGTGCGCAGTCAGATGGAGGGTGCACTGTCAGATGGACGGTGCGCTGTCAGATGAAGGGTGCGCAGTCAGTCAGATGAAGGGTGCGCTGTCACATGGAGGGTGCGCTGTCAGATGGAGGGTGCACTGTCAGATGAAGGGTGCGCAGTCAGTCAGATGGAGGGTGCGTTGTCAGATGAAAGGTGCGCAATCAGTAAGATGGAGGGTGCGCTTTCAGATGGAGGGTTCGCTGTCAGATGAAGGGTGCACAGTCAGTCAGATGAAGGGTGCGCAGTCAGATGGAGGGTGTGCTGTAAGATGGAGGGCGCGCAGTCAGATGGAGGGTGCATTGTTAAATGGAGGGGGGATTGTTAAATGGAGGGTGCGTTGTCAGATGGAGGGTGTGCAGTCAGATGGAGGGTGCGCTGTCAGATGGAGGGTGCGCAGTCAGATGGAGGGTGCGCAGTCAGATGGACGGTGCGCAGTCAGATGGAGGGTGCGCAGTCAGATGGAGGGTGTGCAGTCAGATGGAGGGTGCGCTGTCAGATGGAGGGTGCACAGTCAGATGGAGAGTGCGCAGTCAGATGGAGGGTACGCTGTCAGATGGAGGCTACGCTGTCAGATGGAGGGTACGCTGTCAGGTGGAGGGTACGCAGTCAGATGGAGGGTACGCTGTCAGATGGAGGGTGCGCAGTCAGATGGAGGGTACGCTGTCAGATGGAGGGTGCGCTGTCAGATGGAGGGTGCGCTGTCAGATGGAGGGTGCTCTGTCAGATGGAGGGTGCGCTGTCAGATGGAGGGTGTGCTGTCAGATGGAGGGTGTGCTGTCAGATGGAGGGTGTGCTGTCAGATGGAGGATGCGCAGTCAGATGGAGAGTGCGCAGTCAGATGGAGGGTGCGCTTTCAGATGGAGGGTGCGCAGTCAGATGGAGGGTGTGCTGTCAGATGGAGGGTGCGCAGTTAGATGGAGGGTGCGCAGTCAGATGGAGGGCGCGCAGTCAGATGGAGGGCGCGCAGTCAGATGGAGGGTGCGCAGTCAGATGGAGGGTGTGCAGTCAGATGGAGGGTGATGGAGGGTGTGCAGTCAGATGGAGGGTGATGGAGGGTGTGCAGTCAGATGGAGGGTGCGCTGTCAGATGGAGGGTGTGCTGTCAGATGGAGGGTGCGCAGTCAGATGGAGGGTGCGCAGTCAGATAGAGGGTGCGCAGTCAGATGGAGGGTGCGCAGTCAGATGGAGGGTGCGCTGTCAGATGGAGGGTACGCAGTCAGATGGAGGGTGCGTTGTTAGATGGAGGGTGCGTTGTTAAATGAAGGGTGCGTTGTCAGATGGAGGGTGTGCAGTCAGATGGAGGGTGCGCTGTCAGATGGAGGGTGCGGAGTCAAATGGAGGGTGCGCTGTCAGATGGAGGATGTGCTGTCAGATGGAGGGTGCGTTGTTAGATGGAGGGTGCGTTGTCAGATGAAGCATGTGCAGTCAGATGGAGAGTGCGCAGTCAGATGGAGGGTGCGCAGTCAGATGGAGGGTGCGCTTTCAGATGGAGGGTGCGCAGTCAGATGGAGGGTGTGCTGTCAGATGGAGGGTGCGCAGTTAGATGGAGGGTGCGCAGTCAGATGGAGGGCACGCAGTCAGATGGAGGGCGCGCAGTCAGATGGAGGGCGCGCAGTCAGATGGAGGGTGTGCAGTCAGATGGAGGGTGATGGAGGGTGTGCAGTCAGATGGAGGGTGATGGAGGGTGTGCAGTCAGATGGAGGGTGCGCTGTCAGATGGAGGGTGTGCTGTCAGATGGAGGGTGCGCAGTCAGATGGAGGGTGCGCAGTCAGATGGAGGGTGCGCAGTCAGATGGAGGGTGCGCTGTCAGATGGAGGGTGCGCTGTCAGATGGAGGGTGCGGAGTCAAATGGAGGGTGCGCTGTCAGATGGAGGGTGTGCTGTCAGATGGAGGGTGCGCAGTCAGATGGAGGGTGCGTTGTTAAATGAAGGGTGCGTTGTCAGATGGAGGGTGTGCAGTCAGATGGAGGGTGCGCTGTCAGATGGAGGGTGCGGAGTCAAATGGAGGGTGCGCTGTCAGATGGAGGGTGCGCTGTCAGATGGAGGGCGCGCTTTCAGATGGAGGGTGCGCAGTCAGATGGAGGGTGTGCTGTCAGATGGAGGGTGCGCAGTTAGATGGAGGGTGCGCAGTCAGATGGAGGGCGCGCAGTCAGATGGAGGGTGTGCAGTCAGATGGAGGGTGCGCAGTCAGATGGAGGATGTGCTGTCAGATGGAGGGTGCGTTGTTAGATGGAGGGTGCGTTGTCAGATGGAGCATGTGCAGTCAGATGGAGAGTGCGCAGTCAGATGGAGGGTGCGCAGTCAGATGGAGGGTGCGTTGTTAGATGGAGGGTGCGCAGTCAGATGGAGGGTGTGCAGTCAGATGGAGGGTGCGCAGTCAGATGGAGGATGTGCTGTCAGATGGAGGGTGCGTTGTTAGATGGAGGGTGCGTTGTCAGATGGAGCATGTGCAGTCAGATGGAGAGTGCGCAGTCAGATGGAGGGTGCGCAGTCAGATGGAGGGTGCGCTTTCAGATGGAGGGTGCGCAGTCAGATGGAGGGTGTGCTGTCAGATGAAGGGTGCGCTGTCAGATGGAGGGTACGCAGTCAGATGGAGGGTGCGTTGTGAGATGGAGGGTGCGTTGTTAAATGAAGGGTGCGTTGTCAGATGGAGGGTGTGCAGTCAGATGGAGGGTGCGCTGTCAGATGGAGGGTGCGGAGTCAAATGGAGGGTGCGCTGTCAGATGGAGGGTACGCTGTCAGATGGAGGGTGCGTTGTTAGTTGGAGGGTGCGCAGTCAGATGGAGGGTGTGCAGTCAGATGGAGGGTGCGCAGTCAGATGGAGGATGTGCTGTCAGATGGAGGGTGCGTTGTTAGATGGAGGGTGCGTTGTCAGATGGAGCATGTGCAGTCAGATGGAGAGTGCGCAGTCAGATGGAGGGTGCGCAGTCAGATGGAGGGTGCGCAGTCAGATGGAGGGTGCGCTGTCAGATGGAGGGTATGCAGTCAGATGGAGGGTGCGTTGTTAGATGGAGGGTGCGTAGTTAAATGAAGGGTGCGTTGTCAGATGGAGGGTGTGCAGTCAGATGGAGGGTGCGCTGTCAGATGGAGGGTGCGGAGTCAAATGGAGGGTGCGATGTCAGATGGAGGGTACGCTGTCAGATGGAGGGTGCGTTGTTAGATGGAGGGTGCACAGTCAGATGGAGGGTGTGCAGTCAGATGGAGGGTGCTCAGTCAGATGGAGGATGTGCTGTCAGATGGAGGGTGCGTTGTTAGATGGAGGGTGCGTTGTCAGATGGAGCATGTGCAGTCAGATGGAGAGTGCGCAGTCAGATGGAGGGTGCGCAGTCAGATGGAGGGTGCGCTTTCAGATGGAGAGTGCGCAGTCAGATGGAGGGTGTGCTGTCAGATGGAGGGTGCGCAGTTAGATGGAGGGTGCGCTGTCAGATGGAGGGCGCGCAGTCAGATGGAGGGCGCGCAGTCAGATGGAGGGTGCGCAGTCAGATGGAGGGTGATGGAGGGTGTGCAGTCAGATGGAGGGTGCGCTGTCAGATGGAGGGTGTGCTGTCAGATGGAGGGTGCGCAGTCAGATGGAGGGTGCGCAGTCAGATGGAGGGTGTGCAGTCAGATGGAGGGTGCGCAGTCAGATGGAGGATGTGCTGTCAGATGGAGGGTGCGTTGTTAGATGGAGGGTGCGTTGTCAGATGGAGCATGAGCAGTCAGATGCAGAGTGCGCAGTCAGATGGAGGGTGCGCAGTCAGATGGAGGGTGCGCTTTCAGATGGAGGGTGCGCAGTCAGATGGAGGGTGTGCTGTCAGATGGAGGGTGCGCAGTTAGATGGAGGGTGCGCAGTCAGATGGAGGGCGTGCAGTCAGATGGAGGGTGCGCAGTCAGATGGAGGGTGCGCAGTCAGATGGAGGGTGTGCAGTCAGATGGAGGGTGCGCAGTCAGATGGAGGGTGATGGAGGGTGTGCAATCAGATGGAGGGTGTGCTGTCAGATGGAGGGTGTGACGGGGTGTACAGCAGAGCAAGGAGAGATAACAGGCCGAGGATGATCCAACAGGTTTACGAACAGGAATACAGGAACAGCACACGACAAGTCCAAACAAAACAGATTCGGGGGCACCTCCCGATAATCCAAAGTGCCAGATCACGACGTAATAGTCCTTTTCAGAGTCCCAGAAATCCCACACAATCCACTGGACGGCGAGATCTGTCCGCAGAATCAGATCTCCCTCCCTTCCTCTTCAAAACTCAGCTCCCAACTGCACTTAGAAACAGGAGTGTATTGTCTGAGCTCGTTGGCCCGCCCCTCAAGGGTAGGGGACTATGCAATGGTTGTGCCCACTAGAAGATTCTAGAAGGTTGGCTCCGAGATGTCTACAGGTTTGTGTAGTTGGCATTCTCCACTGCTTACAAAACAATGGGAAGTTCCCCTGGCTGTGTGGACAAGAGATAATTGCATTATGGGCCCAGAGACACAGGAGATGGGGGGAAGGTATGGTTACTTACATCCCAAGACAATTCAAAGTGTTCAGTAAGTACAACCAAAGGAAAGTTACATCACATCCTGACATAGTATTACAGCAAATACAGTGAGAAGGTAAAATACATCACATGGCATCTTATACAAAAAATATGGGATGGAGAAAAGCACATACATCATGACAATCCCTTTCCCTCCCAACTTGTGTACGTACTAGGGACCTCAACAGGTCGCTGGTTAAGTACACGCAGGCATGGCTGATAGGACTCAAGGCTCCTCTTGCCTGGACAGTCCATCTGCATTTTGGCGTTGGCTTCCTCTTTTATACTGTATGGTAAAGTTATAGGGCTGCAGAGCCAGGCTCCATCGTAATAAGCGTCCATTGTCCCCAGAGACTCTGTTCAGCCAGGTGAGGGGATTGTGATCAGTAACCACAGTGAATTCTCACCCATACAGATACGGCCTTAGTTTCCTAAGGGCCCACACTACAGCCAGACATTCTTTTTCAACAGTTGCATAGGCCACTTCTCGGTCCAGCAGTTTCCGGCTGAGATAGGCGATGGGGTGTTTGTCCCCAGCTGCATTCACCTGGCTGAGGACAGCTCCACGCATGACCTCCATCTTATGTTCTATGGTGGTCTCCTCTCCCAGCAAGGCCATCTCCTCCTCGTACCACACAACCTACTGACTTTTTTGGGTATTTACCTCCGGCTGCCATCTTTCTTCCGTTTGCTGGGAGGATCCTTCCTCAGCGTCATTTTGCGAGCAAACTCCTTCCAATGCCTCAATCAGCTGCTCCTTGGAGAGTCCCTTATAGCTGACTCCCAGTTCACGGGCCTTTGTTTGTAGGTTCACCGCAGTCCAGTTCTTGTACTCTGAGGTTCTGGTTCCAGCTGTTGATGGGCCGTTGTCCTCCATTCCTTCTGCTCTGATCCCACAGCTGCCAACCAGTTTGTGACGGGGTGTACAGCAGAGCAAGGAGAGACAACAGGCCGAGGATGATCCAAAAGGTTTACTAACAGGAATACAGGAACAGCACAGGACAAGTCCAAATATAACAGATTCGGGGGCACCTCCCGATAATCCAAAGTGCCAGATCACGACGTAATAGTCCTTTTCAGAGTCCCAGAAATCCCACACAATCCACTGGACGGCGAGATCTGTCCGCAGAATCAGATCTCGCTCCCTTCCTCTTCAAAACTCAGCTCCCAACTGCACTTAGAAACAGGAGTGTATTGTCTGAGCTCGTGGGCCCGCCCCTCAAGGGTAGGGGTCTATACAATGGTTGGGCCCACTAGAAGATTCTAGAAGGTTGGCTCCAGAATGTCTACAGGTTTGTGTAGTTGGCGTTATCCACTGCTTACGAAACAATGAGAAGTTCCCCTGGCTGTGTGGACAAGAGATAATTGCATTATGGGCCCAGAGACACAGAAGATGGGGGGGAAGGTATGGTTACTTACATCCCAAGACATTTCAAAGTGTTCAGTAAGTACAACCAAAGGAAAGTTACATCACATCCTGACATAGTATTACAGCAAATAAAGTGAGAAGGTAAAATACATCACATGGCATCTTATACAAAAAATATGGGATGGAGAAAAGCACATACATCATGACAGAGAGTGCGCACTCAGATGGAGGGTGTGCAGTCAGATGAAGCGTGCGCAGTCAGTCAGATGAAGGGTGTGCTGTCAGATGAAGGGTGCGCTGTCAGATGGAGGGTGCGCTGTCAGATGAAGGGTGCCCAGTCAGTCAGATGGAGGGTGCGCTGTCAGATGGAGAGTGCGCTGTCAGATGAAGGGTGCGCAGTCAGTCAGAAGGAGGGTGCACTGTCAGATGGAGGGTGCGCTGTCAGATGAAAGGTGCGCAGTCAGTCAGATGAAGGGTGCGCTGTCACATGGAGGGTGCGCTGTCAGATGGAGGGTGCACTGCCAGATAAAGGGTGCGCAGTCAGTCAGATGGAGGGTGCGTTGTCAGATGAAAGGTGCGCAATCAGTAAGGGGCACTTTGCACACTGCGACATCGCAGGTGCGATGTCGGTGGGGTCAAATTGAAAATGACGCACTTCCGGCATCGCATGCGACATCGCAGTGTGTAAAGGCTGGATGATACGATTAACGAGCGCAAAAGCGTCGTAATCGTATCATCGGTGCAGCGTCGGCGTAATCCATGTGCGTGTGTGAAGCTGGTGTAGCGATAACTGCGATGTCGTAGTGTGCAAAGCCCGCCTTAGATGGAGGGTGCGCTTTCAGATGGAGGGTTCGCTGTCAGATGAAGGGTGCACAGTCAGTCAGATGGAGGGTGCGCAGTCAGATGGAGGGTGCATTGGTAAA
Organism: Anomaloglossus baeobatrachus; assembly: GCF_048569485.1. Taxonomy (NCBI): domain Eukaryota; kingdom Metazoa; phylum Chordata; class Amphibia; order Anura; family Aromobatidae; genus Anomaloglossus; species Anomaloglossus baeobatrachus. The sequence goes on along the minus strand of NC_134355.1, from coordinate 204,763,175 downwards.
TAGAGGGTGCGTTGTCAGATGGAGGGTGTGCAGTCAGTTGGAGGGTGCGCTGTCAGATGGAGGGTGCGCAGTCAGATGGAGGGTGCGCAGTCAGATGGAGGGTACGCTGTCAGATGGAGGGTACGCTGTCAGATGGAGGGTGCGCTGTCAGGTGGAGGGTGCGCTGTCAGATGGAGGGTGCACAGTCAGATGGAGAGTGCGCTGTCAGATGGAGGGTACGCTGTCAGATGGAGGGTGCGCTGTCAGGTGGAGGGTGCGCAGTCAGATGGAGGGTGCGCTGTCAGATGGAAGGTGCGCAGTCAGATGGAAAGTGCGCTGTCAGATGGGGGGTGCGCAGTCAGATGGAGGGTGCGCAGTCAGATGGAGGGTGCGCTGTCAGATGAAGGGTGCGCTATCAGATGGAGGGTGCGCTGTCAGATGGAGGGTGCGCTGTCAGATGAAGGGTGCGCAGCCAGTCAGATGGAGGGTGCGCTGTCAGATGGAGGGTGCGCTGTCAGATGGAGGGTGCGCTGTCAGATGGAGGGTGCGCAGTCAGATGGAGGGTGCGCAGTCAGATGGAGGGTGCACTGTCAGATGGAGGGTGCGCTGTCAGATGGAGGGTGCGCTGTCAGATGGAGGGTGCGCTGTCAGATGGAGGGTGCGCTGTCAGATGGAGGGTGCGCTATCAGATGGAGGGTGCGCTGTCAGATGAAGGGTGCGCTGTCAGATGGAGGGTGCGCTGTCAGATGAAGGGTGCGCAGTCAGTCAGATGGAGGGTGTGCTGTCAGATGGGGGTTGCGCTGTCAGATGAAGGGTGCGCTGTCAGATGAAGGGTGCGCAGTCAGTCAGATGGAGGGTGCATTGTCAGATGAAAGGTGCGCAATCAGTAAGATGGATGGTGCGCATTCAGATGGAGGGTTCGCTGTCAGATGAAGGGTGCACAGTCAGTCAGATGGAGGGTGCGCAGTCAGATGGAGGGTGCGCTGTAAGATGGAAGGTGCGCAGTCAGATGGAGGGTGCATTGTAAAATGGAGGGTGCATTGTCAGATGGAGGGTGTGCAGTCAGATGGAGGGTGCGCTGTCAGATGGAGGGTGCACAGTCAGATGGAGAGTGCGCAGTCAGATGGAGGGTACGCTGTCAGATGGAGGCTACGCTGTCAGATGGAGGGTACGCTGTCAGGTGGAGGGTACGCAGTCAGATGGAGGGTGCGCAGTCAGATGGAGGGTGCGCTGTCAGATGGAGGGTGCGCTGTCAGATGGAGGGTGCGCTGTCAGATGGAGGGTGCGCTGTCAAATGGAGGGTGCGCTGTCAGATGGAGGGTGCGCTGTCAGATGGAGGGTGCGCTGTCAGATGGAGGGTGCGCTGTCAGATGGAGGGTGTGCTGTCAGATGGAGGGTGTGCTGTCAGATGGAGGGTGTGCTGTCAGATGGAGGGTGCGCTGTCAGATGGAGGGTGCGCAGTCAGATGGAAAGTGCGCTTTCAGATGGAGGGTGCGCAGTCAGATGGAGGGTGTGCTGTCAGATGAAGGGTGTGCTGTCAGATGGAGGGTGCGCAGTCAGATGGAGGGTGCGCAGTCAGATGGAGGGTGCGCAGTCAGATGGAGGGTGCGCAGTCAGATGGAGGGTGATGGAGGGTGTGCAGTTAGATGGAGGGTGCGATGTCAGATGGAGGGTGCGCTGTCAGATGGAGGGTGCGCTGTCGGATGGAGGGTGCGCTGTCAGATGAAGGGTGCGCAGTCAGCTGGAGGGTGTGCAGTCAGATGAAGGGTGCGCAGTCAGTCAGAGGAAGGGTGTGCTGTCAGATGAAGGGTGCGCTGTCAGATGAAGGGTGCGCTGTCAGATGAAGGGTGCGCTGTCAGATGGAGGGTGCGCTGTCAGATGAAGGGTGCCCAGTCAGTCAGATGGAGGGTACGCTGTCAGATAGAGGGTGCGCTGTCAGATGAAGGGTGCGCAGTCAGTCAGATGGAGGGTGCACTGTCAGATGGACGGTGCGCTGTCAGATGAAGGGTGCGCAGTCAGTCAGATGAAGGGTGCGCTGTCACATGGAGGGTGCGCTGTCAGATGGAGGGTGCACTGTCAGATGAAGGGTGCGCAGTCAGTCAGATGGAGGGTGCGTTCTCAGATGAAAGGTGCGCAATCAGTAAGATGGAGGGTGCGCTTTCAGATGGAGGGTTCGCTGTCAGATGAAGGGTGCACAGTCAGTCAGATGAAGGGTGCGCAGTCAGATGGAGGGTGCGCTGTAAGATGGAGGGTGCGCAGTCAGATGGAGGGTGCATTGTTAAATGGAGGGTGGATTGTTAAATGGAGGGTGCGTTGTCAGATGGAGGGTGTGCAGTCAGATGGAGGGTGCGCTGTCAGATGGAGGGTGCGCAGTCAGATGGAGGGTGTGCAGTCAGATGGACGGTGCGCAGTCAGATGGAGGGTGCGCAGTCAGATGGAGGGTGTGCAGTCAGATGGAGGGTGCGCTGTCAGATGGAGGGTGCACAGTCAGATGGAGAGTGCGCAGTCAGATGGAGGGTACGCTGTCAGATGGAGGCTACGCTGTCAGATGGAGGGTACGCTGTCAGGTGGAGGGTACGCAGTCAGATGGAGGGTACGCTGTCAGATGGAGGGTGCGCAGTCAGATGGAGGGTACGCTGTCAAATGGAGGGTGCGCAGTCAGATGGAGGGTGCGCTGTCAGATGGAGGGTGCGCTGTCAGATGGAGGGTGCGCTGTCAGATGGAGGGTGTGCTGTCAGATGGAGGGTGTGCTGTCAGATGGAGGGTGTGCTGTCAGATGGAGGGTGTGCTGTCAGATGGAGGGTGTGCTGTCAGATGGAGGGTGTGCTGTCAGATGGAGGGTGCGCTGTCAGATGGAGGGTGCGCAGTCAGATGGAGGGTGCGCAGTCAGATGGAGGGTGATGGAGGGTGTGCAGTTAGATGGAGGGTGCGATGTCAGATGGAGGGTGCGCTGTCAGATGGAGGGTGCGCTGTCGGATGGAGGGTGCGCTGTCAGATGAAGGGTGCGCAGTCAGCTGGAGGGTGTGCAGTCAGATGAAGGGTGCGCAGTCAGTCAGAGGAAGGGTGTGCTGTCAGATGAAGGGTGCGCTGTCAGATGAAGGGTGCGCTGTCAGATGAAGGGTGCGCTGTCAGATGGAGGGTGCGCTGTCAGATGAAGGGTGCCCAGTCAGTCAGATGGAGGGTACGCTGTCAGATAGAGGGTGCGCTGTCAGATGAAGGGTGCGCAGTCAGTCAGATGGAGGGTGCACTGTCAGATGGACGGTGCGCTGTCAGATGAAGGGTGCGCAGTCAGTCAGATGAAGGGTGCGCTGTCACATGGAGGGTGCGCTGTCAGATGGAGGGTGCACTGTCAGATGAAGGGTGCGCAGTCAGTCAGATGGAGGGTGCGTTCTCAGATGAAAGGTGCGCAATCAGTAAGATGGAGGGTGCGCTTTCAGATGGAGGGTTCGCTGTCAGATGAAGGGTGCACAGTCAGTCAGATGAAGGGTGCGCAGTCAGATGGAGGGTGCGCTGTAAGATGGAGGGTGCGCAGTCAGATGGAGGGTGCATTGTTAAATGGAGGGTGGATTGTTAAATGGAGGGTGCGTTGTCAGATGGAGGGTGTGCAGTCAGATGGAGGGTGCGCTGTCAGATGGAGGGTGCGCAGTCAGATGGAGGGTGTGCAGTCAGATGGACGGTGCGCAGTCAGATGGAGGGTGCGCAGTCAGATGGAGGGTGTGCAGTCAGATGGAGGGTGCGCTGTCAGATGGAGGGTGCACAGTCAGATGGAGAGTGCGCAGTCAGATGGAGGGTACGCTGTCAGATGGAGGCTACGCTGTCAGATGGAGGGTACGCTGTCAGGTGGAGGGTACGCAGTCAGATGGAGGGTACGCTGTCAGATGGAGGGTGCGCAGTCAGATGGAGGGTACGCTGTCAGATGGAGGGTGCGCTGTCAAATGGAGGGTGCTCTGTCAGATGGAGGGTGCGCTGTCAGATGGAGGGTGTGTTGTCAGATGGAGGGTGTGCTGTCAGATGGAGGGTGTGCTGTCAGATGGAGGGTGTGCTGTCAGATGGAGGGTGCTCAGTCAGATGGAAAGTGCGCTTTCAGATGGAGGGTGCGCAGTCAGATGGAGGGTGTGCTGTCAGATGGAGGGTGTGCTGTCAGATGGAGGGTGCGCAGTCAGATGGAGGGGGTGCAGTCAGATGGAGGGTGCGCAGTCAGTTGGAGGGTGCGCAGTCAGATGGAGGGTGATGGAGGGTGTGCAGTTAGATGGAGGGTGCTATGTCAGATGGAGGGTGCGCTGTCAGATGGAGGGTGCGCTGTCAGATGGAGGGTGCGCTGTCAGATGAAGGGTGCGCAGTCAGATGGAGGGTGTGCAGTCAGATGAAGGGTGCGCAGTCAGTCAGATGAAGGGTGTGCTGTCAGATGAAGGGTGCGCTGTCAGATAAAGGGTGCGCTGTCAGATGAAGGGTGCGCTGTCAGATGGAGGGTGCGCTGTCAGATGAAGGGTGCCCAGTCAGTCAGATGGAGGGTACGCTGTCAGATAGAGGGTGCGCTGTCAGATGAAGGGTGCGCAGTCAGTCAGATGGAGGGTGCACTGTCAGATGGACGGTGCGCTGTCAGATGAAGGGTGCGCAGTCAGTCAGATGAAGGGTGCGCTGTCACATGGAGGGTGCGCTGTCAGATGGAGGGTGCACTGTCAGATGAAGGGTGCGCAGTCAGTCAGATGGAGGGTGCGTTGTCAGATGAAAGGTGCGCAATCAGTAAGATGGAGGGTGCGCTTTCAGATGGAGGGTTCGCTGTCAGATGAAGGGTGCACAGTCAGTCAGATGAAGGGTGCGCAGTCAGATGAAGGGTGCGCAGTCAGATGGAGGGTGCGCTGTAAGATGGAGGGTGCGCAGTCAGATGGAGGGTGCATTGTTAAATGGAGGGTGCATTGTTAAATGGAGGGTGCGTTGTCAGATGGAGGGTGTGCAGTCAGATGGAGGGTGCGCAGTCAGATGGAGGGTGTGCAGTCAGATGGACGGTGCGCAGTCAGATGGAGGGTGCGCAGTCAGATGGAGGGTGTGCAGTCAGATGGAGGGTGCGCTGTCAGATGGAGGGTGCACAGTCAGATGGAGAGTGCGCAGTCAGATGGAGGGTACGCTGTCAGATGGAGGCTACGCTGTCAGATGGAGGGTACGCTGTCAGGTGGAGGGTACGCAGTCAGATGTAGGGTGCGCAGTCAGATGGAGGGTGCGCAGTCAGATGGAGTGTACGCTGTCAGATGGAGGGTGCGCTGTCAGGTGGAGGGTGCGCAGTCAGATGGAGGGTGCGCTGTCAGATGGAGGGTGCGCTGTCAGATGGAGGGTGCGCTGTCAGATGGAGGGTGCGCTGTCAGATGGAGGGTGCGCAGTCAGATGGAGGGTGCGCAGTCAGATGGAGGGTGCGCAGTCAGATGGAGGGTCTGCTGTCAGATGGAGGGTGTGCTGTCAGATGGAGGGTGTGCTGTCAGATGGAGGGTGCGCAGTCAGATGGAAAGTGCGCTTTCAGATGGAGGGTGCGCAGTCAGATGGAGGGTGTGCTGTCAGATGGAGGGTGCGCAGTCAGATGGAGGGGGTGCAGTCAGATGGAGGGTGCGCAGTCAGATGGAGGGTGCGCAGTCAGATGGAGGGTGCGCAGTCAGATGGAGGGTGATGGAGGGTGTGCAGTTAGATGGAGAGTGCGATGTCAGATGGAGGGTGCACTGTCAGATGGAGGGTGCGTTGTCAGATGGAGGGTGCGCTGTCAGATGAAGGGTGCGCAGTCAGATGGAGGGTGTGCAGTCAGATGGAGGGTGTGCAGTCAGATGAAGGGTGCGCAGTCAGTCAGATGAAGGGTGTGCTGTCAGATGAAGGGTGCGCTGTCAGATGAAGGGTGCGCTGTCAGATGAAGGGTGCGCTGTCAGATGAAGGGTGCGCTGTCAGATGAAGGGTGCGCTGTCAGATGAAGGGTGCGCTGTCAGATGGAGGGTGCGTTGTCAGATGAAGGGTGCCCAGTCAGTCAGATGGAGGGTACGCTGTCAGATAGATGGTGCGCTGTCAGATGAAGGGTGCGCAGTCAGTCAGATGAAGGGTGCGCTGTCACATTGCAGGGCACTGCGGCCGCTACCGCTGCCCCTGACTGCTGCTACATCCCCCCCATGGTCACCTCTCCCTCCTCCCCACTGTGCAATGCCCCCCGCTGCCCCCCTTCCCTGCTGGGACCTGGGCATATAAACAGCTGCCGGAGTCCCTGCTTTCTCTTACCACATCTGCCCTCAGGGTGAGCATCGCCGATGGACCCCCTGGAAGCAGCGGTAAGAGAAAGAATCGGACGGGAGGGAGCCGAATGGCTTGCCTCCCTTGTGGGCACCAGCTCCCTCCTGCCGGTTCCCAGCAGCGGTGGGCGCAGGTCTTCCAGACCCTCCCGTCCACCGCAGCGTCTAAGCCCCACAACAGACCCCAGGCGCAGGGCGGCCCGGTCCAGAAGGTCCGGTCCACTCTCACCCCCGGCCACCTACCACCTGCCCCATCGGGCATCGCGTACAATAATATCGCGCAGCGCAGCACCCCCGACACCCAGGCATGCTGCCCCCCACCTGGCATCACGTTCGTCCACGCCACGCAGCGATGCTCCCGCTCCCCTCAGGAATGCTGCCCCCACCCTGGCATCACGTTCGCCACCACAATGCAGAGCGCCTCCCCCCAGGCACTCTGCACCGCCCAGCATGACGCGCCCCTCATGTTGCTTACCGCTCCATGCTAAGGCTGCGTCACATCCGGTATCCATGGCAGCCGAGTCACTTCCTGTGACTCGGCAACTATGTGACTTTACTGTACTTCCGGTTTTCGGCCCCTGGACCGGAAGTGATGTCAATAAAAGTAAAAGCGGCAAATTTAAATGGAAATGCAGTCATAAACAAACATGCTTTATAACTGCATTTCCTGCCCAGCGTTCGCATTCATTACAAAGCGAACGTGGTGGTCTGCAGCAGTCAAGCAATTGCAGTCAAGCACCCACCTTCCAGCCAACAATCTCCACTGCCCTCTAATCTCACATCAGCAGCCAGGCCACATTATGGGAGCATCAGAAAGCAGAATCTCTTCAGCCGAGGGATCAGCACACTCTGACTCGCACCAGGAATGCAGGGACCATCATGGGCACCTTTCCCAATCTGACCCTAGCAAGAACACTGAGTTCCATGGTGAAGAGGATCCATCTTTACCCCTGACACCCCCATGCTCCAACCTACAGCTACAACTGCAGGAAAGCCAACCGCAGGTAGAAGCAAGGCACTCATCACGCGTGGGGTCAGCCGAGCCAGGATCATCAGCTCTCCATCGTAGACCCCTTAGGGGTCATAACCACAGAAGATCACCGTCCACTTCCCGCAGCAGAAGCCGAGATAGCCACGGGCGTCATTCCCGGCGCTCACGGCACAATCACCATTTCCGTTCGTCTAACCGCAGCAAGAGATCATCCCGCAGGAGACACCACACACCATCCAGCACTGCGTCATCCGACTCTCGCCGCAGCCGCTCACTAAGCGGCCCTCCAGGCAAAAGGTTTGCTAATCACCACCACGGCAGCGAACCACTACCCGAAGAACTACCCCAGATGGCGGCGACAGAGGACCAACCTACCACATCGGCCGGTGAGTACAGCTTTACCAGCGCTTGGGCAGGGGGGACCCATCCAGGAGTAATGAGGGATGCGGTTCGTTCACCGTCGGGACTAGTTCTGGTTAACCCCGCGTTCGTAAAACGCCAAGACAGAGCGCATCAGCGCCCTGACCTACACAGGGACATGTTCTATTGTGGTGTTTCACCGCTAGGAACCCACCTAACCCCGGAAACAGTCCAAAAAATTTGGGCTAATGATTATGTGGATATCTGGTCCCTAATATCTGCGGATCAAAACACCGTCGACAAGGAAAGACGAGGCAACGACCGCCAATTCGCTAAAAAATCCACCGTAGCCAAGACCATAAATAATTGGTTGCAGGCTTTCTGCGTTCTGGGGTGCGTGATGGGTCAGAAGCACCCCGAACGATGCTCAGAACTCTTCACTTACTGCGACACCATTTACAACTCCTATAAAACCCATGGGGGTTCAGCGTGGTGGAAGTATGATGAAGAATTTAGGAGACGCCTGGCACTCCAACCACAATTGGGTTGGGGTGTTAAGGCAACCGATTCGTGGCTCAGACTCATGATGGCGCAAAAGTCCTTTCAGTCCTTTCCAGGTCAATTTTCCCCAAACCACGGCACACCGGGAGCCGCAAATGTTCGCAGACCAGGTTGCTGCTGGCTCTTCAACGAAGGCCATTGCAGGTATCAAGGTCTCTGCAAATACAAGCATGAGTGTTCATCCTGCGGGGGCAATCACACCTCCACCAAATGCGATAAGCAAACAACAAGGCATCACGCAAAAAATGCACCACCAGGTCCCAAGGACCCCAGTGAACGTGCACGAGATGGAGCCATGGCTCGAACGTTACCCCAATAAGGCAGCGGCTGACACCATCAGAGACGGTTTCACCCACGGTTTCTTTATCCCCTTTAATTTCTCCTCAGAACCAACCTTCGCCCCCAACCTGAAATCTGCCCGGGACCTCCCACAGGTCCTGGAAAACAAATTACTCAAGGAAGTGGCACTAGGCCGCGTAGCAGGCCCATTCACTAACTTACGATTCCCAAACCTTCGCGTTTCACCCCTAGGGGTAGTGCCTAAAAAAGAAAAGGGTGAATTTCGCCTCATACACCACTTATCCTTCCCGGCCGGGAGGTCAGTAAATGACGGCATCCCCACAGAGGACTCAGCAGTGTCCTACGCGTCTTTTGACAAAGCAGTCGGACTTGTACGCAAAGCAGGGCAAGGAGCATTAATGGCTAAATCTGACATAGCGTCCGCCTTTCGCCTGCTACCAGTGCACCCTGATTGTCACCACCTGCTAGGGTGCTATTTCAACAAAAAATTCTTCTATGACATGTGTCTTCCCATGGGTTGCTCCATATCCTGCTCTCACTTCGAGCTCTTCAGCACCTTCCTAGAATGGGTGGTTAAGGACGTGGTAAAGATCAAATCGGTCACCCATTATCTAGATGATTTCCTGTTCGTTGGCCCCGCCAACTCGGAAACATGCGCTATTGCGTTAAATTCATTCCAGGCACTAGCGGACAAATTCGGGGTTCCGCTGTCGGACGAAAAAACAGTTGGCCCTGTGACATGCCTTTCCTTTTTGGGAATCGAAATAGACTCAATTAACATGATGTTTCGGTTACCACTGGAAAAGGTCCAAAAAACAACATCGCTCATCGACGGGTTCTGTGCGGTTCGTAAGGTAACCCTGGCGCAAATGCAATCTTTATTAGGCTTGCTCACCTTCGCCTGTAGAGTCATGCCTATGGGAAGGATCTTTTCCCGTAGGCTTTGCCTGGCCACTAGGGGCATAGCTGCCCCCCACCACAGGATTCGCATCACCAGCGCCCTACGGGAGGACCTAAGTGTATGGAGGTCTTTTCTAGCTACTTACAATGGACGCACGTATTTTCAGGAACAGGAGGTTTCCAGCTCTGACATATCTCTATTTTCGGATGCTGCCGGGTCCACCGGATTCGGAGTTTTCCTTGGTCCCAAGTGGTGCTCTAGTCGCTGGCCCCAAAAATGGCACTTGTTAGGTTGGACAAAAAACCTCACTTTACTTGAGCTGTTCCCTATAATTGTAGCTACGGATCTTTGGGCAGATCAGCTGGCGAATAAACGAATCTGCTTCTGGACCGACAACATAAGTGTCGTCCACGCCATTAACCACCTGGCATCTTCCTCCCCGCCAGTGATCAGCTTACTGCGCTATTTAGTCCTCAAGTGCCTCGAGCATAACATCTGGTTCAGGGCCCGTCACGTGCCAGGGATCGATAACACTATTGCTGATGCCTTATCACGTTTTGAATTTCAGAAGTTTCGTGTATTACATCCGGAAGCGGACAGCATTGGCCAGAACTGTCCACAGTTCCTTTGGACGGTCCCCGAGGACAGCTCATGCCTTTGGTCCAGGCATCTCTAGCTCCATCTATGTGGCGTTCGTACGTTAAGGCTTGGAAAGAATGGTTAAATATAGCACAACCGCTGCCTAGCCAGGTGTCTGCTTATTTTCTCAGCAACTTCGTTGCTCGGTATATAGCGCATTTGCATAGTAATGGCGTGTCGGGTATAGTAGCGCAGCAGTGGCTCGCAGGCATAGCCTTTCACTTCCGGGTTCGTGGATGGCCTGATGTCACCAAGGCCTTCCTGTTTACGCAGGCCGTTAAAGGCTGGAAGCGGAAGCGTCAGTGCACTGAAAGCAGAAGGCCCATTTCATTTGTCATCCTCTCAGGCATAATAAACCAGCTAGGCAACGTATGTGCCAATGACAGCGAGGTCCGCTTGTTCTCGGCTGCCTTCTCGCTTGCATTCTTTGGGGCTTTGCGAATCAGTGAATTAGTCAGCAGATCATCAGCTCGTCCCGGGGGTCTGCTCCACGACGATGTTATAATTTGCAATGGTGGAGTACGAGTTCGCATAAGGCGCTCTAAAACAGATCAGCTCGGTAGAGGAGTTTGGTTCCCCATTTTCCCGTTTCCCGGCCCCCTCTGTCCCATCGCAGCAACCGAGGCAGCAAGGGCCGGTTTCTCGAACGAGGAGATACAGCGGATAGGGCGTTGTAAATCAGACTGTTTCTTCCGCTATATTAGGCCAGATCTAATTTAACCCCCCGATCCCTGCCAACCACCAAAATTTTACCACAAGTTTTAACCTCGAACCAGCCTCGGCAGTCACTACATCTTTCCACATCCCTCAGATAACTAATCATTGCTAACCTTTCAGTCCCGTAGTTCCGCCACCAAAAGCTATGACAACACTAATACAATGATGGACGCTGACACTATGATAAATATGCTGAGTACAGTTGCTAACAGCTTTTCTTCCTAGATCCGGCGAGACCTAGCATTTGGATCCTAGGTCACTCACACATATTCTGGGCAGCACGGCGGGCCGAGTCGAGACCAGGTGGAAGCGAGCTGGGATTTCATCACCTCAAGTTCCATTGGAGAGGAGATCGGGGCATGGCCTGGACACAGGTCCTGCCCGAGGTAGTGAACATAGCAAGGATAGCCACGGGCCCAGTAGTGCTAGTCATCCACGCGGGTGGGAACGACCTGGTAAATGTGAGGATCCAGGAACTGCTCGCGGTCATGCAAGCAGACCTGGATAGGTTTAGCGGCTTCTTCAGCAACGTAGTGGTGGTATGGTCCAGTATATTACCAAGATTAAGCTGGATAGGGGCAAGGAACATAGCGGCTGTGGAGAGGTCAAGGCGGCATGTCAATATGCGGATCGCCAAATTTATAGCGTCAGGAAGAGGGATAGTGCTGGGACATGAGTTGCTGGAATCAGAGATCAGCAGATTGGTGCTAGAGGATGGTGTTAGCCTCAATGACATAGGTCTGGATATTTTCCTGTCAGACATCCAGGACGGGGTTGAGCGGGCCATGAGGGCCCTGTGTGGGGGTCGCAGCTCAGGCGTGGGCCTTCGCCACTCCGTGGCCGGTGGAAGAGGGATTTGGTGAGAGCCAACCTGCCACGGACGGCCGTAGACATCGGGCCTCCTCCCTCAGGTTTAAGGCGGATTTGTGCCTGTGGTAAAAGCTGTGGCCAAAATATCAAGCAACCCCCTTTTTATATCAAAATTGAATGGTGTTACGTGGATACCTTCAATAAAGAACAAAAGAAAGATATTCCATGTGTGGTCTCCTTCATTGCGCGGTGGGGAGGGGGAACCGGTTGGTGGGTCTCGGCAGTCTGCAGGGCACTGCGGCCGCTGCCGCTGCCCCTGACTGCTGAGCCCCTCGCTACGTCCCCCCCATGGTCACCTCTCCCTCCTCCCCACTGTGCAATGCCCCCCACTGCCCCCCTTCCCTGCTGGGACCTCCTACAGGGCATATAAACAGCTGCCGGAGTCCCTCCTTTCTCTTACCACATCTGCCCTCAGGGTGAGCATCGCCCGCCCTCCCTCCCTTAAGAAGGTTTTGTTACAAGTTCGGAAGTCACAGCCGGTGGAAGAGGGATTTGGTGAGAGCCAACCTGCCACGGACGGCCATAGGCATCGGGCCTCCTCCCTCAGGTTTAAGGCGGATTTGTGCCTGTGGTAAAAGCTGTGGCCAAAATATCAAGCAACCCCCTTTTTATATCAAAATTGAATGGTGTTACATGGATACCTTCAATAAAGAACAAAAGAAAGATATTCCATGTGTGGTCTCCTTCATTGCGCGGTGGGGAGGGGGAACCGGTTGGTGGGTCTCGGCAGTCGGAGGGTGCTCTGTCAGATGAAGGGTGCGCAGTCAGTCAGATGGAGGGTGCGTTGTCAGATGAAAGGTGCGCAATCAGTAAGGCCTTGTGCGCACTAGGCGTTTTTGCCGCGTTTTTAGCGGCGTTTTTTACCGCGTTTTTGTGCTGAAAACGCAGTGACATTGCTTCCCCAGCAATGTCTATGGGTTTTCAGAAGTGCTGTCCTCACACAGCGTTTTTTTTAGCTGCGTTTTTGTGGTGACCACAAAAACGCAGCATGTCAATTATTTCTGCGTTTTTCACTCATTGAATTCAATGAGATGTTAAAAACGCAATGAAAAACGCATATAGCCGCGTTTCTATGACTAAAAACGCAGCTATAAACGCAAGGGGTGGGCACTACAGTGACGTGTACAGGAAGAGGATTCCTTCTGTTGCTAAACACAGAAAAAGGAATCCTCCCGGTACCGTCACCGCTGCGTCCACCTCCCGTCCTGTGCATGTCAGCTCCGTGCGGCGCCATGTCTGGGCGGGAGGTGGAGGCAGCGGCGAAAACCAAAGTGAACAGTAGAAAAAAAAAAAATGTCATATACTCACCTGTCCGCAGGGTCCCGGTGCCATGCCCGCTCCCAACCCCTGTCTCGGTACCGCCGCTCTGGCTGTGTGCAGTCTCCCCGGTGCAGGACCTTGCTTGCAGGACCTGGCGGTGGATCACCTGATGCAGTCACCTGACGCATCAGCTGATCGCGGTGTCGCCGGCTTTTTCGCGCCCGGCCGGCTATCAGCTGATCCTGCCGTCAGGGGACTTCATCAGCTGATTACCGGCAGCTGCTGCAGCGATCGGACGGGATCAGACTCCTGTCCAATCGATCGCTCCAGGAGCTTCCGGTAATCAGCACAGCACATAAGTGAGTATTATTTTTTTTTTTTTCTACTGATGCATCAGCTGATTGTATAATCGGCTTTTATACAATCAGCTGATGTGTGATGGGATTCAGGCTCTTGATCCTGACACATCATCTGATCGCTTTGCCTTCCAGCAAACCGATCAGATGATATTGGATCCGGATTGGACGGCGCGGGACCCTGACCCAGGATTACTGCGGAGGGGGGTTTATTTCAATAAAGAGTCACTAATTGTGTTGTGTTTTTATTTCTAATAAAAATATTTTTCTGTGTGTTGTGTTTTTTTTTTTTATCATTACTAGAAATTCATGGTGGCCATGTCTAATATTGGCGTGACACCATGAATTTCGGGCTTAGGGCCAGCTGATAATATACAGCTAGCCCTAACTCCATTATTACCTGGCTAGCCACCCGCCATCAGGGCAGCTAGAAGAGTTGGATACAGCGCCAGAAGATGGCGCTTCTATGAAAGCGCCATTTTCTGGGGTGGCTGCGGACTGCAATTCGCAGTGGGGGTGCCCAGAAAGCATGGGCACCCTGCACTGTGGATTCCAATCCCCAGCTGCCTAGTTGTACCCGGCTGGACTCAAAAATTAGGCGAAGCCCACGTCATTTTTTTTTTTAATTATTTCATGAAATAATTAAAAAAAAGGGTTTCTCTATATTTTTGGCTCCCAGCCGGGTACAAATAGGCAGCTGGGGGTTGGGGGCAGCCCATACCTGCCTGCTGTACCTGGCTAGCATACAAAAATATGGCGAAGCCCATGTCATTTTTTTTTCTTTTTGGGCAAAAAACTGCATACAGTCCTGGATGGAGGATGCTGAGCCTTGTGGTTCTGCAGCTGCTGTCTGCTCTCCTGCATACACTATTGAATGGAGGATGCTGAGACTTGTAGTTCTGCAGCTGCTGTCTGCTCTCCTGCATACACTAGTGAATGGAGGATGCTGAGACTTGTAGTTCTGCAGCTGCTGTCTGCTCTCCTGCATACACTAGTGAATGGAGGATGCTGAGACTTGTAGTTCTGCAGCTGCTGTCTGCTCTCCTGCATACACTAGTGAATGGAGGATGCTGAGACTTGTAGTTCTGCAGCTGCTGTCTGCTCTCCTGCATACACTAGTGAATGGAGGATGCTGAGACTTGTAGTTCTGCAGCTGCTGTCTGCTCTCCTGCATACACTAGTGAATGGAGGATGCTGAGACTTGTAGTTCTGCAGCTGCTGTCTGCTCTCCTGCATACACTAGTTCTGCAGCTGTCTGCTCTCCTGCATACAATGAACATTTTGAAGAAGGAAATGACATGAGACCTTTTTTTTTTTTTTTTCATCAACAATCTTTAATGGCATTGTGCACTGATTAAAAACGCAGTGAGTAAAAACGCAGCAAAAAACGCACCAAATCGCGGCAAAAACGCATGCGTTTTTGCCGCGGTTTTTTAGCCGCGGGTGCGTTTATTAGACAAAAACGCACATAAAAACGCAGCGTGAAAAAAACGCCTAGTGCGCACATACCCGCGCTTTCAGATGGAGGGTTCGCTGTCAGATGAAGGGTGCACAGTCAGTCAGATGAAGGGTGCGCAGTCAGATGGAGGGTGCGCTGTAAGATGGAGGGTGCGCAGTCAGATGGAGGGTGCATTGTTAAATGGAGGGTGCATTGTTAAATGGAGGGTGCGTTGTCAGATGGAGGGTGCGCTATCAGATGGAGGTTGCGCTGTAGATGGAGGGTGCGCAGTCAGATGGAGGGTGCGCAGTCAGATGGAGGGTGCGGTGTCAGATGAAGGGTGCGCAGTCAGTCAGATGAAGGGTGCGCAGTCAGATGGAGGGTGCGCTATCAGATGGAGGTTGCGCTGTCAGATGGAGGGTGCGCAGTCAGATGGAGGGTGCGCAGTCAGATGGAGGGTGCGGTATCAGATGAAGGGTGCGCAGTCAGTCAGATGAAGGGTGCGCTGTCAGATGGAGAGTACGCTGTCAGATGGAGGGTGCGCTGTCAGATGAAGGGTGCGCTGTCAGATGGAGGGTGCGCTGTCAGATGAAGGGTGCGCTGTCAGATGAAGGGTGCGCTGTCAGATGGAAGGTGCGCTGTCAGATGGAGGATGCGCTGTCAGATGGAGGGTGCGCTGTCAGATGGAGGATGCGTTGTCAGATGGAGGGTGCGCAGTCAGATGGAGGGTGCGCTATCAGATGGAGGGTGCGCTGTCAGACGGAGGGTGCGCTGTCAGATGGAAGGTGCGCTGTCAGATGGAGGGTGCGCAGTCAGATGGAGGGTGCGCTGTCAGATGGAGGGTGCGCTGTCAGACGGAGGGTGCGCTGTCAGATAGAGGGTGCGCTATCAGATGGATGGTGCGCTGCCAGATGAAGGGTGCGCTGTCAGATGGAGGGTGTGCTGTCAAATGGAGGGTGCGCAGTCAGATGAAGGGTGCGCTGTCAGATGAAGGGTGCGCTGTCAGATGGAGGGTGCGCAGTCAGATGGAGGGTGCGCAGTCAGATGAAGAGTGCGCTGTCAGATGAAGGGTGCGCTGTCAGATGGAAGGTGCGCTGTCAGATGGAGGATGCGCTGTCAGATGGAGGGTGCGCTGTCAGATGGAGGGTGCGTTGTCAGATGGAGGGTGCGCAGTCAGATGGAGGGTGCGCTATCAGATGGAGGGTGCGCTGTCAGATGAAGGGTGCGCTGTCAGTCAGATGGAGGGTGCGCTGTCAGATGGAGGGTGCGCTGTCAGATGGAGGGTGCGCTATCAGATGGAGGGTGCGCTGTCAGATGGAGGGTGCGCTGTCAGATGGAGGGTGCGCTATCAGATGGAGGGTGCACTGTCAGATGGAGGGTGCGCTGTCAGATGGAGGGTGTGCTGTCAGATGGAGGGTGTGCAGTCAGATGGAGGGTGCGCTGTCAGATGGAGGATGCGCATTCAGATGGAGGGTGCGCAGTCAGATGGAGGGTGCGTTGTTAGATGGAGGGTGCGTTGTCAGATGGAGGGTGCGCTGTCAGATGGAGGGTGCGCTGTCAGATGGAGGATGCGCTGTCAGATGGAGGGTGCGCTGTCAGATGAAGGGTGCCCAGTCAGTCAGATGGAGGGTGCGCAGTCAGATGGAGGGTGCGCTGTCAGATGGAGGGTGCGCTGTCAGATGAAGGGTGCGCTGTCAGATGAAGGGTGCGCAGTCAGATGGAGGGTGCGCTGTCAGATGGAGGGTGTGCTGTCAGATGGAGGGTGTGCTGTCAGATGGAGGGTGTGCTGTCAGATGGAGGGTGTGCTGTCAGATGGAGGGTGTGCTGTCAGATGGAGGGTGCGCTGTCAGATGGAGGGTGCGCAGTCAGATGGAGGGTGTGCTGTCAGATGGAGGGTGTGCTGTCAGATGGAGGGTGCGCTGTCAGATGGAGGGTGCGCTGTCAGATGAAGGGTGCGCAGTCAGTCAGATGAAGGGTGCGCGGTCAGTCAGATGGAGGGTGCGCTATCAGATGGAGGGTGCGCTGTCAGATGGAGGGTGCGCTATCAGATGGAGGGTGCGCTGTCAGATGGAGGGTGCGCTATCAGATGGAGGGTGCGCTGTCAGATGGAGGGTGCGCTATCAGATGGAGGGTGCGCTGTCAGATGGAGGGTGCGCTGTCAGATGGAGGGTGCGCTATCAGATGGAGGGTGCGCTGTCAGATGGAGGGTGCGCTGTCAGATGGAGGGTGCGCTGTCAGATGGAGGGTGCGCTGTCAGATGGAGGGTGCGCTGTCAGATGGAGGGTGCGCTATCAGATGGAGGGTGCGCTGTCAGATGGAGGGTGCGCTGTCAGATGGAGGGTGCGCTGTCAGATGGAGGGTGCGCTGTCAGATGGAGGGTGTGCTGTCAGATGGAGGGTGCGCTGTCAGATGGAGGGTGCACTATCAGATGGAGGGTGCGCTGTCAGATGGAGGGTGCACTATCAGATGGAGGGTGCGCTGTCAGATGGAGGGTGCGCTGTCAGATGGAGGGTGCGCTGTCAGATGGAGGGTGCGTTGTTAGATGGAGGGTGCGCTGTCAGATGGAGGGTGCCCTGTCAGATGGAGGGTGCGCTGTCAGATGGAGGGTGCGCTGTCAGATGGAGGGTGCGCTGTCAGATGGAGGGTGCCCTGTCAGATGGAGGGTGCGCTGTCAGATGGAGGGTGCGTTGTTAGATGGAGGGTGCGCTGTCAGATGGAGGGT
This sequence comes from Anomaloglossus baeobatrachus, assembly GCF_048569485.1. Classification (NCBI taxonomy): domain Eukaryota; kingdom Metazoa; phylum Chordata; class Amphibia; order Anura; family Aromobatidae; genus Anomaloglossus; species Anomaloglossus baeobatrachus. Next base: position 204,745,824 of record NC_134355.1, on the reverse strand, counting down.
GCGCTGTCAGATGGAGGGTGCACTGTCAGATGGAGGGTGCGCTGTCAGATGGAGGGTGCACTGTCAGATGGAGGGTGTGCAGTCAGATGGAGGGTGCGCTGTCAGATGGAGGGTGCGCTGTCAGATGGAGGGTGCGCTGTCAGATGGAGGGTGCGCTGTCAGATGGAGGGTGCGCTGTCAGATGGAGGGTGCGCTGTCAGATGGAGGGTGCGCTGTCAGATGGAGGGTGCGCTGTCAGATGGAGGGTGCGCTGTCAGATGGAGGGTGTGCAGTCAGATGGAGGGTGCGCTGTCAGATGGAGGGTGCGCTGTCAGATGGAGGGTGCGCTGTCAGATGGAGGGTGCGCTGTCAGATGGAGGGTGCGCTGTCAGATGGAGGGTGCGCTGTCAGATGGAGGGTGCACTATCAGATGGAGGGTGCGCTGTCAGATGGAGGGTGCGCTGTCAGATGGAGGGTGCGCTGTCAGATGGAGGGTGCGTTGTTAGATGGAGGGTGCGCTGTCAGATGGAGGGTGCCCTGTCAGATGGAGGGTGCGCTGTCAGATGGAGGGTGCGCTGTCAGATGGAGGGTGCGCTGTCAGATGGAGGGTGTGCTGTCAGATGGAGGGTGCGCTGTCAGATGGAGGGTGCGTTGTTAGATGGAGGGTGCGCTGTCAGATGGAGGGTGCGCTGTCAGATGGAGGGTGCACTGTCAGATGGAGGGTGCGCTGTCAGATGGAGGGTGCACTGTCAGATGGAGGGTGTGCAGTCAGATGGAGGGTGCGCTGTCAGATGGAGGGTGCGCTGTCAGATGGAGGGTGCGCTGTCAGATGGAGGGTGCGCTGTCAGATGGAGGGTGCGCTGTCAGATGGAGGGTGCGCTGTCAGATGGAGGGTGCGCTGTCAGATGGAGGGTGCGCTGTCAGCCTGAAGCCGCAGGACGAGGAACGGCACAGCCAGGAGGAATGAGCGATTCTACGCGAGCAGCGGCGTGCTGTAACCATGACGACACCACTGATCCCACCCATTCCGACCGGCAACCCCCTCTGTGATCTGTGATTGGCTGAACGAGCGCAGCTCGACCTTCGCCCCATGACCTGGTGATGCTCGCTGCTTCCTGCTTGCTGGCCTTGTTGCAGTCAGGGAGTCGGTGCCAGAAGGAGAGTGGCTGACGCTGCGGGGAGGACCGGCACTCACTGGGCGGAGGACGCGGGCACCCGGACTGCGTGTACAATGAGGAGGAAATCTCGCGTTCTGCTTTGCTTCGCTTTCCTGTGGGTGCTTGGAATTGCTTACTACATGTACTCGGGCTCGTCCGTCAGCAACCGGAAGGTAACGGCCACTGTACCGAGTGCATGGGTGGTGTGATCGGCGCAGTGCCTGCTTACTGCGAGTGAGGATGAAGGGCAGAACTGGGTTCTAGTGTGTATACAGTTGTATGCTATATAGTGTGTGTGGATACAGTCTAGTGTGTGTGTATATACAGTCTAGTGTGTGTGTGTATATACAGTCTAGTGTGTGTGTATATACAGTCTAGTGTGTGTGTGTGTGTGTGTGTGGATACAGTCTAGTGTGTGTGTGTGTGTGTGTGGAGAGAGTCTAGTGTGTGTGTGTGGATACAGTCTAGTGTGTGTGTGGATACAGTCTAGTGTGTGTGTGGATACAGTCTAGTGTGTGTGTGTGGATACAGTCTAGTGTGTGTGTGTGTGGATACAGTCTAGTGTGTGTGTGTGGATACAGTCTAGTGTGTGTGTGTGGATACAGTCTAGTGTGTGTGTGTGGATACAGTCTAGTGTGTGTGTGTGGATACAGTCTAGTGTGTGTGTGTGTGTGGATACAGTCTAGTGTGTGTGTGTGTGTGTGGATACAGTCTAGTGTGTGTGTGTGGATACAGTCTAGTGTGTGTGTGTGTGGATACAGTCTAGTGTGTGTGTGTGGATACAGTCTAGTGTGTGTGTGTGGATACAGTCTAGTGTGTGTGTGTGGATACAGTCTAGTGTGTGTGTGTGGATACAGTCTAGTGTGTGTGTGTGGATACAGTCTAGTGTGTGTGTGTGGATACAGTCTAGTGTGTGTGTGTGGATACAGTCTAGTGTGTGTGTGGATACAGTCTAGTGTGTGTGTGGATACAGTCTAGTGTGTGTGTGTGTGGATACAGTCTAGTGTGTGTGTGTGTGGATACAGTCTAGTGTGTGTGTGTGTGTGTGTGGAGAGAGTCTTGTGTGTGTGTGTGTGTGTGTGTGGAGAGAGTCTTGTGTGTGTGTGTGTGTGTGTGTGGAGAGAGTGTAGTGTGTGTGTGTGTGTTGAGAGAGTGTAGTGTGTGTGTGTGTTGAGAGAGTGTAGTGTGTGTGTGTGTTGAGAGAGTGTAGTGTGTGTGTGTGTGGAGAGAGTGTAGTGTGTGTGTGTGTGTGTGGAGAGAGTGTAGTGTGTGTGTGTGTGTGTTGAGAGAGTGTAGAGTGTGTGTGTGTGGAGAGAGTGTAGTGTGTGTGTGTGTGTGTGTGTGTGTGTGGAGAGAGTCTTGTGTGTGTGTGTGTGTGTGTGTGTGTGTGTGTGTGTGGAGAGAGTCTTGTGTGTGTGTGTGTGTGGAGAGAGTGTAGTGTGTGTGTGTGTGTGGAGAGAGTGTAGTGTGTGTGTGTGTTGAGAGAGTGTAGTGTGTGTGTGTGTGGAGAGAGTGTAGTGTGTGTGTGTGTGTGTGGAGAGAGTGTAGTGTGTGTGTGTGGAGAGAGTGTAGTGTGTGTGTGTGTGTGTGTGTGTGTGTGGAGAGAGTGTAGTGTGTGTGTGTGTGGAGAGAGTGTAGTGTGTGTGTGTGTGGAGAGAGTGTAGTGTGTGTGGAGAGAGTGTAGTGGTGTGTGTGTGTGTGTGTGTGTGTGTGTGGAGAGAGTGTAGTGTGTGTGGAGAGAGTGTAGTGGTGTGTGTGTGTGTGTGTGTGTGTGTGTGTGGAGAGAGTGTAGTGGTGTGTGTGTGGAGAGAGTGTAGTGTGTGTGTGTGGAGAGAGTGTAGTGTGTGTGTGTGTGTGTGGAGAGAGTGTAGTGTGTGTGTGTGTGTTGAGAGAGTGTAGTGTGTGTGTGTGTGTGTGTGGAGAGAGTGTAGTGTGTGTGTGTGTGGAGAGAGTGTAGTGTGTGTGTGTGTGTGTGGAGAGAGTCTTGTGTGTGTGTGTGTGTGTGGAGAGAGTGTAGTGTGTGTGTGTGTGTGGAGAGAGTGTAGTGTGTGTGTGTGTGTGTGTGGAGAGAGTGTAGTGTGTGTGTGTGTGTGTGTGGAGAGAGTGTAGTGTGTGTGTGTGTGTGTGGAGAGAGTGTAGTGTGTGTGTGTGTGTGGAGAGAGTGTAGTGTGTGTGTGTGTGTGGAGAGAGTGTAGTGTGTGTGTGTGTGGAGAGAGTGTAGTGTGTGTGTGTGTGTGGAGAGAGTGTAGTGTGTGTGTGTGTGGAGAGAGTGTAGTGTGTGTGTGTGTGTGGAGAGAGTGTAGTGTGTGTGTGTGTGTGGAGAGAGTGTAGTGTGTGTGTGTGTGTGTGGAGAGAGTGTAGTGTGTGTGTGTGGAGAGAGTGTAGTGTGTGTGTGTGTGTGGAGAGAGTGTAGTGTGTGTGTGTGTGTGTGTGGAGAGAGTGTAGTGTGTGTGTGTGTGTGGAGAGAGTGTAGTGTGTGTGTGTGTGGAGAGAGTGTAGTGTGTGTGTGTGTGTGTGGAGAGAGTGTAGTGTGTGTGTGTGTGGAGAGAGTGTAGTGTGTGTGTGTGTGGAGAGAGTGTAGTGTGTGTGGAGAGAGTGTAGTGTGTGTGTGTGGAGAGAGTGTAGTGTGTGTGTGTGGAGAGAGTGTAGTGTGTGTGTGTGGAGAGAGTGTAGTGTGTGTGTGTGTGTGTGTGGAGAGAGTGTAGTGTGTGTGTGTGTGTGGAGAGAGTGTAGTGTGTGTGAGAGAGTGTAGTGGTGTGTGTGTGTGTGTGTGTGTGTGTGGAGAGAGTGTAGTGGTGTGTGTGTGGAGAGAGTGTAGTGTGTGTGTGTGTGTGTGTGGAGAGAGTGTAGTGTGTGTGTGTGTGGAGAGAGTGTAGTGTGTGTGTGTGTGTGTGGAGAGAGTGTAGTGTGTGTGTGTGTGTGTGTGTGTGGAGAGAGTGTAGTGTGTGTGTGTGTGGAGAGAGTGTAGTGTGTGTGTGTGTGTGTGTGTGGAGAGAGTGTAGTGTGTGTGTGTGTGTGGAGAGAGTGTAGTGTGTGTGTGTGTGTGTGTGTGGAGAGAGTGTAGTGTGTGTGTGTGTGTGTGGAGAGAGTGTAGTGTGTGTGTGTGTGTGTGGAGAGAGTGTAGTGTGTGTGTGTGTGTGTGGAGAGAGTGTAGTGTGTGTGTGTGTGTGTGGAGAGAGTGTAGTGTGTGTGTGTGTGTGTGGAGAGAGTGTAGTGTGTGTGTGTGTGTGTGGAGAGTGTAGTGTGTGTGTGTGTGTGTGGAGAGAGTGTAGTGTGTGTGTGTGTGTGGAGAGAGTGTAGTGTGTGTGTGTGTGTGGAGAGAGTGTAGTGTGTGTGTGTGTGTGGAGAGAGTGTAGTGTGTGTGTGTGTGTGGAGAGAGTGTAGTGTGTGTGTGTGTGTGTGGAGAGAGTGTAGTGTGTGTGTGTGTGTGTGTGGAGAGAGTGTAGTGTGTGTGTGTGTGTGGAGAGAGTGTAGTGTGTGTGTGTGTGTGTGGAGAGAGTGTAGTGTGTGTGTGTGTGGAGAGAGTGTAGTGTGTGTGTGTGTGTGTGGAGAGAGTGTAGTGTGTGTGTGTGTGGAGAGAGTGTAGTGTGTGTGTGTGTGTGTGGAGAGAGTGTAGTGTGTGTGTGTGTGTGTGGAGAGAGTGTAGTGTGTGTGTGTGTGTGTGGAGAGAGTGTAGTGTGTGTGTGTGTGTGTGTGTGTGTGGAGAGAGTGTGTGTGTGTGTGTGTGTGGAGAGAGTGTGTGTGTGTGTGTGTGTGTGTGGAGAGAGTGTGTGTGTGTGTGTGTGTGAGAGAGTGTGTGTGTGTGTGGAGAGAGTGTGTGTGTGTGTGGAGAGTGTAGTGTGTGTGTGTGTGTGTGTGTGTGTGGGAGAGAGTGTAGTGTGTGTGTGTGTGTGGAGAGAGTGTAGTGTGTGTGTGTGTGTGTGTGTGGAGAGAGTGTAGTGTGTGTGTGTGTGTGTGAGAGAGTGTAGTGGTGTGTGTGTGTGTGTGTGTGTGTGTGGAGAGAGTGTAGTGTGTGTGTGTGTGTGTGTGTGGAGAGAGTGTAGTGTGTGTGTGTGTGTGTGGAGAGAGTGTAGTGTGTGTGTGTGTGTGTGGAGAGAGTGTAGTGTGTGTGTGTGTGTGGAGAGAGTGTAGTGTGTGTGTGTGTGTGGAGAGAGTGTAGTGTGTGGTGTGTGTGTGGTGTGGTGTGTGTGTGTGTGTGTGGAGAGAGTGTAGTGTGTGTGTGTGTGGAGAGAGTGTAGTGTGTGTGTGTGTGGAGAGAGTGTAGTGTGTGTGGAGAGAGTGTAGTGTGTGTGTGTGTGTGTGTGGAGAGAGTGTAGTGTGTGTGTGTGTGTGGAGAGAGTGTAGTGGTGTGTGTGTGGAGAGAGTGTAGTGTGTGTGTGTGTGTGTGTGGAGAGAGTGTAGTGTGTGTGTGTGTGTGTGGAGAGAGTGTAGTGTGTGTGTGTGTGTGTGTGGAGAGAGTGTAGTGGTGTGTGTGTGTGGAGAGAGTGTAGTGTGTGTGTGTGTGTGTGGAGAGAGTGTAGTGTGTGTGTGTGTGGAGTGAGTGTGTGTGTGTGTGTGGAGAGAGTGTAGTGTGTGTGTGTGTGTGGAGAGAGTGTAGTGTGTGTGTGTGGGAGAGTGTAGTGTGTGTGTGTGTGTGGAGAGAGTGTAGTGTGTGTGTGGAGAGAGTGTAGTGTGTGTGTGTGTGTGTGTGTGAGAGAGTGTAGTGTGTGTGGAGAGAGTGTAGTGTGTGTGTGTGTGGAGAGAGTGTAGTGTGTGTGGAGAGAGTGTAGTGGTGTGTGTGTGTGTGTGTGTGTGTGGAGAGAGTGTAGTGTGTGTGTGTGTGGAGAGAGTGTAGTGTGTGTGTGTGTGGAGAGAGTGTAGTGTGTGTGTGTGTGAGTGTGTGTGTGTGTGGAGAGAGTGTAGTGTGTGTGTGGAGAGAGTGTAGTGTGTGTGTGTGTGTGTGGAGAGAGTGTAGTGTTGTGTGTGTGTGGAGAGTGTAGTGTGGTGTGTGTGTGTGGAGAGAGTGTAGTGTGTGTGTGTGTTGTGGAGAGAGTGTAGTTGTGTGTGTGTGTGGAGAGTGTAGTGTGTGTGTGTGTGGTGGAGAGAGTGTAGTGGTGTGTTGTGTGTGGAGAGAGTGTAGTGTGTGTGTGTGTGTGGAGAGAGTGTAGTGTGTGTGTGTGTGTGTGGAGAGAGTGTAGTGTGTGTGTGTGTGGAGAGAGTGTAGTGTGTGTGGTGTGTGGAGAGAGTGTAGTGTGGTTGTGTGGAGAGAGTGTAGTGTGTGTGTGTGTGTGTGGAGAGAGTGTAGTGTGTGTGTGGAGAGAGTGTAGTGAGTGTGTGTGTGTGTGAGAGAGTGAGAGTGTGTAGTGTGTGTGTGTGAGAGAGTGTAGTGTGTGTGTGTGTGTGGAGAGAGTGTAGTGTGTGTGTGTGTGGAGAGAGTGTAGTGTGTGTGTGGAGAGAGTGTAGTGTGTGTGTGTGTGTGGAGAGAGTGTAGTGTGTGTGTGGAGAGAGTGTAGTGTGTGTGTGTGTGTGTGTGTGGGAGAGAGTGTGTGTGTGTGTGGAGAGTGTAGTGTGTGTGTGTGTGTGGAGAGAGTGTAGTGTGTGTGTGTGTGTGTGTGTGTGTGTGGAGAGTGTAGTGTGTGTGTGTGTGGAGAGAGTGTAGTGTGTGTGTGTGTGGAGAGAGTGTAGTGTGTGTGTGGAGAGAGTGTAGTGTGTGTGTGTGTGTGTGTGTGAGAGAGTGTAGTGTGTGTGTGTGTGAGAGTGTAGTGTGTGTGTGTGTGTGGAGAGTGTAGTGTGTGTGAGTGTGTGTGTGTGTGGAGAGAGTGTAGTGTGTGTGTGGAGAGAGTGTAGTGTGTGTGTGTGTGTGGAGAGAGTGTAGTGTGTGTGTGGAGAGAGTGTAGTGTGTGTGTGTGTGTGTGGAGAGAGTGTAGTGTGTGTGTGTGTGTGGAGAGAGTGTAGTGTGTGTGTGTGTGTGTGGAGAGTGTAGTGTGTGTGTGTGTGTGTGGAGAGAGTGTAGTGTGTGTGTGTGTGTGTGTGTGGAGAGAGTGTAGTGTGTGTGTGGAGAGAGTGTAGTGTGTGTGTGTGTGTGTGGAGAGTGTAGTGTGTGTGTGTGTGTGGAGAGAGTGTAGTGTGTGTGTGTGTGTGTGTGTGTGTGAGAAGTGTAGTGTGTGTGTGTGTGGAGAGTGTAGTGTGTGTGTGGAGAGAGTGTAGTGTGTGTGTGTGTGTGTGGAGAGAGTGTAGTGTGTGTGTGTGTGTGTAGAGAGTGTAGTGTGTGTGTGTGTGTGTGGAGAGAGTGTAGTGTGTGTGTGGAGAGAGTGTAGGTGTGTGTGGAGAGAGTGTAGTGTGTGTGTGGAGAGAGTGTAGTGTGTGTGTGGAGAGAGTGTAGTGTGTGTGTGTGTGTGTGGAGAGAGTGTGTGTGTGTGTGTGGAGAGAGTGTAGTGTGTGTGTGTGTGGTAGAGTGTAGTGTGTGTGTGTGTGTGGAGTGAGTGTAGTGTGTGTGTGTGGAGAGAGTGTAGTGTGTGTGTGTGTGTGTGTGGAGAGAGTGTAGTGTGTGTGAGTGTGTGTAGTGTGTGTGTGAGTGTAGTGTGTGTGTGTGGAGAGAGTGTAGTGTGTGTGTGTGTGGAGAGAGTGTAGTGTGTGTGTGTGGAGAGAGTGTAGTGTGTGTGTGTGTGTGTGTGTGGAGAGAGTGTGTGTGTGTGTGGAGAGAGTGTAGTGTGTGTGTGTGTGTGAGAGAGTGTAGTGTGTGTGTGTGTGTGTGTGGAGAGGTGTAGTGTGTGTGTGTGTGTGGAGAGAGTGTAGTGTGTGTGTGTGTGTGTGTGGAGTGTGTGAGAGTGTAGTGTGTGGTGTGGTGTGTGTGTGTGTGTGGATGAGTAGTGTGTGTGTGTGTGGAGAGAGTGTAGTGTGTGTGTGTGTGTGAGTGTGGAGTGTGTGTGTGTGTGTTGTGTGGAGAGAGTGTAGTGTGTGGTGTGTGGTGAGAGTGTAGTGTGGTGTGTGTGTGTGGAGAGAGTGTAGTGTGTGTGTGTGTGTGTGGAGAGAGTGTAGTGTGTGTGTGGTGTGTGAGAGAGTGGTGTGTGTGTGTGGAGTGAGTGTGTGTGTGGTGAGAGTGTAGTGTGTGTGTGGAGAGAGTGTAGTGTGTGTGTGTGTGTGTGTGGAGAGAGTGTAGTGTGTGTGTGGAGAGAGTGTAGGTGTGTGTGTGGTTGTGTGTGGAGAGAGTAGTAGGTGTGTGGTTGTGTGTGTGTGTGTGTGTGGAGAGAGAGTGAGTGTGTGTGTGGAGAGAGTGTAGTGTGTGTGG